>NC_037332.1:47437500-48062500 GCF_002263795.3 Bos taurus | reverse complement strand
GCTTTTTAGTTCGTCTTCACTTTCCGCCATAAGGGTGGTGTCATCTGCATATCTGAGGTTATTGATATTTCTCCTGGCAATCTTGATTCCAGCTTGTGCTTCTTCCAGCCCAGCATTTCTCATGATGTACTCTGCGTATGAGTTAAATAAGCAGGGTGACAATATACAGCCTTGACGTACTCCTTTTCCTATTTGGAACCAGTCTGTTGTTCCATGTCCAGTTCTAACTGTTGCTTCCTGACCTGCATACAGGTTTCTTAAGAGGCAGGTCAGGTGGTCTGGTATTCCTACCTCTTTCAGAATTTTCCGCAGTTTATTGTGATCCACACAGTCAAAGACTTTGGCATAGTCAATAAAGCAGAAATAGATGTTTTTCTGGAACTCTCTTGCTTTTTTGATGATCCAGCGCATGTTGGCAATTTGATCTCTGGTTCCTCTGCCTTTTCTAAAACCAGCTTGAACATCTGGAAGTTCACGGTTCACATATTGCTGAAGCCTTTACCCTATAGTATGAATTAAAATCAAATGCTAACTCACCAAAAGCTATCTGCACATTAAACTTTTGGTGTAGGAAGCTGTCCCATGTCAGTCCTTGGGGGAAAAAATGGCAGCCATAAACACAAGATAAAGGAGGAAGTTTAAAAGACACCATAGCATCCTTTAAAATCACAGCTCTTTAAAATCCAGCTAGACCTGGATGCAGAATAATTTTGAGGGACAAAAGGGAAGGACTGCAGCAGGGATCATGGAGTAAGGAGGCACATCTGGTCCTCTATAAGTAAGGAGGCACATCTGGGGCTCACGTCCTCTATATTCTGCTGGCTGTATCTGAAATCCGAAATTAAAATCCATCTATAGTCAGCGACAAGCTGGCTGCTTAGTCATCTGGAAGGTCCTGTGGTCCAGCCCACAAATCTAAACTGAGCAAAGATGTCAACTACATGAGTTAAAAAATACTGCCTCAAATTGCAAGCATATTGGCCTGACATCTATACCAAGGGAGCACGGCAATATTGTAAACACAGTTGATGGAATGCAGAGGATCTATCACAGAGAACAGATGTCAAGTCAACCTGCAAGGTGGCCACAGTCTTGAGATCTTTGGGTGCTGGTGGTAACCATGCCTTATGATTCAGCCATGTAATGTGTAGTCCTGACCACTGCTTTTGACAGAGTTTCATTATGGTGATAAATGGTGTGGTTACAATAGCCACGCATGGTTCCCACTCAGGACGTTCTGTCTTTATTATACAGGGACGCCCATAGTTCCTGGAGAGGCTTATGGTCCATTCTACTGACTCTCCAAGGAAAACGCATAGAGCCTTTAGAATGATGACATAGTGTGACCTGAGGAGATTCAAGCTTTTATTTATCAATTTCTATACTAGTAATCTCAACCCCTTGAAGTATATAAAGATTTTATTTCATGTTCTATTAAAACAGACCTGTAGCACTTCCTCTAATTTAATGACTCAGGTGCATGTAATCTTAAAACACTGAAAGTCAGACATCTGTGTATGTGCTTATTGTTTTTTAGTGTATATATATGTTACAAACATAGCAAGTTGTTTGATGAAAGCATATGTCTCTGGATTTCATTTTACTTCATGGAATGAAATCTGAAACAACTCAGATTATTTAAGTAGGTTATTTAAAGCATAACATTGATTGTGCAACTTGTTTTGTTTTTTAAATATTTAAAAGGCCCATGAGTTGTTTGACCCTACAAACAGAGATTTTGGTTTCTAACTTGGTCTGATCTTCATTAACAACTGTTCCTTCCTTATAAACAGAAGAAATAGATAGGGATGCAAAGCTCTCTGTGTGCATGCTAAGTTGTTTCAGTCGTGTTTGACTCTGTGCAACCCTATGGACTGTGGCCCACCAGGCTCCTCTGGATTCTCCAGGCAAGAATACTGGAGTGAGTTGCCATGTCCTTCTCCAGGGGATCTTCCCAACCCAGTGATCGAACCCACGTCTCTTATGTCTCCTGCTTTGACAAGCGAGTTCTTGACCCCTAGCGCCACCAGGGAAGCCTAAAGAGCTCACCAGCTCCTTCCAAATCTGATGCTCTTGATGTGCTCTCACTCTTTCTCTCCAGTTAACTTTTTACAGGATTTGTTAACTGTCAGTTAAGGATAAATTAAATTTGGGAATCTTCACTTCTTGGAAAGCACCAAGCATTTGCAGGACTGAAGTGATGAGAGATAATCTCTATCCTAAGAGACCAGCTTTAGTTCCTTGGAGCTACTTAACACTTTGTTTCTTTGATTAACTGAAAACTTTAACTGGTAAAGCAGAGTTAAGAATGAAAGATGTAATTTCAGGGCCCAGGCCCACTGTGTATGTGAATGAATGGAAAGTTAATTGAGGAAAAAGGCAGAGTGTATTTCATTCATTGTTAATTTAAGTGGAGTTGATAAGCAAAGAAGGAAAATGTTTTTAAATTCCCAGGTATGTTTCTCAGCTTATGTCAATATTTTGGGTTTCTTTTCCATGGTAATTTCAAAGGTCAGAATTGTGTTTTGTATGTTTTTATGAAATATTTTACAATATAAACTTTTCTCCTGGAAAAGCTTTCATAGATGTAGAGTTCTAAAAACGTAAAGGATTTTTTCTAAGAGACCAGATTAAACTTTGAACATTCACACTGGTTCAGTAAGATTGTTAGCTGTTTTCTTGTACATTTCTTAAAATGATACAATTCTTTCTCAGATGAAAGACTTTACTTTTAATGGATACAAAACTATGTAAAACAGTTAAAGTTCCAGGGGGGTGAAATTGCAAAGCTGGAGAGGTGACTGGCTGCAGTGTCTGATGAACCTCTTCTTTGTTTCCATTATTTTTAGTTTGGTTTTCTAAGAATTTGCACCCTTGATTTTGGAACTCATTATTTCAAACTCTAATCATCTTAAAAATGAAAGGTGAAACTATAGAATTTTTTATGGTTTTAACTTGATTGTTCCCTTCCACCTTGAAAAGTGCAAGAGTGTGCCCCCAACGAAGCCACATTTGTAGAAAAGCTTGACAAAAGTGGCAAATGTTTTGTGTATGGAGTGATGTCCACAGCAGTGTGACCTTTCCTGCCTTCTCGTTGTATTACATGAAATGTTCCTACCATTCTTCTAGAAAAGCTAACCTTATTTTTCTAAGACTCCTTTCATGATTTTTTAGTCAAAAGGGGAGAAGTAATTTGCACGGAGTTGGTATTGTGATAATGCCCAGGGGTTCATTCTTTAGTGAGAATTCAGAAATGGATTACAAATAAAGACAGTTCAGTTTTTTCATCTGCAGAAATGGAGAGGAAGTTCATGGTTTACAAAGAAAGAAGAAATAATGCACTTACCTTATAAGACATAGTGAAGCAGACCAGCAGGAAATTGAAAATATCCACACATGGAAAGGTTAAAATAGTTGTAAGAAAACTTTTGCAACAAACTTCATAAAGATTAAATGTGAGAGACTACTGAACATTCTCCCTCTTGTTATCTGGTCCTGAAATAAAATTACAAAGCACTATTCTCAAAAGACTTTGTATTTTATTCTTGCCTCTGCTGCTAAAACTGAATGATCAAAAATAAGTGCTGGGTCCCTGGTGGTCAAGTGGTTAGGAATCCACCTTGCCATGCAGGGGACGCGGATTTGATCCCTGGTCGGGAACTAAGATGCCACATGCAGCAGAGCAACGAGGGCAGAGCACCGCAAGTAGAGAGAGTCCGTGTACGGCAAATACTGAAGTACATGTCTTCTGGAGACTGAAAGATCCCACAGACACAGTGAAGATCTGAATGCCACAACTAAGAACCCATGCAGCCAAATAAATAAGTAGTATTTTAAAAAACAGCTGGGGATGATGTGGCTTTTTTTTTTTTTTTTTCTTTTTAAACTTTACATAATTGTATTAGTTTTGCCAAATATCAAAATGAATCCGCCACAGGTATACATGTGTTCCCCATCCTGATGTGGCTTTTTTACAGTGTCTTGGCTGTTCTCAGAATTCAGGAAAGATAAAGTCTGTAATGAGACACACACACACCCCCCAAAACCTTACATTTCCAAAAGTTAACACTGAGATTCCAGTGTTCCTCCTTTTCTTGCTTTTTCATCTTGAACACCTATTTCTAAAAAATCTAAACTCGATCAAGGTTTTCAACCATCTCCTTGTCTCTTAGTCATTCAATCTGGTCCTCATATGTTAATTTTGGCCTTCCTCTAGTCAGGCTTCCTGTCATGGCATCCAGATAGAATAATACGGAAAGAGGAAAGTCAAGAGAAGAAAATGTCAACAGATAGGAGAGTGGAAACAAAAGATTAAGGCAATTCCACAACTACAAAGGCCTAGAAAAAGAGAAAGAACCTGAGAAGGTTAATTATTTTAGGCCTGTAAAACATTTGTGCTTTTCAGACAAGGCTGGGAAATGAGGAAGTGATCAACAAATGGAGAGAGAAGTTGCATTTCACCACCAGGGACAGGAGGAGCTGTGCTTGGGAGGGGGCCGTGGGCAGGGGCCGGTCACGGACTTAAAGCTCATGAGCCTTCATGACATTTGATGAAAGGGGAGTTCCCAGGGAAGATATATCTCTTCTTCTTAAGACTAGCAGCCTGGATTCCAGGGCTACTCTTGATCTCCCAAAGCGTCCTAAGGCCTCTTTTTGAGCTCTGAGTCAGGATGGGCGGGGCAAGGAGTCTGGATATACCACTTGGTTATGGGAGGCATTCTGAGATCTTTCTGATGCTTCCAGGGTGATTCCAGACAGCCTGGTCTAAGTTTGGTAGGATGACCATATCCTACCAAATTGCTCAGGGCAGACAAAATTGACATCTGTTATCCCAAAAGAATTAAGAGCACATCAAAGAGATGGATGTAAATCCCAAGCTCATCTGAGATCTCTAGGAGACCAGTCATTTAACTGCTCTTTTGAATCTGAAGGAGTGTGAGCCAGAGTAGTTCACAAGTGACAGAAGCCATCAGCTCTCTGCAATCTCCCTGGAGGCTAGGGAGTGAAGATGACAGCCATAAACCGGTATCATAGGAAATTCTGACATGCACTTGCATCTTCAGTTGCCTCCAACTCTTTGCAACCCCACAGACTATAGCCCGTTATACACTTCTGTGCATGGGATTTTCCCGGCAAGTATACTGGAGTGGGTTGCCATTTCGTCCTTTAGGGGATCTTCCCGACCCAGGGATCAAACCTGCATCTCTGGTGTCTCCTGCATTGCAGGCAGATTCTTTACCGCTGAGCCACAGGGAAAGCCCAGGAAATTCTGATATTCACCAATAATATTGAATTCGTTCCTTCAGTTCAGTTCAGTTCAGTCGCTCAGTCATGTCCGACTCTTTGCAACCCCCTGAATTGCAGCACGCCAGGCCTCCCTGTCCATCACCAACTTCCGGAGTTCACTCAAAGTCATGTCCATCCAGTCGGTGATGCCATCAACCATCTTAGCCTCTGTTGTCCCCTTCTCCTCCTGCCCCCAATCCCTCCCAGCATCAGGGTCTTTTCCAGTGAGTCAACTCTTTGCATGAGGTGGCTAAAGTACTGGAGTTTCAGCTTTAGCATCAGTCCTTCCTAAAAACATCCAGGATTGATCTCCTTTAGAATGGACTGGTTGGATCTCCTTGCAGTCCAAGGGACTCTCAAGAGTCTTCTCCAACATCACAGTTCAAAAGCATCAATTCTTCGGCACTCCGCTTTCTTCATGGTCCAACTCTCACATCCATACATGACCACAGGAAAAACCATAGCCTTGACTAGACGGACCTTTGTTGGCAAAGTAATATCTCTGCTTTTTAATATGCTGTCTAGGTTGGTCTTAACTTTCCTTCCAAGGAGTAAGCGTCTTTTAACTTCAGTCACCATCTGCAGTGATTTTGGAGCCCCCCAAATAAAGTCTGACACTGTTTCCACTGTTTCCCCATCTATTTCCCATGAAGTGATGGGACTAAATGCCATGATCTTCGTTTTCTGAATGTTGAGCTTTAAGATAACTTTTTCACTCTCCTCTTTCACTTTCATCAAGAGGCTTTTTAGTTCCTCTTCACTTTCTGCCATAAGGGTGGTGTCATCTGCATATCTGAGGTTATTGATATTTCTCCTGGCAATCTTGATTCCAGCTTGTGCTTCTTCCAGCCCACCGTTTCTCATGATGTACTCTGCACATAAGTTAAATAAGCAGGGTGACAATATACAGCCTTGACGTACTCCTTTTCCTATTTGGAACCAGTCTGTTGTTCCATGTCCAGTTCTACCTGTTGCTTCCTGACCTGCATATAGGTTTCTCAAGAGGCAGGTCAGGTGGTCTGGTATTCCCATCTCTTTCAGAATTTTCCAGTTTATTGTGATCCACACAGTCAAAAGCTTCAGATCAGATCAGATCAGTCGCTTAGTCGTGTCCAACTGTTTGCGACCCCATGAATCGCAGCACGCCAGGCCTCCCTGTCCATCACCAGCTCCCGGAGTTCACCCAGACTCACGTCCATCGAGTCAGTGACGCCATCCAGCCATCTCATCCTCTGTCGTCCCTTCTCCTCTTGCCCCCAATCCCTCCCAGCATCAGGGTTTTTTCCAATGAGTCAACTCTTCGCATGAGGTGGCCAAAGTACTGGAGTTTCAGCTTTAGCATCATTCCTTCCAAAGAAATCCCAGGGCTGATCTCCTTCAGAATGGACTGGTTGGATCTCCTTGCAGTCCAAGGGACTCTCAAGAGTCTTCTCCAACACCACAGTTCAAAAGCATCAATTCTTAGGCGCTCAGCCTTCTTCACAGTCCAACTCTCACATCCATACATGACCACGGGAAAAACCATAGCCTTGACTAGATGAAGCTTTGTTGGCAAAGTAATGTCTCTGCTTTTGAATATGCTATCTAGGTTGGTCATAACTTTCCTTCCAAGGAGTAAGCGTCTTTTAATTTCATGGCTGCAGTCACCATCTGTAGTGATTTTGGAGCCCAGAAAAATAAAGTCTGACACTGTTTCCACTGTTTCCCCATCTATTTCCCATAAAGTGATGGGACAGGATGCCATGATATTCGTTTTCTGAATGTTGAGCTTTAAGCCAACTTTTTCACTCTCCACTTTCACTTTCATCAAGAGGCTTTTGAGTTCCTCTTCACTTTCTGCCGTAAGGGTGGTGTCATCTGCATATCTGAGGTTATTGAAAAGCTTAGGCACAGTCAATAAAGCAGAGATAGATGTTTTTCTGGAACTCTCTTGCTTTTTTGATGATCCAGCACATGTTGGCAATTTGATCTCTGGTTCCTCTGCCATTTCTAAAACCAGATTGAACATCTGGAAGTTCACGGTTCATGTATTGCTGAAGCCTGGCTTGGAGAATTTTGAGCATTACTTTACTAGCGTATGAGATGACTGCAATTGTGTGGTATTTTGAGCATTCTTTGGCATTGCCTTTCTTTGGGATTGGAATGACAACGGACCTTTTCCAGTCCTGTGGCCACTACTGAGTTTTCCAAATTTGCTGACATGTTGAGTGCAGCACTTTCACAGCATCATCTTCCAGGATTTGAAATAGCTCAACTGGAATTTGATCACCTCCACTAGCTTTGTTCGTAGTGATGCTTTCTAAGGCTCACTGGACTTCACATTCCAGGATGTCTGGCTCTAGGTCAGTGATCACACCATCGTGATTATCTGGGTCACGTACTCTTTTTTGTACAGTTCTCCTGTGTATTCTTGCCACCTCTTCTTAATATCTTCTGCTTCTGTTAGGTCCATACCATTTCCATATCGAGCCCATCTTTGCATGAAATGTTCCCTTGGTATCTCTAATTTTCTTGAAGAGATCTTTAGTCTTTCCCATTTGATTGTTTTCCTCTATTTCTTTGCATTGATCGCTGAGGAAGGCTTTCTTATCTCTCCTTGCTATTCTTTGGAACTCTGCATTCAGATGCTTATATCTTTCCTTTTCTCCTTTGCTTTTCACTTCTCTTCTTTTCACAGCTATTTGTAAGGCCTCCCCAGACAGCCATTTTGCTTTTTTGCATTTCTTTTCCATGGGGATGGTCTTGATCCCTGTCTCCTGTACAAGGTCTGGAACCTCAGTCCATAGTTCATCAGGCACTCTGTCTATCAGATCTAGTCCCTTTAATCTATTTCTCACTTATGTATAATCATAAGGGATTTGATTTAGGTCATTCATTCCTCAAGTCATGCTAAATTAGGGTAGGTCTCCACTAGTGTATTCATTTAACTCCTCAAAAGAAAAAGAAAAATTATAATCAGAGCTAAAACACCTAACAGTGAAAGGTAACTGTGCTCTTGCTCTTTTAACCACTTTGGGAAAAGACAACCAAATACAGCAAAAAGAAAAAAATAGAAAGTAAAAAAAAATAAAGATATAGAAAGTCATCACCCATAATATAAACATGTAGGGCATTTCTTTGAATAATAATCACATGAATTTTACAAAATATTTTTGCTTTATATTTGATCATCAAGACAACTTGTGAGATAAGAATTATTAATGGTATCATAAGGGCTTCCCTGGTGGCTCAGATGGTAAAGAATCTGCCTGCAATGCAGACCAAGGTTTGATCTCTGGGTCAGGAAGATTCCCTGGAGAAGGGAATGGCAAGCAACCCACTCCAGTATTCTTTCCTGGAGAATTCCATGGACAGAGAAGCCTGGAGGGCTATAGTCCATGGGGTCGCAAAGAGTTGGACACGACTGAGTGACTTTCATTCTAATAAAAATTTACATAAATTGCAGGAATACAGAGAGAAAAAAGTAACAAAGGAACCTATCATCAAAACTATTATCTCAATGGGATAGTTTGCACATGTTTTATTTCTATGTAGTACTTCACAATGAACAACCAGAAGGATCTCTTGAGTTCATCTTTCCTTGCCAGCGAGTCTAGAAGATTCTGAATATTAAGGTACATTAAGTAGGTAGTTGAGCCATAGTCTTGTAGGAATGCATTGCTTAGTGACTTGTTACTATTCAATAACATACGGTCAGGAAAGTATTCAAATATCAATGCCCATTCTCCTGTTACCACTGAAGTCTCATTTCTTCTTGCTAAATCTTTTTGTATGTCCCAACTCCAGGGCCCTTAGGATAACACAGATAATGGAATATGATTATTAGTCACCTTAAATCTTCCTTTACCAGGGTTATCAATTTCATCAATTTCCAGTTGATGTAACTTGAATTTCTAATCCTATTTAGATGGTGTTGCTTGAACACTTTCTTTGTGTTGCAGGAAATTTTAACTATGGTTTTACTATGGTACTCATTCATTCTTTACAAGAAAAAGATGTATATGATTTACCAATGTATTTATGTTGTTCACAGACTAAAATTTCTTTAGTTTCCTTCTTCCTCTTTCTCAATTTTTCAGCCTTCCCCTAAGTTCACTTCATTTTACAGATAAGATTCCAGTTTCTGAGAGAAAGTGATAACCCCAACTGAACTTAAAATTTGACTTTTCACTTAATTCCATGATATATAACACCCTACTAAAGTTCTTAAAGACCTTTCATTGGCTAAAATGTTCCTTGTCAGTGAAGTTTTACTTGAAATGTAAGACTGAATTGCTATGTTTCTTTTTATCAGCAAAATACCTATCAATCATCTTGATTTTATATGCACGGCTCTACTAAAACTAGAAATCATGATTACACAGCACTAAGTAAACTGCACAGAGTTTTCTTTGATAAAATGAAATATAAATTATACTTCCCTTTTCTCTGCTAGGCAAAACATTTTTCTAGGTCTTGACTTATGATTATTCCCCTTGTTCTTTTCTATTGTTGTCATTAATAATTGAAATTGCTTTAATACCTGAAGCATGTGCACTTGAAAATCATATTAGTCTAAGGACACAAAAAACTTACTGTATCTTTAAACATTAAAATGATCACTTTTCACACCTGGAGGTTATTCAAGTCCCCTTCAAGTGAGCATTTTTTTTTTTTTTTTTTCTCCATGGGTAATATTTCCTACTGAAAAATCTTATACGGATTAAGTATCCAGTAGAATTATCAATAATTGTGTTAATAATGTTAATGAAAGTGTACAGTTAAATGACAGAGACAATTAGTTCACACCATTTGGTTTATTTATTTAGCAGGGAGTATTGTTTAACATGTCAGTCCCGAGAAACAGAAACAGCCATGAAGAGGCTTAACATTACTAATAAAACAATCAGTATCAAAATATTTTGTGTAACAATTTGTCCGTGTTCATATAATAATCTGTCAACCCTATGATTTGCTGATTATGTGAATTAACTCCGTAATCGCTCTGAGATTGGATTCAGTGACACCGTTTAACAGCTCCCGACTCGGGGGCTTTTACTCAATATTTTTAGGGAAGGAGCTGTCAGGCTAATCTGAGGATATTTGGAGAAAGCCAATAAACTGTCACAAACTCGTAACCATTTATATTTTTCGTGGTTTGGTAGAGATTTTAACACTTCTCCCCTCCTACCCTCCACTTTCACTCCAGCCCCTCCTTCTTGGAAACGCTTTAAAAAATTAAAAAAATAACAATAATTTTAAATCCTTGTGCTGGCTCAAAACTTGTCCCTAATTGGTGAAAGTCAAAGCGCCCTGCACCGGGATGTGGCTGAACAGAACACGGGGACCAGACGCCACCGAGGAGGCAGAAATGGAAAACCCCTCTTTCCTCCTCGGTCGTGGGCACTTGCTCGCCGCAGACCCGGGAGCCGCCGCCACCACCGCAGAGACCCCTAGGTGGGCGCCCAGGGCGCATCTCTGGGGAGCAGCCGCCCCTGTGCTCGACTCTAGTCCCCCTGCGGGCAGAGGAGGTGTCTGCGGGTTTCCCGCGCCGCCCTCGGTTTGGAAATCTGATTGCTCCCCAGCGCAACTTTCGTGCCCCAGGCAGCGGGGTTCCCGGCGGGTCTGTGGGCCAGAGGTACCCCGAAGCCGGCAGTGGCCGAGACCTCGCAGGCGGAGGGGCGCGGGCGGCGCGTCCCGAACCCTGGCGGCAGCGAGCGCGCGAGGGGCGGCCGGGTGGCCCATGGGAGAGCGGGCTCGGCTTTCCCGGCAGCGCAGCAGCCTGGCCAGCTACCCAGAGGAGTGGGTTGGGGGCGGCGGGTAGCCGCTGCAAACCGCTACTGAGTGCGAGGGCGGTGGGTGAAGGGCGAGGGGAATGCCACCCCAAAGCTATTTGAAGTACAAAAGCCAAGCCATGGGTCATTCAGGACACCTAAGGAACAGTAATGAACCACAGCCTCCACCCACCCACAAACATAATATTATGCATATGTGCTTGCCCCACGTTGGCTTGTCAGATTTTCCTTTATTAATTCATCCCTCTGCCCTCCTTCACTGGCAAGAATTCAGCCACTAGATTTTCTTTTTCTTTCCTCATCCACCGCACCCACCCCACCCCCACCTTCGGACTAGAAGTTGGCTAACATCTCTTTATAGCAGATTTCTATTTAGTATTTTTTTTTTTTAAATCATGTTTGGTAGGAAACTCACAAATACATACTCATACAAATTCGTTTTTCAGCAGCATCTTCTAGGAAAGTATTCCAAAGTCTGTCAGATGACATCACAGGAGACAAGCCTAATAATTTTGGAAAATGAAATTAATGATCAGGATAATTTGGGGAAGGAATAGAAAGGACCAACTGAGACTCATTTCCACTTACTTATCAGAAACCTTATGATTGACCATCACTGGAGAGCAAAGCAATGCCAGGAATGTCACATGCTTCTTAGATCTTGGTATCCTGTCTGGGCAAAGATCCAGTGTTCAACACTACAGAGAGAGGGACAAACCTGTGCAGCCAGAAGTGAGTAACACAGGCAGAGCAACCTTTGAAAGGACATTATTTCACTCAATGAACAGTTGGACAAACCTCTTCTGGTAGGATGAGTTAAGAAAGAATTGGGAAAAGGATAAAATAGGAATAAATGTGGGCTCTTATCCTCACAGATCATTCAGTCTAGTGACAGGAAGAAAGTTTAGATGGTAACAAGGGGTAGAAAGTGTAAAGACCTCTAAGATTGGCTCTAATTAAGTACTAGGGAATTCAGTGGAGGCAGGATTACTCCCAGCTAAAAGATGGTCTTTTATTAAACTGAGTCCGGCCAAACTTCATCTCGTCTTGGGCTCCAAGTAAATGAAGGAATTCACTAAATGTAATTTCCCTGTAAGAATGTCTCTGATAATGGATACAGGATTGCCTCTTCTAGAACCTTCACTGTGTTTCCTTCTACCAGCTTTAAGCCATCACCTTCATCCCTTTCTCTGTTTCTTAAGCATTCATTTTGAGGGTCAGTTCCTATAAATTGAGGCTGAGCTGAGGTGACACAATCAAGGGGGTTAAAAATTTATGAGCTAAGTATGTTTTACTTATTCTTTCTTTCCAAAAAGAATCTGGGTGGTCTACAACTCAAAACACCACATTTCAAATAAATTGGTAAAATCAAAATAGAAAACCAGAAAAGAAAAAACTGGAAACTTGAAATAAGGCAACCCTCAGAGTGAACGTAGGGTTGCCTTGATTTTAGTAATCAAGTTTCAGATTTGGTTGAGCTTCTTAGCAGCCAAGGTAAAGAGAGAAAAACCTGGATAGCGATCTTGCTTAAAAGTGCAAAAAATGCCTATTTTCAAATAAAACTAAATTTTAAAAGAAATTTATTCTGCAGAGTATCATAAAAGGCACCAAGGGATGTAACAGGCAGTGGCCTAACAGCACTTTTATAGAAAAGAAAAGAGGCTATCACAAGCCCTTTTGCTTGTAATAATCTTCCACAAAAATCAAGACATGAATGAAGCGGAGTCTTTGCAGACTAAGCTAGTATATTAAGACTTCAGTACTGGGGGTTCACTTTAAATCACTAAATAACATATCCCCTGGGCAGCCTTCCCCATGTATCACTTTTCTCAGCGGAGCCAAACAGCTTAAAATTAGGATTCTTCTCTTTGGTCAGAGCCCAGAGTGTTGGTATTATTAATACTTCGGGATCATAGAGTACAGATTCACAGGATTTGGAAAACAATTGAACAAATGCTACATTTGTCATCCTTCTACTAACGCTACAGAAGCAAATCAGTGTGTTCACACAAAGACCACCCCAGGTTTCCTCAGAGGTAGACTGCAGGGGCATCTCAAGCGTGAGCCAACATTTTCCTTAGGAAGTTGCTTTGAATGTGCTCCAGCACTTGAACAAATGTTTAATTGAGTCCCTGGAGCTCCATACTGTTTTGGCATGGAAAAAATGTCAAAGCTGGTGTTTCCTAATCACCCACAGTGGCTGGAGGAAAACATCAGTACCTATGAGTGAATGACAAGGCTTTCTGATGGGACTCCAGTATGAGTTCATTGCAAAATGAAATTGAATGAGTCGAGAATAGCTCCCACAAACCAGGATTTTAATTTTATTATAGTTGGTTAGGCCATTATTTTCAATGGGTGTTATATACAACAGCTACTTTTTTTTTTTTTTTTTTGGTGAGGCCATTTTTGGTTCATGGTAATAAAACAATGTCATCAGACATGAGGAAAATGTTCCTCTTCCAACTTACTATGACAGGGAAACTTTTAAACAAGGGAGATCACCCTGTTTCATACCCTCAAAGGATTGGTCTCTGATCTGTCAGGAGACTGTTCCTTCTTGTCTTAAGTTTTATAGGGGATGAAGAAATGAGAGTTTTCTGAATTTTTTAAATTGTGGTAAAATATATATACTATCAAATTTATCATTTAACCATTTTTAAGTTTCCAGTTCAGTGTTGTGCAACCGTTACCACTATCCATTGTCAGAAGTTTTCCGTCTTCCGCACCTGAGATTCTGTTTCATTAAACTCTGACTTCCCATTCCTCTCTTCCCCAGTCCCTGGTAATCACCATTTTACTTTCTGACTCTATGAATTTGACTGTTCTGTTCCTCATATAAGTGGAATCACATAGTATCTGTACTTTTGTGACTGATTTATGTCATGTAATATAATGTTTTTAAGAACTTTTTAAAAAGACTGTGAATAATCAATGTTTAAATCATGCCTTTTGACTGATAACCAGTTCTTATCCACAAAATGAAGAGTCAGTGAAACCTGCAAACCATCTTACATTGTCCTAAGAATCTAGGCAACTTTCTCACCAAGGAGTTAGGCAATGTATCATTGAACATTAAGGAAGAGTGGTTGCATTGGTAACCTACTGGTTCGTTAGGTAAATTGTCAGCCTGAGAGCTTCAGAAATATAGAAAACTGGAAAAAATTGGGGGGGAATTATGCAAAAATGCAGTTGTATTTATAACTAGTAAGATAAAGAGAGTTGCTGACGGATCATTATAAGTGTAAACAGGATCCTCCCAGAGGAGTTGTCTGAAATACTCTGGTAAAGACTAGCACACATCAGTCAGAACAGTCTGATCCTGTTTCAGCTGTTGTTACTGTGAACAAATAAACCCCAAACACAATAGCTTAGAACTGCCATTTTATTTTGCTCACTATTTTGTGGATCAGGAATTTGGGGATGGCTCAGTTGGCCCTGGGGTTTCTCCTGTTCTTGCACTGACATGTCAGCTGGAACATCCTACATGGGTGGGCAGATGTTAGCTCTTGACTAAAAGCTTGACTGGGGCTACCAATCGAGTGATTACATGTGGCTTCTCCAGCACAACACTCTCAGATATTCAGACTTCTTACATAGTAACTGGCTTCACCTACAGCAAATCTGGGAGAGCCAGAGGGACACTCCATGGCCTTCTATGATCTAGCTTTGGAAGTTACAGAGCATCACTTCTGCCATACTCTATTGGCCAAAATAAGGTTGCCCAGATTTGCATTAAGTGGGCATGCACCTCACTTCCCAATGAGAAGAGTAGCAAAGTATCTAAAGCAACTTTTTAAATAAACACTTCTCCAGGGGATCTTCCCGACCCAGGGATCAAACCCCGATCTCCTACATTGGAGGCAGATGCTTTAACCTCTGAGCCACCAGGGAAGCCAAATAAACACTACACATAGCAAAATGTTCTAACTCAATTATAATCAATATTAATCAGCTGAGCTTTGGCAAGAGGCGCATGAAGAACCTAGCCCAAGAGGCATCAAGAATCTATAATACTTTGGAACAAAATTGGAATAAAAATGTAAAAGGAATCACTGATGGGTGTGAAGCTACCACACTAGCCTTTGACTGCTTTAGCAAGAGAAAAAACTTCTGTCATGATTTGGCTAATGCTATTTCTAGTCTCTGACATTAGCAGCTGAAGATAATTCCTAAATGCTACACTTTCTAAATTCTCTAACTAGACAATTAAGTTATGGCTCTAAAGAGACTTAGGAGCAACGAAGCTGAAGATTAGGCTGCTAAAGAAATTGTAACTTCTAATGTGATATTCATCCATCTCAAGTATAGTGTAAATCAAAACTGGACTCTTAAGTATCTAAAATATTCAATAGTCATTGATTGAATACTTACTGTGTGGATGAAAAACAAGTACATAAATAATTGCAACATGGAGCCATAACGCAAAAACAGAGACAGTGTAAAGTATTTTGGAGTCAGACGCGCTACTGTTGCGCCACGAGGTCCTAGTGTAAAGTATTTTGGTTGGACAGCTAATGAAATGATTCATTCAGATTGACGGATCAGTGAAGTTTAAGAGGTAGTGACTTCTGGCCTGGGTCTTAAAAGATGAGTAGGAGCTTACAAGGTGAATAAGGAAGAAAAGAAAGAACATTGTTGGTAGATGGATTAGCATATTCCAAAGCACAGAGGTGTGAAATAGCCCATTGTGTTTTAAGCCCAGAGTCCCTTGTGTTTCTGGAATAAAGAAGCAGGAAAATATAGCTTTGAAGAGTTTGGATGCTTGAAGTCAGTCACGGCCAGATTTGATTTGTTGCTATTGTTTTTGTTCCCCCACCCATGGCATGTGGGATCTTACTTCCCCAAGGGATGAAATTTGCTTCCCCTGCATTGGGAGCCCAGAGTCTTAACCACTGGACCACCAGGGAGGTCCTAGATTTGAATCGCAGCTCTGCCACTTGACAGCTGGGTGGCCTTGTGCGACAGTTATGCGATTCATGCTAAGGAGATTGGATCTCATGGTGTAGATGGAGGGTGCCCCTGAAAGGACAGACGCAGATTTGGATTTGCAGACCACTCTGATGGCAGCTCAGAGGATGAATGAAACAAAGAAGTCAGAGAGACAAGCTAGAATTGTTATTGGAAAAACATTCACTGAGTCCTTACTATGTCCACACACAGAGGCACTGGGCAAACAAACAAAATTACCACCCACCTTTGGGGGAGTTTATATTTTACCAGGGAAAACAAACAAAAAAGCACGGAAATATATAATGTAAATGCAAAGACCACTACCCTGACCTGCAGCTTTCTAAGGCCAAAGATTTCAGCTCTGAATTGGCCATAGAAAGCAGAGATCTCTAGGAATCCCTATTGAGATTGAAGAATACAGATGCTATTTTTTAAGTGTCTATTATCTATTTTGTATTCTCCCTCGTTCTCGCGTTCCCACGTTCCATCTTTTTGGTTTCGCTGGTCAAATTTTTTTCTGTGCAGTATTTCCATCTCAAAAGCTTTCCTTAACCACTAAATGTTAGGAATTCCAAACGCCCTCGCAACCCAAAGTTCTACCTTGCACGTTGAGACTACAGTATTTAAAAATAAGAATGGGGGAGAGTGGGGATTTGAACTGGTTGTTATTTAAGACCTCTTCACATCCTCCCATTGTGTTCATTTTGGCGGGTGGGTGGGGTGCCCCTTCCAACAGTACATTTGCACACATACACACACCCTCTCTGATGTAACTCTCACTCTAGTTCAACAAATATTTTAATAGGACCCTTTGAACAGATGTGACCTGTGGATTTATCCGATGACCCCCATCGGAAATAATCTGAAGTCGGGGGAGAAGACTGCCTTCCTCTCCAGGAGAGCTTTTATTGTGTACTCTAGTTAATGAACCTCTTTTCAGCCTCAAACTGGGCGCGTCATTATCCATGTCGGCAAGGCAGGAGGAAGAGGTAAGAAACAAGTCTCTCGGGCCCCCGGGGCCATCAGCCCTAGTTTCCTCTTGGCCCGAAGGCAGACCGACAAAAATCCAACCGGTTTTTCTCGGGTTCCCAGCCGGACCATAGAGCGGAGAAAAGTAATCGATTTTGTCTGGGACTGCGGCGCGCCTAACACTTCCTGCGGTGATTTGCAGCCGGGGCTGGAGGTCGAGAGCTTCCCATTGGCTCGCGGGCCGACGCCGAGCAGTCTGGGTGGGCGGGGCCGGGGCGAAGGGGCGTGGCCGAGGGCGTGGCCAGGAGCACTCGGAAACTTAACTCCACAGAGCGGAGCAGGGCGGGACAGAGCTGGGTGGAGGGGGGGTGGGGCGGCCACGCCCCCAGCGCTCCCTCCTAGGGGTCCCTTGGCTCGCGGAGTTTTTTCTTTTAAGAATGAGCGGATGCCAGTGACAAGTTAATAGCTCTCCCAGCGCTCCTAGGTTAAACGGAACCTCATTCCTGCTCGAGTCTCCTTCCACCGACCTGCCCCTGGCCGCCGGGGCGAGGGCAGGGGCAGGGAAGGCGTTTGCCACCCAGCCGAGGGGCCTTGTGCTCACAGTCCTTCGCTGCCTCCCAGTAGGGCTTCGGCCCCGCCCACGGTCCCGGTTGATGACCCGGAGCCCCAGGCCCCGCGTTCACCAGGCCTCCTACTCCTCACACTCTCACCCCCGCCTCCTCTCCCCCGGCAGGTCCCGCCCGCACACGTGTGTGCACTCACTCCGCGTCCCACACTAGAACCAACCCGCACCCGGCATCTGCCCCTCACACTGGCCGATCGATCGTGGGAATCGAGCAGAGGCCCTCCCCCCGTGTCTGTCCCCCCCATGTCATCCATCTCCCGTCCCGTCAGCCACCAAGGCTTCAAAGGCGACCTGGCCGCTGGAGGTCCTTCTCCGAGCGATGCAGATCGCGGGCGGCCCGGGCGCGGGGGCTCAGCCAGGCCGCAGCCGCTAGAGCCCTGCGGCGGGAGCCTGCTTCCTCCGCGGGTGGGAACTTTCCGACGAAGGCGGATGCTTGGTGCCTGACCCTGTCTCTTGAGAGAGTCTCCCTCGGAGCTTAAGCCCTATTTCCTTCCTTCTTTCCTCTCTCCAATTCGGTCACCCCTCATTGATGGGCTCTAATCCTCTGATCTGAACTGCTTCTGCCTGGAAGATTTGGCCGCCTTTTCCTTTGCTCCCTGCGTTCGCGAAAAGCCGATTCGTTCTGAGCGGCATTGATGGCAGGGGATGGGGGGAGGAGGGCTGCTTCCAACTCTGGCACCACCTGGGTGGTCGCCGCGACCGAGTGATTCCCTTTACAGCCATTCTTCTCCTCGACTCTATAAAGGCCGTTTTGCACAGAAGACCCTGAAGTAGTCTTATTTTGACATTGATCTTGCAGGGATACAGTGACTAGTTTATATTGATCTGTATTCAACTAGACTATGAGATTTTTTTTTAGGGTAAAGTGTGTTACTCAGTTGGATCACTTCAGACCCTAGTACAGGGCCTAGTAAATAAATAGTAGCTGTGCCTTCAGTCATGCTGAAGGAACCATCTTTTTAACTGAGGCTTACCTAACACTTTATCAGATACACTTAAAATGTTATATACAGCTTTCCAAGAAGAGAAAGAAGTCAAGAACGAAAAGGAGGAGGGGGTGCAGAATCCCAGAATAATTTCAGATCCATTAAAAAAACAGGTTAGATTTGCATCTTCAGAGCTAAACCAAATAGATCCTGCACATCTAAATGATATCACAGAAGCGCTCAAACCATCATTAAACACCTCAAGTTCGTATTGTTTTCCAGGCTAACAGTGCCAACCTTCCTTAATATGTAACGTTCTCCAACTTTGCATTGTGTTATTTTTTCTGACCCACATTCAAGCTCTATATAAATGCTGAGTTGAGAACACAAGACTTAGCTGGATAGAGATTGTTCAAATCTGGAAAATGGCAACCTATTTTTTTTTTTCCAGTGAGAGAGCTTTTATGCTATTTAAAGAAAAGTCAAGGGTTCACATAACAAGATTATTAATAGCTTTTTAGAAAACATGGTGGCTGTATAGAGGCAGTATGCAGGATATGCCAGGGAATTAATAAACACAGTATACCCTCCTCTATATTGTTTACAACATAGACAAAACTGTTCAATCAACAGTAAGTTTTTGAGATATATTCATTTTGAGACACATAGATCTTTAACTATTGCATAGTTTTCTACTAAATGAATATTCTAGAATTTACTTATCCATTCTCACGAAATGGATATTTAGGATCCCTTTTTTCCTTTTTTTGCTATTAGAAAGAATGCTACAGTGATGTCTTCATACTGGGTGGTCTGCTTGTTTGCTCATGAGAATGCTTCTCTCACTTCTATCCCTAAAAATTAAATTGCTGGGTTGTAGGGTTACATAGCTTCATCTTTACTGCTGCTGCTGCTAAGTCGCTTCAGTCGTGTCCGACTCTGTGCGACCCCATAGACAGCAGCCCACCAGGCTCCTCCGTCCATGGGTTTCTCCAGGCAAGAGTACTGGAGTGGGGTGCCATTGCCTTAGATAGTGCCAAATTGTTCTTCAAAGTTCTCATAACCGTCTGCTGGCTTGTTAACAGTGTGTCAGACCCCCACTTTCTGACATCCCTAACAACACTTAGCATTATCAAACTTTCCATTTTCCCCCAATCTCATGATATATAATGTCATTTGAATTTACATTTCCCTGATTCCTCATCGAAGACTTGTAAAACTTTTAACCAGCATTGTTGAATAGAACTTTCTGTGATGATGGCAATGTTCTCCCTTTCATGGATTTCTCTTCACTTTATTTGTGGTGTGTGTGTGTGTGTGTGTGTGTGTGTGTGTGTGTGTGTGCATGCATGCACATGCATGCTCAGTCATGTCTGACTCTTTGCAATCCCATGGATTGTTGCCTGCCAGGCTCCTCTGATAATCTAAACTGTCCAGCTTATTCTGAAAATTTACTGAGCATTCAAAGTGTGCAAAGAAGTGGGAAAATGTGACTTATAGTCAAAGTAAACAAGCAATCAATAGAAATAGATACTGAGATTCCTCATACGATGGAATTAGGTGACAAGGACTTTAAAGCAGTGATAATAAGTATGTCCAAGAACTTAGGAAATGATATGTCTAAAAGAGCAAATAGATCAGAATTATTAGTAGAGACTTGATAACAAAAAGAAGAAATAAACAGAAATTCTAGAACTGAAAAGTATTAATACAATATCTATTATGAAGTACTCATTGAATGGGCTTAACAGCACACTGGAGTCTGCAGAAAAAAGGCCAGTAAACCTAAGTACAGATCAATAGAAATTATTTAATCCACAGAACAAAGAGGAAAACACTTTTAAGTGGTAGCAAAACATCAAGCAGCCTAATGTATGTGTTGAGTCTCAGAAAAAGGAGAGAAAGAATGGAGCAGACAAAAAATATTTGAGGAAGTATTTCCCAAATTTGGTTTTAAAAAGCCATATAAACAAACAAAAAATTGACCTCCAAATCCAAGAAGCTCTGCAAACCCCAAATAAGATAAATACAAGGAAAACCACATTCCAGCACATCTTAGTCAAACTGCTGAAAACCAAAAACAAAGGGAAAAACAGCCAGAGAAATAAAGAAAACAAATCATATTCAGAGGAATGATGACAAAAAAGAAGGCTGACCTCTCACTAGAAACAATGGAGAGATGCAATGAGTATATGAATATTACTTTTATAATATTGAGGGGAGAGGAGGAGACCAATGAGGAAGAGGAAGAAAAGAATAACAGTGCGGCAGCCAAAC
Source organism: Bos taurus (assembly GCF_002263795.3). NCBI lineage: Eukaryota > Metazoa > Chordata > Mammalia > Artiodactyla > Bovidae > Bos > Bos taurus. The sequence continues at coordinate 48,041,690 of NC_037332.1, read as the reverse complement.
AGAAGAAGTTGCTTGATGCTAGAAGCGGACTTGAAGGTGCCTTGTTGAAGCAGCTGGACCGCACTACCTAATCTAGAAAATATTAAGGAAGTAACATGCATGAAACCTACCCTCAAGGACCTAACAGTGTCGCTGACAGTGTTTGATTAGCTGTAATAAGATCAAAGGAGAGACAGAAGTGATCTAGCGTGGCTGTGGAAGCTGGGAAGGGACAGGTGGGAGGAGAGATTAAACAGTGCTTGAAGAATGCAGTCCGATTTGGATAAAGATGGAACTCAGCATACAGGACCAGCGCTTGAGTACATGTGGAGGACTGGGAGAGCTGCCCTCAGGAGTCTCACCTAGATGGAAGTGGGTGGAGAGAGTGAACATGTAGGGATGATCATGCTTTATATTTTTTCATACCTTTGTTGGTTGTCTGTACAGGGCTACAGGTAGAGTATATGCACACTCAGTCATGTCCAACTCTTTGCGGCCCCATGGACTGTAGCCCACCAAGCTCTTCTGTCCATGGGATTTTTCCAGGCAAGAATTCTGGAGTGGATTTTGCCATTTTCTACTCTGGGGAATCTTTATGACCCAGGGATCAAACCCATGTCTCCGGTGTCTCCTGCACTGGCAGGCAGATTCTTTACCGCTGTGCCATCTGGGAAGCCACAGGTAGTATAGGCTAGGGATGAAATGTTGAGGGTCTAAAGTCAGACTGCCTGGGTTCAAATCATTTCTTTGACACTAATAAACCAGCTACCAAAGCAAGTTACTTAACCCCTTGGATTTTTCTATTTCTTCACCTGTAAATGGATAATAAAACTATACAATAGGGATGTCACAAGGATTGAAGGCAAATATATATAAAGCTCTTAGAGCAATGCCTGGAATATAGTAAATGTTCAGTAATGTTTACTGGTCTTATTAAATTGGGTTCCCAATATATATATTTGTTAGAGGAATTGGTGGTATTAACAGAAGCAAAAGTATATTTAAGTCAGCTGGGATATAAGCAATGTAAGAAGTCAACCACAAAAATGGAAGCTATATCTAAAGTGACCTTGTTACGTGTAAGTCACGAGCTGCTTTGGGTGGTGTGAATGAGGCACTCCGCAAAGCAATGGCATCTCACTGAAGATGGAGAAGGAGAGGTGGAAGACTTTGATCTCAGGAGAGAAAATCTTTAAAGACAGGACACCTTAAACTTGGCTTGAGTCAAGTTATATAATTTTTAAACATCACTTGAAGAACACCTAATAAACCTAGATTTATTGCCTACCAAGTCACCTCTAAGCAAGAAAGTAAAGTCTTATCACCTTCGCAAATAAAAATTATAAAGCAAAAATTGACCAATTACTACAGTCAGATTGACCAATTACTATAAAAAGTTGCTTGTTCACCACAGAGGTATGACCAATACAGAGAAAACTGGCCATTTTCACTTCATACTCATTTGTGGAAGATGACAAGTATCCCCCTTGAATGAATACTTTCTAACCTGAAACTGCATGTGAGAGTCCTAGTGGAAACCTTGGAAATATTTTCAAGTTCCACATTGTTGGTAGTACTGTTTCCAAAGAAGCTGTCTTAAGGCTATTGTGTGTCTTTAGCAAAGAGCCCTAGCTCATGGCATCCACCATCCAAAGGCCAACAGAGAGGGCTTACTTTGCAGATTCCCACCACAATATAGGATTAGCTTGTACTTTGAGCTGCCATATGTCTAGCCAACTGCTATCCATCTAGCCATAAGAGACTTTATCTATTTTTCAAATATATTTCATTCCATATAGCAATTACCCATTGGATGATATCAGAATTTGTGGTAGTTTCTATAAGTGCCACAATTGACTTAAGATGAAATGTGAATTAAAATGTGAGGTTCTGGGACTCCATGGAGTCTGGAGTGAATATAAAACCATGAGTCTAAAGATTTAACTCTCATCCTGTTAGCTGAATGAGCATTTAAGTCATTCCAAGGCTTTGAGAACTGATTTTATGTTTAGGCCCCAAGTAAGTGGTCAGTTTTATACTGAATCATAAATTCAACTTATTTGTGGAAATGTTTAGAGACAAAAGGAATAAATATACAAAAATCAAACCATTAATTTCTACAAGACTTTGAAGATAGACAAGGTACCTTTTGCAGATTAAAAAACTAGTCCTGTCTAAGGGAAACCTATTACCATTGACTCTCAAGCCTCTTCCACCAGAACCATGTGGCAATGTGAAATTCTTTAAGATATAGGAGAGAGATAGCAACCAACATACATGCTCTTGCAATAGATGCAATGACTTTGGTCAGGACTACTTTCGTTAGCTTGCTTTATGTAGCTTCCCAAAGCTACATAGATTGAATAATTCTGTCCAAAAGCATCCACATGATCTAGAAAAAAACTAGCAAGATTCTGGTGAAACACACTACAAGAGAAATTCCATGTTATCATGAGTTGAACAGAGAAAGACAAATATATGATATCACTTGTATGTAGATTCCAAAAAGATGACAGAAATGAACTTATTTACAAAACAAATAGATACATAGGTCTAGAAAACGTGGTTGTTGTTGTTCGCTAAGTCGCGTCCGACTCTTCACAACCGCATGGACTGCAGCAAACCTGGCTCCTGTGTCTTCCACTATCTTCTGGAGTTTGCTCAAATTCATGTCCATTGAGTTGGTGATGCTATCTAATCATCTCATCCTCTGCCGCCTCCTTCTCCTTTTGCCTTCAATCTTTCCCAGCATCAGGGTCTTTTCCAATGACTTGGCTCTTTGTATTAGGTGGCCAAAATATTGGAGCTTCAGCATCAGTCCTTCCAACTGAATCACTTTGCTGTCCACCTGAAACACTGTGAATCAACTATACTTCAATTTTAAAAAAAGAGCTGAACGTATTCTTGTCTTGGATTGTAAAGTGAAATTTTCTGAAACTGAAGCTTGTTACTGTCTTGGCAAACATGAGTTCTCCTCTATTCCTGAGGCATCCTCTGGGACCAGCTGGTCCCCAAAGCCTTTGAGATCATACCCCCCGGAGAGCACCACTGAAAAGAACAAGTCTTGGCACTGTACCATTTCCCAAATCTCTTCCTTCCCCTACTTTCTCTTGCACTTAGGAGACTTGGCAGTGTTACATCCTCTATAGTGTCCACACAGAAGCCTCTTACAACAGTGCCGTTCCAGGTATTCTGTTATGATTCTTGCAGTCACCAATGCCACAGAACCCATCATCAGTGAGAAGGACATTTAGGGCCACTGTTACTGAGAAACAAAACAACCTCTAGCAGTCCATCCCACTAACATATGAGACATCAATATCGTGCTTGCCTTTGAACATTGGAAGACATGTAACTTCTATTTTGCTGCAAAATTTGGTGCTCATGGACATCTAAACTGCTTATTTTGGAGAGGGGGAGCAATGTCACAGTCTCTGTGACCTAGATATGGAAAGTTTTGTTTCTTTCTGAACTCTTCATGCTTTTTTGTATTGATAATTCCTTGACTCTGATCAATAGTCAGATTTCCAGAAATGAACCAAAGCAACGGCCCTTCTTCTCTCCTACTACATGTACAACCTTTTCTTTATTGAGGAGCCTCATCTCCACCTTCTTACACAGGCACAATTCTCACTTCCAGTGCTCGTGGAAAACACAGGGTATTTAGGGTATTTGTCTTTACGTAAAATGATGTCAGGCATCCAAGCCTCCAGTGGATTTTGAGACTCTGGATCCTTGGAGGTGGGGGGGCGGGCGGGGGTTTGCAGAGGTGGGGGTTAGGCTGTGAAATCATGTTTTGAATCCTAGAGGTAAGAATTTTAATGAGAAACAACTGTTGAAGAAGTCTCATTTTCTGCATGTGTACCACAATTTTATTTTGAAAAATGAGTTTTTGGTAAAACTGGCCAGTTTAATCAGAGTCGGGGAGAGAGGGGCTGTTTCAAGCGGCTGAGCAGAACTGAAAAATAAGTGAACACTCTTAAAGAGAAAGGACATGCTCTCTGTGGTGAAGAAACAGGAGAACTTTCAGTCGTCCCACTAGGCCCGTGTTTTCCCGGCTCTGCAGCACTCTTGTAAATTTGTAAATTTGCCACAGCTCACTTGTAAATTTGCCAGGGTGGCAGGGACACATGACTCTTAGCTGGGAGGCCTGCCAGCCATCAGAAGCCCCCAACTCTTAGGAGGGAGTCGGGGGCGGGTGCCCAGAGACCACCCTGGGTTATATTTATTTGGGGGGATACTTGCTGGTTCTGATAGCAAATCTCCCTAGACAGATGCAGCCCACATTGGAATGTCTCGGACAGAATTCCACCAACTCCCCAGTATCAGACCTAGCACCTTATAAAATAAATCTTTACACTATACCAAAGGTAAGGACAGACGTCCCTATGTAGCCCGAGATGTCACCTGATCTTTCAGGTTCTTCTGCGCCTAAGTCCATCTCAGCAGAAACCCCTTGTGTATTCTCCATAGGCAGAAACCCGTAATTCTTACTCGTTTTATCGATTCTCCCTCTGTTCACAAACCCCCCTTTATTCCTCCTCGTTCCTGGTTACCTCATTGTCCCTTGGCCTCCAAAGAATCATCTCACACCCGCAAGCCAGACAGATTAATGTCTCTATTTCCCAAGGTGTGTGTTTGGTCTGACTCCAGCTGACCACTGGGATTCTGAAGCCACGATCCTACCCTGAGGGGAAGCGCCTTCCCTTTTCATACCAAATGTATGCATATTCCTGATTCTCAGTTTCAGCCTGAAAAAAAAAAATGTAACTTCTCAAACATTTCTGAGAGGAAACTTAACACTCTCTTATCATACACAAACCTCCCTTGAACCTTTGAACCCTGAAAGAAAGACAGGCCCTCTTAGCAGTCTGGAATGATTCACATTATGGTCTAATTTTGAATCAGTATCTCTCAACTTGGGCGATTTAACCAGGGGGGGTTGCTGAACTCAGGCACTGATGAGATGAGCTGGCCTGCTCATCCCCGCTGAACTCACCACCTAGGATCTGCCCTTACAGGAACTCAGAAGCATGCCCTTCGCATCGATGCCTGGAAGACGGGCCTAGGGACGCAGGGACCTCAAGAAGTGCTACGTCCTCTTGAAGAAAGGAGGGGAGAAAGAGAAAACCTTCTAGAACAGTCTACTAGCACAACTTTTACTTTAGAGATGCCCCTCCAACTATCATAGTTTTATTGGCTTATTTCGCCACAGTTTTTGAAGAAGCAGAGTTATGTGCTTCTTGCTTACAAAAAAATTACTTTTGGTCATTATAGTTTTTAAGAATTCAGTATAGTTTTCAGAGAGAAAGTTGAATGAACATATTCTATGTTAGTTTTGTTGACTTTTGTGCTGCAGAATTGCATTCGTGTCATGATAATCACACATTTGTGACTTTTACTCAGAGAAACACCAGAAATGAACAGCAGCAATATGTCCATGTAGGGAGAGTTCAGTGCTAAGAAACACAGAGCAGTGCCCCGCTTCCATGTCCCCTTGTTCTCCACTCCTCTGCTTTCTCCTTTCCTTACCACACTCAACACATGGTCATTTATCTAAAAGCCTCGAAATGTAAAATTAAAAAAAAAAAAAAGGCATTTAGTCCCTGATAGATCCTTTCAAAGCTTTGTAACTATTGTCCATTTATATTCATACATCTACATATGCGGGTTCCCTGATGGCTCAGCAGTAAAGAATCCTGCCTGCAGTGCAGGAAACGCAGGAGATGTGGGCTCAATCCCTGGATCAGGAAGATCCCCTGGAGGAGGAAATGGCAACCCATTCCAGTATTCTTGCCTGGAAAATCCCATGGACAAAGGAGCCTGGTGGGCTACAGTCCACGGGGTCACAAAAAGTCGGCAACGATTGATCAGAGCAGAGCAGAGACAGCATGCACATATATATACATTGCAAGGAGCCCAGTCGTTCAAAGCTGTGATGCCCTTCAAAACAGTGTTTAGATGCTTTAATTAGATGGTAAGTTCTTGGTTTGGTTTGCTTTTCATATTTTGTTGGCTGGGTAGTTTAGGGTGTGGCACTGAAAGCAATGCAATGACTAGAAATTCTACTCCTAATGGTAGAAAGGAGCTTTAGGGGACCAGAAGAAGTAGAAAAAAACCAGTCTGAATTTTCTTTTCTGGCATCCCCTGTGCTAACTGACACAAGAAATTGTGGCCTGCTTGCTCTGCTAAGGATGAGTACAAACCACCAGCCTATGCCCAACAATCTCCACACACGGAAGAAGAAGAGGTCTTCTCCAAGACTAGTGTTCAGGGACTTCCCTGGTGGTCCACGGGTTAAGAACCCACCTTCCAAAGCGGGGACTGCAGGTTCAATCCCTAGTTGGGAAACTAAGATCCCACATGCCTCGCAGAAACTAAGTCTGCACCACAACTAGAGAGCCCAAGTACAGCAATGAAGACACAGCACAGCTAAAAAAAAAAAAAAGTTATTCTTCAAAAAAAGAAAAAGACTATTATTGACAGTGATGATGTCATCTAATGTAATCATGTAGTCACCTTGAACTGTTCATCAAATTGATGGCTGAACGTAGCTTTACTCAAATTCAGACACCTACCTTGACTGTCTTTGTATCTGCTTAATAAAGTAGCCATGTCATCTTAAAAAAACCTATAGATTTTTGAAACCCTGCATTCAAAGGTAATGTCAAAGTAAAGAAGCAAAGAATGAAGCATATGCAATTTTTCCTAACATACTGGAGGATGCAAAAAATCAAACTGAGCAGGTTTCAGGTCTTCTTGTTTCCAAATGACTCATTTATTTCCTGGCAGGCTGTACTTCCCAAGATGGTGGATCTTGGTGGATCAGTAAGATCTCCCATTACACGTGGGCTCCTTACAACCTGAGCTGGACATTTCTCTGACAGAGGAGTAGAGTTTGTGTCCACTCCTCTCAAATAGGAGAGGCCTGTGACTATGGCAGAGGTGACACTATGTGACTTCTAAAGGCTATGCCATAAAAGTGGATCCAGTTTCTATCTAGTTCTCTTGATCCACTTGCTCTTGGAACCCTGCCACAGCGCTGTGAAGAAGCCAGGCAGCAGCAGAGACAGGCCACATGTATGTGTTCTGGCTGACAACTCAGTTGGGGTCCCACCTGTCAGCTGACATCAGTTATCAGTCTGTGTGTGAACAAGTCTTCAGATGACTCCGGCCCCCAGAAGCCAACCCCAGAATTTGAGCCACCCCAGCTCACGCTTCGTGGAGCTGTCCTTGAAGAGTCCTGCTCAAATTGCAGGTCTGTGAGCAGATAAAGGGGCTTCCCAGGTGGCACTAGTGGTAAAGAACCTGCCTACCAATGCAGGAGACCTAAGAGATATGGGTTCGAACCCTGAGTCAGGAAGACCCCCTGGAGGAGGGCATGGCAATCCACTCCAGTATCCCTGTCTGGAGAATCCCATGAGCAGAGGAACCTGAAGGGCTACAGTCCATAGGCTCAAAAAGAGTTGGACACAACTGAAGTGACTTAGCACAGGCAAATAAAAAAGACTTGTTTTAAGCCACTAAGTTAGGCGTTTTTCTTATGAACCAATAGGTAACTCCAACCCTGAACTTTCCCCTCCTTCTGGGAGTTTGTTGTTGGTCCTATAAATATCACAACATATAAATATCCACATGTAACGAAGTCATGTAACCCAGGATCTTAAGTTCCTAAGACTTAACCCAAGGAAAAAGTGAAAGCTCTATGCAAAATGAGTTACCATGGTTTAAGAAAAAGAAGTTTAAGAGTCAATGCAGCCATCACTAAGAATGCAGTAATGATGACCATTCCTGGGCACCTAGGATTCATCATCCATTATATTGCAGCAGAGATGAACTGAGAAATGCTTCTTGAAAGAGATGGTTGGTTTCAAAAGATCAGAAAAAGAGGAATCTGAAGAAAGGATGGACAGGCTAGCAGAAGGGAACATGAGTTAAGCATGTACTTGGGATGAATCTGATCTTTGTATCACAGAATTTCAAAATCTCAAGATTACTTGAGGCTAACTCGACTTGGTCTAATTCATTACTCTTGTCAAATCTCTGAGTCCAATCTGTAATATACTGAAAAGTTATCATCTAGTTTCTGATTAAATATCTTTGATGCCAGAAAGAGCTCTCTTAACTTCCTAAAGAAGTTAGCTATTAGAGACCTTTTCCTTTGGCTAAACTAAAATCATCTTGCTGAAGTTTTTAACTTGTGGTTCTGTTGTGAAGTTGCATATTTTTCGGGGAGTTTGGTTTTAAAGTAAACACATGGCAACAATTGCATATAGCTAAACTCGGTCTTGAACGTTCCTCTGGAAAGTACCCCAATAGTCATCAGTCTGAGTCCTCAGCCACAATTTCCTCCAGTGTTGGAACTGATTCCTGGTTTTTTCTTTTTATACATTTATTTGCTGTGGCGGGTCTTAGTTGTGGCACTTGGGATCTTTTAGTTGAGGCTTATGGGATCTAGCTTCCTGACAAGGATTGAACCTGGGCTCCCTGCATTAGGAGCACAGAGTCTTAGCCACTGAACCACCAGGGAAGTCCTGATCACTCTTTCATTGAGAACCAAGGAAAGTATATAGTTGATTTGCATATAGGACATATATGGATTTTAAAAAAATGTATCAATACCTTTCAAGGCTAGAGGTACACTCTGGGGAGATGTTCATGCTCTGAGAAGCAAAATGGTCCTGAGATGGGGGGTTCACACCTTTTGTCTCCTGCACACATGCACTCATTAAGTGGATAGCTGGAGGAGCCTGCCACACTGCTTAGACTGTGTTATTCCCTTTAAAATATGATTATTTTTGCAGAGCCATGTAATTGAATTTGCATCCTTTAAACAATACACGGGGCTTCCCTGGTGGCTCAGATGGTAAAGAATCCACCTACAATTCGAGGAGACCTGGGTTTGATCCCTGGGTAGGGAAGATCCCCTGGAGGAGGGCATGGCAACCCACTCCAATATTCTTGCCTGGAGAATCCCATGGACGGAGGAGCCTGGTGGGCCGTGGGCCATGGGGTCAAAAAGAGTCAGACACGACTGAGCAACCAAGCACAGCACAAACACATACATGACATATTACTGTAGCCTTTTAAAGCTACATGAAGTGAAGTGAAGTGAAAGTCACTCAGTGGGGTCCGACTCTTTGCAACCCCATGGACTACACAGCCCATGGAATTCTCCAGGCCAGAATACTGGAGTGGGTAGCCTTTCTTTTCTCCAGAGGATCTTCCCAACCCAGGGATCAAACCCAATTCTCTCACATTGCAGGTGGATTCTTTACCAGCTGAGCCACAAGGGAAGCCCATATCTGTTTAATGAAAGCCTTTGAAGACAGTTATTAGGACTCTTTAAACTGCTCCACATGAAACATCATCTTCCTTTAAATGTTTCTCATAGAACATGGTTTTCAGCCCCTCATTCTTTTGTATTTCTCCTCTGAACAGATCTGAGCATGTGTTCTTTTAAGTATAAGCCCCTAGTATCGATTAGGTTGTCCACGTGTAATCAGGTCAGCATAGAATAGAAGAGACAGACACAATTTACTGTTTTCAATATGGACTTTTGTTACTCTAGCTGAAAATTGCATTTGAGTTTTTGGCAATTATGTCCAATTGTTGAATTATAGTTACCAGAGTCCTGTGTTTTTTAAAATCATGAAATATTGAAAGATGTAGAAAATAAAACAGATACCCACAAAGTCATCACCAAGATCAACAGATGTTCAGTTCAGTTCAGTTCAGTCGCTCAGTCATGTCCGACTCTTTGCAACCCCACGAATCACAGCACACCAGGCCTCCTTGTCCATCACCAACTCCTGGAGTTCACTCAGAGTCACATCCATCAAGTCAGTGATGCCATCCAGCCATCTCATCCTCTGTCGTCCCCTTCTCCTCCTGCCTCCAATCCCTCCCAGCATCAGAGGCTTTGCCAATGAGTCAACTCTTCACATGAGGTGGCCAAAGCACTGGAGTTTCAGCTTTAGCATCAGTCATTCCAAAGAAATCCCAGGGCTGATCTCCTTCAGAATGGACTGGTTGGATCTCCTTGCAGTTCAAGGAACTCTCAAGAGTCTTCTCCAACACCACAGTTCAAAAGCATCAATTCTTCTGCAGTCAGCTTTCTTCACAGTCCAACTCTCACATCCATACATGATGTTGCTGCTAAGTCGCTTCAGTCGTGTCTGACTCTGTGCGATCCCAGAGATGGCAGCCCACCAGGCTCCCCCGTCCCTGGGATTCTGCAGGCAAGAACACTGGAGTGGGTTGCCATTTCCTTCTCCAATATACATGATGTTAGCTTGCGTTATTTATCTTTTTCTTTCTGTGTGTTTATTTTAATATTTATTTATTTGTGTATTTGGCTGTGCTAGGTCTTAGTAGCAGCATGCTATATCTTTGATCTTTATTGCTGCGTGCAAGATCTTTAGTTGTGGCACGCGAACTCTTAGTTGCAGCATGTGGGATTTAGTTCCCTGACCAAGGATTGAACCCAGGCCCCCTGCGCTGGGAGTATCAAGTCTTAACCACTGGGCCACCAGTAAAGTCCCTATGTCTGTTGTATTTATCTTCATCTCCCACATACTCTAGCTCTGCAGCCACATTAACCACACCATCAAAAATTACTGTTTCACAATTATTTATTAAATCCCTACTGTGTCATTTTGGGGGTGTTAATACTCGAATACACACATGCTATTCGAGTGTATTATATATTATCTCAGCTTCACATTATTCACAAATTTGATTGGGGGTGCTTCATATGCATTTATTACAATACTAAATGGGATAGGGTTGATGACAGAGACCTGGGACCCACACTAGGGACAATCCTCTAGAATGGCTGAAGCATTATTGTGTTTCTATGACAGCATGCCTTTGTTTATACTGTTCCTCCTGCCTGGAATTGCTTCTTCCTTCCTTCTTCCATCTGACTAACTTATATAATTGACCCTTTAAGACCCAGTGTCCCCTACTCTAGAAACTTCACATCATTACTGCTAAGTTAGGTGCCCCACCTTTGCACATTTCTCTACTAGAACACCTTGCTCCACTGCAATCATTGGCAACTTGTCCATCTTCCCTCTCATTTATTTATTTATTTTTTGGCCACATTGCTGGTTTGTGGGATCTTTGCCCCCCGACTAGGGGTTGAACCCGGACCACGGCAGTAAAAACACCAAGTCCTAACCACTGGACCAGCATGGAACTCCCTATTTTCCCCATGCCCCTCATCTTTTAAGTCTTTCAATGGCAAAATGTTCTCATATCTATCTTTGCATTCTTAGTCTTTATCAGTGTGCCAGAACTTAAAAACTGCTAGTTCATATTAGGTGCTCAAAAGTGCTAGTTAAATAAAGATGTAAGAATAAAACAATTCAGTCAAATCTTCCTTCCTTTCATTACAGGAACACTTTCCACAACACCTCTAATAGATCATCACTTCTAACCACAGAGATTTGCTACCCCACAGGACAACCCATTACTTATATGAATGGTTCTGGATTTTGAAAGACTTTTCTCATATTAAGCCCCAAGTCAGTTTCCTGTACCAACACTATAAGTTCTCATTATGAATAAGTCGAGTCTCTTCTCTGCATGTCAAGGATTCTTTTATGGCACTCACTTGGGTAACTAAACAGTTATTAGTGAATATGTTATACATGCAGCTAGCAGAGCTGAAGAAATTATTTCAGTGCTCAGAATTGAGGCACTTTCTGAGGCATCCCATTAAGGATTTCTACCCTGAATTCTTTCCAGAAGCTAATTGGGTCTGTGAAGACCACAGAGCACAGGTGTTCCATGTTCTATACAGCTCACATTCCTATGTAAACACGCTGCCACTTTCTTGAGCATTGCAAGCTCCTGGGTGGTCTTCTGGCCGCCTTCAAAGGGAAACAAGTTGGATTTTCTCTCCTTGCTAATCATTTGAGGACCTGGTTAGCACAGAGCTAGACTGTATTCTGGAATCTATTTCTTGAGTCCCTACATTCACACCTAAGGAGAAACCTCAGTGATTCAATCTGGCCCCAAACTTGTCTGAATAACCAAAGAGTGACAGGGAAAATACAACTGGAAGAAACCGGTAACTTCCAAGCAAAGTTCAATGCCTTTCTATCAGTTCTGGATCATAATTGTCACTTAGTATGGTTGGAGCAATTGACATTTGCCCCTGAAAAATATGAAAGAAAAACATTTCCTTAAAATTTAGGCTTTCATCCTGCCAGTGGTAGATATTTTCAAAATGGTGATCAGTTGGCAATATTTCATAACAGCTCATTCTTTATTCTCTCAGTATAAAATAAAGTTCTTCTTGTGAGTCAGGCAATGTGCTAGGAATGTCACAGACCTTACCTGATGGAAGCCTTGTGACTAGACTGAAAAATAAATACTATTATCCCCACTTTATAGATGAGGCGGCTGCTGCTGCTGCTGCTAATTGCTTCATTTGTGTCTGACTCTGTGCGACCCCATAGACGGCAGCCCACCAGGCTCCCCCATCCCTGGGATTCTCCAGGCAAGAACACTGGAGTGGGTTGCCATTTCCTTCTCCAATACATGAAAGTGAAAAGTGAAAGTGAAGTTGCTCAGTCGTGTCCGACTCTTAGCGACCCCATGGACTGTAGCCCACCAGGCTCCTCCATCCATGGGATTTTCCAGGCAAGAGTACTGGAGTGGGGTGCCATTGCCTTCTCCATAGATGAGGCACTGGAGGCTTAAAAATTATGAAGTATGTCCAGTGGTAATGTCTTAAGGTCCAGAATTACTAAGTTGCAGAAACAATTCAAATCCAGATGGTTCTGACTCAAAAGCCCATAGGCTTTATATCAGGCCATGCAGGCTTTCATTTTGAATAAGCTTCCCTGCACAATCTTCCATTGGCAGTTGAGCTGTGCTCACTTCCTGATCCAGTGTTCCTGAATCAACCCTTTCATCTGCATGTGGGTGCACCCCATCAAAGTGATAACATCCTTGGATTAACAACCAGAGTATATCTAATTTTGTTTTTAAATAATGTTACTCTTAAGAATATCCAGGCTATATGAAGGTGACTTCGTGAATGTCTGCTGGCTTCTCTCATCTACCTCAACTCTGAGCTGGCAAGATAGAAGGGGTAGAAGGAGGTGATCCTTACTCAAGAGGGCCCAATAGAAGTATTTAGTAAGAAGATCAATTTCTTTTAAAAGTTTTGAGTCATCTGGACTGCGAATTCAGGGGAGAGCTTTTGTTAGTATTCATCATGGATATTTTATTCATGTTATTTAGGCTTTTTTTTTTTTTCATCCATCGCCATGCTCCATGCTTCACAGCAAATTATTTAGATGAGGGCCTGACCAAATCTGACCCACTGCCTGTTTTGTAAATAGAGTTTTAATGGAATACAGCCACGCTCACTCGCTTACATATTGTCTGTGGCTGCTTTTGCACTACAAAGGCAGAGGGAAGTGGTTGCAGCAGAGACTGCGTGGCCCACAAAACCGAAAATATTTACTTTCTGGCCCTTTACAGAAACAATTTGCCTACCCCTGCTTTAGGCAGAACAAAAATGTATGGATGTTGCAGTCCAGTAAGGAATCTCGGTGTCTAGACTAGAATGTGGAGGAATTTGGACTTGGATGGCTGGACTACAGCATCTTTAAAGGCTCTTCCAAACCTGCACTTTGAGGCTTTAAAAATTCAGCCATATATACATGTGTATCTATAAAATATTTTCTCACAAAGTATATAAAGTAGGACCAAGATAGCAGATGTAGACTTGGAGGACAATAAGTATGTTAAAAACAGGCATTTCAATTTTGCTAATTCTTACCATGCTGATACTCCAGCAAACTATGTATCCAGCACATTAGTTAAACCTTGAAGAGTCTCTAAAGACAGTTAAGGCTGAAGTGAGCCATGTCTGATTACACTGACATCAAGTATCTGGGAGAAAGCCATCTACATAATTGTACCATTTTGCTTGTCGGTATTTGTAAAATGTTATTTGTATCTTCGATGAAAACTCCCTCCAGTCATGGAAGCTTGTAATTATGAGGATGTTTTATTAGTTTATTTATTGACCAGGAACCTTATATATACTGCTACATGAAACAATAGAGGAAATGCAGCCTCTGCCCTGGGACAGACAGCACTGCTCAATCCTTGGACTCTCTTCTCATGCCTTAGGACCTGTTATAATGTTTTGGTTATTTTTTAAGATAGTGCCAAATAAGACGCATGTCTGAAAAATTATGTATAATGTCAGAGGCCCAAATCCTTGGGACCTAATGCGACTAGATGTCTTTTTGCATCCCTGGGAACTTTGGGTGTATTTTCATCAGAAAACCCATCTTTTGAAATTACAGGTTTTTTTAAGGCTCCTGTATTCTCTGTAGCTCATCATTTGACTCACTAGTTAGTCACCTGGTCCTTTAAGCTGTGCCAAACTTTCTCTGCCTGTGAGAAGGATGTCAAAAGTAGATTTTTACAGACACCTGATCACTGATGTGCAGCTTCAAATCATTATGCACAACTATCTTAAAAAAATATTATCTTGGTCTATTTTCAAGAGTCTATACTTGGAAATATAAAGACTGAAGTCAATTTCTTTCCATTGAATTTAAAATCAAGACAGATTTATGTGAGTAAAACAGCAGACAATGTGAAAATACCTATTGAGTTTCGAGTGATTTGCATGGGGAAAAAATATCTTAGGATTTGAAAATTGGAAAGAGGTCCTATCTTGGGTGGAAAAAAGATATCCTGCCAGAGGAAAGACGATTTCTTTTCAAGTGTGGACATTGGGGATTGTGGGCATGACCCAGCAACAGGTCAGAGCTGTCTTCACATTACTCTTGTACAGTGCCATTGTGAACTCGTTGATAGGATATTTTGTAATTGTTCTCAAGTCAGCCAATATATGAAGCTTTTGTCTTCTGAGTCAGTAAGGAACAGCATTTTCATCACCTATTTCTTTAGTATTTCCTCTCTTTTCTTCACCTGTAAGTGTCTAATAAAATATTCTATGTTAGGTACTTAAAAAGTATTTATTGATGAATGTCTTCACTGTTTCAATCAGCTCATCGGCATATCTACTGAGAATCAAAAAAACTGCACAAACTTAGGCTCAAAAGCCAAAAAAATTCTGGAGAGAAAATTTATAGCTTCTAGAAATGTTTAAAAGAGAATTTCTATAATGTGCTACATGAATCATTAACATTTCTTTCACATAATAACAATTTGTCAAAAAATCAGTTGGTCCCAGTAATCAATCTGTCCACTTAATGATTCATAATTTTTTAACAAGTAATAAAGCAACAGGGGTGTGTGTTTCCGTCAGGCTGCTCAATATACAGCTTACTTTAGGAAGAGACAATTTCTCAGGTCTTTAAAAATTCTGGTATCAGGCAAGATGCTGTCAGCAATCTCAATGATACCTCAAAATTGTATGGTGAGTTTTTAACCTTCCAATATATTTTCAACCGATTCTATTGCTTTTCCTACTCATCATAACTTACAGATTTTCTTTCTTGACTGAGAGAGGAAGGAGTTGAATGACAAGCAATTCACTGGGAATGTTTTTATACATGGATGGGGAGGGATCCTTGGGTGTATGTGATCGCAGGTGTATGCACTGATATAAGGCAAGTGGGAAGACACCAGTGTGAAGATACCCAACGGTTAAGTTTGGAATTTTTTCAAGCAATTATGCTAATAACTCTAAAGCAACACATTCTTGATGAGTCAATAACATTGAAAAAATGGTCTTTTGGCGAACTAGTTCTTTGATGGATTGATAGTCAATGACTTACTTATTTGATTGATTTTCTGCACACTGGTCTACTTCTTATAAAATCATCTCTCTCCCAAGAGAGACCCACTTGTGCGGATTGCCAAAAACAGTCTCATCTAGAAGCGGGTGGAGGAAGCTTCTGCCATATTTTCCAGCCATATAGCTTTAGAAAAATAAATCACTGCACTCCAGGTAAAGGAAACATTCTCATCAAGTGTCTTTAGTTATTGAACATTTCAATGTGATAGCATTAGAAATAAGATTGCCTTTTAATCATAAAAATGGCTTTGTCACAACTTCCAGTGGAGGTATGGGCTAGGAAGTGAAAGAGAGGAAAACTTGGATACACATAACAAGAAGGGATAGAGAAGTAGACTATTTGTAGAAAAAAGAGTAACAATGCTTAAGGCTGTCAGGAACAGAGGAAATATGCCTGAGGAAACAAAATGGTACACAGCCATCAGACTTTGGTGGGTGCTTCCATACATAGGTGTTGAGTCCTAGTATGAGACAAAGAAGGTTATATGTATTGAAGATAGAAGATTCATCCTCCCCCAAATAGTCAACCTTCCCAAAACACTCGGCAACAAACAGTTGGTAACAGATGTAAGCAATTTCCAGGCTTGCTTTGTGGGCTTCATGTTGTCCATATACCTTAGCAACTGAAATGGGGATCCAAGGACTATGAAACAGTACGTGGATTCTGACCATTGGACAAACCACTCCACTGATGTTTCCAGTGGTGACAGCCAGAGACTGATGGCGAAAAGGTACTAGAATTGACTGCTTGAATAATGAAAGGTACTAGGTGTCATTGTTGAAAGACTGATCTACATTCTTTTCTCTGTTATTCGGATACTGGCATCCATGGGAAAAAAGGTCTGCAGAAAAGAACTCAAATATTACATTACCAAGTTTCCCATTGCATCATGTGTGAGGTGTCTAGGATTTTTAATACAGATCTCTATTCTTTACATATAAAAGTGTTAGCTTTCTTATTTCGGATATCAGTGCAGAATCCGGATTTCTCACCAACCTGTCTTCCCATACAAAGAAACTAAACTTGAGATCCCTGGAAATTCTTGGTATGAGTCTTTGTCTTTCCATTTCTTTTTTTCTTTTGCCTCCTCTTGCTTTCACTGGATGGAATTTATGTCTTTCTTCACTGAAAAAGGAGCTGCATCGAGCATAGGGGATCAGGAAGAGGTTTTTTTCATCTCCATGATTTAGGTAGCAATGCAGACATCTGGCAGCAAGGAGTTACAGAAAACTTCTCTCTCCTTTTTTTTCTTCTTTTTAAGGGAGCCATTACTTCAGGTAGAGGATATCAGCTAACATATTTCTGCAGGCATTGGCTCTTTCAAGACCTCTATTGGTGATCAAACCAAATATTTAAAAGGACATTTGTGTAAACAAAAGCACGGTCTGCATTCACAAACCATTTTCAGTAAGATCTCTTTTCAGTCAAGACTCGGACCATCTGCTTGCCATCTTATATTTTTTAATATTATTCTGTCAAATATATGCTCTGTCAACGCAGGTAAAGGAATACTTGAAAAATCTGAACGTACACAAATCAGGGAGTCCAGATGACATGAATACTGAAGTCTGGAGGGAATTAGCTAATGTAGCCTTGCAAATAAGTACCCCCAAACAGAGCAGCTTCACAGTAATACTTTATCATACCGCCCTCCCTCAGGAAGTACACAGGTAGTAACATAAATACAATCAACTTTGCCTTAGACTCCCCTGGCATAAATTGCTACCTTGGACAAGTTACCATTTACAAGGCCACACATATGAGCTTACTTGATCACTAGAAGGAAAAATAAAAAAGGAGCATGTCACCAAGAAAGAATGAAAAACAAAAAGAATGGTATTTTTCTAAAGATGATAGAAATTAAAATGAATCAATTTATATTAAAAAATAAAGATTATAGAGGAAATCTGCAGTTTATTATCTCCTAAGGGTGGCTTTTTAAGATCTAGAAAAGGATAAATCATATATGAGATGTAGCTGGGGTCCTAACCAGGACTGGAAACCAGAATGACCCTGATTCTGATGAGATTGATCATGTGGCTGTGTAACCTCAGCCATGAACCTCAGATGGGCCAAAGGTAGGGATCTGACTATCTCATTGTTGAATACTGTGGTAAATTAAAAAGTGACTTCAAATTCTTTGACATCCCTCTCACTGGATGTTGGGGTTTATTTCCCCTCCTTTTGGGTCTGGCTGGCCTATAACTGCCCTGACCAACAGAGTCTGGCAGAACACTATATATACCAGTTCAAGCCTAGCCCTTAAGGTTTCCATCTTGGCTTCTTGACAGCCTTGACAAGTTGAATTGCTCTAAGGCTGCCCATGTTGTATGGAAGCCCAAGCTCCTGACCCACAGAACCATGAGCTTAAGAGAAGGGTTGTTACTTCACATCACCCACTAAGGATGCTTTGTGACATAGCAAGAGACAGAACTAGCAGCTCCCCCTTTCTACTTCAGGAAGCTTTACTCTTTTCCCTTTCTATGTTTCTTCCTTTTTGCTCTTTCCTTTTTTCTCCCTCTATTCCTCACTGTTTTCTTACAGCCCACTACATGAAGATAATTAGAGACATTTTTATGTTTGTTTGCTTGTAAATGAACTCCGATTTTGGTACTGTTTTTCCTCCTTGTTCATTATTTTAGAAGAAGGTGAGCTATACGTAAAACTCTCTCAAAAAACAAGGTGATTATTATTTCAATGTAGGCATCAATGAATTCTTTCCAGTGGCCCAGAACCTTTAAAAAAAAAAGTTAATTGTAGGTATTTCTCTGCAGTCCAGTGGCTGGGACTGCACAGTCCCGATGTGGAGGGCCCAGGTTCCATCTCTGGTCAGGAAGCTGGATCCCGCATGCAGCAACTGAAAGTTTGCATGCTGCAGCTAGGACCCAGCACAGCCAAATAAATAAATAAGCATTTTTAAAAAATATATAATTATATAGTAACATATTACTAAAAAATCTTGTTAATTATAAATATGAACAATTGGAAAGAACTCAAATGTCTAACAAAATGGTTAAATACTATGCAACTAACTTAAAAAAATGCTCTTCTGATTATATCAGAATTTCCAGGGCTATCTTTGCCTCATTTCTGAATACTCTTATCTTGCTGACCCTGATCTAATTACCAAGGCCCTGATACTGTTCCTCAAAATTATCATGTACGCTCACACATCAGAGCTTTTGCATGTGCTATTCCTTCTTCCTAGAAAATTTCAAAAAATGCCCACAACACGTGCTCTCTCTTATTTCAAGCTCCGCTTATCAATGTAACCTTACCTGACTATTATATGTATAACATAGGACTCTTTCCTTCTTGACACTCCCTATCCCCCTCATCCAGCTATATTTTTCTCCTTAATATTTATCTCCATCTGATCTATTGTGTTCTTACTTTGACTACTGTCAGACGACTGACAACACACACATCATCAAGAGAAAAGAACGGGTCATGAAATGGTATGGGGAGTTTATACACATGCTTTCAAAAGGTGTAATAGCCTCAACTCAATGCATAATAACTAGGAGAGATGAAGGGTCTCATTTTGCCAGTCAGATGTAAAATTCGAGGAAGGCTTGGTGCTCCAACCTGGGTGAACGAACAGCACAGGAGGTACCAAGAGAATGGAAGGATGATTCAGGAAAGGCACAGGAGGCAGAACATGGGGTGAGCCAGAACTGAAGAAAGCACTAGCCTGCCCACGCAGCACTTACAGCTTCCCCTTCCTTACCAACAAAACCTTGATTTTTTAAATTAATTAATAAATTACATTTTAATTGGAGTATAATTGCTTTACAATGTTCTGTTAGTTTGTCTCAGAATCAGCTATCAGTATACATATATCCCCTCTCTCTTAGCCGTCCTCCCACCCTCCCCTCAGCCAACCCCTCTAGGTCATCACAGAACATCAAGCTGAGCTTCCTGTGTTATACAGCAGCTTCCCACTGCTGCTGCTGCTGCTGCTAAGTCGCTTCAGTCGTGTCCGACTCTGTGCGACCCCATAGATGGCAGCCCACCAGGCTCCCCTGTCCCTGGGATTCTCCAGGCAAGAACACTGGAGTGGGTTGCCATTTCCTTCTCCGCAGCTTTATTTTACACATGGTAGGGTACATATGTCGACGCTACTCTCTCAATTCATTCCACCCTCTCCTTCCCTGCCCTGTGTCCACAAATCCATTCTATACCTCTGCATCCCTATTCCTGCCCCACAAATAGGTACAATCTGTACGATTCTTCTAGATTCCATATATATATGTCAATATACAATATTTGTTTTTCTCTTTCTGTCTTACTTCACTCTATATGACAGACTCTAGGTAATCCACATCATTACAAATGACCCAATTTCATTCCTTTTTATGGCTGAGAAATATTCCATTATAGATATGAACTACAAGTTCTTTGTCTATTCATCTGTCAGTGGACATCTAGGTTGCTTCCATGTCCTGGCTATCGTAAATAGTGCTGCAATAAACACTGCAGTACATGTGTCTTTTTGAATTATGATTTTCTCAGGGTATATGCATGGTAGCTGGATGGCTGGGTCATATGGTAGTTCATTTGGGGAAACCTTGGGACCAACCTAAAATACTCACTGTCTTGAATTTCCCTGCAGTTAGGAGACTACTACATGAAATGTACTGCCCAATGAGAACTGAACTGAGAATTTCTAAAAAGCTTTTATTTTTCTTATATAGGTAGTGACCTTTCTTGCTTTCCCTTCTCTTTGCCTCAGAAGGATATGAGACTTAGAGCCACAGCAGCCATCTTGTAGCCATGAGGTACCAGATATGAGGCAAACACTTTTATGATAAGCATGGTGAAATAGAAGGGCAGAAAGAGTCTGATTCCTAAAGGAATCTGGTAGCTGTGGTTCTATCTCAAAAGTGCTTTCTCTGGACTTCTAATTTTTGCAGCCAAATGTGATTTAGAATTTTTAGGAGTTTTATACTTTTTTTATTGAAACATAGTTAATTTACAAAGTTGTGCCAATCTCCGCTGTACAAAGTGACTCAATTATACGCATATATACATTCTTTTTTAATATTCTTTTCCATTTTGGTTTATCCCATAAGGGAAAATTGGAGATTGGATATAGTTCCCTGTGCTATACAGCAGGACCTTGGTGTTTACTTATTCTATATATAACAGTTTGCATCTACCAATCCCAAATTCCCAGTGCATTCTTCTCCCACCCCCTTGGTAACCACAAGTCTGATTTCTAAGCAGTTTTTACTTTCTTCTTTCAATTTACCATTTTTTTACAATAAACATATGCTATTTATATAATTAGAAAAAAGCAATATGTATATGTATGTGTGTGTATATACTTGAGAATGGCTATGGAGAAAATATGTACTCTAAACGTGAAACAGAAATTGCTTTTTGTTCCCTGGTCCACTTACCCAACGAAGAAGAACCAGATCCTGAATTCCTGCACCTTCCTTTATGTCACCTTGTAGCACACACAGAGGCAGCTCCAAATATTTGGTCAGCAGTTAGTGCTGCAATCTCAGGGGGACCTTGGACCCAAACGGGGGCCAGTCTGAAAGTCCCCTGCCCCGCTTATGCCTGAGCAAAACGCTGAGCCTCACTGCTGCTTGTCTTAAGGGAGGTCCTCAGACAGAATTCATCCCTCCAAAACAGAAGAGTTTCTGACAATAGCATAGTCTGCATAGCTCTCTGCTCCTCCCACTGATATTTCTCTTGCCAGCATCGCAGCTCGGAGAAGACAATGGCACCCAACTCCAGTACTCTTGCCTGGAAAATCCCATGGACGGAGGAGCCTGGTGGGCCGTGGTCCATGGGGTCAAAAAGAGTCAGACATGACTGAGTGACTTCCCTTTCACTTTTCACTTCCATGCATTGGAGAGGGAAATGGCAACCCACTCCAGTGTTGTTGCCTGGAGAATCCCAGGGACAGGGGAGCCTGGTGGGCTGCCGTCTATGGGGTCACAGAGTCGGACACGACTGAAGTGACTTAGCAGCAGCAGCAGCATCACAGCTCAGTTGTGTGGCTCCAAATTCTTCTGCTTGTGGTCCTTAAGCTATTACATCTCCTGGGCCCCCCTTCCTCTTCATATTCATCTGGTTGAAATTTAAGGGGGTCTAAGGAACAATAGATCTGCTTTCTTTCTCTCACTTGAATTCCGGACCAAGTCAGAAACAAGTCAAAAGAGCAAGGCAGAAAAGAATACAAAATGTACTTTTACAGATAAAGCTGGTGTTGGTGAATGTTTCCTCTATCAGCAAGTTAGCTTCCAGAATGAGACAGATTTGCCAACCCAGTCACGGTTTGCATCTGGCAATCCTAACTCCTCCCTCAAGAGGGGCCCTGCTCTTGTAAAACTATAACATGAAAAAGTAAAGCTGTATTCTCATAGATAGGTGGCTCCCAAAAATAAAACGCAGAGGAAAGGCTGGCCAAGGCATGCTCAGCTTCTCTTTCCAAACTCATCAAGGAGACCAAGGTCCTCTTTCTCCTGTTCAAGGAGCTTGCTTAGCTCACTCCTTCTCTCTCACACTCCACCAAGGGCAAGGTCAGTGTGCCCCCTTCTTCCCCCACCTCATCAATAGACAACGTCACCCCCACACGTCTAGCTCCTGCTCCCTACAGGAAGTTCACCCAAAAGTGGTGTCTGGTTAGGGTGTCAGATACTCTAACTCTCCTTCCCACTCTTCCTTGGGCAGAGGTTTAATCTCTTCCAGCTTTACCCATTCATCTATATACTCTTTGCATCATTTGGGTCTCCATCTGAAGATCTGACTCTGGAGAAATACTCTCTGGATTAGGAACATATGAAAACACATATGGAGTCCCTTCAGCCAGCTCTGACTTTCAGAATCACAGAGGAAAAAAATCAGTCTTGTTCTATCGTTTTGGAAACAGAAATTTACTTTCAGCTTTGGGGAAACACCAGAGTTTTCAATCTGGTTTTGCCATTTTCTTGCTCTGAGACCTCAACTCTTTAGCGTAACCTAAGACCTGGTTTCTTTGTCTGTAAGATTGGAGTGTTAGTCATAGCATGGCTACCTTGTGTGCAAGTGCGCTAAGTCACTTCAGTCACATCTGACTCTGCAACTCCATGGACTGTAGCATGCCAGCCTCCTCTGTCCATGGGATTCTCCCGGCAAGAATACTAGAATGGGTTACCATGCCCTCCTCCAGGAGGTCTTCCTGACCCAGGAATCAAACCCTTGTCTCTTACATTTCCTGCATTGGCAGGTGGGTCCTTTACCACCAGCATCACTTGGAAGCCCCAGCATAGCTGCCTTACAGAATACTTTTTGTAAATTTTTTCAGGAATGATATACCAAACACATAGGAGGTAATCAAGAAGTAATGGTTTCTTTGTACACCTGAAACTAATAAAATATCATACAACAATATAAAAAACTATACTTCAACTACAAAAGAGAAATAATGGTTGTCATTTCCTGTCTCTAATGTAAGGGAAGTTTCTCTCAGAGAGCTTTATGGTAGTCTTTTGGTCCATCTAGCTTTTGGATAAATCTTTCCTTTCCTCTCTAAAGAAATCACACATCCTAAGTTTAAAAAAAGAAAAAGCTATTCCTTGTTTTCCCTTCACAGAGCACTACTGAAGCTAGTGAGTGAAAGTTGCTCAGTCGTGTCTGACTCTGCAATCCCAGCCTATGGGATTTCCCAGGCAAGGATCCTGGAGTGGGTTCCCACTTCCCTTCTCCAGGGGATCTTCCCAACCCAGGGATCAAACTCAGGTCTCCCACATTGTGAGCGCATTCTTCACCAGCTGAGCCACAAGGGAAGCCCGCATAACCCAAAGACCAAAACTGTCTCAAAGCCAATAGTCAATATGGCTGCTGTAGAAGACAATGGAAGTCCTTAGGGGCTATGATTGTTATTCCAAGCCCCATCTGCTGACCTTGATATAACCTGGTGGGAACTAGTGGACCATACATCAATTCACTCTGTTCTCAAAGAACAAGAAGCAGCTTATGCCGTAACTTCTCTCTGTAAAGCTAAACCATTATGAGTACTTGTCTGTGAATGGACAACATGCAGGTACCTCTATGGCTTATTCTTTAAAGGAATAGCAGCTAGCCTAGGGCAGGGAGCAGTGGTCTTTAAGTAATTGTGGCTCAGTGGTAAAGAATCTGCCTGCAAGGCAGGAGACTTGTAGGAGACATGGGGTCAATCCCTAGGTCGGGAAGATCCCCTGGAGAAGGAAATGGCCATGCACTCCAGTATTCTTGCCTTGAAAATCTCATGAATGGAGGGGCCTGGCACAGTTCATGGGGTTGCAAAGAGTCAGTTATGACTGAACGACTAAACAACAAACAAAAACATTCAGTGAACGAATGATCCAGGACCAAACATTTCATTCAAAGGGCTCCTATATAAAATGCATCAGTGAAAACACAGTGTCATTATTGTGATCATTCTCTGCAAGTCCATTTGATTTTAAGTAATAATTCCCCCAATACAACATAGGGAGAACTCTCTTTGTACAACACTTCTGTGTGTCATAGACCTTTGTTATTTGCCGGACTCCAAGGATATCTAATCAATCCTATTACAATGAATGCCCTAATCACAGGGATTTGCCAATTGGATTCGTGTCCTTAAAATAGCATTTTTCCTTTGGTTTGCATTATAATCTCAGGGAGAATTTACTTTTATTATAATGATGTGGCTTTAGTTTTAATATATGTGTCATTCTCTTAAGAAGATACATTTAGACTCTTTTTGTAATGCAAATTCTCAACCCCTAATTTATATGTTGTCAAGTTGGGGTTCTAGTATACTGTACTTGAATTTCTTAAAGCATGGCACACCTGAATTAGCTTTGGGGATAAAAGGAATACAGAGAAAATTGTAAGCAAAACATCTGATACAGTTTTACTTGCAAAGTTTAAATTTTCTGAATGGGATCAAGATGGCAAGGCTTGAAATGTGGCTGAAGGGAATAAAAGAACTATGGTAAATGTCTACATATCTGAGAGTGGTAGTGGCGAAGGTCTTATACCGTATTTCCTGGTGTATTTCTCCTTAGATATATCCACATACGTACACACACATTGGAGAGACCTAGTGGAGAATTTCCCTGTCTCTTCCCTAGAATCATTACTGTCCCATACATTCTTCTGTTATGTGATAATGGCCACTCTTGCCAGCATTCCCTTTTTAAAGTAGATTTTGCTTTAACTTTACCAAACAAGAAAAAGGATTGAATTTAAAAAGCAGTGTAAGTCTGCTGGCTACTGGGAGAGGGCCTGTCCTCAAATCTCACCCCTTTGGTCCTACAGAGGCCTCTCATTCCACCATTCAGGTTTGCTTTGTCTTCTGGCCCACAGAGCAAACCTTTATCCAGCACCCACAAGAGGCTGGGGTAGGGGGCACTGTGGCCAGTCTGAGTGGGGGAGGGGGATGCTGTCCCTGCCCTCACTGAGCTTACAGTCCAAGGAATGTTTGATTAAATGAACCACTCAGATAATAGAGCCCATGACAGGATCCAGGTCAGAGGCTTTGGACTCCTCTGTCTTTGGACTCCAGACCCACCAGGCTCCTCTGTCCATGAGATTCCCCTATCCTTGTCCATGGCAAGAATACTGGAGTCGGTTGTCATTTCCTCCTTCAGAGGATCTTCCCAACCCAAGGATCGAACTCATGCCTTCTGCATTAGCAGGCATAATCTTTACCCACTGAACCATTGGGGAAGCCTCAATTTGTCCTATATTTTATCCATATTTGTCTTCCTAGAGTTTTCTTTGTTAAAGCCACACCAAATAAGGCTTAAGCCTCTTCTGCAAGAAGTTGCAGGTTTTTTAAAAACAGCCACCTTCTCCTTCTGAGTGATCTCTCCTTTAGGCTAAACAGACTCAGCTCTTTCAACCCCCTGACATGAATATGAATTCCCCAAGCCTTTGTACTATAAGGCGATGGTACAAATGACTAAGAACCTAACCAATAATGGTTTAGACAAGATGTATGGTTTTCTGTCTAAAATTTCAGGGAGGTGAGCTATGACTAGTATGGCCCTGTACAACACCACAGATTTCCATCTTGTTCTTTTTGTACATGGCTTACATCTCAAGGTCTGAGTGTTAGCATCCAAGTTCTAAGCAACAGGACAGGGGAGGGGCAGAAAGATCTGAGTGTGCCTATGTGCTGTCCCTTAGCAAGGACATCCAGAAATTGCCAATCTTGACTATACTTCGTTGATTCAAATTTAGTTGCATGCCTGCACATCTAAGGAAGAGAGGCTGGGAAATGCAATGTTTTCTAGGGAGCCATATGCCCTGCTAAACCTTGGAGGTACTGCTGCTTTAGGAAAGGGGGTAATGGGTACTGGGGATAACCAGTTGTATTTAGCATACCATCCCTTTGTTTCCTGTTATTCATGAAGTACAAAGCTGGCAGAGTCAAGCATTTCTGCCTTTATTATCCAAGCATATTCTTTGATTTCCTCACTTCTGGATCAGGCCAGCATCATATGCCCACCAGGGGCCTTCAGGAAAATAATATTTGCCTTGTTTGGTGGGCTTGTGGTAGAAGGAAATTGAGGCATCAATTTTTGTTGCTGATGTTCTGTTGTTGTCTTGCTTTTGTAGCCTTGTTGTCATTTTTCAGTCACCCAGTCATGTCTAACTCTTTGCTATCCCATGGACTGCAGCACACCAGGCCTCCCTGTCCCTTACCAGCTCCCGAAGTTTGCCCAAGTTCATGTTCTTCTTCAATGAACATAGTCTTGATGAACCCAGGCACAAAATACGAACGCAGTCTTAGATCATCGGGACCATTTTCATAATCACATTGAACTACTAACCAGTATCAGGAATTGAGATTCTCTGCTAGTAGCAGATATCCAAGTGGCACGATAACTAATTAAGGGTTTATTCTTTCACATAAAGGGAGTTGAGAGGTCATATACTTCAGAGCTGACATAAAGGTTCCAAAATGCCATCAGGAACTCAGTGCTACCTTGTTGTTTTTCTCTGAAACCCTTACTTGTGTCCATCATCAATGACACAATGTGGCTGCTAGAGCTCCAGCCATTATATCTATATTCTAGGCAGGAGGAAAGGGAAGAGCACGAGGCAAAAAAGATATCCATCCTACATGAATCAATACCTTTAAATAGCTATCTTAAAAAACATTTGCAAAGATTCCCATTTATATCTCATTGGACAAAACTTTTTTTAGGGGGCAGGCTGGAAAATAAGTCCTAGCTAGGTACTGTGTTGCTCCAAATAAAATTAAAGTTTTATTATTAAGGAAGAGGAGAAAATAGAAATGGGTAATCAACACATAGTCTCTGCATGTTACTGCTAACTCATGTATCTGTTCTGTCTCATACCTACAGTTAGATATTTGGACCCAAGCAGAGGACCCTAAACCTTATCTTACTAAAAAGTGCTTGTTTCAGCCTATGAAAATCTTTAGATCCAATATACTCATTATTCTTCAAAAGTAAATCATCTTTAAAGAAATTTAAGTGAGCCAGCTGTTGAAATGTTCTTTCTGACTTTATACCAGTTGGTGAAATGATGAAGAGATGGTAATAATCTATCTCCCAAAATTTTTCTCTGATGCCTCAGCTTCAAAGACTTCCATCTCTATTCCAGAACTCTGAGATCTTTTTGAACAATTTTGCTTTTTCTTTTTGCAGAAACTTTTTATTGCTAGGGAGATGTAATTATTATTTCAAAGAAAACTTTTTTTAGTTCATCTTTCCCTTCTTTCATTTTACCAAATGTAGATCGCTACGTTATTAAAGTGTTACCAGCATCGACCTCAGTACTGCTCTGTTCTTACCACTCCACCACCCCACCTTTTCAGAAAACTTTTAAACTAAAGCAAAAACTATTTTTGCAGCATAAACTTTGCCTGGTCAATGATCAAGTTTCTGCTCCTTTTTGAGAGCTTTGGCATAATCTAAATGAGTATATCTTTTTTTTTTTTTTAATTAGAAATTTTAGTTCAGTAAATAATCCTCTGGGTAGAAAGTTGTTTCTTTTTTATTTTTTCCCTTTTTAAATGAGAGTTAATAATTATGTAATTGATCTTGTTTCATATTTTGAGGCTTTTCTAAGAAATAGAAATAATGACACTGTAACAACAACAAAACCAAATGGATTATTTTGAACCTTATAAACAGCACCAAACAGTAGGAAAAACACTGCAATCACTAATTCCAGACCCTCTCTCTTGAGTCCTTATTTCCAAAATATTCTTTCAGCTCCTTTCCTCTCACAATAGGAACTGATGGCCCTTTGCAACGTTTGAAAATCTGTGTACTCTCTGTTGAGGGTAAAGGGGCCCAGCCTTCTCCCTGAGGGGAGGGGAAATTCTTTGCATTCCTTCCTGATGAATCACACACACACACACACACACACACACACACACAGCATGGTTTCTCAGTGGCCCTTTGGTGGGATACCCTGTTACAGGCTGAGACCTCCAGTCACGAACTCTGCCACTTATTCACTGTGTCACTGGGGCGCACAGGAAAACATTCTGGGCTTTAGTTTCCTTGCCTGTTCAATGGGGATGGCGATACCTACTGAGCAGGGTTCTTGTGGTTAATGAGATAACACAGGAAGCCTCTAAAATAAAATAATAAAAGATGAGCTAGTCCTCTTTTTTTTTTTTTTTTTTCCTTTCCATGTTCCATTGTCAGTGCACCAGGTTGAACACTGTAGTCTGCAACACACTGCTTTTTACCTATTAGAACATGAGAAATACACAGTTGACATGGTGTACCTGCCTGTGCTGCGCATGCACTGGCCAGAGGCAGAAAGAGCAGCAGACAGCTTTCACTGAATGAGCTTCATCTCAAACACTGTCTAGACAGTTAACTTCTCTCAACAATATAAGAGTGGTTGTCACTGTCATTTAGTCGCTAAGTTGCATCCGACACTTTTGCGACACCATGGACCATAGCCCACCAGGCTCCTCTGTCCACGGGATTCTTCAGGCAAGAATACTGGAACAGGTTGCCATTTCCTTCTCCAGGGGATCTTCCACGTCTCCTGCTTGGCACACAGATTCTTTACCACTGAGCCACCAAGGCTGTATATTGTCACCCTGCTTATTTAACTTATATGCAGAGTACATCATGAGAAACACTGGGCTGGAAGAAGCACAAGCTGGAATCAAGATTGCCAGGAGAAATATCAATAACCTCAGATATGCAGATGACACCACCCTTATGGCAGAGAGTGAAGAGGAACTAAAAAGCCTCTTGATGAAAGTGAAAGAGGAGAGTGAAAAAGTTGGCTTAAAGCTCAACATTCAGAAAATGAAGATCGTAGCATCTGGTCCCATCACTTCATGGCAAATAGATGGGGAAACAGTGGAAACAGTGTCAGACTTTATTTTTGGGGGCTCCAAAATCACTGCAGATGGTGACTGCAGCCATGAAATTAAAAGACGCTTACTCCTTGGAAGGAAAGTTATGACCAACCTAGATAGAATATTCAAAAGCAGAGACATTACTTTGCCAACAAAGGTCCGTCTAGTCAATGTTATGGTTTTTCCAGTGGTCGTGTATGGATGCGAGAGTTGGACTGTGAAGAAAGCTGAGCACGAAGAAGTGATGCTTTTGAACTGTGGTGTTGGAGAAGACTCTTGAGAGTCCCTTGGACTGCAAGGAGATTCAACCAGTCCATTCTAAAGGAGATCGGTCCTGGGTGTTCCTTGGAAGGACTGATGCTAAAGCTGAAACTCCAGAACTTTGGCCACCTCATGCAAAGAGTTGACTCATTGGAAAAGACTCTGATGCTGGGAGGGATTGGGGGCAAGAGGAGAAGGGGATGACAGAGGATGAGATGGCTGGATGGCATCACCGACTTGATGGATGTGAGTTCGAGTGAATTCCGGGAGATGGTGATGGACAGGGAGGCCTGGTGTGCTGTGATTCATGGGGTCGCAAAGAGTTGGACATGATGAGCGACTCAACTGAACTGAACTGAGCCACCAAGAAAGCCCAATCGATGAGTTAGCATTGCCCTAATTTTGAGGAACAAGAGACTCTGAGAACTTAAGTCACAAAGTTGGTTAGTACAGAGTTGACAGTAAATGTCCTCTTTGTGTGTCAGAGACTCATGCCTTGTGTTAGGTAGATTTCTAAGAAGGCCCCAAATTTCACTCCTCTGTCATCCATATTTCATATAATCCCCTCCCCTAGAGTCTGGGTGGGACTGTGAGTCAGAGGGGAGAGTTGATGCTGTGATTACACTATAGCCTTTAAGACTCCATCTTGGCAGAAGTCAGGAAGATTCTCCTGATGACTTTGAAGAAGTAGGCAGCCATGTCATGAGGGGGCAGTAGGTTAAGACCTGACGGCAATCTTCAGGAGCATTTTTAGCTGGCTCCCTTCTCCTTGCCAACATCTACCAAGAAAAGGAATTTCAGTCCTACAACCTGCGTTACTGAGTTTTGCCAACAATCTGAACAAGCTTGGAAGAGGGTCCAGATGAGAAGTGCAGTGCTGACAACACCTTGACTCCCACCTGTGAGACAGACACACCAAGTAGGGAAGCCAGACCTTCCACATCAGCACTTCTGACGTACAGAAACCAAGTGAACCCAAGTTCATGGGACTCTGTTACACGGCAACAGAAGATGAACACACACTCTTTCTACTAGGCTCGGCCAGACCCACAGTCAGGAGATAGAAGTTTTAGATTCTACCTGCACCTTCTTTGCCTACCAGCCCAGAGAGCTAGGAGCTTCCCAGATGGCATTAGTGGTAAAGAACTCACCTGCCAACACAGGAGACATAAGAGATGCAGATTGATAGCAGAGACTGTTCTTTCTGCGTGGGGTCTCCTCCCTGCCTCTCAGCTTCCCTGCTTCACTTCTCTTATCCTTTTAAAATTCAGCCCAAGGGACACCTCCTACATCCTAGATGCCAAAAAATGTTTATTGACTGTGATATGGTAAAAATTCATTGCATTACAAATCAGAAGGTCTTAGAGTAAAACTCTTTCCTCAAAATCCCCCTCAAATTTTTTTTTCTGTATCTCTCACGTTTTATTTTGATGTATCTACTCTTTCTTTCTTATTATCATGTAAGAGCTCCCCATGGCTCAAATTCTATGTGATTTATATTTTTATTCAACTATATATGATTTAATAATAAATAATAAGTACATTAATTTTAAAAAGAGAGAGAGAGAGATACAGATTCGATCCCTGGGTTGGGAAGATCCCCTGTTGAAGGAAATGGCAACCCACTTGCCATTTCAAGTATTCTTGACTGGAAAATCCCAAGGACAGAGGAACTTGGTGGGTTACAGTCCATGGGGTCACAAAGAATTGGACATGACTGAAGAAACTTAACACTTAGCACCAGATAGCTAGGTCATTTCATTTTTTAAAGAGGAGCCCAATCATACTTGTCTTTTCTCCTTGATAGAGTGGCTGTGAAGCTTATCTAAAAAGGTGGACTTTAATGTTCTTGGGGGGATATAGAGGGCTACCTTAAGTGATATTTGAAATGTTTAACAACCAGTCAGAAAGGATGCTGGCCGGAAGCAATAGACTCACACTTGTACATGCTGGGAAACATATCTCAGAGGGCAGGTGGGAAAGGTATCTCCAGGTTCAGATATTGATGTGTGGGAGCCCAGGACAATGTCACCAGGAGGGAATTTGAGCTCATAAAGGAGAGATCTAGGACTTCCCTGGTGGTCCAGTGATTAAGACTCCGCACTTTCATTACAGGGGGCACAGGTTCCATCCCTGGTCAGGGAACTAAGATCCCACAAGCCACAGGAGTGAGTCAAAATCACTCGTGTCCAACTTTTTGTAACCCTGTGGATTGTAGCCCACCAGGCTCCTCTGTCCATGGAAGTCTCCAGGCAAGAATACTGGAGTGGGTTGCCATTCCCTTCTCCAGGGGATCTTCCTGAAGCAGGGACTGAACCCAGGTCTCCTGAATTGTGGGCATATTCTTTACCGTGTGAGCCACAAGGAAGCCATGGGGCACAGCCAAAAAAATAGAGAGACAGAGAGGGAGAGACCTCCATTCAGAAACTCTCTGTTCTGGGTATCTCATAGTTTGGCTTTCCCGTTATTTTCTTTAAAGTTTCTCATATTTTCAACAACTATCATGTCAACATATTCTTTCTAAAATAGACTCCGCTATTAGAGAATGAGCATCCTTCATCCTCTCCATACTTCTGAGAAACAGTGGTGTCATTAGCTCTTCCCTGAGTCTGCTCAAGCAGAACAAAATGGAAAGATTATTTAATGCTCAGATGTATACTATTGAATGAGAAATGAGAGGTTGCTTCTTTACAGTGTCATTCACATTTATTCAATTTGACTGTGTTGATGCAAATTTTGATCTCTAAGTTCCACCTTTTCCCTGTAGATACTTTGCTTTTTTTCCTGCAGGTATTTTTGTCTTCTTTCCTAGGCTCAAGATTCCCAAAGTATCTCAGTTGTTTTAGTGGCCTAATTGTGCAGTGGCATATTTAAAAGTCATTATTTTCATCATCTATTAAATGCAGCCCAGAACAGTTTAAAAAATTGGGTGAGGCATTTTTGCAAAAGCATTTATGATGTGGGCTGCCAAGGAATGTGCAGCTGCAGGAGCTTCTTTCTCTAATCTCAGACTTTTACTTGAAAATGTATTAAGGGTGGATACCTGTGAAGAGGAACCAATTTGATCTCCCAAGAGCTAAAAGCACTGGCGAGAAAGACACACTTTGCCTGAACATGCTGAATCTACTGATCCTAGGAAGTGTTAGCACTTAAAAAGCAGTCTTTTTATATAGAAATGAGCTGCCTTAACTAGGACTGCACCTGCTATCTTACCAGTTACCCCCACTAAGAATGGTAATGGGCATCTGAGTTAAATTCACCCATTCCAGTCCATTTTAGTTCACTGATTCCTAAAATGTCAATGTTCACTCTTGCCATCTCCTGTTTGACCACTTCCAATTCACCTTGATTCACGGACCTAACATTCCAGGTTCCTGTGCAATATTGTTCTTTACAGCATCAGACTTTACTTTCATCACCAGTCACATCCACAACGGGGTGTTGTTTTTGCTTTGGCTCCGTCTCTGCATTCTTTCTGGAGTTATTTCTCCACTGATCTCCAGTAGCATATTGGGCACCTACCGTCCTGGGGAGTTCATCTTTCAGTGTCCCATCTTTTTGCCTTTTCATACTGTTCATGGGGTTCTCAAGGCAAGAATACTGAAGTGGTCGGCCATTCCCTTCTCCAGTGGACCACATTTTGTCAGAACTCTCCACTATGACCCATGGTCTTGAGTGGCCCTACAATGCATGGCTCATAGTTTCATTGAGTTAGACCAAGTTGTGATGCATGTGATCAGTTTGATCAGTTTTCAGTGATTGTGGCTTTCATTCTGTCTGCTCTCTGATGGATAAAGATAAGAGGCTTATGGAAGCTTTCTGATGGGAGAGATTGACTGAGGGGGAAACTGGGTCTTGTTCTGATGCTGCAGGGCCACGCTCAGCATATCTTTAATCCAATTTTCTGTTGATGGGTGGGACTGTGTTCCCTCCCTGTTGTTTGACCTGAGGCCAAACTATGGTAGAGGAAGTGAAGATAATGGCGACCTCCTTCAAAAGCTCCTGTGCACACACTGCCACATTCAGTGCCCCTGACCCTATAGCAGGCAAGCTATGACCAACCTAGACAGCATATTAAAAAGCAGAGACATTACTTTGCAAACAAAGGTCCGTCTAGTCAAAGCGATGGTTTTTCCAGTACTCATGTATGGATGTGAGAGTTGGACTATAAAGAAATCTGAGTGCCAAAGAATGGATGCTTTTGAGCTGTGGTGTTGGAGGAGACTCTTGAGAGTTCCTTGGACTGCAAGGAGATCCAACCAGTCCATCCTAAAGGAAATCAGTCATGAATATCCATTGGAAGGACTGATGCTGACACTGAAGCTCCGATACTCTGGCCACCTGATAAGAAGAACTGACTCACTGGAAAACACATTGATGCTGGGAAAGATTGAAGGCAGGAGAAGGGGACGATGGAGGGTGAGATGGTTGGATGGCATCACCAACTCAATGGACATGGGTTTGAGTAAGCTCCAGGAGTTGGTCATGGACAGGGAAGCTTGGTGTGCTGCAGTCCAGAGGGTCACAAAGAGCTGGACACAACTGAGTGAATGAACTGAACTGAAGTGAAGAACGGTAAGGCTATGGTGGTGGACACACTGCTGTGTCTGGTCACAGAATAAGGAGGGCTGCAATGGGACAAACTTCAAATGATGCTGGCAAATAGTGAGTGTCTCCTGGAGCTCAGATGTGGACCATGTAAAAGGGAGCCAACCTGGAACTGCCTTAGAAGGGGTCCTCCCCAGATAGGTAAGAGGAGTGGAAGAACAAAGCTAGTTTAGTTTCTCCTTATAACCTATATATGTGACATCAGTCTGTCAACCAATTACAGCTATATTTTTGAAGATTTTTAAAAATATGTTAATGCGATACTATAAACAATTGCTACTTAACAGAATGACAAGTTAAGTCACATTTGTTGGTATGGAGCCTTTTTGAGAACAGAAAATAAAAAAAGTTGAGTAACTTTTGAAATTAAACACTGAAGTAATTCACAAAAATGGGTGTTTATCATCCTCAATTCTAATTGGTAAATCATAATCCCAAAAGGATAATAGGAAAAGATAAACCGCATTATAAAAATTGGAGTACATATAATTTTCCATAAATTGTCTAAACACTACAAAGAGTTAAAAAGTGAAAATAAAAATTATTTTCCATTACAGAACACTAAATAACTAATTCCTTCTGAATTGCCTAGATTACAATTTCTTTGGGAATGTACAGAATACACAGCCAGAAAATTCTTGCTAAAAGGAATTTCAACGTTTATTTACTCAACCTCATGAATGTAAATGTCATTTTAGGATAAAAGAGTTATTTGGGGGGGATGGGCTGGGAGCAAACATATAAGCTCCCAGGTTCCATGAAACAGTCTTATGTCTGTTCCACTCACCAGCAGGAATTATATTTGCAACAATGACTAAACCCAGAAACTTCTGTGAGGTTACTGGGCACAGAGGCCACACACATGATCTTCCCAGGAGAGATGTGTTCCCAGGTGAAAGCTTTCATTCAGGCCCTGCTGTCTAAAGAAGGAAGCAGGTTGGTAGTAACAATTGAATAGTGACAGAAGACAAAAGTGGAAGGAGAAAAAGTGATAATAACAACACTCTAAGGTCCCTTTCAATTTGCAAATTGATGGGTCCGCAAACTGAAATGCCTACAGGGACTAGGAACATTAAGAGAAAGAAAAGCAAGCAGCTCTGAGAAAAGACAACAGGACAAATGCTGCAGAAAATGGCAACTGACACTCTGCTTCAGGAGCAAGGGCAGGAAGGAGCAGAGACAAGTGTTGGGAACTGGAGACTCCACGGCAGGGGGACACGTGGTGACTGAGCCTTCGGAGAAAGTGGATCCAACAGCCAAGACACTCAATGCCCCTGACTGCAATGCCCTGAATTTTTTCAATATTACCAACCAGTTTTTTTAAAGTTGAAAATACTGTTGAGCAGATAAAAAAGGGATGTTCTATGATCCATGGTATGTGATCAAAATATTTTTTTGAAAATAATAATTTGGTGTTATTCAGATTCTAGTAGAGTGCTTACTAGTGCCTAGAACTGTGCTTCACACACATTAATCTTTTTCATTCAAATTAATATATAGCACCACACAAGTAACAAAAGTGTCAAATGTAAATGTCATGCTTTTTTTTTTTATATGCAAAAATAATTGACGCATAAATAATTCTAAATAACTGCTCTTGATTACTGCTAATCATATCCTTAACCATGTGAGGAGGCACCTGGAATGGAGAGTAGGTCAAACAGTGCATGGTCTACCCTGATAAGATGAATTTAGAGAACTGGAGAACATTTATGAAAATATTGCAGAAATCAGACCTATTTATTAGCTGTCAGAGCCGTGTGCCTTTCATCACCTTCTACCAAACACTGTATTTGTTGTAGGAAGCACATAGGGATAGAAGAAAGATACAATCTGTAATTTCTGAGAATCTTTTTAAATGCAGTATTGCTATCTTGGTATGTGAAACAAAAACTCTAAGGAACCAAGTTTACTCTTGTAGAAAAGATCTATGGAGGCTACTTCACTGAAATATCAAAAATCTGTATCCAGTGATGACTGAAATGTCCTAGAAAGTCATTTTTCCTTAAATTGTGCCCATTTAAAAGACTGGTTCCAAAAAGGTACGTCAAGGCTGTATATTGTCACCCTGCTTATTTAACTTATATGCAGAGTTCATCATGAGAAACGCAGATCTGGAAGAAGCACAAGCTGGAATCAAGATTGCCAGGAGAAATATCAATAACCTTAGATATGCAGATGGCACCACCCTTATGGCACAAAGTGAAGAGGAACTAAAAAGCCTCTTGATGAAAGTGAAAGAGGAGAGTGAAAGAGTTGGCTTAAAGCTCAACATTCAGAAAATGAAGATCATGGCATCTGGTCCCATCATTTCATGGCAAATAGATGGGGAAACAATGGAAACAGTGTCAGA
Source organism: Bos taurus (assembly GCF_002263795.3). Classification (NCBI taxonomy): domain Eukaryota; kingdom Metazoa; phylum Chordata; class Mammalia; order Artiodactyla; family Bovidae; genus Bos; species Bos taurus. The sequence goes on along the minus strand of NC_037332.1, from coordinate 48,005,350 downwards.
CTTTATTTTTGGGGCTCCAAAATCACTGCAGATGGTGATTGCAGCCATGAAATTAAAAGGCGCCTATTCCTTGGAAGGAAAGTTATGACCAACCTAGATAGCATATTCAAAAGCAGAGACATTACTTTGCCAACAAAGGTCTGTCTAGTCAAGGCTATGGTTTTTTCAGTGGTCATGTATGGATGCGAGAGTTGAACTGTGAAGAAAGCTGAGCGCCACAAGAATTGGTGCTTTTGAACTGTGGTGTTGGAGAAGACTCTTGAGAGTCCCTTGGACTGCAAGTAAGTCCAATCAGTCCATCCTAAAGGAGATCAGTCCTGGGTGTTCTTTGTAAGGACTGATGCTGAAGCTGAAACTCCAATACTTTGGCCACCTCATGCGAAGAGTTGACTCATTGGAAAAGACCCTGATGCTGGGAGCGATTGGGGGCAGGAGGAGAAGGGGAAGAGAAAGGATGAGATGGCTGGATGGCATCACTGACTCGATGGACATGAGTTTGAGTAGACTCTCGGAATTGGTGATGGACAGGGAGGCCTGGCGTGCTGTGATTCATGGGGTTGCAAAGAGCTGGACATGACTGAGCAACTGAACTGAACTGAAAACTTTTTAAATAATAACAATGAAAAAAAGTAAATTTTCTTTGAAAGAGTATATCAAATGCTGAATATTATACTATGGTCTCAGTTTTTTTAATTCTCTGAGATATTTAAAACATTCACATAAAGTTAGTGAAAGCAAGTTATTCTGAGAAAAGGAAAAGGCTGAAGAAGTGAAGAAGAGAAAGAGAAGGGTGAAGATCGAAAATACGTATTTTACTATTTCTGGAAAGTCAACCTTAAGGTTTCATATTTTAGGAACTGAGATTATTATGGGTCAAAAAATGAATAAACACACATAAAGATATAATGAAAATAGTTTTCTTTTTTTTTAATGAAAAGCTTTAGGGACCTCCCTCCTGGTCCAGTGGCTAAGACTCTATGTTCCCAATGCAGGGGGCCTGGGTTTTATCCTTGATCAGGGAACTAGATCCCACATGCCCCAACTAAAGAATCTGCATGCAGCTGCTGCTGCTGCTAAGTCGGTCAGTCGTGTCTGACTCTGTGCGACCCCATAGATGGCAGCCCACCAGGCTCCCCCATCCCTGGAATTCTCCAGGCAAGAACACTGGAGTGGGTTGCCATTTCCTTCTCCAATGCATGCAAGTGAAAAGTGAAAGTGAAGTTGCTCAGTCATGTCCGACTCTTCGTGATCCCATGGACTGCAGCCTATCAGGCTCCTCTGTCCATGGGATTTTCCAGGCAAGAATATTGGAGTTGGGGTGCCATCGCCTTCTCTGAGACTTGATGCAGCCAAATAAATATTTTTTTTTAAAAAGCTTTTGTTTCCCAGCAAACAATTTTAGAACTCTTTAACTGAATGTGCTTTTTAAGGGTACCTACAGAGACAGCACATAGAGGCAAGATTTCATTTTAAAAGTTTCTGTAGATTTTCCAAATCATTTAGTTATAATGGAATTGGGTTATAATGGCTAAAGTGAAATCATCACTAGAAATAACTGTTTTCAATTTCAAGGCTTTGGAGATGAATTAGACTCGATATCCAATTCCTGAAGTGAGATAGCTGGGAAGTGTATTGATCTCAGTAGGAAACATACAGTGAATTCAAACATTCTTGCCCTCTCTAATTTCTGTCATTTCTCCAGGATGCAATATTGCTTTTGATTTACTGTTTTGGCTGGGGAGAGGGGCACTTTCAGAGACTTCTACTTGGACTTTCTCTGGATTTTGATAGCTCTGACCACACCAGCCAACGCAGAAATTAGTCAGCTATCAAGTTATCTAGTTCAGCTATATTTGGGGACCAGGAAATGACCACTGGAAGGGTCCACAGTCCCAGTGGGCTCACCGCTGAGTGGCCAGGACTCCATCTATTACCTGGCCCCTCTGTGACCACATGCTAACAGTAAGCTAAGGTACGCTTTGGTCCCAGGGTATCAGTGTTCCTTTTCCCTAGTAATCGGTCACAGATTTCTTTAGGGAGGGATGGGGGAATCATTACTGTGTTCATTTCCTATAGTATTGTAGGGTTCTTCTTCCTGGGGACCCAGCCTCTTTAACTACTGGGTTCCAGGTTCGAAAACTGGCTCAGGTTCAGAAACCTTTTATTGGGATGACTGCCCTTAGCTTCCTGATCATCCCCGCTTGAGTGCTTTTGACTTCATGGATTGAGTAGTATCCTCCTTTAAAAATTTTTTTTTAAGTAATTAACTTTTTTATTTATTTTTGACTGCTCTGCGTCTTCATTGCTGTGAGCGGGCTTTCTTTAGCTGCAGCAAGCGGGGGCTCCTCTCTAGTTGTGGTACACAGGCTTCTCATTGCAGTGGCTTCTCTTGAGTGGAACACAGCCTCAGTAATTAAGGCTGGAGGGCTCACAGGCTTAATTGCTGCTCGGCATGTGGGATCTTCTTGGACCAGGGATCTACCTCGTGTCCCTTGCATTGGCAAGTGGATTCTTAACCACTGGACCACCAGGGAAGTCCGAGTAGCATCTTCCTTGGCTGCCCATCTATTTTGCCCTTAGAGATACTGTATTCTAATAGTGTACATAATACACTGAGCATAGACCATTCTGTCTGCCTTTATGACTTTGCCTCTCATTAGGGTAACTGTGTTTATTTAGGGGTTCTATCACCCCCACTGCTACCAGAAATGGCCTCTCCTGCCATCCCGCCCAGCATTCAGGGGACAAGCACCACTGAACTTCTTAGCAGGGTTGGTGAATGGCCCCTCTCACCATCATATCCCTGTTGCTTGGCAAATGATGCTCCTCCCTTGTTGCTGTAGAAGAAAGGCTTGTCGTGGCTTCCTGGTCTTATACCACACACCCACTGCAGGAGAAAGAGTTTCTCCTCCCATCACAACAATTCTGGCGCAACTACCTTACTTATTGTGATGCACTGCCTTTTCCAGGAGGCATCTTGGTACTGTGCTTGTACGGGGGCCTGCATCCTAGATCCTGGATAAACACTCTCTTATTCAACTTTCCACTACCCTTCATCAAGCGCTCACAGCATCCAGACACGCCCACCTGCTTCGGCCCCTGCCTATCCATCTGCCTTGGGAGATCTAGTTCCTTCTCTCCCTCATCAGGTCCGATATGTCCTTGGCTGGGTTACGTTGGGACTGAATTCTAGTTACTGACCTTGTTAGCAAGCCAGGGGAAGGGCTACTCTTAAAGAAGGGTGGGCCCTTGTGCAGGCAGGCTCAGTGGGTTCAGGGGGAATCTGGGAATTCATGATTCTCATGAACACCAATCCAGATGTCCTGTCCATGTGCCAAGGTCACTCCCCTCCTTCCTCCTCCATCCAGGACTCTGACCTTGGCATAACAGATCTGTCTTGTTTGGGAGCAAAACCTCCTTTTGAGCTCTGCTACTGTCATGATTAAGTCCTCTGGTCCTCAGCTTTCTCTGCTCTCCCTCCAAAAGATGAGAGCCTCTTTATGTAGCCAAGGAGGCGGTCTCTGGCTTTCAGTCTTAGCTTTTAAATTTAAAGAATTGGTGTTTTTGTCCTAATTGTATTTTTGAGAGTGCCCAGTGAGTTTGGGTATAGCCAACCAATTCCACCATCCTCATAGTTAACCCCTTCTCACACATTTCTCAAATTCCTGCAGCACCACACCAATTAGCGATTTTTGTCCCACGGGTCACCAGCATATGAACCCAGTTCACCACTGTCAAAGGTGTTAACAACTGCACTGCTGCCTTGACCAGCGGTTACCTGGGCAACCCCACTCATGGAATTCAAATTGCCGGCCAAGAGTTCCAAAATTCCATCCCAGCATCTGCTTTCTCAACCATTCCCGGTACTCCTAGTGGGGTTCCCCAGGAGGCAGACTCTGAGGTGGAGATTAGAGCTGGAGAGTTTTATAGTATTACGGAGCCTCATGGGATCACTTCCCACAGAAAAGGAGAGATGAAAGCAGGCCTGAGCAGAGACATAAGTCAAGCTGTGTTGCAGTTTCAACCAAGTCTGCAACCGACTCTATAGGGCTCTCTAAGGCTAGGATGCCCTTTCTATGTTGTCTTGAGTTGGGGAAAAGGCCAGCCTTTATACCCAACACTGATCAGTCATTGCATGCAGGCATCCCAAAAGGGTCATGACCCTGGGTGAGGCAGCTGTCTTCAGCCCATGCAATCCCCACAGAGGGCTGACCATGGAGGGCTCCCTGCTGGAGGAACTCCCAGTATCTGGGAGAGTTAAGTCCTTCATCCTTGAAAGGGGTTCTGGGTGGTGCATCCAAGTGTCCACCACACCCCATATTTGAGTCTATCTTAGACAGATATTCCTGGCTCAGTGGATCACTCTTTGCAAAGGTGGCTATTCATTTTAAACATCTGCAGAGAGAAGCCAAATAACACTGTGGCTCTGAATTTTACTTTCCAGGTAACTGCCATTCACTTCACAGCTTCATGTACCAGAATCCTCTATCATCCATGTGCTCTTAATTCACACCAGCATTCTCTAAACCCACAATTCCGGGTCAGAACTCCATGCCTTTGGGGACACTAGGTACTAAGGCTGAAACTGTCTTTCTTCTTTCTCCATCTGTTTACTCTTTAAGACCTAGTTCAAATGTTACCTCCATGGTGACACTTTCCTCTAGTCCCCTACACTAGAGCCATTTGCAATCTTCTTTTCTTCTCTACAAGTGCGTGGTAGTATAGTACTTAGCAGGCCATATTCATAATCCAAAGAGCTAAACTTGACCTAAGTCCTAGCTCTGATATTTAATAGCTGTGTAACACTGAGTAAGTTATTTAACCTTTCCCTGTCTCAGTTTTCTCATCTGTAAAAGAGGGCTCTACCTGATAGGGTTGGGCTTTCCAGGTGGCTCTAGTGGTAAAGAACCTACCTGTCAGTGCACGAGATGTAAGAGACTCAAGTTCAATCCCTGGGTCTTGGAGATCCCCTGGAGGAGGACGTGGCAGTCCACTCCAGTGCTCTTGCCTGGAGAATCTCACAGACAGAGAAGCCTGGCGGGCTACAGCCCATAGGGTCGCAGAGTTAGACATGACTGAAGTGACTTAGCCATACTCATGCACCCGATAGGGTTATTGTGGAGTTGAATGAGGTATATGCCCAAAGCACATAGGACTTTGCAAGGCACATAATTAATTCTTTATGTCTCTGCTATTACCTCATTGTAACTATTCTAGATTGTGCTTCATTTATTGGCTCATCGGGGCTCACTACCATTTATTTGCCCTTTAGTAGCCAATAGAAGCAGAAGATATTAAGAAGAGGTGGCAAGAATACACAGGAGAACTGTACAAAAAAGACCTTCATGACCAAGATAATCACGATGGTGTGATCACTCACCTAGAGCCAGACATCCTGGAATGTGAAGTCAAGTGGGCCTTAAAAAGCCTCACTACGAACAAAGCTAGTGGAGATGATGGGATTCCAGTTGAACTATTTCAAATCCTAAAAGATGATGCTGTGCAAGTGCTGCACTCAATATGCCAACAAATTTGGAAAACTCAGCAGTGGCCACAGGACTGGAGAAGGTCTGTTTTCATTCCAATCCCAAAGAAAGGCAATGCCAAAGAATGCTCAAACTACTGCACAATTGCACTCATCTCACACGCTAGTAAAGTAATGCTCAAAATTCTCCAAGCCAGGCTTCAGCAATACGTAAACCATGAACTTCCAGATGTTCAAGCTGGTTTTAGAAAAGGAAGAGGAACCAGAGATCAAATTGCCAACATCCGCTGGATCGTTGAAAAAGCAAGAGAGTTCCGGAAAAATGTCTATTTTTGCTTTATTGACTATGCCAAAGCCTTTGACTGTGTGGATCACAATAAACTGTGGAAAATTCCGAAAGAGATGGGAATACCAGACCACTTGACCTGCCTCTTGAGAAACCTACATGCAAGTCAGGAAGCAACAGTTAGAATTGGACATGGAACAACAGACTGCTTCCAAATAGGAAAAGGAGTACGTCAAGGCTGTATATTATCACTCTGCTTATTTAACTTATACACTGAGTACATCATGAGAAACGGTGGGCTGGAAGAAGCACAAGCTGGAATCAAGATTGCCGGGAGAAATATCAATAACCTCAGATATGCAGATGACACTACTCTTACTCTTGTTGAAAGTGAAAGAGGAGAGTGAAAAAGTTGACTTAAAGCTCAACATTCAGAAAATGAAGATCATGGCATCCGGTCCCATCACTTCATGGGAAATAGATGGGGAAACAGTGGAAACAGTGTCAGACTTTATTTTTTTGGGCTCCAAAATCACTATAGATGGTGACTGAAGCCATGAAATTAAAAGACGCTTACTCCTTGGAAGGAAAGTCATGACCAACCTAGACAGCATATTAAAAAGCAGAGACATTACTTTGTCAACAAAGGTCTGTCTAGTCAAGGCTGTGGTTTTTCCAGTGGTCATGTATGGATGTGAGAGTTGGACTGTGAAGAAAGCTGAGCACCAAAGAATGGATGCCTTTGAACTGTGGTGTTGGAGAACACTCTTGAGAGTTCCTTGGACTGCAAGGAGATCCAACCAGTCCATTCTAAAGGAGATCAGTCCTAGGTGTTCATTGGAAGGACTGATGCTAAAGCTGAAACTCCAATACTTTGGCCACCTCATGCGAAGAGTTGACTCATTGGAAAAGACCCTGATGCTGGGAGAGATTGGGGGCAGGAAGAGAAGGGGAGGACAGAGGATGAGATGGCTGGATGGCATCACCGAGTCGATGGACATGAGTCTGAGTAGACTCTGGGAGTTGGTGATGGACAGGGAGGCCTGGCGTGCTGTGGTTCATGGGGTTTCAAAGAGTCGGACACGACTGAGCGACTGAACTGAACTGAACTGAGCCAACTATTAGATAGTGCCTGGCACATGCAGAAGATAGCAATAAACACTTGCTGACTACAGCTATTACTGTAACGCCTAGAAATCTGTATCTAGCACCAGGATGATAATGAATTCCCATTATGAAAAGCTAACAATACCATACGTTGCAATCTTAAAGAAATATATACATTCTCCCTTGTGATGGCAGTATTAAAGCAGTGTTTCCTAAAGTGTCTTTAATGAAACACCAGTCCTGCAAAATAATTTACAAAAAATGAATCCCAGAGCAAATAAGCTTGGGAAATGGTACACACACAGTTGGATTTACATCAGAGTATTAAAGACTCTGAAAAGTTCTATAGAGATGTGGAGTTTAATAGCTAGGCACAAGTTCTTTGGTACCTCTCCTTTTAAGAATTAGGGTTTAGTTCCCTTCATGCTGCATGAAGATTGAACTGAGTGACCAAATTCTAATGAGCAGATTACAGAAGTGACCTAGGCCTAAGATGTGGTCATAAAAGGTTTTGCCATCTCCTCCTTGTTTTCTCTCTTGGGTCAGTTACTCTGGGAGAAGCCAGTGGCTGTGTGTCAAAGAAAAGCCCATGCAGCAAGGAAGGAATGCCTCTCTCCACAGCCACATGAGTGAGCCTTATTGAAGTGAGTTTTCCAGCCCCAGTCAATCCTTCAGATGACTGCAGCCCCGGGCTGCATCTGGACTACAATCTGTGAGATACTCTGAGCCAGAACCACCCAGTAAAGCTGCTAAATTTGGTGGAAGTTTGTTATGCAGCAATAGAAAACTAAAGGATAATAAAACTTGTTTCACTGTATACAATCCAGTGTTTGACCCTGGACTCTGTTCCATGCAGTACTCATCAACACTGCAGCCCATACTCTTATTAGAATGTGAAAAATCGCTTTACAATTATATACTGTCAAGTTTCTCTGAAGCTGGTTTTAAATCTTTTAGAAATAAACTTTCTTTCCCTTTTTCAATTATCCTACAATTGATAACTTTTAAAAACTCCACTGTCAGGACTTCCCTGCTTGTCCCGAGGTTAAGAATCTACCTGCTAATGCAGAGGACAAGGATTCGATCTCTAGTTTGGGAAGATGCCACATGCTGCAGGGCAACTAAGCCTGTGCACCACAACCATTGAGGCGGAGTTCTAGAGCCCACATGCCACAGTGGCTGAAGCCCATGCACCCTAGAGTCCATGCTCCGCAACAAGAGGCACCAACGCAGTGCCAAGCCCACGACACGACAACTAGGGAGCAGTCCCCACTCACCACAGCTAGAGAAAGCCCGTGCACAGCAACAAAGACCCAGTGCAGCCAAAAATAAATACATCAATTTTAAAAATCCATACTCACGCTATTCTCTCTGGGTTTTTTAAAGGTCAGTCTTAACATCTTTGCTTTGCTAACATGCCACCTTTTCCTTATAAGAATAGTCTATTTTCATTAACCATAAATTCATGTGTGGCTTTAAAAATACATTGCAAGTTTTATTACTGAAGTGTGTATTGAAGTTTGAATGTGCCTTACTTAAATTATTTTAATGTGTCTTACTTAAATTATTTTCTACCAGATTCAAATTAAGTATTAACTATTTTAACTAAAGAAAAGAATCCAAGCATTTCCTAGAAGTGTTGCTGCTGTTGTTTAGTCACCAAGTCATGTCCGACTCTTTGGACCCCATGAACTGTAGCCTGCCAGGCTCCTCTGTCCATGGGATTCTCCAGGCAAGAATATTGGAATGGCTTGCCATTTCCTTCTCCAAGGGATCTTCCATACCCAGGGATTGAACCCGTGTCTCCTGCATTGGCAGGTGGATTCTCTACCACTGAGTCATCCTAGGAGTAATTCCTTCTCAAAAACAAACCAAAAAATCTTTCCAGTTTAATGTTGTTACTATATCAGCTTTTTAGATGTTCACATAAAAAAGAATTAATACCTCTAAATAAATAATACAATTAACAGTGCAGGTTTCCTTTCAGTATATTCAGATCTATGTCTCATAAATATTCAAAAGACCCTGAGGTTAATCAGTATTGTCCTTGGGTGGTTTATCAAAGTTTTAGGTTCTCCATATAAACTTGCTTTCAAGTTCAATGAAGTCAGTGTGGCATTTGCTTAATTATAGCTTTTTAGACATTTCAATTTCCTCTACTTACTTTGCATGAAGAGAAGCCCTTGAAGCTCAAATACTTAGCCACCTCCCTACTTTACAAAAAAGTTTTGAAAAAGCACAGATTGTCACCCATTAAGGGAAAGCAGACATTTTCTGCCATTGCAGTAAGGGAATAGCTGGATAGAGAGGCTGAGTAGGGAGACCAAGCATCTTTCTCTGTGCCTGAACCACGTCTCAATTCATCTTCATTGTTTTCTTTGAAGTGAATCTCTAGAACACCAGATGCATTGGTTTTCAAATGTAATAACCAAACACATTCCAAAGCTAAATGTAAAGACTTTTTAGTTTTACTACCTAATCTCTGATCTTGTTTTATATTAACTTAATCTCTGATCTTCCCAAATAGTCTGAATACTTGAGAGGATCCAAAGGTGGCGCTGGTGGAAAAGAACTCTCCTGCCAGTGCGAGACAGAAGAGACGTGGGTTCAGTCCCTGGGTTGAGAAGATCCCCTGGCGAAGGAAATGGCAACCCACTCCAGCATTCCTGTCTGGAAAATACCATGGACAGAGGAGCCTGGAGGACTATGGCCCATAGAGTCGCAAAGAGTTGGACACGACTGAAGTGACTTCAGATCAGATCAGATCAGTCGCTCAGTCGTGTCCGACTCTTTGCGACCCCATGAATCACAGCACGCCAGGCCTCCCTGTCCATCACCAACTCCTGGAGTTCATTCAAACTCATGTCCATCGAGTCAGTGATGCCATCCAGCCATCTCATCCTCTGTCATCCCCTTCTCCTCTTGCCCCCAATCCTTCCCAGCATCAGAGTCTTTTCCAATGAGTCAACTCTTCGCATGAGGTGGCCAAAGTACTGGAGTTTCAGCTTTAGCATCATTCCTTCCAAAGAAACCCCAGGGCTGATCTCCTTTAGAATGGACTGGTTGGATCTCCTTGCAGTCCAAGGGACTCTCAAGAGTCTTCTCCAACACCACAGTTCAAAAGCATCAAGTGACTTAGCATGCATGTAAATGACAGTTAAAGGGTACAATTTCTTCATAGTTGGTTAACTATATTGAGCTACTCTTCTTCAGTTCCACGGTGAAACTAATGACAATATGTATTTCTATTATCTATGGCCATGGGCTTTAGAATTGTATGGATTCTCAGTGGGGAGAGATAAACTGGGAACTGGGGATTAATGGATACACACTATATATAAAATGGCTTCTGAGATGGAGCTAGCGTTAAAAGAACCACCTGCTAATGCAGGAGACATAAGAGACACGGGTTCGATCCATGGGTTGGGAAGGTCCTCTGGAGGAGGGCATGGCAACCCACTCCAGTATTCTTGCCTGGAAAATCCCCATGGACAGAGGAGCCTGGCAGTCTATGTCCATAAGGTCACAAAGAGTCGGACACAACTGAAGCAACTTAGCACACATGCACTTATATAAAATAGATAAACAACAGACACCTACTGTATAGCACAGGGAGCTATAATATCTTATAGCATCACTGACTCAATGGACATGAATTTGAGCAAACTCCGGAAGATAGAGGACAGGGAAGCCTGGCATGCTGCAGTCCATGAGGTCACACAGAGCTGGACACGACTTAGTGACTAAACAACAAGAATAACCTATAATGGAAAAGAATCTGAAAAAGAATATAAGTACATAACCGAATCACTTTGCGGTACATCTGAAACACTGTAAATCAACGATTTGCTCAGTTGCCTACTTGTATCTGATTCTTTGTGATCCCATGGACTATAGCTCACCAGGCTATGGAATTTTCCAGGCTAGAATACTGGAATGGGTTGCCATTTCATACTCCAAGGGATCTTCCCAACCCAGGGATGGAATCCACGTCTCTTGCATCTCTTGCAGTGGAAGGTGGATTCTTTACCGCTGTACCACCTGGTAAGCCTGTGAGATGTTGGGCAAGTTATAATATATGTGATTTTATCATCTGCAAAGTGGGGGAAATAGCAGCGCTGATCCTACAGAATTACGGTGAGAATTACATTAGTTAATATACACAAAGCAAATGAGCTAATAAATGTAAAGCATTTAGAACAGTCCTTGCACAAGTCACATGTCTCTGTAAGTTTTGACTCTTACTGTTCATATTAGTACGATTATTGAGGAATAAGGAAAATGGAATGATAGTGGAGTCAATGTAAGAATCAAATATTTCAATTAAAAAAATAAACTGGGAGACTGGGATTGGCATATACACACTGCTATATATATTTTTTATATCTGGTATAAATAAGAACATTACTGTGTAGCACAGAATGGTGCTATTAATAAACGGCAATGAGGGACTTCCCTGTTTGTCCAGTGGCTAAGACTTCAAGCTCCCAATGCCGGGGGCCGGAGTTCAATCCCTGATCAGGGAACTAGATCCCACATGCCTCAACTAAAAGGAAAAAAAAAAGCTCCATATGGCACAGCTAAGACCTGGCTCAGCCAAATAAATATTTTAAAAAACAGAAAGCAGTGAGTTAAGCACTGTGTTAGACCATTTACATATATCATGTCTTTATCCTCATTACAGTCCTAGGAAATGAGAGGTATTTCTAGTTCTGTTTTACAGGAAAAAACAGGCTCAGAGAAGTAGACTGCATCACAGCTTATAGTTAAAAATAGGTTTATCTTGACATCGAAATCACAAATAACTATAGGAACTATTATTTTAACTTTGTTACAATAATTCTTGTCCCTTAAATTTAAAAAGAATCTGTTTATAGGATATCTTTTAATCCAACTGTTACCTATAATCACAGACTCCAATATAAAGGCAGAAGGTGCAGTTGGCATTAAAGATTGTATCTGTTTTCCTGTTATACCCTTAAGCATGTCAGGTATATCAGTTCTACAATCAACTGTGATAACTAGAGAAACAACAAATGTCCCAGAGGGAGCATTTTCTAGTGATTATATCATAGATACATAATAATATCTTTATAAGCTAAGCAGGAAAACATTCTCAGAAGCATATTGTTCAGGTCAGTGATTTTAAAAGAATTCCATAGGATGAATAGCCCCTCTGTCAGAATAAAAGTTGTGGAGCAAATTCCATTATAATTCTCTTTTCTCAGTCACTTGGAACTTTCTCAAAAAGTCTCTTTCCAAGTGAAACTGTCCCTGGTGGCTGCCTCCCAAATGTGATTTTTTTTTTTTTTAAGTTAAAGGAAAATTTGTTTCTCCATCCAAGAAGGAAATAGTTATTCAACCACTTTTTTCAAAGGTTTTTAAGTATAAATACCTCAAAACTCAAACTTTTAAATACTTAAGATTTTCTGTAAAATTAGGTAGCACTCAATTATTCTTTTTGGTATTAATAAACACATGAAAAATTAGGGACAAAATTCACTGAGAATTTTACAAAGTTTGATGTTATTTGCTATATCAAATCTGGAGTAAAAGCAGGACTGGTTTTAAAGAGCTACAGTTGGATTGAAGTTGACTAAACATTTGACTGAAATTTCATTCACAGTGTTTTATCTATACAAAGTCATGGAGCCAAGATAACGCTTCACAGCCTGTGTGTGTGTGTTAGCTGTTCAGTCGTGTCTGACTCTTCGCCACCCCACGGACTGTAGCCTGCCAGGCTTCTCTGTCCATGGAATTCTCCAGTGCCCATGGGATTCTCCAGGCAAGAATACTGGAATGGGTTGCCATTCCCTTCTCCAGAAGATCTTCCCAACCCAGGGACCGAACCCTGGTCTCCTGTGTTGCAGGCAGATTCTTTACCGTTTGAGCTACAGGGAAGTCCTGTTCAAATGCCATTAAGGCCTGTGACAAGGCTGGCAAAGCTACTTCTGTAGTATTTCCTTCTGCCTTTGGCGATTTGCCTCTATTGAGTAAGAAGGGTCTTTTAAAGGTGAGTTCAGCAGCTGCCTAGGAACTCAGATGTCAAGGTCTCCTTCGGGTCTTCTGCTTCACCAGTGAAACCCACCTACCTAACCAGGGAGTGCAGAACACTAGGCCTCTACATGTGAATTAATTCCCAAATAGCATTTCAGAAAACTCTGTAAGGTAAGTGCACACATGCAGTTATTTCAAAAAGCATGTCACCTGCAAATTCTGTTGAACTGTACATTGTCAGCTATTATTCAGAACAAAGTTAAAAAAAACCAAACAACTCACTTTGTAATATGTAAAATAAAAGAGGTGTTAACCAGCCAGCAAATTTGCAAATAATCAGAACTCAGCAAAGTCCTGATCACCTGAGCTGTTTGTTGGTGCCTGCTATCAGAACTCTAAAACTAAGCTGAGCTGCCATTGTTGTGACATCTTATAAGCAGTAAATAACAAATGGGACTGTGAATGGCATGTTATTTTAGATAGATTGGTTTAGCAGCAAGTTACCCTCCAAATAGGAAAAGGAGTACGTCAAGGCTGTATATTGTCACCCTGCTTATTTAACTTATATGCAGAGTACATCATGAGAAACACTGGGCTGGAGGAAGCACAAGCTGGAATCAAGATTGCCAGGAGAAATATCAATAACCTCAGATATGCAGATGACACCACCCTTATGGCAGAAAGTGAAGAAGAACAAAAGAGCCTCTTGAGGAAAGTGAAAAAGGAGAGTGAAAAAGTTGGCTTAAAGCTCAACACTCAGAAAACGAAGATCATGGCATCTGGTCCCATCATTTCATGGGAAATAGATGGGGAAACAGTGTCAGACTTTATTTTTTTGGGGCTCCAAAATCACTGCAGATGGTGATTGCAGCCATGAAATTAAAAGACACCTACTCCTTGGAAGGAAAGTTATGACCAACCTAGACAGCATATTCAAAAGCAGAGACATTACTTTGCCAACAAAGGTCCGTCTAGTCAGGGCTATTGTTTTTCCAGTGGTCATGTATGGATGTGAGAGTTGGACTGTGAAGAAAGCTGAGTGCCGAAGAATTGATGCTTTTGAACTGTGGTATTGGAGAAGACTCGAGAGTCCCTTGGACTGCAAGGAGGGATCCAACCAGTCCATCCTAAGGGAGATCAGTCCTGGGTGTTCAGTGGAAGGACTGATATTGAAGCTAAAGCTCCAATACTTTGGCCACCTGATGCAAAGAGCTGACTCATTTGAAAAGACCCTGATGCTGGGAAAGATTGAGGGCAGGAGGAGAAGGGGAAGACAGAGGAGGAGATGGTTGGATGGCATCACTGGCTCAATGGGTTTGGGTGGACTCCGGGAGCTGGTGATGGACAGGGAGGCCTGGAATGCTGCGGTTCCGCAAAGAGTCGGACACGACTGAGTGACTGAACTAAACTGAACCCTCCAAAAGTGGATTAAACAAGGTAGAAATATTTCTCTGTGGTTAAAAAGTCTCAAGACAACTGATCTTGGTTGGAATGGCATTCCCCAGTGACAGGGACTCCTTCCGGGTGGTTGCCTGGTTATGTGAAGCTTCCATTCCAAGATTAGTTCATGTTCAAAGATGGTGGCTGAAGCTTCAGACATCATATCTCCATTTCAGTCTACGGAAGAAAGAATGAGGAAGGTACATGCACTGTCTCCTTTCTTCCACTTAAAACACACAGGCTAGAATTCACATGGTCTCGCCTGATTGCAAGGGAAGCTAAGAAATGTAGCTCTTATTCTAGAAAGATACGTGTCCAACTAAGACTCAGGACTTCCCTTTGTGAGAAGAAGGGAAGCATGCGTATTTGAAGTAAAACTGTGATTAATTGATAAAAGAGTAAGTTATTTTGCTGTTTTCCAGTCACTAAGCTGTGCCCAACTCTTTGCGATCCCATGGACTGCAGCATGCCAGGCTTCCCTGTCCTCCAGTCTCCCAGAGTTTGCTCAAATGTATGTCCATTGAGTCATAGTGATTACAAAAAATGAGAAGGAGCGGTGGACTGAGATATTCAAATTGCATTAAGTCAGAACACAAAAAAACCTATGATTGTGGGCTATTTCCTTTTATCTGTTTCTTTTTCAAGGTCTTAGAGGTTGAATTATCTTGAAAGTTAAGATCTAACTTAAAGATCTGCACGTTCCAAAGCAAAGTGGATATTTGTCAATTAATGAGAAATTCAGATTACATAGTTTGCAATCTCAGGGTTTGGAAAATTCCATATTAAATCAAGAATTGTCCTGGTTGCTACTCTATGGTATGTTTATGCTTAAAGATTTATGATCTCTCAGAAAGATCTTATTGCTAAGAAAGTATGTCATGTCATTCTCACTATTTAGTACCTGGCTTCAGTGTACATTGTTCAGATATTTTAAGAAACTAATATTCTCACTTCGCATTCAAACTGGAGAGAAAGTCATTTTGTTCAATGAAATATAAAAAATAGAGTACATATTATTTAAGAATGCAAGTGATCTCCTTGGGAAATGCATAGTGAATAACTTGAATCATCTTTAGATGGCTATGAATAAGAGTGCAGATTCTTCCACTTACTAAAGATGTGATGTTGGGTAAGCTAACTTCTCTGAGTCTCAGGCTTGTTTGTTTGAAATGTAGAAGATAACTATTTCAAAGGATTTTCATGAGGATTAATGAGCTTATGTATGTATACTTGGCATACACCAAGAAGTCAATAAAATTTAAGGATATATTACACACTGGTGTTGTCTGTTTCAATCCAGCTACTTACAATTTTATGCCCATGCTCCATTTTTCCTTTCAAAAATTTCCAAGAAGTTGATTTATTAAGAGTTTCCCAACTAGGCTTATCTTTTTAAATTTGTTTAATATTTATGAAATATTACATAGATAATTACATATAAAAGCATACATTCACATACTCTAGTGTCAAAGTAAACAAGTAGAAGTTAGAGATATGTGATTATGTGAAGTGAGCTCTATCATTCCCAAAATCATTAAAACACAAAAAGTCAAATCAATATTCCTTTTTCTTCTAACAAGAACTGAACTTTTTAGAATTATGCTTTTTTTTTTTAATTTATAATTTTCTCTTTGCTGAGAAGGATGTTCTCTTCAAAGATATTTTAGTAGTTAGGGCACTGAAATTTACATCCATGTATTTTAAAGGTTTTTGTCACTTGTATGGAAATTATGTCTTTTAATAACTTATCAGTGGTCCAAGACCTACCAAAAGAGCCTTGTTCAAGATATAATAAACACATGTACCAAAATTGCTTTAGCTTCCAGTTCCTAAGCCCAAGCTGTACCACATTTGCTATAATGGAGCAATATATTATCTTGAAATGAACTGTGGAAGCACTTTTTTTTTGTTGCACTAACATAAAATTTTAGAGAATAAATATATCACAGTGAAAAACTGGAAAATGTGAAACATTGCATCATTTGTTTGCATTTTATATAAACATCAATATTGCTTTTTCCAAAGAAAATATGGAAGAATATTAATTCTGATAAAAAATAAGTATTGCTAATGAGCCAAGCACATGAGATATTTGTCTTACAGTTTTATTAAATAAAAACCCCTACTAATAGAAGAATATCATGTTACCTTTGGTTCCTATTCTACAGATTTTTACATAGGCAAAACCTCCTCTGCTTTCCTGGGAACATGTTTCAATTAAGCACGATGAGCATATTTCAATTAAGGTTTATATTTCATACATATTTTTACAGGTGTTAATGCCTACCACCATAAATATACTCAAGAGTCACACAACTGTAAAAGAGGGTCCCATTCTTTGTTTCTGATGGTGCGTATATGTAACCCCAAATGTCTACAGAGCCAGCAGTTACAATGGACAAGTATTTCTTGTTGAAGTCATGTCAAGATAATGCCAAACTACTATATGTTCTTGTCAAACTGCTGCCAAGTTCTCCAGTCCAAAAATCTAATAATCTGCCTCAACTTAAAAGTCACCTTTACATAAGAATTGACATTAAAAATCCATTCCTGGGCATATATCCAGAGAAAACTATAATCCGAAAAGATACATGCACCCCAATATTCACAGTAGCACCATTTACAATAGCCAAGACACGGAAACAATCAAAACGTCCCTCAACAGAGGAATGGATAAAGAAGATGTGGTACGTATATACAATACAATACTACTCAGGCATAAAAAAGAATGAAATGCCACTTGCAACAACACGGATGGACTAAGTGAACCAAATCCGAAAGACAAATATCATATGATGTCACTTATATGTGGAGTCTCAAATGTGATACAAATGAACTTATTTACAAAACAGAACCAGACTTACAGATTAGAAAACAAACATGGTTACCGAAGGGAAAGTGGAGGAGCAATAAACAAGGACCTACAATAAAGCACGGGGAACTATATTCAGTAACTTGTAATAGCCTATAATGAAAAACTATACGAAAAAAAGTTCATATGTGTGTGTGTGTGTGTGTGTGTGTGTGTGTGCTTGGTCGCTTAGTCGTGTCTGACTCTTTGTGACCCATGGGCTGTAACCTGCAAAGCTCCTCTATCCATGGGATTGTCCAGGCAAGAATACTGGAATGGGTTGCCATTTCCTTCTACAGGGGATCTTCCCGACCCAGGGATCAAACCTGGGTCTCCTGCATTGCAGGCAGACATTTACCATCTGAGCTGCCATGGAAGCCCCATATATACTTATATATATGTATATATATATATATAACGGGATCACTTTGCTGTATACCAGAAATTAACATAACACTATAAAGCAACTACATGGCAATTTAAAAAAGAACTAACACTATAGCATCGATTTAACCATTTTCTGGTTAATAACTGCAGGTCGAAATGCTCCTAGAACTAAATGCAGAGAGAGAGAAAATCAGCTCTTAATGACCCACTTTGTTGGAGAGACACAGAGGTATGGGCTGTCCCAAACGACAGAGAGTGGGAAAACCACTTCCCCCGTAGCAGGATTTGTTGTTGTCATATTTGAATATGGACTCTAAGAATTAAATTCCAAGTTAAGGTTCTAATAATACTACTTGGCCCAGGAACTTGAGTTAGTTGCCCAAAGTCCCCAAGTTTTAGTCTTCTGTTCACTCAATCAAATTCCTTAAGTATTTGCTTTTCAAAGGACTTCTTTGCATGCAAAGTCAATAGATGACAAAAATACTGGGAGGTAGGTGTGAGTTTTCACTTGAAAGTAGCACATGTGTTTCACTGGGTGAGTGAACAGAAATGTCAACACAACAGAGAAGTATGCAAAGACAGAGTTATCCAGTCAGAAGAGGGTGCTGGCTGGTCTGTCCACAGAAATGTTTAATCTACTAGTGCTACTGGATTATTTTTTTTTTCTTACTCTAAGGCAGGGGGATTGCATGATCATAATATTAGAAGCATGAAAAACTTATGGTAGCAAAGGATTGACTAAAACCTACCATGTGAATTTATTTTAGGATTAAAACAATAAAGTTGACAGGGTTGTTTTGTTTTTTTTTATTCAAATTGACCATCTGACTTTTGTGTATTAAAACAGCTAAATTGATGTAATCAGTAATATTCTTGACTTTCCTCTGAATGGTGTCTCCTGAGAGATCAAGCCTCAGCTAATGGAACACAGTTCTTAACCCCAAGATAATCTTTAGTGAAGCCACCCACATGGTTTCTCTCCTTGCCGTCATTTTTAATTTTATTTTTTTAGTAAAACTTTTGGAAGTGACACAGCAACCTTGTTTTCTTTTATTTGGTTTCTGAAATGATTGTAAACTTGACATCAGTGTTTAGGGAGAACACCCTTTACAAAACTCAGTGGAAATCCTCCTAGACAAAAAAATTTTTCTTTTGTTCAGTAACGAGTCTCAGATTAATCCTGAAGCTCAAAGATCCTTTTCTACTGACTTAAATGTTGATTTGGTTTGTGGTATCTTTGATATTTTTGTTTTAAGGTACCAGTGTGTTCTTAAAGAGATGGGAATACCAGACCACCTGACCTGCCTCCTGAGAAATCTGTATGCATGTCAGGAAGCAACAGTTAGAACTGGACATGGAACAACAGACTGCTTCCAAATCAGGAAAGGAGTACGTCAAGGCTGTATACTGTCACCCTGCTTATTTAACTTATATGCAGAGAACATCGTGAGAAATGCTGGGCTGCATGAAGCACAAGCTGGAATCAAGATTGCCAGGAGAAATATCAATAACCTCAGATATGCAGATGACAACACCCTTATGGCAGAAAGCAAAGAAGAACTAAAGAGACTCTTGATGAAAGCTAAAGAGGAGAGTAAAAAAGTTGGCTTAAAGCTCAACATTCAGAAAATTAAGATCATGGCATCTGGTCCGATCACTTTATGGCAAATAAATGGGGAAGCAATGGAAACAGTAACAGGCTTTATTTTGGGAGGCTCTAAAATCACTGCATGGTGATGAAATGCAGTGACATGGTGATGAAATGCATGGTTGCAGATGGTGACCGCAGCCATGAAATTAAAGACGCTTGCTCCTTGGAAGAAAAGTTATGACCAACCTAGACAGCATATTAAAAAGCAGAAACATTACTTTGCGAACAAAGGTCCGTCTAGTTAAGGCTATTGTTTTTCCAGTAGTCATGTATGGATGTGAGAGTTGAACTATAAAGAAAGCTGAGTGCGGAAGAATTGATGCTTTTGAACTGTGGTGTTGGAGAAGACTCTTGAGAGTCCCTTGGACAACAAAGAGATACAACCAGTCCATCCTAAAGGAAATCAGTCTTTTATTATTTCCTTGATTTCCATTCAAATGAATGACTATTCATTCGAAGGATTGATGCTGAAGCTGAAACTCCAATACTTTGGCCACCTGATGAAAAGAACTGACTCACTGGAAAAGACCCTGATGCTGGGAAAGATTGAGGACGGGAGAAAGGGATGACAGAAGATGAGATGGTTGGATGGCATCACCCATCCACTCAATGGACAAGAGTCTGAGTAAACTCCGGGAGTTGGTGTTGGACAGGGAGGCCTGGCATGCTGCAGTCCATAGGGTCGCAAAGAGTCGGACACAACTGAGCGACTGAACTGAACTGAACCAGTTCACTGTGGGGGCTTCCACAGTGGCTCAGTGGTAAAGAATCAGGCTGTAATGCAGGAGGTGCAGGAGATGCTGGTTCAATCCCTGGGTTGGGAAGATACCCTGGAGAAAGGCATGGCATCCCACTCCAGTATTGTTGCCTGGAGAATCCCTTGGACAGAGGAGTTTGGTGGGCTACAGTCACAGGATTGCAAAGAGTCAGACACAACCTAGCACACACACACCAGTGTGTAGTGGGTTGAATGTCCCCAAAACGATAGTTCCGGGGACTTCCCTGGCAGTCCAATGGTTAAGAATCCACCTTCCAATGCAGGGTACATGGGTTTGATTCCTGGTTGGTGAACTGAGATCCCACATGCGACAGAGCAACTAAGCCTGCAAGTGGCGACTACTGAAGACTGTGTGCCTTGATCTGTGCTCAGTCTACAGCAAGAGAAGCCACGGCAGTGAGAAGCCCACCCAACGAAATGAAGGGTAACCTCCATTCACAGCAACTAGATAAAAGCCTGGGTGCAGATACAAAGATCCAGTGCAAACAAAAAAAAAACACTTTTTTTAAAAATCACATTGCCTTGAATATGTTGTTAAACCAAACCTCTGCTGTCTTCTTAGTTGACTGCAGAATGAATTGGTACAGTTGGCCAATGCAAGATACAAAAGCCCCTAAGACAGCATTGGCGAGGGAGGCCGGCAGCCCAGCCTCTTAAAAGCAGCAGCAAGTCATCCCAGGCTTTAACTCAGACTCAGTCCTGGGTAGCAAGGCAGGTGGGCCCCTTCCATCAGCACATTAGGCTGAGATTTAGTGCCATCACAAAGTGCTTAAACGTGCTGCTGAAATTCACGCAGTCTATATTTCTCATTGTATAGAAGTGAACTAGTGCCAGCGACTACACTGAAAGCTTCTGGCTAATCTGAAATTGTCTTTGTAGTGGTATTTACACTAACATATTTTTCTTTTATTTTTGGATGAGGTCTTTAGTAAAACAGAACTTCCTCTGCCTTTTTCCTCCTTTCCCTCCACGCCGCCCCCTTCCCTCTTAATCTCATGAGTGGGGGAAGGGTAACCACAGGACAGGATATCTGGCTTTATGCCACTGTGTCCTGCAATTGAACAGTCAGCAGATGAGTCCAGTGGTGGTATTTAAGAACAAACAAAAGGAAAATATAAATCCTTTAGGCAGCAGATATGTGTAATTTACTCTAGTTTTCTGTTTCAACTTTTTAAAGAATGCAAGATCTTAGACAATAGCGACTCAGAAATAGGCCAGTTACAGCACTAAATCTCCCTCAATTAGGGTCATAACAAAAACACTATTTATAAACATATGGTGCAACTTGATAGGATTAAAAGAATGGTGGATCCAATTTGTCATCTCCATCCACAATGTCCCAGGAGTGGTGAAAACCCTGTTCCTTATAGAGCGAGCCATTGAAGCATTTTCAGAAAAATGTTTAGAATCCCTGGTTCCACAGAGGGTCTAAATTTGTGGCTATTAACCTGGGCTTCAGGCTCCCTCTCCTCGTTCTCTGTCAGCCCCAAAATTTACATAAGCAAGAATGTAAGGTAGTGGCGCACCAACATTGGTGAAAACTGTAGGTTAGCTAAGGAAAATGAAATATCTGACACAACGTCATCAATTATAGTGCCTCTGATTTGTAAGCATTTGTGTTCCATTCTGAACAGATCTGCAAGATGAACCCCCCCCCCCAAATTAACCCCCCCCCAAGACTGGATCCTTTGAGTCTCCACACGTAACCTTAGGCTTTTGTCAACCATTAAATGCTCAGGTGTGGTCCAGTCTAGGTCTCTGCCCTCACCTGCCACCGCTCCTTTTCGGAGAGCCTTCTAGATGAAGAATGCAGATCAAACATAGGCACCATGCTTCCCCACATTCCCCTTTGATGAACCATTCCTTATTTGGCCTAGGCATCTTCTCTCTCCCTGCCCCATGTTGAGTCTCTTTCTATTATTTTTTTAGAGTTATTTGTACGTTGGATCTGCTCCTAATCAACTGAAAGCCCTTGAGTGGAGGGAACTTACTCACTTTTGTTCCCTTCTTACATCCTGATCAGCCCCTGGTACACTGCTTGCACATAGCAGACACTCCACAGTTAATTTTTGACTGCATAGACGAGCAAATAAATGATGAGTAGATTAAAAGTCAGAAGCCAAATATTAAATAATTGAAATAATGATCTGGAAAAATGAACAGGGAAAAATAAATTCGAATCATAAGTAGTTAGTTCTTCATGAGAAAAATACTTGTCCTGTGAATCATTCTATATCTTTATCCTGCATTAAAATTTAAACTGGAATGTTCCCACTTAAAATGTCTGTGTACATTACATGTTCCAAGAGAAGTCAAATTCATAATCATGACTGTACTGTATTCATAAAAGGATGTTTTGCCATATCAGTATTAATGTCATTTTTTTGGTCTTTCTTGGAGAAATGTACATTTTAAGGCTAAGACTTCGCCACAAAAGAAATTCTATCCTAAACTTCTGATGCCAAGCCACTAAAAATTCAGTTGTCTATACTGTGAAGCCATCCAAACACCTCAATGAATTTTTTATCCCCTTGTACTACATGGCTGCTCATCTGAACAAAGAGGAAGACTTACACATTATAAATACTTGATGGGAAGATTGATCGGAAACAGAAGATACAGAATAAAGTGTAAAATAGTGTAATATAGAGTCCTTGGTAAATGACTGGATTAAGAGAATGAGTGAACAGGACTTCCCTGGCGGTCCAGTGGTTATGACTCTGGGCTTTCACTGCAGGGACTGTGGGTTTGGTCCCTGGCCGAGGAACTAAGATCCCACATGCCATGCAGCATGGCCAAAAAGTAAAATAATAATAATAATTCAAGTTAAAAAAATTTTTTTTAATAAAAGGAAAAGTGATCTGCCTTTCTACTAGATGTCTTTTCAGGGAGTATGGGAGCCCTTGCATGCTTTCCCAGATAGTGTGGTAAAACATGAAGTTAACTTTTGATGCTTCTTTGTTTATTAAAAACAAAGGCTTTGGAGTATCATGATTCTAGGTACCAAGAGGGAAGAGGGATAAATTAACTTGAGTACAAGACAAAGAGATCCAGCTTAAACAAGCACAGAAAGCATTCTCATCACCTTCCAGAGTTTCTCTCTCTGATTCTAAACTCTGCATCCCCAAACCACTTCATGTTTTGAGAAGGGAGAGAAGATGAGAAAGACAAAATGATGAGGGGGAGGACAGGAAAATGGGAACAAAGTGGAGGTGAGGAAGTAGTGGGACTACTAAAGAGCATTTAGAGTTACACAGAAATGGGGAATGGAATAAAAGCTGCACTGAGCCCAGAGACAAACAAGATAAACTGAAGATTTCTGAATCATGCACGACAGACTATGCCTAATAATTCTGCAACCATAATCTAGTGGATGCCATGTACAGGCACGATCCTAAGCATTTTACCTATACTAAATCAGGGGTCCCCAGCCCCCAGGCCATGGACCAGCACTGGTCTGTGGCCTGTTAGGAATCGGGCTGCACAGTAGGAGGTGAGTGGTGGGTGAGTGAGCAAAGTTTCACTTGTATTTACAGCCGCTCCCCATCGCTTGCATTATTGCCTGAGCTCCGCCTCCTGTCAGATCTGTGGTGGAATATAAGTACTATACCCTCGAATCATCCTGAAATCCCCACCCCACACCTTGTCTGTGGAAAAACTGTCTTCCATGAAACCAGTCCCTGGTGGCAAAAATGCTAGGAACCACTGTATTAAATCATTTAAGCTCATGACAGACCTACAGGGTGAAAAGCATAGAAAGCCTGACCTAAACCATCTCAAACAAAACAGGAAATATATTGGGTTGTACAAATGAACATTCAGCTGTTATCCAAGGCTCAAAAAATGTGTCCCTCTCTCCATTTCTTCACTCTCTTGCCATTTTATTGACCTCAGGTCCTAGCAGGCTGTCCCTTTCTAATCCTCAAAAAGCTGCCTATAGCTGTGAGTTGAGGTACTTATTTCTTGCTCAATTCAGGGTGGGGGAAATACAGTTGGAACAAAAGTCCCAGACAAAAGTTCCAGAATTTGTTGTCCTGATTTGCCAGGTTTTGTCTTGTGATTATCCCATGAACCAAACTCAGTTCTGAGGAATTTGCTGACTGTTTTAAGCCAAGTATAGATTAACCCTGAAACTTAGGTGGGGGGTGCAATTCCACCCAAACTAGATTGATGAGAAACTCAAGGAACCATTAGAAAGGGGGCAAGAATGAAATCTTTATAAAGGTAGACTGCAGAGATGGTAAAAATGAACATAAAAATAAATAAGTAGCTATTAAATAAAGCAAAGACTCCAAATGTAAAATATTTTTATGATTCAATTTTTGTTAAAAGCTTCCCTGGTGGCTCAGAGGGTAAAGAATCTGCCTGCAGTGCAGGGGACCCGGGTTCAATCTCTGGGTCAGGAAGATCCCCTGGAGGGGGGCCATGGCGACCCACTCCAGTATTCTTGCCTGGAGAATTCCATGGACAGAGGAGCCTGGTGAGCTATAGTCACTCAGTGACTAACACTTTACATGTATTTTAACATATGTATATATGCATGTGCCTGTATCTATCTGTACTGAATTGCAGCAAGAGAAGCCATCCCAGGATGATTCAGGCGGAAAGGAAAAATATTTTAAAAAGGTTTTTACTGGTTTGGAATCTCCAGGAAGTTGGCTATCTTGTGTCAGACTGCTAAAAAGAGGACCCTGAAAGATTTGTACACTAGTGACTTATTAAATGATGCCGGGAGATGCCTGCTAGGCAGTGGGGGAAGCAGGACTGGGAAGAGGAGAAAGCCCAGCAAAGGTGCGGTCTCCAGTGATGGTCCCCAGGGTAGCTACAGCCTGATTCCACAAACACCGTAGCAGAAGTTACACCTCAGTATGGCCCCAACCCAAGGTCTAGGGGCTGGCCTTTCCAACTCTGCACCTCCAAGTAACTGGATAAGGGCTGTTACCCAGGAAGGCAACTTCGGAGGACTTCTAGCTTTCTGTGCCCCTTGGCAAAAGCTAATCCAGGAGCCATGTGGGATGTAGGTGTTGCTTTCAGAATGAAAGCACCTTAAGATGCTGGGAAAATGAAGCACACGAAACAGTAAAAGGGGATCTGGTGAGATCTGGGCAAGGCACAAACACGATGCACTCATTTAGCAGAACCAGCTTTGAACTACGGGGCCCAGTTAAACACAGTGACCACACTGTGCAGCTGCCCTGGGAAATCCTGCGTGGGGCTGGTGTCCATGAACTCAGTGCCACTTCCCACTGCTGACTGTGGCCACCACCACTGCCCTCATCAGCGGGGATTCCTTGTGGTTCTTGCTCTTTGAGTCCCTAATTTCTAAAGTCTAGAAACTGGGCTTTCCTGGTGACTCAGATGGGAAAGGATCCTCCTGCAATGCGGGAGACCCGGGTTCACTCCCTGGGTTGGGAAGATCCCCTGGAGGAGAGCATGGCAACCCACTCCAATATTCTTGTCTGGAGAATCCCCATGGATAGAGAAGCCTGGCATGCTACATCCAGGGGTTCAAGGACACGACTGAGTGACTAAGTACAGCACAGCCCACAGGGGACTAGGTGATGGAGGTGAGAATGTGTGTTTATACTTCTGCTGTAAGAGATGCCAGAAAAAAAGAATATCTGGCATTTTTAGCTTCTATATTAAGAGGCAAGCTGTGCATCATTAAGTATTAAGTGGGGATTCCCAAAGCACTGGGAGAGGATGCTCACCTTGTGTGGCCAAGAAGGGCAAGAGGTGTTCTTGACACATACTCACAAATACATAAAACATTTAAGAATTATCCAGACACTACTAACAGACATTACCTCTGGAGAGTGGAATTTTATATCTTTCTGTAGTATTTGAGAATTTTATAAGGGGCTTATTTTTTTTCATGTTGAAGAACTGGTTTACTTCTTAAAAGATCTGTGCCTTTATTAAGAACAGCTTTTAGGAGGTCAGAATGTTTTAATTAAATTATGTACTTTCTCCTTTCAGATTTGGTGGTGATCAAGCATTTTTTTCATTCATTTATTGAACATGTATTGAATCTTGTGCAAGGGCCACACAATGTAAAAAGACACAGCTTCCGCTCTCAATGAGGTTATGACAAGGATTGGGAATAAGATGCTTTTGAATTTGTGGGTTTTACTTTATTTTGCTTTCTCAAATACCAGCCAGACTTTAGCTTCAGAGAGTAAGTGCCTCAACTAGGCAGCTTTAACTAGCTCTCCTTTTCTTCCCTATAAAATGGAATTGAAGACTGTAAGTTGTAGATCTTCCTGATGATTTCCAAGCTAAATGACGTTGGTGTATTTGAAAGGAAGTTGCTATGAAAGTATTGTATGCTCTTGAATTTCATTTTTTAAAGATTTCATTAGAATTAGGTAACATTACCTCGTGTTTTGTGTCGGACTGCAAAAGACTTATTGCTATCCAGATGTATTCCTTTAGCTGATGGTAATATAAGCATTCTCAAAGCTCATATTTCTAAGCCTGGGATTTAACACAAAACCATAGGTAATAAAGATGTATAAAATCTAGCGTCTGAATCATCCCATCTTCCTGACATCTCATTTTGATTTATGAAACATTTAATGATATGGTCAAGCCAAGTTGTAGCTTGAAAGGAGTTACTTTATTCTACCACTCACCCTCAACTCCCCAAAGGTCCATATAGTCAAAGCTATGGTTTTTCCAGTAGTCATGTATGGACGTGAGAGTTGGACCATAAAGAAGGCTGTACACTGAAGAATTGATGCTTTTGAACTTTGGTGTTGGAGACGACTCTTGAGGGTCCATTGGACTTCACGGAGATCAAACCAGTCAATCCTAAAGGAAATCAGTCCTGAATATTCATTAGAAGGACTGATGTTGAAGCTGAAGCTCCAATATTTTGGCCACCTGATGCAAAGAGCAGACTCATTAGAAAAGACACTGATGCTGGGACAGATTGAAGGCAGGAAGAGAAGGGGACGACAGAGAACGGGATGGTTGGATGGCATCAACTCACTCAATGGACATGGGTTTGAGCAAGCTCTGGGAGACAGTGAAGGACAGGGGAGCCTGTGTGCTGCCGTCCATGGGGTTGCAGAGTTGGACACAACTGAGTGACTGAACAATACCCTCAGCTCCCCAAAGCCACCCTAGGGAAGCAGCTTGCAATGTGAATTCAGCAGCAGGAGCCAGCTACTTTTACCAACCAGCGTATCTCCCCCAAGTCTCTCCTCTCTAGAAACTCTGAAACTCCACTGCTTTTAAAAGTCATCCTGGTTGACAATGGTCCAGTTGGCTGACATAAAATCATACACTACTCTTATAGGTAGCTAACACTCTTTTGATTTGGAATTAACTCATTATAAAAAGAATCACATTTGAAATCCACCCTTACATTCTGAAATATTATATTTCAACTCAGTAGACCAAAGTAACTGTTTGCAATCTGTTGTCTGTGGAACCCTAGGGTTCCATGAAGGTGCCTTTGGGCAGAGAAAGTCAGAGACTGAGAGTGAGGCTGAGGGGTGAAAGATTCAGAGTGCTGCTTTCCTGCCCAAGATCAACCCATTCTCTCTCCTAACTTTCTACATACTGGGCTTCCATGTAAAGGCTTATTTGGAAAAAAAGTTTCTGTTAATTTTTTTCAAAGTGACTTGAAATTTAAAATGTGTATTCTCTTCAACTCAGAAATGTAACTTAAAAAAAAAATTACACTGCAGAAAAAAAAATTGAACTCATAATCAAGATTTATATATCAAGAACTCTGTTATCATTACTTTGTAACAGCAGTACATTGGGAACAACCTAACACTAACAACCTAACACTTTCCAATAGGGGAATAGATAATCAAGCTAGGGTATAGTCATTCTATATAGAAAAATACTATACAGCTGATCAAAATGCATGGAAAGATCTTTAGGACACATTTAAGTTTTTTAAAAGAAAATTTCAGTAAAATGTGCTTAGTATGGTCCAATTTATGAAAAAATAAGGCTATACACTTGCCTACTGTTGTTTTTGTTTAATAGTTAAATCAAGTCTGACACTTTGTGACCTCATGGACTGTAGCCCACCAAGCTGCTCTGTCCATGGGATTATCCAGGCAAGAACACTGGAATGGCCTGCCATTTCCTTTTCCAGGGGATCACCCAGCCCAGGGATCAAACCTGTGTCTCCTGCATTGGGAGGCAGATTTGTTAGCACTGAGTCACTAGGGAAGTGCATACTTACCTATATATTTAATAAATGCTTAGAACAAGGGACTAGAAAGGTATAGTATATCAACTGTTTCTAGGGCTTCCCTCTAGGAGGAGAGCATGTAAGGTTGGTAGGCTGGTAAAGAAGGACTGTCACACTTTCACATTTTCTTCCAAATCTTCCTGAGTTGTTTGAATGTTCTACACTCAGATTTTATCCAATTATAGCTTATGCACATTATTATAGAAAATATTTTTTACAGAGCTTGAGATCATGATGGTGCTAATGAAACCATGAATATCTGCTTTTTCCCTACATTATCAAGTTAGTGCCACAGATGGAGTATCTCTGTTTTTCTGGAAAAGACTGAACCTACTAATCCCAGACCAGTCTTCTCAACCACAGATACCACTGTTACAGTCAGATCAGGTGAGAGAGTGTCACTGGTTTGTGGTTTTCAGCTCAGCATGCGTCTTATTGGCAGGTTTGTGGCTCTGCTCTTTGTTCTTTGTTTTAAACCATATTATACAATTCATCCATTAACAGTACCCAATTCAGCACTATTTAGTATGTTCAGAGTCGCAAAACCATCATCACAGTTGATTTTAGAGTATTTTTATCACTCCCAGAAGATAGCCCTTACCCATTAGCAGTCATTCCTCATGCTCCTCCCCATCCTCTACAATCCACAGATCTATTTTCCGTCTCAATAGATTTACCTATTCTGGAAGTTTAATATAAATGAACTTATACAACATGTGACCTTTTGGCTCTAGCTTCTTTCAGTGAACAAAATTTTTTCAAGGATACCATTGCATGTATCAGTATGTCATTCATTTTTATTGCTAAGTAATATTCCTTTAGATGGATATACCACATTTTATTTATCCATTTATTAGCTGATGGACATTTGTGCTGTTTCTGCTTTTTGGTTTGTGAATAATGTTGCTCTCTACATTTGCACATAAGTTTTCGTATGTACCTACGTTTTCAATGTTGCTCTCCACATTTGCACATAAGTTTTCGTATGTACCTACGTTTTCCTTTCTCCTGGTAATATATCTAGGAGTGGAATTACTAGGTCATATGATAATACTACTTTTTAACATTTTGAGGAATTGCCAGGCTTTTCCAATGAGGTTCTACCTATTTACATCCCAAGCAATGTATGAGTGCCTATATCCTTGCCAAAACTCGTTTTGTCTGTCTTTTTGATCATGGTCTTAGGAAAGAAGCAGCAGTTCCCATTATGTTCTTGTGTATTTGAGAATGACTACATGTATTAGTTAGGCTTCTACTACAATAGCATCACATAATAAAAACAACCTCAAACTTCTGTGGCTTTAACTACAAGCATCTATTTCTCCCTTTAACATGTGTGCATTGACTGTGGCTCCGTTGGGCTTGGCTGGGCATTGGTTCTGATCCATTTCATGTGTCCTTATCCTAGGACCAGGGAATTCTCTTCTCATAAGGGAGCTCAGAATCTCAAGCAGCAAACAGAAATACCCTGTGACCTAAAACAGGCACAAGTCACTTCTCTCAAACCATTATCAAAAAAATTCATGTCTCCAAACCCAACTTTAGTGGAGCTGGTGAGTAAACTTGCTTGCAATGGCAAAAGGTACAAGTGTCTAAGTTTACTAAGTATAGAAGTAAAAAGCTGGGAACAATAATCCAGTCTACCCTACCACTCAATTCTCTATCTCCAGTTCTATCCTCTTTCTTGTTTTCTAACATGGCTTAGCTATTACGTGTAATATGTTGCTGTCATTAAATTTTACTATGTCTCAAATCGAAGAAACCCTTTTTGTTAACCAAATAACTGCTCCTCCCAACCTCTCCATCTAGACAACAACACCCAAATAGGAATTACCAGAAGCTCAAATAATTACGAATTAGAGCGTCCATCTGCCATCATGCTTTCTTCTCTTTTGTATCAAATGCTGCTAGCTTCCACCCAATATTTCTTCTTAGAAAAGGAAAAAAAAACTGATTTGATTCAGAGTAGCAATGTGCTTTTTCCCCAGCCTCTCTCATTTTGTAGCTGAGGTTCACCCTGGGATAAAAGTCTACTGTGAATTTCTGGAAAACTTTGGTTTCTTTGTCATTTTCTTCTCATTGCTGTTACCTAGGACAAGGATGTGAGACTAGAGGTGAAATGGCTATATTTTAACCATGTATAGATGAAAGCCACTTGCTGAGACTCGGGGCGCAGAATGGAGGGAGGAACATGGAACACTGATACCATCATGAAGTTTGGCCCCACCTGGCCTGCCCGCTTCTGGAATATTATGTCACCCTCTGATAATCAGGCATCAGTGTCCACATGGACTGCCAAATAATTTAGAAATTTTTTAATGTGGTAATTGAAAGTGAAAGTGAAGTCTCTCAATCGTGTCCGATTCTTTGTGACCCCATGGACTGTAGCCTACCAGGCTCCTCCGTCCGTCCATGGGATTTTCCAGGCAAGAGTACTGGAGTGGGTTGCCATTTCCTTCTCCAGGGGGATCTTCCTGATCCAGGGATCGAACCGGGTCTCCCGCATTGTAGGCAGATGCTTTTACCGTCTGAGCCAATGTGGTAATGAAGATATCCTAAATTTGGGGGGGGCTCCAAAATCACTGCAGATGGTGATTGCAGCCATGAAATTAAAAGACGCTTACTCCTTGGAAGGAAAGTTATGACCAACCTAAACAGCATATTCAAAAGCAGAGACACTACTTTGCCAACAAAGGTCCGTTTAGTCAAGGCTATGGTTTTTCCAGTAGTCATGTATGGATGTGAGTGTTGGAATGTGAAGAAAGCTGAGTGCCGAAAAATTGATGCTTTTGAACTGTGGTGTTGGAGAAGACTCTTGAGAGTCCCTTGGACTGCAAGGAGATCTAACCAGTCCATTCTAAAGGAGATCAGTCCTGGGTGTTCTTTGGAAGGAATGATGCTAAAGCTGAAACTCCAGCACTTTGGCCACCTCATGTGAAGAACTGATTCATTGGAAAAGACTGATGCTGGGAGGGAATGGGGGCAGGAGGAAAAGGGGACGACAGAGGATGAGATGGCTGGCTGGCATCACCGACTCAACGGACTTGAGTTTCAGTAGACTCCGGGAGTTGGTGATGGACAGGGAGGCCTGGCATGCTGCAATTCACGGGGTCCCAAAGAACTGGACACGACTGAGCGACTGAACTGAACTGAAATGCTCTATAAACTTCTAATCTTTCATCTCAGTTTCATCTCATCTCAACTACCTATGCACCCAGTTTCCATTCTTTGTCCTTCTCAGCTGTTTGTGTCCCACCTACCTGGAAGCTGATGTTGGTGACTTGTCATCCCGGGTCCCTTGCTTGTTGGCTTTTTGTTGAGTTTGGCCATGGAGGCACTGGCATAAGCAGAGCAGAAGGAAAAAGAAGTCAGGGTATTTCTTCCTGTCCACTCTCTGCTTTAGTGCTTCTTCTCTGGCAGTGGTCACAAGCCTCCCAACCTCAGCTCCCATGGGATAGCCTTCTCCCAGGGCTCCAGCTCTCTGTAGGGTCTTTAATGCTACTTCCTCGGGTGATAATGGCTCCCGAACATTGTTGGTGTCTGGCAGCCTCAGCATTCCTTGTCTGCTCCTATAACTCTGCCCAGTCTCTGTATGTGGCCCCTGCAGTCCAGTGCCTTCAAATAAACCATCTGCAATGAATTGTTTCCAGCTGGCCCCTGACTAATGCAGTAAAACCTCTCTTGGTATACATGCTTCAGGTTTGCATTTCAGTTACATTTCTCATAATCTTCCCTTTGCTTGAAATCCCTTTCCTCCCACTTCTGTGTCTAGCTGTCCTTCCAAGCCCTCTCAAACACCCCTGCTTCTAAGTAGCCTCCCTTAATTCCCACACCATGGAAATCTCGTCTTCCCTGAAACTTACTCAGCACATACTTGAGAGTTATTATCTTTATTTTGCTTTAAATTATAGTGACTTACGTACATGTAACTCTGGCCAGTTTGTAAATTCTTTGAAGTCTGAATGTACACCTACGTCTGATTTGTTTTTCTCTCTCTCCTTAATATTCCTCCTTGAACTCTACCTCCCTCCCCAAAGCACCTGAAATAAAGCTTGGTGCCAAATGGGTGTTCTATCCCTCATTTTTGTTACCATTTATTACTACTGATTACTATTATAACAGACACCAGTTACTAATTTAATTGTACACTTTATAAAAATTTATGAAAGTGATGGCATAGACTAAAATTTCCCTTTGGTGATAACATGGTTGTTACATTTAAAATATGCAAATTCGTCTATATAATATGCATGTATGATAAATGCATATGAAAATATGCAATTCATATATGATACATATATAATAGGGGACTTTGTTTTTATTTAAAAGTTTTCTGATGGTTAAGTCTTGTTTTCTCCCAATACTTTTTCTTGGGTATCAAAGACACAAATCCTGCATGGGCAAATATTCATTTGTAACAGGTTTTTTAACATTATGAGTTGGAATAGAAGTGACAGTTATCTTCTAAGCCAGTATTTTAAAGCTGTGTCCTGGGGAGTGCTATCCAGTCTTGCCAGGAATGGGGATATACTGAAAAGCCCTCAGTAGGCTTTTACTTGAAGAAGGGTTCTGATCTTCAGAAGGCGTAAAAACAATTTCTCTAATCTCACCTCCTACTCCAAACACCATTACAGTGTCTCTGCTTAGCTGCTAAGTCTCTTGCCTAAATATCTCCATATCTGGAAATTCACTGACTATGCAATAAGATTAAACAATGTGTTTTTAAACTCTAAGTTTACAAAGTTCTATATTATATTTGGCTGAAACCTGATGACCCATCTTTCTTCCGCTTGAAGTAGTAAGGAATATATCTAAAGTTACTTCCTGAAAATGGTTGATTTTTTTCCTCCTTTTGAAACTAATTCCCCCGTATGAATACTTCATATTCATTGTCTTAAATCATAGTTTGGCTTTTTGCGTTGGTTTTCTATCTTAATTTGGGCATTAACAGGATTAACTATTCCTTCTACCTTTAATGTATCTGAAAATTTGTGTATTATGCCAGAATGCTCATAGAAGAGACCACCTTTGAAGTTGATGTCAGCACAAAAGAATGCACAACATTCAAGCCACATTTCTCCATCTTTTCACAAAGATGTCATAAAAATTTTTTATTAATCGCTTATTTAATTCCAAGTGTTCTAATTCCACTGTATTTCCATGGTATGCTGCTGCTACTGCTACTAAGTCGCTCAGTCGTGTCCGACTCTCTGCGACCCCATAGACAGCAGCCCACCAGGCTCCCCCGTCCCTGGGATTCTCCAGGCAAGAACACTGGAGTGGGTTGCCATTTCCTTCTCCAATGCATGAAAGTGAAAAGTGAAAGTGAAGTCTCTCAGTCGTGTCCGACTCTTCGTGACCCCGTGGACTGTAGGCCACCAGGCTCCTCCGTCCATGGGATTTGCCAGGCAAGAGTACTGGAGTGGGGTGCCATTGCCTTCTCCATGTCCTATATATACTGTTGTTCTACAAGACCATGTAGGACATCCTATTGACATGAAAAAAATATTCATATTATTTACATAAAAATAGGTTATGAAACAGAATGTGCAGTATGAACCTATAGTAGTTCATTTAAGTTCATTTAAGGTCTAGAAGGCTTCAGATGTTACAGGGTTATCTGTGAGTGATGGGACAATTGGTAAATTTTTTTCTTTGCTTTTCTGTCCCAGGCATTTTCTACAATGCATTTTCTAGTGTAATAAATATAACTGATCCCAAAAAGGAACAAATTCTTCTGGAAGCATTGTAGAGAAAGGATTTTCAAAATGTAAGGTAGAACTGGACAGACTTGGTGATCACTTGATGTGGGAAGAGGAGGGATTAGAGTGATCCCCAACTAAAGAGTGATTTCTAGCTAAGAAAATCACTCATTTGAGCTTATTAATTGGTTAACTAAAAAAATCAGCTTTGGAGGAAAATATGATGGGCTACTTTCTATGGTTACGTAACCAACCACCTCAAAATTTAGTGGCTTAAAAATAAAAACATTTTTCTTATACTCATAAAAGTGCATCTGGGGCAGTGCTCAGCAGAGGTCTCTCCTCTCTGATTTGCTCTCATTAGTTTGGGGAGTTTTAGGGCCGGGCTTGCAGGGATCGGGTATTATATGAATGTATGACCTCTCCCCATGTCTCACCAGTACGGTGGCTTCAGGAATTCCAAGGTACTGAGACTGAGGTGGGGGCAGGGGAGGCAGAGAGAGGGCAAGAAGAAAGGATGGCAAGCAGCACAGATCATGTGGTTCCATGCTAGCCCTTGCTTCACTACAAGCCCAAAGACGTACAGCATGTGGTTGGGTGGCTTGGTAGGTGTGTTGCAACTACTTGGGTTGTGGTCTCCAGACAACTGTATGAGTAATTGTGTGTTTTTTGAAGCAATCCATGGGATGGAGGAAGGAAAGGGACGTTTACCTGACCTGATCCCTCCTATATTGGTTTTCTGTTACTGCACAATAATTCACCACGAACTTAATGATCATTAAAATACCCACTTATTAGCTCATAGTTTTATAGGTCAGAAAGCAGGTAGAGCTAGGTTATCTGCTGGGGGGCGGGTATCACAAGGATGGAACCAAGGTGACCCCTGAGTTTTCACTGAAGGCTCTGGAGAAGATTCACTTCCAAGCTCATTCTTGCTGGCAGAATTCAGCTCCTAGTGGTTTTACAAAGGAGGTCTCCGTTTCTTGGCTGGCTGTTAGCTTGAGGCTGCCCTCAGCTCTTAGAGATCCCCTGCTTGTCTTGTGATGTGTCCTCTCCATATGTGAACAGGTAATGGACAGTCAAATCATTCTTGAGCTCTAAATCTCTAACTTCCTTTCCTAAAATTAGCTAGAGAACATGCTCTGCTTTGAAAGTACACATACAATAAGGTCATGCTCATTAGGATAATTTATATATTTTTTTAAATTGCAGGACAATTGCTTTACAATATTGTTAGTTTCTGTCATCTATCAACATGAATCAGCCATAGGAATACATGTATCCTCTCCCTCTTTAATCTCCCTCCCATTTTACACCATATCCCACCCTTCTATCTAAGCTGTCACTGAGCACTAGATTTGAACTCCCTGCCTCATACAGCAAATTCCCACTGGTCAACTGTACCATCTAACAAAATCTAATCTTGGGAGTAAAAGCCATCAAATTATACATCAATTATACACAGCACATTTACCAGGGTCCAACTCTTTGTGACCCTATGGACTGTAACCCACCAGGCTCCTCTATGCATGTGATCTTCCCAGCAAGAATCCTGGAATGGGTTGCCATTTCCTCCTCCGGTGGATTTTCCCAACCCAGCGACTGAAGCCGCATCTCCTGCACCTCCAGCATTGCAGACAGATTCTTTATGGCTGAGCCACTGGGAAAGCCCACCCCAGGGTGGTAAACATTCCTATATCTGATTTAAGAGCTGCTGGATAGTATACCAAGACCAAGACTGGGGCTGACGCTATAATGTTAACAGATGAGCCATGGAAATGAAACTATGCCACCTCTGTTCCACTTCTATGACTTTTGACAAAAAGAATGCTCTGAGAATCCTCACACTTTTAGGTATTCAATAAATGTTTGTTGAAGGACCTATGTATTGGACAGAAGAGAATAAGTATTTATAACAGTAAATGAGAGACTCACCAACAGGTAAATAGATTTTAAATGAGCACCTAGCTGTTTTCAAAGTGTCTCTCCAGTTCTGAATGAATTACATTCCTGGGTCCTGAGAGAATAAGAGGTAAGATTACTGCCAAACCAATTCAACATATATTTGTTAAGTGAACGAGGAAACAAGTTAATTTTGTTCGGTGATCCTCTGTCTACAGGACTTGAAAGCCTATCCAAACCACCACCTCACCCACCCCATCAAAATGCTAACTTAGTAGTGTATATTCTTTCTTGGTGATACTGTAGGAAAACTCTTAGAGATTATCATTCTTACATTTCATTAAATACTAAACATCTTTTAAAAGGCACCATCACTGAAATTCAAACTGTGAGTTTGAGCAGTGCAAATAAGTTCATGTTAAAACACTGGGAGTGTTTTTCAGAAATATGTGTTTGTGGAGAAGGAAATGGCAAGCCACTCCAGTATTCTTGCCTGGAAAAGTCCATGGACAGAGGAGCCTGGCGGGCTGCAGCCCATGGGGTTACATGACTGAGCATGTGTGCGTGAGCTAAAAAAAAAGAAAGAAAGAAATATGTGTTTGCCCTGTGCTATACTGATCTTCTATATACTGAACATATGTATATGTGTGTGTATATATATGTGTGTGCATGTATGTGTGTGAATATATGCTATACATCATATTCAATAAATATTAATTACAATTTTTTCTGTGACCCTAAATAGATTTACTTCCAAAGTATCTTGCTTTAATAAATCTCTGGTTAATTATGTACAAAATACACACAGGATTAATTCAATCAGTTATAATCTGAGAAAATCCTTTAATCATTCTTTAACTTATGAATATGTTAAAGGATAAATATTTGATAAAGTACAATGTGAGAACTTCAATACCTTCATCACAGATGCACTTTCTTTTAATCAGAATAATTTTGAAGATATTTTAATATATGCAATGCTTTTCTCATTCTGTGGTACATTTGTAAAACAGTAAATTAGTATGTCTATTATAAACAAAAGTCTATTATGAACTAAATACTACATACATACAAATGGTGGAAAAAACAGGTGTTAGACATACCACCAATCCCCATGAAATTTACTTCCAATTTACAGACAAGACACAATTAAAGAACAAGATATGATGCATTTAAAAAGTCTATTAGAGTTGGAAGAACCCTCAGAGATTTTATCCTAAAATCTCAGATTTATCCTAAAATCTTCTCAGTTGAGAATTGAGTACAGAAAACATATAGAAACTGGAAAAAAGATAAGTATAGCTTCCAGGAATGAAAATATATAAAACGGCTACATGCAATATTTGTTTCCTATCCTTCTGATTATAAATTCAAAAAGGGTCAAACAATCTGATAGTAAAGCGACAATGATCCAAAAATAAGTGGTTCTCACCCCCATTTTTTTTCTGTGCTGTTCTTAGAGTCAAGGATTAATGCAAAAATAAAATTCTGGAATCCCTTCCTTGCCCGCTCTGTTTATTTATTTATTTTTTAATTCAAGAATATGATGTACCCAACTTTATACCTGGCTGGCTCAAATCTTCGGTGATTTCTCCTACATTCATCCTCAGAATTTTCTCTCTAGTCCAAGCAAAAAAACCCCAGAAGCCCATTTTGTATGAGTATGTAAACTGCACACCACTGTGTAAATGTGATCACATTAAAATACGTGCAAACTTGGCAGTTAGGAAATGTCACTGCAATCGTTAGGACGTGAAATTTCAATCTCTTTGATGAAGATACCATCTTTCAGCCAAGCCCTGGCAGAAAATCTTAGGTTCCTGTTAGACCCCTCCCTCCCCAGTCAGCTGCCGGGCTCCATCCGGAGGGATGGGGGCTCTCCTTTTCCATCACAGTTAAGCGTTCCCAGACTCAGGAGAAACCTTGGGTTTCTGCAGGGCACTCAATATGCAGCTAAGTGTCCCAGCTCTGTAAAGGGCAGCTGGAAATGGATTTAAAATGGCAACGCGGACCAATCAGCGCCGCCGCGCCAGAAGCAGACATTTACACGCGCCTCCTCCACAGGCACAGAGGAACCTGGCGGTGCCTAACTCCCTACTTAGGGCTGTAAAGTAGGCGTTTTTTAATTCCACGGTGGTCTGTATTTGAGGGAAAGAAAAAAATCTTCCTTGAGTAAAAGTTTTTATTTTGGAATTGGCCCAAAATAATTTTGGGTGTGATGTGTGAAAATCTGAACCTAATTTTTTCAGAGTTTTTGTTATTCAAGGATGAAAAGAGGTACATTTTAAAATGTACTCCACCTTTTTCAAAACGGACTGGGGTCATTATGGTGTTCACATAACTCAGAAACAGCCCAGGCTATAAAATTAGGACTTGGCAGAAAGGGAGTTCCTAGGGAGAAGGTTAAATCGAGGTAAACTGAAGGGAGAGTTGGACAGTTGGCGCAATTGTGGAGTTAGGAAGCATGAGGTCCCCTCGTTAGGCAACTCTTCTACCCTGCGAGCGCTGGAAGCCGGATGCATAGAGCCAGTCGAAGGGAGGTTTCGCTCGCCTTTAGCCCTACCCGGAGAAAAACGCTCAGTGAAGGCTGGTGCGCTCGTGTGCCTGTGTGCACATTGTTTGCAAGTGTGCATGTGTGCGAATGTGCATGTGTTTCTGCGTGCATGTGTGCATACAAGTGCGCGCCTGTTTGTTTACATGTGTTTATGCCTGCATGTGTCTGTGGGAGTGTGCACGTGTATCTAAGTGCACGTGTGTGGATTTGCGAGCAAGTCTGTGTGTGTGTGTGTGTGTGTGTGTACGCGTGCGCGTTCTCGATGGGTCGTGCAATCTGCCAGGAGGGTATTCCGACACAGAGCAGGACTGTGGGGGCTTGTTCCTACTCCCCTTCATTTGATCCCACTCCCAGGAAACTAGAACTCTGCCGCGCGTGCAGCCAGACGCTTCCTGCAGAGTGTTGGCTCCGCATCGTAGAGGTGCAGGTAAAGGCCAAGCCCCTAAACGCGGCTCCGGGGCAGCCACATTCCCGCGCCTTTCTAGGACAGCCGCCCAGGAGCGACCTCGGGCGGCGGGCGGGGCTAGGCCGGCGGCAAGCCGGCCCGGGATTCCCGGCCTGTCCCTTTAACCCCGCCGTGAGGCGGGAGCACGTGAGCGGGGCTCCGGGTGGCACCCGGGCGCCGCCGCCGCGGAGGCAGTTGTATTTCGAACACTGCCTCTGGCCCGCGGCCAGGCGCCTTGGCTCGGCGGTCTGCCTGGCCTCCCTCCTCCTCATACTTTTCCTCCAGCGCAGCCCCCTCCCCTTTATCCGCCCACGATTAGAGGTGGGCACTCCCCCCATCTCGCCGCCCCCTCCCCAAGCACACACACACTCAACGCGCTCGAATTCTGGGGTAGAAACTCAGAAAACTTCCAGCCTGGGCAGCGCGCGCTTGGTGCAGGACGCAGGAGTAATCAGCCCGTCCCCCTCCAACTCTCCGGTGCCGCTGCCGCCCGCTCCCGCCACCCGAGAAGGAACGGTGCCACCCACCGCTCCGTCCCCTGCCTGCGCCCAGTGCCCGACCGGATCCCCGCAGAATCTCCCCATCCTCCCTTCGCTTTCCGACTGCCCAAGGCGTTATTTGTTTTCTCTCTCTTTCTCTTTCTTGCTCTGCGAGCGCGGAGCGGGGGGGAAGAGGAGGAGGAATTCTTTCCCCGCCTAACATTTCAAGGGACACAATTCACTCCAAGTCTCTTCCCTTTCCAAGCCGCTTCCGAAGTGCTCCCGGTGACCGCAACTTCTGATCCCAAACTGAGAGGGGAGCCTCCCAACTTCAGTTCCTCTTTTCCTTCTTCGCTTTCCTCCTCCTCTCACTACCTCCACCTCCACCGCCACCTCCACCTCCGGCACCCACCCACCGCTGCCGCCGCCACCAGCAGCGCCTCCTTCTCTCCTCCTCCTCCTCCCCTCTTCTCTCTTTTTGGCAGCCGCTGGACGTCCGGTGTTGATGGTGGCAGCGGCGGCAGCCTAAGCAGCAGCAGCCCTCGCCGCACGCCAGCTCTCGCCCACCCCGCCTCATTCTCCAGCCCTACCTCGCAATCTCCCGAAAGGTGCCGGGCTGATTCCGGGCGGCAGAGGCGAAGCGGCTGCAGCGGCGGTAGGAGCGGCGGCGGCAGCGGTAGCGGCGGCGGGAGGCAGGATGAGCGCACGCGGTGAAGGCGCCGGGCAGCCGTCCACTTCAGCCCAGGGACAACCTGCCGCCCCGGCGCCTCAGAAGAGAGGACGCGGCCGACCCAGGAAGCAGCAGCAAGTCAGTACGCGGGCGGGGTGGGGGCAGTAGCCCACCTCCGCTACCTCCGCGAGGGCCCCGAGACGCGCGGCCACCCTAGCGCGGGAGTCCAGGCGCCGCGGCCGCCGCACGCCGCCGCGGGGGCGGGCTGCGGAGTCCTCGGCGCGAGTGCGCGGCTGAGCCCCGCTCCGCTCCGGGCCGGGAGGTGGGAGCAGCGGCGGCCGGCCGGGTGCGAGCAGGAGGTGGGGTCGGGCGAAGCGTCCTCGGACTTTCGCTATTGTGCCCGGCCCGAGTGGCGCGTTGTCTCCTGGTGACGGGAAACGGCCGGGTCCGACAAACCGGGACTCGACAAGCACTTTCCTAGTCGCTTCACAGTGGCCCAGGAGGCAGGGGTCCTCTGGCGGTTCAGGGTTGGAGGGGCTGAAGTCTTGGGGACCCGGAGGCTCTTTCTCCCGCCAACCCGGGCTGCTCGCTGGCCGGGAACTGGCGCGCCGCAGCCGCCCCCTTGGCGCCCTCCCCAAGTTCTCGGTGGCCTGAGACTCGCGCCCTCCCGACAAAGAACTCGTGGGCCCGCCCGGTTCTGTTAGGGCTCTTTAAATGCGGCGCGGCGTCCGATTTGCGGCGGCCGCTGCTGAGGGTGTCCCAGGAAAGGGGCTGCAGGAGATCCTGCGTCCCCACGGGACAAGATTAACTAGTTTGGCTAAGGGCGCAGTGGAAAGTAGTGTCCAAGAGGGTGCACGGTAGCTAGGGTCACTTCCTCGCCAGGCGCCCAGTCCCCCTTTTGCCTCCGGATCCCGCGCCTCAGCGCTACAGACATTAAATGTACCCTTCCAGAACGAGTGGCTGGGGTCTGGGAGGGGACGATCGAGGGGCGCCCGGGACCCCGCCGAGTGGAGGGTTTTGTCTGCGGATGCAACCAATTAAGCGTGCAGCAGGCGCTTGCAGAGCTGCGCGCAGCGCCCAGGGCGGAGGGGTTTTGTTCGCGGCAATTTCCAAGCCTTCGCGGGTAGGGCTCGAGCGGGACTTGTCTATTGAGAACATTTAAACTCCGCTTCCGCGGGCTTTAAAACTACTTCTGCGTTCTTTAGCTTTAAAGCGCTTCTTTCAGGGCAAATAGGCCGAGTAGAAAATAATCCTGGAGTCCCAAAGCTACCTAGAGCAAGGTGGGGAAACCGAACAATGTTTGCTTGCCATTGCGTTTGTTGTACCTTTTTGAAATCATCAAAGGAAACAAGCCAATCTAGAGGCCCCAGAGTTTTCCCGCTCTGCCCGAGCGACACTTTACACC
Organism: Bos taurus; assembly: GCF_002263795.3. Lineage (NCBI taxonomy): Eukaryota > Metazoa > Chordata > Mammalia > Artiodactyla > Bovidae > Bos > Bos taurus. The sequence goes on along the minus strand of NC_037332.1, from coordinate 47,963,993 downwards.
GCGTTAGGATCCTGTTTTACACCTCCCAGGAAGTCACTGCCCTTCCCCCCGCCCTTGTTTCCCACCCGCCACCCAGCTTTCTCAAACTCTGCTAATTGCCCCCCACCTCCGAAAAATAATCCAAATAAAATTGCAGCGGGGTCTGGAGGTGATTGAAGGTTTTACCTTTGAGTTAAGGCAGAGTTCACAAAGAAAGAAAAATGTGTCTCCGATGTTTCTCCGGATGTGCCCACTGGCGCTAGTGGTCCCACAGAAGCTTGCAGGAAACCTTTCCCAGATTGTCTAAATAGAATGCGAATTTTCATTGAAGACTTTAATGCATTTTAAGCTAATTAGTCTCATTTAATCACTGAATCTGAATGAAATGTAAATTGATGATTCACTGGATAAATATTTAGGATCTGGAATATTAATCATCGCATTCTCTTAACCACTTGAGTATTTACTACTTGGCATAGAAGCCATTTAAAGTTTTGCTAAACCTATTGATAGTTTCAATTTCTCCATCCCAGACTCTTGCATTCCTTCTCACTACCACCCGCCCCACCTCTACCCCTTTTAGTTTCCTTCGGTCCACCCCCATAAGGGTTTTCCCAAAAGAAAGTTTTGGAAAAAGTGCTTATTTTTATCAAAAGATATTTAAATGTAGACTGGAGACCATGCCTGCATCTCCAAAGGGAAGTGAAGAATTGAAGCAATTATCTAGATAATTCAAGCAAAGCCTTCCACAACGGAGTTACCCTAATTATTTGGAAATTTTAGGAAGAATGGAGTTATTTTAAGTTGAAGAAGTTGGATAATTGTTCCAATATTTTACTCAATGTGTTGATTGAGTCATAATTGACTTACAATGCAGATATACAGAATGATCAAAAGCCACCTTTTCAATATGGGAGATTGTTGAAATATTTATGATGTTAGCTTCATATTTCTGTTGTTTAAAATGGTAGTACAGTGGAGTGTAGTATTTGTGTACAATGCTTATTATTTCTCTCAGTTGCCAAATACACAACCTTGCATATTTTGCACTTTAAGGATATACAACTTTCTTTCTGGAACATGCAACCTTGTCAGCCTTTGTTACCTTTCTCTGGTTGAAATAGAATCTAGTTTTCATATGCAAAATAGAATTTCCTCTTTTAATCCCTGGATTAAAAGTCTAGTTATTTCCCCTTTCTGTAAACTCTGTACCAGCATCATCCATTTGTGCTTGAACTGAATGTGTTCCAACGGTTCTGTTGAGCAGCACAGGCAGAAAATGTATCTATAGAGTCAGGGTCAATTTCTTTCAGACATTCTTGCCACAACAGAATTTTTTTTTCCCTCGAAACTAGGAGCCAACCGGTGAGCCCTCTCCTAAGAGACCAAGGGGAAGACCCAAAGGCAGCAAAAACAAGAGTCCCTCCAAAGCAGCTCAAAAGGTGAGAGATTTCTTAAGTCTTCCCAACTTTCTCAACACCCACAGGAACCTCCCTGTAATTTTCCCATTCTAGATCCACACCTAAGGATTTCTCCCAAGTGGGTAACCCCAGACTCATTTCCTACATTTACTATTGGTGAGATTTCCAAGCATATACTTAGAATAAAAAGTTCATGAAGCTGCTTGGGGTTGTTTTCAAACAATCACCAAATAATAAGAAACTTAAAGCAGAGATGGGGATTGGGGGGAGGTAAGCGAGTAGAGAATAAACAAATAAGATTTGCACCAAAAAAAAAAAAAGATTTGCACCAGTTGTGAAATAGTTAAAAAAAAAAAAAAAGAATAGATTTTGTTTGGCAGTGAAGTTTTTGCAATTTCCTTAAAAAATAATAAAGATTAATTTACTTTGTGCTTATTTACATGATTACTGGAAAACCAAATCCCACTCTTCAAGTTAAGGACTTTGCCAAATAGGTGATAATTAGAAGTAAATTCAATTATAGGATTCTGGGGGAAAAATTCACGAATTTTACAGCTTTAAATGTGCTGATAAAGTATTTTGCTTGTTTGCCATCAACCTGCAATATAATACATCATCGTCTCTCAAAAGCCTTTCCATCTCAGGTGATACAGAAATGTTCTGAATAGGACAATGAGAAAGTTTTAAAACAAATGTTTGACTTATTTATTGTACATTTTGGGGCAGAATAGAACCCAACCAAGTGTAACTTCCAGTATTTTTCTTTATAAATTTTAAATTGCAGTTTAAAAACTTCATGTTTGATGGTATTTGAACTCGCAAAGAAGAAATATCTCAGGATCAGTGCATACACAGAGAAGTGAAGGTGAAGACAAAAATCACAGTTTTTAAGCTTTACAAATAAATCAGAAAAACGTTTCTGTATTTTATTTGTAGGTTTGTATACTCGTTAAAAACAAAGGTTCAAAATTCTGAAGTCAATTTTGATGTATCTTTACAGTAGATTTGAGTATACTATGTACAGTGTTTGTTAAGAATAACTATATGCTCATCTTTGGGGAATTAATGTTTTGTGTGGTTTTCTCTATGACTGTGAGCACTAACCATATTATATTTGATAGTTTTCAGTGTTGTAAACTACCATAGCAACCAGGGATACATATAAAGTTATTTAGGGAGCAACTGTGAGTTCTTGTCTGTTTTAAGTCTTGAACAGAGCTGAAAGAGCAGATTTCTAATATACTTAAATGTAATTGCTTCTCAGAGTGAAGATTTAATCATACTTATATTTAATCAATACACTTTGAAGTAGTTCTAAATTATCTTGTCATTTAAAAATGACAATATGTAATCTGGTATTACTAACATGAATACCTTTTTTTTTTAACCTGCTTTATTAAATTAAATAAAAAGGGCTAATTTACCAAAGAAGTTTTTTTGTTGTTGTTGCGGAAGTTAATTTTATCTTAATTTGACTCTAATGAAATGCCAAAGGAATATCTTGGTAGCTAGCTGACAGACATTTAAACTATGATGTAATTGCCCTGAAAAATGCATCATTATAACATTTGCCAGGAAAAAAAATCTGTAAATCTCATCATAAATTATTTAAAATTTAATACAAAAGAGGGAAAATTATCTCTCAGATTTAACTGTATTACATTTTCTGAATGAGTTCAAGATATGCTTCTATCACCTTTTCTTCATTTTGAAAAGTTTGCCACTAACAAAATCTTATGTTGACAAAAGGAAAGATGAGACTTGTACCTAATTTACCACTTAAAGCAAAATAACAGAAAGTTGGTCTCTTCCCAAGTAAGGTGTAACTTATTTTTAGTTACTTTGGTGATAGGTGTTTATAAATGACCCTTAGGCTACTCATCTTTCTGATAATTCTTCATGTGTGTGCACATAACATTACAACTTCCAAACGAGAAGTAGGCTTTCTTTTTCCCAAGCAAAGTTTTCTCTGAAATCTTCCATTCTTCCAGACAAAATTATTTCACACACTTCTGTTATAAAAGTTCCCTTTCTAATAAAACTGGATAAATATTTTTGCTCAGAACATGACTGTTATAGTTCTTCAGTTTTATAAATTACGCTTCATTTGGAAAAGATAATACTTCACAAAATAATGAATGACATTGATGAATTATTCATGGCATGAGTAAACTTAAGGTATTTTCAGTTTCAGATCAGTATTTATTGAGTTTGCTTTTACCTTATATAAACATGATTATCAAACATATTTTTTGTCAAACATATATTGTATTCTAACAAAGCATATTTTTGTTAGGACTTTGAAAAGCAATTTTTTTTGAAAAAGTTACATTGTTCATATCATGTAAGATAAACATACCCTGCTAGACTGACCAGGGTAGGGATGAGAAGTCTTCTGTGATTAATAAATTGGGAATTCTCCTGCAAACCAAAGCTCATCATAATGGAAAATATATAACAAAAACTGGTAAGTATATAAGAGAACAGAGCTCTAAAATTAGAGAAGATGCAATGTACATGGGATCCTGATGATGCTGTATGTTTAAATTTTCTTGCTGCTCAAAATTTCTTTACTTACAAAGAAAAGTAAGTGTTTGGACTCAGTAACTGGCCTTGGGGCATTTGAAAACAAAACTGCTTGTTGGAAAATTAGCAATGTGAAACTTGACAATGCGTGTGGAAAGTTGAAAGACCAAATGGAGGACTACTAAATTAGCTATCACTTTAATTTCAGGCCACATTCAATATAAAATTGATTTGTGTAATACAAAAAACAAACATTTATGAAAACACAATTTGTTATGCTTGGAACTTTTGGAAGAGAATGTAACTATTCTTGACTTTGCTTCTAGTCCATTATGACAAGTTCTCATGGATAACCATTATGTAGAAATTCTAGTTATTCCCAAGAGCACCAGTCTGAGTGCTCAAAATTCATCCCTGAACCAGAGTCATATTGTTATCTTAATAAAAGATCAGAAGTTAATGTTTTCCTGAATAAATAATTTATTCATGTTGAGTATGCATATGTGTGTGTCTTGACCTTTTTATTTATGTGTTAGTTTGAGATATACCTGTGACCAGTTGCCTCTTAATTTCCTTTTTGTTTTATTTTGTTTTCCTCTCCTGTTTGTGCTGGATGAAAATATTTTGTATTTTCATATTTCTCATGTTTGGAAAGTAGAAAGATATAATCTTTAGGGTTTTTGTTGTGGCTTTTTAATCATAAAAGAACACTGGCAGGGTTTCTTAGAAGTCAAAGTCATCTGTAAGTCTCAAGCCAATTGTCTTTCAGGTACTTTTAGGAAAAAAAAAATTCTGGGATTGAATTAAATTTAATTGAAAGAACTGCACATAAAATAGATCTCAGGTGTGAGATAGCCTTCCTTCATATCATAGACGTTCCTAAACTTCCTTTGGACTTTAGGTGTAGTAAAGAGAAAAGGCACAAAATAAAAATAGGGTTTAGGTAAAGTGTACTTCAAATAATGTATTCAGACAAACACTTGATTTATATTTTCCATTTGCCTATACAAAGAAAACCTGATATGAATTGGATACTGTAAAGAAATAAAGAAATTGTTCCTTTTCTAATCATGTTCCTTCCTCGAAAAGTGGTTGATTTTTCACAAATGATTAATAACACTATGCACAGATATTTTAGGAGGAAAGAATGGGGTTTCCTCATCATTTCAGACAAATGTTCAAGCACAGATGCTGAGTGAGGGCATGATTTTTTTGCAGGATATAGTAGGTCCAACTGAAGACAGGAACCAAAAGCATCATTATAGGTAAGTCAGGGAAAGATTGTATTGGAAGTTGTGGTACAATTCCAGCTTATAGCTTCTATGTTACTAATATGACTTAGTTTGAACTCCTTTGTGTTTTTATAGGCAAGCAATTTCCACTGGGACTCAGGGCTCAAGGATACAGATGAGTCCAGTCAGGTGGAGTTACATAAAGCCCAGTTGTTTCTCCATTATCTTGGTATTTTAGGCTGTTCTACCTAAACAGTTGCCTCCTTTTTTTTTCACTTCTCTTTGCCAGAGAGGACGGAGCCTTAATGTATCAGTAAATTCTCTTTCACAATGCCTTTGAGTCATCGTAGATTATGATCCAAATATGGAAGATTGAAATGCATTTGAGTTATTTTCTGAAGTCCCTTTACTTTAGGGGACCCAGAAATCTCTTTCTTTGGCAGTTATCATTCTGAACTTTTTCATCGAAAGCCTCTCATTACTTTGACTGACCTCCAACTCTGGCTCATTTTTATCTCAAGGTCTCAACAGATCATTTTGCTCAAGAGAACACTCCAGATTGGTATTCTGTTTCCTTTTCAGTTCTTTTTAAAGACTAGATGGGTGCTGAAGAACATTTTATGTTAGTTAAATCATTCAGACCTATCTTATCTTGTTACCTGAATTTCTGCAGTTTCCAGAACTCACTTGGGAACCATATAGTTTGGCACAAGGGTAGAACAATGAATTTTACTATCCTTAATTCTGAAATTTTCAGCTCTTGAGTTTTTGTTCTGCCAACCAGGAGAAAAAGGTAAATGGAGAACAGATTCCATTTTAGGCTGCTGCTTTATTATTCGATATTGCTTTAATCTACTGAACATTGCTGAATGGCATCTTCTAATTGATTCAGCAAGGAGCAGTCACAGCCATTTTTTTTTCTCCAGGATAACGTAGGGAACAGTTTGCTTGGAAGGTCACCCCTGTGAACTCTCATATCGTTGCTATTGATTTCTCTGATTACAAAAGAGAAAGAAAGAACCATTTAAAGAGGAGAATCCTAAACTTTGAAAATAGCTTTTCCTGTCATTTTGGCCTTGGCTTTAATTTTGTATTTGTATAAGTGAAGACAGGCATGTGTAAATAATGACATGGGAGTTGACAACAAGGACTTCCTTGGGGAAAATGAGCATGAACTACAATGGATGATAGAATTCACTTTTATTTCCTCTTCGAAAATATGTCCTGATGGAAAGATTGTAATTTTTTTTAAAGACTGAAAATGGTTGCACGTACAGTTTGGAAACTCATCGAAACTAGATTAGCATAAAAGTTAAGTGAGAATTACTTATCATTTAGTGTGACAGTCAGTTCAGTGGATTTTGATTACCAAGCACATTGATTTACACTGTGTTTTTGAAAGAACTACGAAAAGAAATAAATGTGACTTTCTATACTTTTTTAGGTGGCTCCATTTGCTCTTAAGTCTGTCGGTCTTAGTCATATATACATATATTTGTAAAAATACATGAAAACAAAGCAGGGTACCACTAAGCTGATCGTTTCTCTGGCTCTTTTGTGTGTTTGTGTATAGACTTGCTGACTGATTTAGAGTAGGGGCATTTTGACTTCCATGCATTTATCACAGTATGCTGTGAGCATTTAGAATAACAAAAAGATTAATAGCTATCTAAATTTGACCCAGAAGTCAGAAGTAGATATTGCTCTTGGTTCCCAGTCTCAGCTTTTGCCTATGTCTTTATAGGAAACTCAGAAATATTTTAGTCTTAACTACTCATTTGATTTTCACCCTGGACGTTTGTTTTTTTTTTAATATAATTTCCCCCAGGGATCAAACCTGGGTCCTCCTGCATTGCAGACAGATTCTTTACCATCTGAGCCACCAGGAAAGCCCTACATTTCCCCATGGCTACTTTATATGGGACTGTCTCCCAGAAGAACAGACCTTTTATTGCCTTAAAATCAGATGAGGTCTCAATTCCACCACTTAAACACATGGATAGATTGCTTAATCGCCAGGTTGGGGGGTTAGTAATAGCTGCCCTACATAAGTAAGACAATGCTCAGAAAATCACTCATTTCTTTGAAAACTTACAGAATTGGGAGGGTGGTCTTGTTGTTGTTGTTGTTTTCTACTTTTTGGCCTTTCATTTGGGTGTGTGAGATCTTGATCTTAGTTCCTCACCAAAAATTGAACCTGTGCTCCCTGCAGTTGGAGCACAGGGTCTTAAAACTGGACCCCCAGGGAGGTATTTTTTTTAAGAGTAACATTTTAAAATATGGAGGGAATTAAGAAATTACACTGGTTTACCTACTCTAGTATTCTTGCCTGGAGAATCCCATGATAGAGGAGCCTGGCAGCTACAGTCCACAGGGTCGCAGCGTTGGACACGACTGAGCAACTCACACTTTTCTACCTAGTGCTTTAACTTTTATCAGCCTTATCTTACATGTACCTTAGCTCTGTTAATCTTCTGATGTAGGCTTTGTGGTCTTCATTCCACAAATGAGAAAACTGATTCAGAGACGTGGACTGTGACATGTCTAACGTTCAGCTGTCCTAAATGGGAGCATCTGGATTTGAGTTCAAATCCAGTTCTTAAAACTTAGGATCGTTCCATATTATGTGCTGTCAAATACCTTGTGAAATATTTGCTACAAGGTAGATTATGTTTTCTCCAATAACCAGAAAGAGAGGTTGGAAGTTAGGTTTTGAGAAACCTTTGCTGGGCAGTTCTATACAAGCTTATAAAGGGATTGGAAGTGTGGGCCCACTGCAACCCATCCTCACAAATTTCTGGCCCCCAAGTAAACCAGAAGGCTGTACCTTTGAAGATCATGGCACAGCCAGAAGTTTTTTTATTTGTTAAATGAAGGGGCTGGATGAAATGTCTTCTAAAGCCCTCCCAAGCTGTAGATTCTGATGGCAAGAGGGAAACGACACACAGGTGATATAAATACCAGAGTGATTTTCCGTCCTTCCTTCATGCAATAAATATGGAGTGAGCACATCTTATGCACCAAACACTAATGCTATAACCCTTTCCAAGTTCAAGAGTTCTATTTGCTAGATGAGTTTCCTTTCTTAATTAATTTTTTAGTGCTAATACATTTAAGAGCCTGGAGTACCAGAACTTCTTAGGGGCAGAAATAATTACATTTCCTACTTAAAATTCTTCCCAACCCTCATGAATCTACAGTTCTGAATCTGAACTTCTTTAAAAAGGCAAAAATATGAATGAAGACAAGTCAAGACCGAATAACGTTTCTAAAATAATGACAGTTGGAAATGTTAATGTAACGGTGCTGATAATAGTCTGAAATTCAGTTCTTACAAATGCAGAATTCCCACCGTCTCTCCCTACTCACCCACCCTGAGATAAGCAGTTAAGTATTTAGAGTAAGTTATTGTCTGAATTATACATGGGTTTGTAGCGTGGAACCAAATTCCAGTCTGGCAAAGGAAAACCAAATATACGCTTCCACAGTATTGCATATGTTGTTATATTAAAAACAAAACAGGCCTCCGAAATGTTTTGTTTGTTTTCTATTGAAAAATAATATCCTGAAGAGCATTAAACACAGGAAAAAAAATGTTAAAGCCAGTGTTTTCCAATATGTAAAATTCCTGGATCTATGCTGGTTTACAAATGAAAATCCTAACTGGTTTTACAGGCTTTGTGAAGTTTGATCAGAATGATTAAATAATGTGGGTTTTAAGGAACAATGAAAACCTCCCAGATCGCTGCCACACAGCACAGCTAATGTGCTTCTTCTAGATGTCGTCTCAGAAGAGGGTTTCAGCTTACATGTAATACTGGCCCCAAGACCAAGGAGCAAGTTCACTTTTAACAAGTTCAAGTGATAATCAGGATACTTTGCCCTTCAGTTAATGGTGCAAATTTTATTTTTGAAGAGACTTTTTGTAAATGGGAAGCTCGGTTTAAAGTCTTCTCCTTTGCTGGGCTTTCTCGCTCTATGAGAGATTTGCTTTCTCTAACTCTGAAATGTAGTGAAACAACCCTCTTTTAGAAAACAGCCCTCTTCAACAGATTTTAGGTACTCCCGATCACATCATGGATCTGGGAGCATAACCACCATACAGAAAAGCCTAGCATAGACGTGCCATTAGCCTTTAAGATCTCAAGCAGACTCCTGTTCTCAACCACACCTACCATCCCCAGGCCCATTAAAAAGGATTTCTATCTTCCATGTTTGTATAATTTACTACTGAGTAAACTGTGCAATCTTACAGTCACTCCTAAAGATTAAATCAGACACTGCTTCTGTATTAGGGAATTTTGTACTCCTATAACTCACAATGTACCAACCAGAGGGTTTCTTAAAAGCTTCATTCTTAAGGTGACAGATGGGTGTAATGGAATATTTGCGTTGACTGAACCTTCTATGAGATTGGACTAACTTGAAGGGAAACTTTCCCTTTAAGAGTTCGATTGCATTAGAAGTGAAAGAACATTTATTGAACACCTCCTTTATGGCGGCCACATCACTTCTCACTGGAGGCATTATCTCCATTTCACACCTGAACCCAAATTAAGGTTTTCAGGGACCTGCCCAAAGTCGTAAAGCCAACATGGCAGAGCAGAGATTTGAGCCTTAGCTTTCCAGAGTGTGGTCTGTGTTCCTCTCTCTCTCTTGGAGACAACACTCAGAAAGAAGATGTGATTTGCTGGGCACTTCTAGTTTTCACTTAACTCATGCCCTTCTGACTGAAGGTTAAGACAAGGCTACCAATCCCTGAGAAGAAATGATTCCTTTGTGGAACCATTCAAAGTAGTAACCCCTACTACTGTGATTCAGAGTGCCCAAATCTGATGCTTAGCTGGAGCTGAATCAGTGATAATTTCAGTTAACTAAGATGTCTTTTTATAGTAGCAAATATATGAATGCTAAAGGAAGGTAGCATTGTTAGGAGAATAAGAGTCTGGACTTTAGAGTCCAGCAGAACTGGGTTCAAATCTGCTTCGTGTGCAAACTGGATTATTCACCTTGTCTATTTAAGACTTAATTGCTTATTGCAAAATAAGAAAAATAACAATAGCTGCCTACACAGCTGTTGTAAAGATTAAAGTAACACATGCGAATGACTTGGCCCAGTGCCTAGGGTACTTAAAATACTTGATAAATATGCACTAGGATTATAATCAGACGAAGTTTCGGATAATTCACGGAACCTGTTAGATTAATGCCAGGTCAAGACGATTTGGTGAAAAATCTTGTGATGTAGAAGTCTTACTTTGCCTATGTATCTGTGGATCTTTGTATCTATCATCTACCTCCATCTGTTTTTACCAGGCTGATTGAGGAGAGAGTCATCCGACAGTGTAGACAGATACTATACAATAGGAAATTGTAGTATCATTGTACCAAATACACTGTCTGCTGACGCAGGTGACAGAAGTAAAATGTAAAACAAGTTATCCTGGCTCAGGTTCCCTGTATTTTGGTGTTTATAGAGCCTTGAGAAGATTCTCATACACAGAAGAGTATGTACTAAGTTTTTTTTGCTCTGGAAATGAAAATTGTAAACGTATTTTTATAGGAGTGTATGATGGTGTGTGTTGGTGAATTTGGGGATTACAGTAGGGGGTGATAAACAGAGAAATTACTTTATGGTATTAAAATCTTACTCAAAGGGAAGAAATAGCTGTGATACCAGAAAAATCTTCTGTGAAGCAAAGCAATGAAACAAACTCTCAAGGGAGTTAGAAATATATTCATGTCAGGTCTATGTTGAGTATGAAATTGTTAATAATATACATTCTTTATTAATTATTATTTTTAGCATCCCTAGTTTCTATCTCAGAGATAAACATTGATGATTTCTGCCAGCTTATTTTGCTTTCTCGGATTTGGGTGAACTGATAGGTGATTGTTTGAGGCAAAGAATAGGAAATGAACTATGTAGAGGTGTGCTAATATTTGTTTCTTTGATTTGGAAGCCTATATATTTTCACTCACATTTAGATTTGCTTCTGATTAACAGTGCACTTTGTAAATTGTGCAGTAATATATAGTGCTAATTTTCATAATTTTAGTTTGGCTATGGAAAGAAAATCATTTAAGAAACATTTTTTAAAAATCTTACTTTACATAATTATGGATATATGGGAATTCCTGTTTTTATTACAGTCAGAAATAAGGATAAAATGGCTTTCTTTGGGGGGGGGGGGCGGGGCCTGCACCATGCAACTTATGGGATCTCTGTCTTGTTCCATCCTTGTTCTCTTGATCTTTTGTTGTGTCTTACCAGGGATTGAACCCAGGCCCAGGCAGTGAAAGCCTGGAGTCCCAACCACTAGACCACCAGGAAACTACTGCAAAATGGCCTTTTAAAAGCATTTTCATGCATTTCAGAGATCATTCCAGGAGTCTATTAGGGTGAGGGTTGCCTAGATCTCTCTTTGCATCATGGAATGAAAAATGAAGAAGATGAGCCTTCAGGAAGACTGAGATTGTTAAAGCAATGTCAATTCCTCGTCTGCAAACCAGAACATTCTTACTTGGAATGGGTCCTTGGTGCAGCACTTACAAGAAATGTCAGGTAGGAAATGATATGACTTCCTTTTTCATTTTGCAGAAAGCAGAAGCCACTGGAGAAAAACGGCCAAGAGGCAGACCTAGGAAATGGGTGAGTAATAAGATAAAATTTGTGTCCTTTTTTTGTAATGAAAAATTTCTGGGTTTTTGTTGTTGTTGTTGTTGTTAATTTATTTATTTTCAATTGGAGAATAATTGCTTTATAATATTGTGTTGATTTCTACCATAACATGAATCAACCTTATCTATATACATGTTCCCTCCCTCCTGAAGCTCCCTCCCACCTCCCACCCCATCCCACCCCTCTAGGTTATCACAGAGCACCAGATTTGAGCTCCCTGCATTGTACAGTAAATTTCATTTTATCAATTACATTAATTTCTAACTTCTGGTTTGATGAATCTTTGAAAGGGTTAAGGCAGATTACCACCATTCCTTACCCTCAGGCTCCAGGAGTTTACTCAAAACACTTTTCTTTCCTGGGAGTGTCTCCTTTTTCTACCTCTTATCAACATGAAAAGAGTCTCCACTCTTCCTTCAAATGCAGTAACAATGAGATGACTTGTTCCGTGGGTTGAGTAACTAAGGTTAAAGGGTTTTATGAAATGTTGGAAGTTGATTACAAATGGTGATAAAATTCAGATGAAATGTGTGTCTGAGATAACTTTTTACCTCTTTCTTTTCATTTCTTATTGTTACTATTTCCTGGATGACTTGGCTTTGGACATATCTCATTTTCTAGGTGGTTTGTGTTTTCCTCTTCACATTGCCTTTGTTAGGAAACCAGGTTTTAATCTCCAGATTTTCTTGCTTCCCTTAGTGGTCATTTTTACATACTGACAGTGGCTTCCATGCAAGCTTACTTGACTGCATAGGCACACAGATCCTGACTCTTTCTGAGGTCAGAAATTCACTGGTTGCTGAAAGTGCATGCTCAGTCGCTAAGCTGTGTTCAATGCTTTGCGACTCCATGGACTATAACTCGCCAGGCTCCTCTGTTCATGGGATTTTAGATAGAACCCAGGTCTCCTGCATTCTTTACTGTTGAGCCACCAGGGAAGCCCTCGTTTGGAGTGATGTCATTCTAAATGACAACTCTGTTCTTGACCCAGGGGTTGAAATCGTGTCTCCTGCATTAGCAGGCAGATTCTTTACTGGTTAAGCCACATGGGATGGCTTTGCTAATTTTACCACTTGAAACTTGTTGTTTATACTGCTACATTACCATGCTCTTCTGGTCTGTCTTTCCCAGTGACAGAGGAGACAAGTCTCAAAATGAATAAAACCATTTCTCAAGAAAGATGAAGGCATCTTCCCTACCCAGGATCATCTATGATGGGATCTTTAGCCTTCCTTTTCTCTCTTCTGTGGTTCCGTCTTCATGCTTCATCTTTTTCCAAAGTTCCTTTGCTGCTCTGCTGGATTGCATTTTCCTATTAGTTTGCCATTCCTCTCCCATCAAGAATTCTGCATCCCTTTCTATTTATACTTTGGTATTGCCTTTCATTCAGTTTATTCATCTTCTTGTATTTTTTTCCCCTCTGCTCAACATGTATTAGGATTAGATTTCTTAGCACAAGGAAATGGGGATGATCTTTAGATTAAAAACATCTCAGTGTTGCAGGGTAGACTTAAAGTAAGAGCATTTCATTCAGAACCTTCTGGTCCAGATATGAATTCTCTCCAAACCAACCCACCAGGTGGTGATCATCTAGACTCTGCTTGATTACTTTTTATGTTAAGAAACTCATGTCCTCTTAAGGCTGCCTCTTCTTTCCTGGAAAGCTCTGGACATTAGAAAATACTTCCATCTGACTCCCTGTAACTTCCATTCACTGTTGCTAGGCCTCCCTCCTAGGAATATACAGAGTAATTGTTGTTACTTTTACTTGTGATTGCTCCTCAGATAGTTGAAGGCAATTAACATATATACTCTTTGTTCTCTTTCCTGGTTTGAATATCTCTAAACCTTTTAGCTCTTCCCCATAAAGAAACATTCTTATTCTCCTCTGAGTGTGCTTGTTTTCTTTGTCTCTTGTAATATGTCACCCAGAACTTAGTATCATATTCCAGGTGTGGGCTCCATAACCAGTGGGTTTATTACCTCTCTTGTTAGACATATGGTTCCAGTTACCTATTACTGTTTCATCAACCACCCCAAAACTTAATAATGTAGAAAGGAAAAAAAACAAAACTCTCATGGATTCTTTGTGTCAGGAATATGGATAGGGCACAACAGAAACAGAAAGGCTTGTTTCTAATTCAGGATGTCTGGGGCTTCAGCTGGGAGGATTCAAGAGACTCTGGATGTGTGTGTGGGGCAGGCGGGGGTACCTTTCATGCTTGGGGCAGAATCTGGAAGTATCTTCACTCACAGGGCTGGTGCTTTTGCAGGATTGGCTTAAAGTCTGGATGCGTCTGAGAGTGTCCTCTGGAGCATCCACACACATAGCCTTTGCACCTTGGTGGTCTCAGGGTAGGTAGTCAATCTTCTAGCATGCACTCTGGCCTTCCATGTTCTCCCCAGTGAGGAGAAAGCTGCAAGCAAGGCCTCTTTTTTCCTTTTAAGATTTTTTTTTTTTTTTTTTGGATATGGACCATTTTTAGAGTCTTACTGAATTTGTAACAATATTGCTTCTGTTTTTAAGTTTTGGTTTTTTGGCCACAAGGCATGTGGGATCTTAGTTTCCCATCTAGGGATCGAACCCACACCCCCTGCATTGGAAGGCAAAGTCTTTACCACCAGACCACCCAGGAAATCCCAAGCCTTTTTTTACCTAGATGTCAAAAAGTGCTATTCCATTACACTAGTGAGCACACTATTGAGTAAGCTGGTGTTGGCATACACACCAAATATAGATCTGCTGTTTTATTTTTTATTTTTTCTTTCATTCAACAAGTATTCGCTGACTTTCTTCCAGGGGATGCAATGGTAAGAACAACAGACTCTGTCCCTGATGGAGGAAGATGTGATTAGTTGAAAAGTTATGCACACAACTGTAACTTTCCCATCTGTGTTCAGTGCTGGGAAGGAGCAAGAAGGGTGCTCTCAGGGCTTGCAGTGACGATGTGATCGCTATCAGGGAGACCAGTAAACACTTTTCTGAGGTGATCCTTGGCTGTGGTCTTGGGGATCTGTAGTGACTAACCAGCTGAAATATACCTTAGACAAAAGAAGTAATACTTGCAAAGGCCCTGTGGCTGGAGGGAATACATTGAATAGGGATGAAAAGCCAGTGTGACTGGGTCAGAGGGATCAAAGGGTGCAGGTGGGAGATGAGACTGGACAGGTAGATGGAAACTTTGCTCACCAAGTTAAGGAAGGGTTTAAAAAATCATATACATTTTATTTATTTGCTTGAATGATTTTGCTCATGGAGGTGAAATGACCAGATTGTGTTTCAAAAAGATGCCTTGGCTATAGCAAGGAGAATATAGGTTTCTCCTTTTTCTAAGCATCAGAACTAAAATGGCATCAATGGAATATATCCGATTGAACTCATCAATAAGGAAAACCTGTATAAACTTTCTTATAGGCAACAAGATAGGAAATAGATAAGTTGTTTGAAATAATGAGATTAATGTTGCTAAAATGAAATGAAATGCCGCTGCTGCTAAGTCACTTCAGTCGTGTATGACTCTGTGCGACCCCATAGGCGGCAGCCCACCAGGCTCCTCCGTCCATGGGACTTTCCAGGCAAGAGCACTGGAGTGGGTTGCCATTGCCTTCTCCCGAAATGAAATGCATTGTAAGCAAATACAACAAGCTTCTATCTAAATAAAGCCCTAACCCAGCTTTATTTAGATATAATTGATGCTTTCAAACTGTGGTGCTGGAAAAGACTCTTGAGAATCCTATGGACAGAAAGGAGATCAAACCAGTCAATCCTAAGTGAAATCAACCCTGAATATTTATTGGAAGGACTGGTGCTAAAGCTGAATCTCCAATACTTTGGCCACCTGATGCAAAGAGGTAACTCACTAGAAAAGACCCTGATGCTGGGAGAGATTGAAGGCAGGAGGAAATGGGGACCACAGAGGATTATGAGATATTTGGATGGCATCACAGACTCAATGGACATGAGTTTGAGCAGACTCCAAGAGATATATAAAATATGGTACAGGAATAAACAAAACATATTTTATGGAATAAAATATGTACAGGACAGGGAAGCAAGCCTGGTGTGCTGCTGTTTATGGGGTAGCAAAGAGTCAGACAAGACTGAGCAACTGAACAACAACAATTGACACTTGACCTTTTGTAAGTTTAAGGAATACAGCATGTTAATTTGACTTATCTTTTGCAAAATAATTACCCCAGTGGCATTAGTTAACACCTCCATCCTCTTACATAATTACCATTTCTTTTTTTGTGGTAAGAACGTCTAAGATCTATTCTCTTAGCAACTTTCAAGTATATAATACTATATTGTCATTGTTGTTATTTAGTTGCTCAGTCTTATCTGACTCTTTTCTCACCTCATGGACAGTAGCCCTCCAGGCTCCTCTGTCCATGGGGATTCTCCAGGCAAGAATACTGGAGTGGGTTGCCATTTCCTTCTCCAGGGGATCTTCCCAACCCAGGGGTCGAACCAGCATCTCCTGCATTAGCAGGTGGGTTCTTTCTCATTGAGCCACCAGGGAAGCCCATAATACTGTACTGTGAACTCTAATCACAACGCTAAATCTCCTGAACTTATTACTGGATGTTTGCACCCTTTGACCAATATTTCCTCATTACCCCTGTACCTTCTCCCAGCCCCTGGCAACCACTGTTCTGCTGCCTTTGATAAATTTAGCATTTTTGGATTCCACACAAACAATATCAGACTTTCTTCACTTAGCATTAATGTATTCAAGGTCCATCCATACAGATAGCAGGACTTCTTTCTCTGGCTGAATAATATTCCATTGTCTGTGTCTACCACGTCTCCTTCAGGCACTCATCTGTCGATGGACTCTTAAGTTCCATATCCTGCCTCTTGAGTGGCCTTCCTACCTTTTCTACCTTCGGCTCTCCTGTGTTTTCCAGTTAACCTGCATAGGGTATACTCACATCACTGATCTTCATGGAAACTCCCCCTGGATCCAGAGCTGGCCACTGAACTGATTACAACCTTCCCTAGCTCTTTGAAGTCCCCACAGTCTATACCCACCTCCCTTTATGCCTTTATTTCCCACTACTCATTCTCACACAGCCAGTGTTTCAGCCAAGCTGGAATAAAATATGTAATAATTAAAGGACCTACATGTTTTTATTTTCTCAATGGATTCTTGCTTATTTGAGGGAGATCTGGATTCCAGGCACCTGATATTCAGGCTGGATAAGGACCCCATGTGAAGTGCCCACCACAAAAGCCCCTGCCTTTCTGGGAATAATTGGGCCATCCTCATTGACCCTTCCTGGTTTCTGATTTTTACTGGCTGTGAGAATGGAAAATATTGTGTAGTGAATTGTTACAAGACCCTGATTTGTTCCCCAAAGAAGAGTTGTTCTACTTAGAAAAGGAAATAGAAGGAAATTGTGTATTTTTTTTTCTTGACAGCGTGTTTCCTCTTTGCTCATATATATTCTGTTGGGTAGAGTGTGCATGGCCGGTCACAGCAAGGCATTGAGTTCAAGGGCATTCTTTACTGGAGAGCTTGTACTAAAGAAATAAATTATTGCATTTTCCATAGGAAATAAGCCTTGTACTTTATAGTAAGCTCAATTTTTTCCAACAGTGTCATTCACTGATTTCCCTGTATTAGAGCTATGTTTTTGAACTGACAGGATTTACTAGGTACAGGACCTAAAAGACAAATTGCTCCCCTTTTATTCTCCTCATTTGTTTTGTTTTAAAAGTTCTTTTGCTTTTAAAAAGAAATCTTGTACATTTTATAGTGTCCTGTAACAGGCCTGGAAGAAGATATGTACAGTGTAACCCTCTCATCCAATATGATTGGAATCAGTACTTGGTAGGTTACTCCAAAGTCGATTAACCGAAAGTACGTGGCTGTAGAAGCAGAATTTGTGCCAGTCTTGGCTCTTTAGGGGATGGAGTGTTGACTAATCCAGTGACAACTAGCTAGACTTTGTTTAAGCTCACTTATTCTGTTTATTTTATTCCCCTTTGCCTTCTTTTTTTTTTTGTAAGTTTGAATCAGATTTCAGATCCATTATTCTGATGAGCTGTTTCGGACTTTCACATCTTTTGGGTATGGAGGAAGTGAGAGGTAAAGGAAGGAGAGAGAAGTGGGACCTGACTTTTCTACTGGTCTCTTGAGCCAGGAGCTCAGGATTTGGATTCAGGTGGCTTGGGTTCAAATTCTGGTCCATCACTTGATTCACTGGAATTTGGAGCAAATTACATGACCTTTTAAAAAACACTTTAAAGATTATTTTAAATATGTGATTAACTAATCTTCTAATTTAAAAGATTATTTAATTTTAGGTCATTGTTTCAGGTATATAACATGCTGATTCACAATTTTTAAAGATTATATTTCACTTACAGTTATCATAAAATATTGGCTGTATTCCCTGTGTTGTACTGTCTATCTCTGTAGGTTGTTTTAGTCACAGTATTTTGCCCCTCTTAATCACCTACCTTTCTTTGGCCCCTCCCGCGTACCTTCTCCCCACTAGGAGCCCCTATTCTCTATGTGTATTGGTCTAATTCTTTTTTGTTACAATCACTAGTTTTATTTTTTAGATTCCACGTGTAAGTGATATCATACAGTGTTTGTCTTTTGTCTCTTTCCCTATTCCACTTAATGCAATAACCTGCAAAATTTTCTTTCTATTTTAGGGCTGAGTAATATTCCATCATTTTATATATATCACACATCTTAATCCATTTGTCTGTTGATGGGCACTTAGGTTGCTTCCATATCTTGACTATTATAAATAATGCTGCTGTGAACATTGGGGTACATGTATCTTTTTGAATTAGTGTTTTCATTTATTTTTTATATTTTTGAAAAATACCCAGGAGTGGGATTGCTGGGTCATATAGTAGTTCTGTTTTCAGTTTGAAAGGTCCAGTTTCCTCCTCTTTAAAAAGATTGCAAGAGTGGTACATTTCTTATAGAGTTGTGTGAGGATTAAATAGGGTCTTGATGTAAAGGGCTTAATAGAAGGTCTGGCATATAGTAAGTACTCAATAAATGTTCAACATTATAATTAATTCCACTCTACACTTTCATGTAGATATTACAGACAGCCTAAACCCTAATTACTTATAGCTGCCTATAGTTACACATGGACTGAGGTGACAATTATGTATCAAACTCACCAGGGACCCTTTGTGGTGTCTTTAATATAGCTGCTGAATATCATCAAGTTTAAGAATAGCTTATAAATAATACTAAATTACATTTTAAATCTACTTATAGTTAGGGAAAATAATTTAAATTGCAGCTTATAAGCCTGCTAATCTAGAGGTTTGATGTCATATGTTGTTCATCAATTCAGAAAGTAGAATTTCTGCTGTTTGCCTCAATAGGCACATGCAGAGCTGTTCTGGCTTCTTAGAACCTATTTAGGTATCTGTTAGTCAATCCTTTTGCCAGGTGAAACTAGGCATTTCGTGTTTATTTGTATTTCTTCATTTTGGCCTTAGAAAGGAGCCCATCACACAATTGATTTACTGATGGAAAATATTTGGCAAAAGTTTTAGAGAGTGGAGCTAAGGCTCAAGAATACATGGCAATAATAAAGATGTTAACCTTGTGTATGAAATGCTCCATCCAGATGTTGCTTTGTGAAGCAGCTAGTGCTTCTGGAGGAAAAGAAGCAAGGACAAAATAATAAAGAATAAATCAGTGGGAACCAGGGATGTTTTTAGGTGTTTTGTTTTCAGAGTATCTTTATGAGAAAGGAAATTAACAACGGGAGGGAAATACTCCCCAATATGAATTAATGGTTTGTAAAGGGAAAAAAAAAATCATTCTGGAGATACTGAAATTGACCTAGAAATTGACCCAAGTACCAGATGCTGAAGCTTAACTTCAATTGGTCACTAGAAAGTTACTAACAAACCCCAGCTGTTTTCTCAGATTGCTGATTCTCTTCTTTTGGTAATGGGGTGTGCGGTATGTTGATTTAAAAATATGCATTTCCATTCCATCTCTTTTGAGAGACAGTTGTCTTTCTTTTATAAAAGAACTTGTAATCACGAGAAAGTGATGTAATTTCATTTGTTAGTCAAACATTCTAGATAGGTGGCAAGAGGTTTTGTTTTTCTGAGTTTGTAGAAATCTAGAAACTTAAATTATGATTTTAAAATCAAGTGGGAGGAACTAAATCAGAGTAAAACCTATTACAACTAGACTGATTGAAACTCTTTGGGTTTCTTCTAAATATTCCAAGCATTGATGTATTGAAGAACCTGGAAATCTACTGTTGAAAACATTGGGTTTTCATTTCCATTATTTTTTCCCTCCAGATGTTTCTTACTTTTTTTTAAACTTTTAGCCACTTGTAATTTAATACTTGCTTGTTTAAACTGAAAATATTTCTTCTATGATTAGAAAGAAATATCCAATAATGCATATTGCAAATAATTGTAACATTTTACTGAGGGAAAGAAATGACTTTGATAGAACATCAAAAACCATCTATTAATGGAGTACGTGAAGATAAAACCATTTTTCATTTGAACATGTAAAAACAACATGCTTTAAAAACCTAGAGATGCTTCCTCTAAAACACATGAGTTTTTGACATATGCTCAATAATTATAATACAAATTTTCTGATGCTTATAAGGTGTTCAGTATTGGTAAACTATATTTTCTGAAACTACCTTCTTTGCAGTATTTTGTAATAAAATTGGAGTTTAGTTTTTTTTGGCAAACCATAACAGAACTCTGTGGGGCAAAGTGATTTAAATTAACTTTCTTTTTTGTTGTTGTTGTTTTTTTGTTTTTTTTCTAATTTTATTTTATTTTTAAACTTTACATAATTGTATTAGTTTTGCCAAATATCAAAATGAATCCGCCACAGGTATACATGTGTTCCCCATCCCGAACCCTCCTCCCTCCTCCCTCCCCATACCATCCCTCTGGGCCGTCCCAGTGCACCAGCCCCAAGCATCCAGCATCGTGCATCGAACCTGGACTGGCAACTCGTTTCCTACATGATATTTTACATGTTTCATTGCCATTCTCCCAAATCTTCCTACCCTCTCCCTCTCCCACAGAGTCCATAAGACCGTTCTATACATCAGTGTCTCCCTTGCTGTCTCGTACACCGGGTTATTGTTACCATCTTTCTAAATTCCATATATATGCGTTAGTATACTGTATTTATGTTTTTCCTTCTGGCTTACTTCACTCTGTATAATAGGCTCCAGTTTCATCCACCTCATTAGAACTGATTCAAATGTATTCTTTTTAATGGCTGAGTAATACTCCATTGTGTATATAACTTTCTTTTTAAATAACTTATTGCAAAATTCCCTAAAATGCTTATTTTAAATTACAAGATTAAATAATGAAAACACTAATAAATAAATCATGCTCAGAATGGAAGAATTGGATTTGATCATTAGTATTCTGATCCAGTCTCTTTTTTGCTTGTTTCAGTATTGAAGTCCTGTTCTTAATTTTTCAGTTAATGATATTTTTAACAAAGAGATTGATAACTAGCTCTTCTTGGTCATCCAGTTCATTTTGGCATGACTGGCTTCTACCAGATGCTGACCATTCAGGATTATTCAGACATTGACCTTCGGGTCCACTGCTCAAATGATTCTACCACAGTGGCCATGTGGTTTTTTATGAATGAAGTCGCTCAGTCGTGTCCGACTCTTTGCGACCCCATGGACGGTAGCCTACCAGGCTCTTCTGTCCATGGGATTTTCCAGGCAATGGTACTGGAGTGGATTGCCATTTCCTTCTCCAGAAATAATGAAAACACTAATAAATAAATCATGCTCAGAATGGAAGAATTGAATTTGATCATTAGTATTCTGATCCAGTCTCTTTTTTGCTTGTTTCAGTACTGAAGTCCTGTTCTTAATTTTTCAGTTAATGATATTTTTAACAAAGAGATTGATAACTAGCTCTTCTTGGTCATCCAGTTCATTTTGGCATGACTGGCTTCTACCAGCCGCTGACCATTCAGGATTATTCAGACATTGACCTTTGGGTCCACTGCTCAAATGATTCTACCACAGCGGTCATGCGGTTTTATTAAACTATGATCCAGGAAGAATATGTTATCCACTTGTGGCTGAGTGGCAGATTATAGACAGGAGGCAGTTAAAATAAATGTCCCATTTCTCCACCCAAATAATCAGATCAGTGAAATCTTGGCCAAGGTAGTTATCTCAGTTTCACTCTAATTAAATGGCAGGTGCTATGAAATTCAGTGATCATTTTATATGACAGTAAATGTATTAAAGACTTTATCTCTACTATCATACACTTATTTACTTATGTTTCCCCAAATCTGAGTTTTTATGGATGGCAGTAAATATTTCTAAAACACTGGAAACCCTCCTGTCATGTATAAATGACACTAACATGCCATATATATATTTTCAACAAGGTAAGATATAGGTAAAAATATTACTCCATATGTCAAGAGAATGTTTTTGTTCTCTGTTAAAGAGTGGAATCTGTTTTTCAGGGTTGGTTTTTTTTTTTTTTTAACCAAGGAGTTCTTGATTCTAAACTCTTCCATACTTGACACAAATATTTCACTATTTTTGGCAAAATGTCAGTCTAGTGGTATTTAATCAAACCTACTGTTTCTTTTCTGGACATAGGTAAAGATGGTTTTCATGAGCTATGTACCTTTGGGCAGGTTGCTCAATGTACTCAATCCTTTTTCTCCCATTTAACTAGGAATGGTCTATCCATAATTAATGACTGTCAAGCATTTTGAGTTGCAAAATATAAAAACCTTTATTACTACTACCAGCACTATTATCCAGGGACTGATTGTTGATTTTGTAGAAGGTTCAGCCTCCTGTTCCCTTTTTTGGGGTGTTTTTTCCTGCTCCCCTCTGCTGCCTGCCCTTTGGCCATTTCACTGCTCATTAGCGCCTCCACCAGATGCAGGGCAGGCCTGGGAACAGGGTTCAACTCTGGTAAAAGGCTTGGAGGGAAGGAGGCTGGGAGTAATGACAGACATAGGGTTTTCAGATTACCTGTCGATTTGATACATCCAAGCCACCCCCAAACCCTGTCCTCAGGGGTAAATTCAGTGCAGCTATGACATTGAAATTTATTTTTTATTCATTATTCATTCTTATAATACATTTATAAAACTTTGTAATTTTCGTTCTTATAATTTTCGAAGTAAAATATCTTTTTCAGAATGCTGTTGGAAGTGAAGTCTCTTTTTTTGTTTTTCCTTAGTACTGATGAGTGGCTGCAGATCAGGCTTGGTTTAGCAAGGCTTTGTCCCTGTTCAAAGACAGAGGAATTGCACTGTCTACTCTTGGATTTTGCGACCGTATGGACTGAATCCCGCCAGGCTCCTCTCTCCATGGGGTTTCTCAGACAAGAATACTGGAGCGGGTTGCCATTTCCTTCTCCAGGGGATCTTCCCGACTCAGGAATCGAACCTGTGTCTGTTACGTCTCTTGCATTGGCAGGCAGGTTCTTTACCACTAGCACCACCTGCTGAGTGCAGTCTTGGATTAGAGGCAGGTTGGGAAATGACAGTTGTTTAAATTCTGGCAAATGGAGACTGCCTTATGAAGCAGCAGGCACCCTGTTGGGGTGTTAGAAGATCATAGAGCTCACCCTACCTCTATGACCAGGGGAAGCCATGTCGTCACATTGTGCTGTGGTTTCACTGTATTAAGCCAAAAAATGCACTTCGAGTGTCTCTTTGAACATAATATTGTGCAGAAGGCTCAGCATGTAAGACAAACAGTGTGAATAGAGAAGAAACTTAAACACTTTGGTTCACTTGTTTGTTTGCTTTTGTCTTTCTTGGCTTGACCATTTAAACTCTAGGGCTTCAGTTCTGAGACCTGTTGACTTTATGACTTTCCGTTTGTCTAACAAAGTCTTCTGGCAATATTATGGATCAGGGCTTGTGCTAGGTCCTGGGAATGTAGAGGCTAACAAAATCGGTGGAGGCTGCCTTTGGGGTGCTCGCAACCAAATAGGAAACCTGATGCCAGCTCATTAGATCACTGCTCTGTGCTTCAGATGTCGTGCGGGTAAATGAAAGCCCAGGTTTCAAATATTTTGAGCTCTTTCAAATTAAAGAGACCTTCCATAGAAGTGATTATGTTGCTTTGAATTTAACTATATATATATATATATATATATAATTTGTGAATTAGTTGTACTGGTGGGCTCAGAGTTATATTCTCATTATCACCACAGCACATATCCAGGCTAATGTCAGATGTATGATTTATTAAAATAGTTCAATTATATTTAGTTACATGTGTGCTCAGTCATGTCTGACTCTTTACGACCCCTTGGACTGTAGTCTCCAGGCTCCTCTGTCCATGGGATTTTCCAGAAAAGAATACTGGAGTGGGATTAGCTGAGAAGCTAATAGCTGAGAAGCCTATATGTAGTTAAGTTAGACTTAAAATAATTAGGTGGGCTTCCCTGGTGGCTCAGTGGTAAAGAATTCACGTGCTATTGCAAGGAGACTCGGGTTCAGTCTGTGGGTTGGGAGGATTCCCTGGAAAAGAAAATGACAGCCCACTTCAGTATTCTTGCCTGGGAAATCCCATGGACAGAGGAGCCTGGCAGGCTTCAGTCCATGGGGTCGCAAAAAAGTCAGACACGACTTACAAACTAAACAACAACAATAAAAAGATAGGTATTAAATAGTCAGATACAGGCTCCAAAAAGAAAATGAGAAAGGGAAACAGAAAGACCAGAGTAATCCTCTTGAGCTGCCATTCTAGCATACATTCATCTAGTTTTCTCTCTTTGTTCTTGCAAAAAGAATTTAATTTATATTTATCAAATAATTTAAAGATCACTAGGTGGTAAAAGACTTGATTATATATTTTAATGTTTCAGAATCGTGCTACCATTTGTATTTAAAAATTAGCTCTGGGAGGGTAGCGAGCACATTGTAGTTATCTTTTTACCCTCAGCACCTAGGACATAGGAAGGAATTCAGCAAAGTGATTAAGAGCTCAGACTGCCTGGTTCCCTTATCAGCTTATCAAGGCAAGTTGCTCATTGTCACCAGCCCAGTCTCCCTGGGTGCAAAACAGAGGTTAATAATAGTTCTCATCCCTTAGGATTGTTTCGTAAGAATTAAATGAGAAGCCTTCAAAAATTTGTATTCGTCAAGAGACAAGCACTCAATAGATCATAAGCATAGATGTTAGTATAGTTTCAGGTCCATAGCAAGACTGAATAAATGTCTGGTGAACAGAATGATAGTATTTCATTAGTGTGCATAAAGCATGGCCTTTCAGTTTTTGTTTCCAGTAATAAGTGTGGATCTGAATTGAGTTCCTTCTTTAATCAGAGGATTTGTATTTTTGGAGAGCCCACACAAGGGTTAAAAGTACAACCTGTAGGCATCAAAGCAGTGTTTATCATGATTTTGAATTCCAGCCTATGCCTTTCCACTTAAGAAGTACGCTGTGAGCCACTATCAGCCAGGCCCAATGCAGACTTTGAACGCCTTGCTCTATATTAATGTTTCCATTCGCTCACCCCTGGAAATAGCATTCTGCTTTCCAAAATAGACTCTGGCACTCTACCTTAAAAGAATTTTTTGTCACAGCTTTGGATCATCAGAAAAACAGAAAAGAGCTTTATTGGCAAAACGTCACAAGATAATTTTCAAAGATAGTTTCGGATTTTTTTTCTACATGAACTCATTTTCATTGTCTGTCTCCCATTTCCTTCCCTCCTGATTTTTAGTACTAACCTGCAAATAAAGATGAGGAGAATCAGTTGATAACTGTTTCTTTGAATTCTTTTAAGGCTGTTTTGAAGCACTTAAAGTGACACATATAGCAGTGGGGTTTATAGCTAGGGATTCACTGGGGGGAAATCTAATGCCCTAGGTTTACATCACCGTGGGCATAAGGACTTCACAGTTGGAATAACATAGGTAGCAATATCACATAACTTAGAAGTTTAAGCATTAACATTACCAATAAAGGAAGTGCAGGTCGGCCAAGTTTCTAGACAATCCAAATATTTTCAGTCTTGAGGGAGCACCCTATTGCAGGAAGCACCAACACCCAGGGAGGTATGGAGGAGCAGGGAATTGTAAAGATTATAGCTGATACTATTCTATATCAAATACCATTTGTTTTGCAGTCTTTTATCATTCTCTGTTTCAAATGATTCTGCCATCAGAGAAGACGTATATCCCCCAGTGTGTGTCTGAAGTTGATCCCAGAATCTAATTTCTTCATTACAGAATCTCAGTAAGAAAATACATTTTCTTTCCTGCCATTGTCCTCTCAGATGGCCCAACTTTAATGGTCTTTAAATTCCCTAATGGACTTCCCAGGTGGCATAGTAGTAAAGAATCCACCCACCAATACAGGGGACAGAAGAAACTTAGGTTCCATCCCTGGGTCGGGAAGATACCCTGGAGTAGAAAATGGTAACCCACTCCACTATCTTGCCTAGGAAATCCCATGGAAAGAGGAGCCTGGTGAGCTACAGTCTGCAGGGTTGCAAAGAATCAGACACGGCTGAGCACACACACACAAATTCCCTAATGCCTTTTGATGAAGCATAATTTGCAGACCTGGCTCACTCTCAGTTGGTAGATCTGGGGTGGAACTGCAAGTACAAATGACCATCTCTGTGGCCCCCCCATTCTCTTGAGAGACTGGCATTTGGTGAGTAGTGCTTCTCATACCACTGGACTTTTCGTACCACTTATGAAATCCCATAACATTTCATTCTCCTGCGCTCTTACTCAACTTTCCGTTTCTCTTCTAGGAGTAGGTTATGTTTAATTTTTACATCCTTCCATCTCCTTTCTTATCTTTGGACCATATATTGTCCATATGGATTGGATGAAAATGAACTCATTCCCTACCCTAATTCACATCCCTATAATTCTTTTCAGAGAAGTGGTATAGAGTTTACTGACTTTCCATTTGGATTTGCCATTTAGAGTGCTCATTTCCAGGCTATCAAACCAAAACAATGATTTATTGAGTCTGTATTTTTATTTGGTCATGCTCTTCCTCCAGTGGTAATCTACTTCTTTTGTAGGCATTAAAATTGACCAATGAATCAGCCAGGCTTAGGATTTTGTGTATTGTTTGCATGATATTCAGGCAGCTGATGAGCTACACAGAATTGTTTGAACTCTATAATATTATAAGCAGAAAAATGGCAACTTTGTCTAATGCATAACCAGTCTGCTTTGCTGTTAAATCCCTAATCTCAGTGTTGATCAATTGGGACCCTTTTTAGAAATTATAGAAACAAAATATCTGTTACCTTACTTGCATTGTCAAAACTTCTCAAGGATTCCTTAGTATTCACAGAGAACTCATTCATATCATACTCTTTGGCAACACATGGTTTCCTATTAATTGCATACATCATATTAATATATAGATTGTATAGTGTGAGAGAACTTGGCCATACATGGTCACAGTATGAAGAATTCCCTTGTGACTGACAATTTTTTTTTTAATGAATAAAGAATTTTCTGCCTGAGATTATTAAAATATGGTGTGTATTCAGCACTATTTGCTATTGTTTTAAGTAATATGTTATGATAAGATTTTAGACCCCCATGTGAGAAGCTGACGTTTTATATCCATAAGGCAAACACAGCTTTTTGAATCTGCGTGAAAGTTTAGGTGTCCTATTTTATGGTTTTATCTTCTCATGAATTTTTTGAGAAAATGTTTAGACTGATTTCCTTACAGTCATGAAAGTCTCTTTGGGAGAACTTACGTATGTGAAAAAGCCATCTAGAAAGGAGATTTCTTGAGGACCCTTGGTAATGGCGTGCAAGTTTAATCACTCCGCCTGTGACAGGAAGGTCTTAAGACGTTCAACCTAAATTTCTCCTTATACGGTTTTCAGTTCATTTCCTCTTGTCTTGTTCCTAATGGTGATAGAGAACATCTGGTATGTCCTTTTTCAAAATAAACCTTCCTACTTGGAGTAGCAGAAAGTGTGCACACGTTGGGTCCTAACAGATTTGGGTTTGAGTCTGGGTCTTATCTCTTACTAACCTTAGGCCGTTGTTACCTCTCTGATCCTGAATTTCTTCTTTTGTAAAGTGAGGCTGATCATCCTTCTCTTGCAGTTTTAGCTAACATGTCCGATTCCTGGTAAAGCCTCAAAATGTGGTATCTTGTATTGTTATTGTTAAAATCTGTAAAATTTTATTGTCAGCTTTTTCATTTTGCGTAATAACATTCCCGGGTCTTTCTGACAGTGTTCTTTTTTCCAACCCATTGATCATGGTTCTGGTGATCAGGTGGCTTGGTGGTAAAGAATCTGCCTGCCAATGCAAGAGACACAGGAGTGGGGGCTTTGATGCCTTGTTGGGAAGATGCTCTGGAGGAGGTAATGGCAACCCCCTCCAGTATTTCTTGCCTGAAAAATTCCATGGACAGAGAAGCCTGGCAGGCTGTAGACCTTGGGGTCACAAAGAGATAGACATGGGCAGACATGACTAAGCATGCACACACACAACCATGGTTCTAAACAAGACTTCAGATGGTATGGTAGTAGAGCAAGGTCTGCAATGAAAAGCCTCTCAGACTTCTTTTCCAACTTAATGAATTTCTAGCTGTATGACCTTGGACAAGTCACTTAACATCCTTGAGTCCATTTGCCCATATGTAAGATGGGGATGATAATTCTATCTTCTCTACCTTCCTCACTGGATTGGAGTGAGGATTAAAAAAGTCATTTATGAGTCACCAAGCACCACACAATCATAAAATGATAGCCGTAAGTGTAATCAGCAAGTAAGAAATTTAATACTTTACAATAGGGTGAAAGAAATTGGTCTTGTTACTTATGTAACTTTTAAAACATAGGTCTCTGAACTCAGCCTCACCCTTATCCTGCAGAGCAATTACAGGACATTTACTCTTTTTCTGTTTCCACTTTCATCAGCTCTTAGGGTTGGAAGGCTAAAACTGACAACTTTCAAAGATGTATGACAGACACATATTAAAACAGTTCCAACATTACAGGGCTTGAGTTTGTGTACAGAGAGGCTGAATTAATAAGCAGAGTTAGGTGCATAAAGACAGGGCCAGGTGTAATAAAGAGATGACATGACCCAGGAGGGGGGAAATGAGCAGCAGAGATCTCTGCAGCGATGGACAATTATGGAGAGGATTCTGAGACTTAAGATAGCCACTTCGAAGCTCCGAATGGAAGAACAGTGTGGTCAAACACATCTGAGTAAGAAGAGAACTTTAGGACTTCTGGGACTGCTCAGAATCTAAGTGACCTTGGAAGTTAGAGGGAACCTGGGCAGTAGAGGAGATAGCCACATTTAAGTAAATATTTACATGTTTTGTTGGTTTCATTGTTTAAATCTATCGAATATACAGTTAAGAGTTTGTAGTTAATCAAAAGCTTTTCCCCATATTTGTATTTGGATTCATCTTTTTGTTTTGTTACCTCAATTCAATTTGGTGTCAGGTTTAATTACGGAACGGAATGTGCTTAAGTTTGGGTACTAGAGAGTGGAATTTGGTTAAATATCCCTGTTGATTACTTAAATGACTCGAGAGTCTAAGAAAACTAGCCACAGTGATCCAGCTGTCCTTTTCGGATTTGTACATGCTGCCTTCCTGGAGTCCTTTCTCCCATGGCTGTCTGTGACCTTAGCCATTGAATCATGTAATCGTTTCTGGCCTCCAAAGTCAGAGATTCTGAGTGGGCAGAGTGGTGGTGTGATGTCATGTCTGGGGCATGAGCCTGTACCCTCACCACACACAGGTCCCACCCTTCCTGGTCTCGGCAGCTCAATACACAGTGCTTGGCACATCGTGAGCGCTCAATAAATTTAGCTACTTTTCCTGTCTCTCCCTGGTTCTCAAATAGGAATATCCAAATTTGAGAACACCACCATAGCATCTGACTCCCCAGTTAAAATCCATGGAGAAAGCTGAGGCAGTCGTGAGGGAATGTAAGTCTAAGAAGATGGCTGCACTGGTTTACAGCACGGCTTCTCATGAATCATAAAAAGACCTCTTACGGGATTAATGAGTTTTAGCTTAATGCAAAATTGATAAACTATGTATAATATTGTGACATTTGAAAGCATTCAGAATGAAAAATAGCTGATGGGGGTACATGTTTTGAGACTCTTGGTGTTCTACATTTTACTGACCTCACTCTGTGCCCCCCAAAAAAAGATCAGAAGGAAGGCCCCCCTCATTTGCTTCCAAATTTCTAAATAGGGAAAATATCAAACTGGAAAGGAAGCTTTTGACAGCTTTACACATTTACAGATATTTTTAAAATAAAAAATTTCTTTCTTGCTCTTTCTCTGGGTAGAAAAATTAGACCCCTTTTCTTCTTTTTTTCCTCCTTAACCTTAAATTTTAGAAAATATATTCTTATTTTTCTTTTTAACTTTTTAATTTCAGATTCACATGCAGTTACAAGAAATTATACAGAAAAATTCCTTTCTCAGGTTGTCGCATTTCCCCCTCAACAGTGGCATTTTGTGAAACTGTAGTACAATGTCCCAGCTAGGATATTGTATGAGTACATTCCCCCCAGATTCCTCCAGCTCTGTGTGAACACAGTTGTGTGTGTATGTGTGTGTTTTCAGCTTTGTACAGTTTTACCACCTGTGCGGATTCCTGTATCCACCACCAGAGGTATTCTTTCTGAAGACTGTCAGTTGCTTGAGAGTTTTCAGCACATCCGGTGATGACAGACATGGAGATGTGTCTTCTCTCCTAAACACACAGGAACTCTGTGTGACTGTAGGGAGGTGGAGAGTGGAAATCTGGCCCGTGGCTCCTGTCTGTGGCTGTGTAGTTACTCTTTCACATTCCCTCATTAGAAAGGGCTGGCTGGCCCAGACAGAATCATAGGTGGGCTTGGCACACAGCTAACTACTTGCCTGGAGTAACTTACACTTTTGTACTGTATTAAGAGTTCTGCCAATTTCAGAGGCCAGGAAGCAAAGAGTTGGCCTAGAAGTGTAACACACCTGCTTTTCCCCAGGCCACAAACAACAGGCTGACGTGAGTACCTGTTTGCCCTAGTAAGTTATACTGAAACATGTCTCCAGAGACCTGAGGTTGTGGATAAATACTTCCCCCCACCCACCCCCAGAACCTTGCTTCACACAGATATTCACTGGGGGAGATGTCCTGTTAATTGCACTTTGCCTATCTGGCCCAGTCTCCACAATGAACTATAGTAGAATCCCATTATCGTGAGACCTGTAGGAATATATACACTTGAGAATGCCACAATAAGGTGTGTATGTGTGTGTGCGCTTGTGTGCTCAGTCGTGTCCAACTGCTTGTGACCCCACGGATAGCCCACCAGGCTCCTCTGTCCATGGAATTCTCCAAGCAAGAATACTGGAGTGGGTAGCTATTTCCTTCTCCAGGGGATCTTCCCAACCCAGGGATCGAACCCGGGTCTTTTGCATTGCAGGCAGATTCTTTACCACTGTGCCCACCTAAGAAGCCTCACAATAGCATTACATTCCCTAATTCTAAAACAGATTGGACCTGTCACACACACACACACAGAGCAAAGCTAAACTGAGATGCAAACAGTAGGCAGATGGACAGGATGCCTCACCAGCTAAGTATCCTATACTCCAATCTGAGAAAAACTGGATTTGTAAATAGCTCCAACTGTAAATATGAAAATTTCTGAATGATGAAGGTCTGTTATGTTACACTAGTCACTCCTGGAATCTGAGTGTTTGATTAGATGACCAGAATTTATGGTGATGATGCTGATGTTTGGACATGAAAACCAATGAGCAAAAAGCTGTAAATCTGATCACTATGGCAACCATTTAGAGAACACATGTACTATATTTATTGCCACTGTCCTATTGGATCCTAAATCCCAACTAAGTCACAGCATATAAAGTGCTTGTTTTCTTCTCTGGATGAGTACTTTTCCTATTGGCAAAGTGAAATTAAAAAATCATGGTTTGCAAGTGACATCCTTTATTTTGGGTGGTAACAATCATCTTGTCTAAACACAGGCTTACTTTTGAATCAGATGGAGACATTTTGAAAATCTTGGACAGGCAGAAAAACTATGTATTAAAAAGAAAGTGCTATAAAAGAGTATCAGGACAGGCTACTCTTACTTCCATAGCAAAGTTCTTTGGACCTGACTTGAACCAAATAAATGTGGTAGAAACCGCTGGTGTGACCATGGAAGTGGCAAACGAGAGCCAGCGGTCCTGTGTCCTGTTGTCTGTCACTGAGACCTTGTCAAAGCAATGCCCGAAGAGTGATTTTTGTAAGTATGAAAATGTTGGTCTGTCTGCTGCTTTATCTGCGCGTCAGTAACCCTAGACTTCGAGATTAAATAATTGAATTCTCTCATGTTCTGCAGGTGACAGTATGAAAGCTGAGAACAATTAAGTGTCCAGCTCAGGGTCACACAACCTCGTTAGCTGGGACGAGAACCAGGTTTCCTGATTCCTAGTCCATTGCTTTTTCACTGCAGGGAGCAGCTTCCTGTCACCCCACCAGTCTTGTCTTGGTTTTCCATTTGTAGTGTTGACAGTCCTGTGGCACCACCTCTTCCTTCAGGTCCTGTGTTCGTTTCCTAGGGCTGCCGTGACAAAGGAGCGTGAACCTCGGTGCCTTAACACAACACAGATTTATTCTCTAATGGTTCTGGCAACCAAACGTCCAAAAAAAGTAGAGCCATGCTCTATCTGAAGGCTCTAGGAGACACTGTGTTCCATGCCATTTCCTTGGCTTCTGGTGCTACTGGGAACTCTTGATGTTCTTGACTTCTAGCTGCATCGCTCCAGTCTCTCCTTCTGTTGTCTTCCTGTGTGTTCTCATGTCTCTTCTCTTGAAGGAACACCAGTCATCTTTGATTGTGTTGTGTTTAAGTTGCTTCAGCCATGTCCAACTCTTTGCAGCCCTAGGGACTGTAGCCCGCCAGACTCCTCTGTCCATGGGATTCTCCGGGCAAGAATACTGAAGTGGGTTGCCATACCCTCCTCCAGGGAATCTTCCCAACCCAGGGATCGAACCCAAGTCTCTGAGGTCTCCTGCATTGGCAGGTGGTTTCTTTACCACTACAAATGAAAAGGCGCCACTGGGGGAGCCCCATCTTTGATTACGGCCCACCCTAATGACCCCAGCTTAACTTGATCACATATACAAAGACCCTGTTTCCCCATAGATGCACAAAGAGTTAGAACTTCAGCATCTTTGAAGGGGATCACAGTTCAATCCATAATAGGTCTACTTAGCTTCCAAACCATATTTAGAACTAGGCGGGCTTTGTAACACACCATGAGAACTGTAGTGAGTTTCATTAAGTGTAAAGCATCATATCCAATATTTGTAGTTTGTTACAATAATACATTAAAAAGATTTATAGACTGTTTTGGGTGTGATTATTGGATTAATTCCCCACTTTGAAACCATTTGTTGGGTCCTGTTTATTTAAAGGAGGGAATGAATAGACCTGAAAACACCTAATTTTCAGTTTAGCCTGGAAGCCAATAAAAGTTTTTTGTAAAGAATTGAAAACTGTGTCACAGAACATTAGCACTGTATTTGTGTAGTACTTTAGTCTTACCTTCAGTTGTTAGATGCTTGTTTGCATGTGCTAAAGCCTCTAGCTAAGATTTAAAAAAATAAAAACAAAAAACAAATTTTTCAAAAATTATTTTGTGGTAATAAATCTAGAACAGAATGTATGCTCAAAATATTTCATGGTGTGTGTACAATTTTTAAGTAGAAATTAAAAAGAAAGAAATCCTACCTGCAGTCAGCACTCTCCACTGTTTGCATTCCCCTGAACTTCCCTTGTTGAATACAGTCATTTGTGTTCATAAACATTCTTCCTGACCTCATTCTCTAGCACTATTTGATCGATCTTGGAGGAAATGTCCATATAACCTTAATTTGTACATTTTTTTTAAAAGTCTTTTTTAAAGCAAGTAATGGGAATGTATGCTGTTTTTTATGCTGTGTCTTTTATTAACTTTTATATATGTGATTCCAAATCTCTCTTTAAATTAATGTCTTTTAGCTTCAAATTGACTTCTTCCCATAAGGCTAGTCCCCATTTCCTATAATCTTACAGACCTAGGAGAACAACATTTTCCCTTCTGTCGTTTTGATAATTACGTCCTCTGTGCTCAGTGGTGGCCTATTAACTAACATGAATACCATGGGCTTGCAAAATAGCCTCAAATTTCCATATATTAGAACTGTGAGAATTTTCTATAATGGTGCTTTAGCAATAATGATGGAGGTGCAGGCATTTCCTGAGGATTAATGACCAGCTGGGAGGAACCAGTGGCCCTTGGCTCTGCCTCCCAGCCAGCCATTAATTCCGAGGAAATGTCTTTTGCTGAGGTCGTTACTGCTATTACAAGCTTAAAATGGAAAAACATAATAGGCGTATGAGTTACTTTTATGGGTTGATGCAGTTTCCAATGGTATGTACTAATTCGAGAAAATGACTGTGTATACATACAATTGTAAGTCAGACTGTTTGAATCATCCTTTAGTATTCCATATGTTTTATAACTGGAGTTACACAGTTCTCTACCTTTCCTGCTCAAAAAAAAAAAATTGACTCATTAATTTCTACGTTGGTTCAAGCCTTCAAAGTATTGTGTTCCACTGACATATTTGAAAACATCAGTTTCTGTTATCAACCTCGAATAATATTCAGGTTTCACACATGGGCTGAAAGGAAAAAAAAATAAGAGTTCATTTTCCATTTTTGTGATAATACTTTTTCTTTTAGAATGAAACACTGAAAGAAAACATTTTAAGCCCTGTAATAAATTGCTGTGCTGCTTTGATTTTTTTTTTTTTTTTACTGTCATTTGTATAAGAGACAGGCTTATATTTATACTTTTCCATAGTGAATCCATGAGACAACAATGCACAACTTAGTTTTTCAGCACTGCAGGGTTTTTAAAAAATCTATATTAAATATTGCAACTATGGGAAACCCTTTAATACAAAAAACACACAAAAAACTCTTAAAAATGAAGCCAAAGTGTCAAAATGCCGCTTTCCATGCTCCTTTCTCTTTTTAAAAAGTAGCCTTTTTTTGTATTTTTCCTTCTGATCTTAATCATCTGGCACTGTTTTTCATCTCAGTTATTAGCAGAGCCAACCTAGAAACATTCTTAAAAGTTATAAAAGGGAGAACCTGAACAATCCTGGAATATTGCCATCCTTGCCCTGATGGAGAAATGTGGTCAGCATCATGCAGGCGTGAGCCTGTGGGCCGTTTTTACCTGTCTCACCTGTTAGTGACTCTCTGTGTTTGTCAAACCTCCGATGTAGGCCAGACTCAGTGGGGAATTTGAAATATTGCAGGACACAGATGTGCACTAAAAGCAATAGGAATCAAGCTAAGAAGTCCTGTCCTATTTGGCCCGCAATTTCCTGTCCCACTTCTTCAAATTTGCTTGTAGCCTACAAGTCATTGTTCATGTTGGTAGACTCATTTGTGCTCAGATTTTCTTGAGCCTACTTTGTCAGAGGTCTTTACATCTCCCCATTCTGCTTCTCTCTCCATCTCCTCAACTTTTGCCATCTACAGAAAGCATAGATGCCGCTTTGCCTCTTTGACTATTCCTTTGCTTTCTTTCACTTTTGTTGAAGGTGCTAGGATTCTCCCAGTTCTTCTGGAGCAGCAATGCCGAATAGAATATTCTGCGTTGATGGAACTGTTAATGTTCTGTATCTGTGCCATCCAATATGGAAGTCACTAGCCACATGTGGCTGCTTGAACAATTGAAATGTAGCTGGTGCATTTGAAGAACTAAATATTTGGTTTTATTTCATTTTAACTAATTGAAGTTTAGATAGCTTCACATGGCTAGTGACTACTGTATTGGTCAGTGCAGTCATCTTGGATCCATTATATCTTTGCCTTGCCTCCATTATCTGTCCTTTTTAACTTTAGTGCAGTTTAGTTCAGTTGCTCAGTCATGTCCAACTTTTTGCGACTCCATGGACTGCAGCACACCAGGCTTCCCTGTCCATCACCAACTCCCAGAGCTTACTCAAACTCATGCTCATTGAGTTGGTGATGCCATCCAACCATCTCATCCTCTGTCATCCCCTTCTCCTCCCACCTTCAGTCTTTCGCAGCATCAGGGTCTTTTCCAATGAGTCAGTTCTTTACATCAGATGGCCAGAGTATTGGAGCTTTAGCTTCAGTATCTGTCCTTCCAATGAATATTCGGGATTGATTTCCTTTAGGATGGACTGGTTGGATCTCCTTGCAGTCTGAGGGACTCTCAAGAGTCTTCTCCAACACCTCAGTTCAAAAGCATCAATTCGTCAGCACTCAGCTTTCTTTGTAGTCCAACTCTCACATCCATATGTGACTACTGGAAAAACCATAGCTTTGACTAGACAGACCTTTGTTGGCAAAGTAATGTCTCTACTTTTTAATATGCTGTCTAGGTTGGTCATAACATTTCTTCCAAGGAAGAAGCATCTTTTAATTTCATGGCTGCAGTTACCATCTACAGTGATTTTGGAGCCCCCCAAAATAAAATCTGTCACTGTTTCCATTGTTTCCCCATCTGTTTGCCATGAAGTCATGGGATCAGATGCCATGATCTTAGTTTTCTGAATGTTGAGCTTCAAGCCAACTTTTTCACTCTTCTCTTTCACTTTCATCAAGAGACTCTTTAGTTCATCTTCACTTTCTGCCATAAGGGTGGTGTCATCTGCATATCTGAGGTTATTGGTATTTCTCCCAGCAATCTTGATTCCAGCTTGTGCTTCATCCAGTCCATCGTTTCTCATGATGTACTCTGCATATCAATTCTGTTGTGTCTTTTTCCCCTGGAGGGGACCTTAATGCCCTCCAACCTCAACTTTGCCATATTCTGCCTTTGGTCTCTTGCCTAGTTCGATATGACAAAATCGAGAGGCCTCTGTGCATAGACCTGGAGAAAGTATAGAGACCAAGAAAGCGTAGTCCTGGGACTTCCTTGATTGTACCAGTGGCTGAGACACTACTCTTCCACTATAAGCGGTGCTGGTTCAATCCCTGGTTGAAGAACTAAGATCCCACATGCCTTGTGGTGCAGCCAAACATTTTTTAAAAAAAGAGAACAGTCCATTTCATCTCCTCTAAGGGCTTACAGAGTAGAAAGAACCAGAGTTTTCTGTGTTATAGGGAACAGACCGCTCACGATCCAGCATTAACCAGGAGTAAGCCATTTACGGATTTTCCTGAAGGACTTTATGGCTTTGAGATGGGAGGTATTACAAAAGAGTGTGATTTTATTTAGAAAAGGGTTGGAAACTTTCAAACTGTTTTAAATGGGGTAGTTTATAAGGTATAACACCATTACCTCTTAAAATACCACACTAGTGCCTCAGAATTAAGGTGATTGTATGTCATGGTTTTTTTCAGTACAGTTTCAGTTTATGCTGCCTGTTCCAGTGTAACTACCAGTAGGACCCCTGCCAGTCTCCAAGGTGTCCAGCTTGGGAGGGTAAATCCTATAATCCCCTTGCCTACAGTCTGCCTAAATTTTATACACACACACACACACACACACACACACACACGCAGTTTGTGCCTCTCCTAATCTTGTTGCATTTGTGCTCTTCAGTTACTTCCAGATTTTTCTTTCATGTCACTTCTCTATCGGGTCATTCCTCTGTTTGGGAACTGCCAATAGCTCCTGAATCAATTATAAATTTTTCAAGTCTCATAAATAGAACTATTGAGCTCTGTTTTTTTCCTCACATACATGTAGCCAAGTGAATAAGCTTCCTATTCCACGAACAAGGCAGACACTTTCTCACCTTCACTTTGACTGGAATCTCTTTCTCGCATGTCCAGCTGCTGAAAATCTTCTCCAGCCTTCCACGTCCAGTCTAGACACGACTCTTTTATGAAGTAACCCCTGACTCTCCTGGTCAAAAGTGGACTGTCTCACCCCTGAATATGAACATACATTGTTAGTGCCTTGCTTAAAGCATGATCCATTTTCCTTTGTACTGAGACTTTTTGAATAGTTCCCATCTCTGTTTAGCAGTTTTATACTCTTTGAGAAGAGCTACCACGTGTTTTGCATTTTCTTTAAAACCCAGGACAGGGGTATACAGTAGTTGCTTAATACATATTTGTTGAATAAAATTTAAAATGCCTATGGCTGGGCAACTTAGGTCATTCCCCAAAGATGATTTCTTAAAACTGTGTAATTGGAAGCTTTTTTTTCCCAAGTATTTCCACAGTTTATGCCATTAATTATAGTACTCAGAGGAATTACCGCTGCTATTAATCTCTTGGATCCAATACTTAGAGACATAAATATAAGTGACATTAGCTCCACCACTACATTCAGTGAGATTACAAAATAGAGAGTAGACTTAGAAGCAGATGTCAGAAAAATACCTGCAAAGATAACAAAATGTAGAAAATCTTGCTAAGTTTATAAGTTTAGTTCAGGGACACAGTCTAAGATGAAACTGCCAAACAAGATTGATAACATGGTAGCCTACTCTTCTGCACTTCTGGAGAGAGCTGTGTCTGTTTGGGGGAATTTTCCTCCAAATAAAAACCAAAAAAAATGTGTTTGAGTGACTTTTAAAAGATCATTTAAAGAAGTAACACTTGTTGATTGGGATGGACAAAAGAAAGTTGCATGTGGCAAAATTTATATGTGAATATACTTATTGTTTTTAATCCTTTTTCTGTGTATATATGGTACACTGAATTTAGAAAATAAATTAGTTTTCTTTTTAAAAATTATATTCTAATTTTAAAAGGTACAACTGACATATAACATTATATTAGTTTCAGGTGTATTGCATAATGATTCAGTGTTGGTGTATATTGCAAAAGGATCACCATAATAAATCTAGTTAACATCTATCATTAACTATAATTGCTATGCTGTAAGTACATGCTCATGACTTATCACTGGAAGTTTGTACCTTTTGACTGTCTTCTAGATTTCTGTATATTTGATTTAAGCATCTTATATGTCCATGGTAAACAAAATGGTAAAATCTTAAGAGTAAATTCAGTAAAGAAATATTGCAACTATTTTCTGAATAGACAATTCTTTAAAATTTAATTAATTGACATTTAAAAATTTTGCATGGGCATGTTCCTAACTGCACAATGAGACTTTAGATTGTAAAGGGTGGTAACAAAAGAATAAGCATTGGATATGTTTACTTTTTCTCAGACTCTTGCAAGAAACTTACCAAAACACATATGCACACCCTATACAACTTCAAACAACAGAAAATAGCTTTTTCTCTACCCACTTGTCTCCCTGCTTCCCACAATCCCTATCATGACCATGTGGTATCCAAGTTGGTCATGTCCAACTCTTTACAACCCCATGGTCTGTAGCCTGCCAGGCTCCTCTGTCCATGGAATTTTCCAGGCAAGATTACTGGGGCAGGTTGCCATTTCCTACTCCAGGGGATCTTCCTGACTCAGGGATTGAACTTGCATCTCTTGCATTGGCAGGCAAATTCTTTACCACTGGGCCACCTGGGGAGCCCACCACCACCATGACTACCAATAGGCTTAAGTATTTGAAGTACTTTCACATTTTTATGTTACATAAGAAGTGAAGAAAAACTATTCCTGAAAGTGCATTTAAAATACTGTTTTCAAATAGTTAATCTTCTGGTTGTACAAAACAGAAGCCGGTTGTTAGAAATCTCATGTGCTTCAAACATTTAGAAGGCGGTAAGTGTAAAGGACTAGAAGCATGAGTCTAGTGCTTCTTGGAGGGTGGCCATATGCCCATAGCTAAGAGACAAAAAACCCAGGAAGGAGAAGAGTGGGTTTAGATAAGTTCCAAGTAGAGATGAAATAATCATATCCTTGTCATGTATGGATGACGTTTGAGAAAGGAAGCTGAGCCACAGATAAAGATACGAGGGCTATTTGTGGTAGTAAGTGAAGCCATGGCTGTGGATAAAGATCACTAGAAAACGTGGAAAAAGAAAAGTGATGGAAAAAAAGGAGGTGGTGCAGAAAGTGGAGAAGAAAGGGAATATGGGAGCATTACACACAAAGGAGATGAAATAGGCTGCTAGGGATGGTTTATGGCCCAGTGGTTGCACCATGAACAGGACGTCTGTATGACTCCCTGGCCCCTTCCTCACCCAAGCTCAGCTCATGGTCTTTAAGTTCTCCACAGACTCACTGAAATAAGCACACCGCAGACAGCAGTGAGCCCTGCATCCTGGTGATACCATCAGTGCTCAAAGACAGCAAGGGAATGAGACCAAGGAGAATCCTTTTGGAGGCCAGATCATTAACTCCTATCTATGACATCCCTTTTTCCATCTGGAAAAGTTAAATTCTCTTGTGCAATTAGCTTTGCAGAATGGAGCAGTTTTGTTGGTTTACTGATACTGGTGAGCAAAATGGGCACAAGTGCAAGTCCTGGCGCCAGCAGTTGATTGCACCTTCCTTTCTGAGGCAGATGTGAATGTAAAGAAGAGAGAAATGTCCCTGGGGTGTTGTTGATTAAACTGACAGCCTTAGCTTTCAGGATCATTAGATTTCAAAGACAAAAAAAAAAAGGGCCCGCCAAGATGATATCCTTTGCACGGATCAGATGATGAGGAACTGAGTTGTAATTTGGGACTCATTCACAAGAAAAGGTCTGAAGGGTTTTCACATGAATAGGATCATAAGGGTCAGAATGCCAGGATCTGTGCCCACCACAGTCTCTCTGACCTGTAGTAGACTTCGCATCTAAGACTGGCTGAACAGTTTCAGTAATGCAACAGAAAGGCTCTATTCTGTAGAGCTAATTGCAAAACAAAACTCACTTCTCCAGATGGAAAATGGGATACTCAAATCCACTGAAGGAAAGAAACACGGTTTCCCCCACCACAGCTCTGCAGTCTTAGTTCCATGGGTCTTATGTATGCGCAGTAAACATTTATGACCATATTTAGGTCCAGGCAGCATGTGGGATTTTGTGCTAGTGGTTGCTGATGAATACCTCCAATAGGAATCCTTTATGTCTGAGGTATCCATGGTAACTAAGTCGAGCCCATTTCCATTGTGCTGTTAGCTGGCCATACTTTGACTCTTTGGGCTCCAGGATTCCTAATTCTTATAACAACCCAGAGAGGTAGGTAAGTGCTTTTCAGAAAAGCAACCTTAAGCAAGGGATTTGAGATTTGAAGAATACCACATAGCTACCAAGATGATACTTTTTGACTCACGGGTTAATTTAATTGAGGAATGCTCCAAAGTCAACAATTCCATAGCTAGCAACAGAATTATGATTATTAGGAAAATAATAGCTTTTTCTCTCACCTCTGAAATTTTCTGCGATGTTATGGACTTCATCGTTGGTTGTATATTTTGTAGGTAGCTCGTGTTCACCCTGCACTTGGCAGAGATCGCTAGATTTGTTACCTTAATAGCAATGTTCATTTTTTTAAGTACAGGGAAATATTTGACATACTGGAAAAATGCTTTAAAATAATGACATTAATATTATAATGTTGTATATCCTTTTTTTCCCCTAGGATACCCTGCAAATGTTCTATGGTGTCTGCATTTAACACACGTAGTAGATGTGCTTTTGTTCGCATGTGCACTGGCCACTTGAGCCCCAGCATACAATTGCCAGTGGCCTTTATTTCCTAGCTCATTTAACTGGGATCAGAAATAGTGGGATGTATTTTACTCACTTCAGTTTTTTTGAACATTAGTGTATTTTTGCTTGATTTTCTGATGGTGAACTTTTTTTTTTTTTTCCATGGAAAGGCATTTTATTTTAAATATAGCAGTGTGTACATGTCAATTTATTTCATACTAAACATTTATAAGTAGAAATGAAAGCACTGTATATAAATGAAGTGTGAATGCACTGAAAATATTATAGCTGCTGTTTTAAAATAGTTATATTAAATTTAAATCTAAGTTAGTCCTCAGACTTTCTAAAGTTTTCCTATTTGAATGGAAATACAATGTGGAATGCACCAGAGTGACATTTTTCCATTTCCCCATTGCCAAGATGGGAAGACACTTGCACTAAGCATCTGAATCCACATCTTTTTCACTAATATTCACACTGTCACTATGGCTAAGATGATGGAGCATCAAATGTGTGAATTCTAGGGAATCACATCAGATTTACTTATAATTGATTTGTGTGCAAGGAGGGCAGGCCTCTATGTTGGAGAGAAAAAAAGTTCTGAAATGTGTAAGAAAGAATGGAAACCAAGAATCATCCCTAAGGAGAGCTATTTGCTCATTCAGCTCACCTTTCTCCTATCAGTGCTAATCCTGGGCACCGACCAGATATTGAGGATACACTGGTGAGCACTTCAAGGCCCCTGCTCTCATGGATCTTACATTCTAAAGAGGGACTATGAACAGCGGCCTAGTTACTCAAGAATAAAGATGATCATTTCTTGCCGTGATGAGAGCTGTGGATAGAGGTGAACCATGTTCATGTAATAGAGGAGTCGGGGAGGCTGCTTTAGATAGGGCAATCTGGGTGGGCATTGTGGAGGAGGTGCCATGTGAACTGAGAGCCCCGAGT
Organism: Bos taurus; assembly: GCF_002263795.3. Lineage (NCBI taxonomy): Eukaryota > Metazoa > Chordata > Mammalia > Artiodactyla > Bovidae > Bos > Bos taurus. The sequence goes on along the minus strand of NC_037332.1, from coordinate 47,921,608 downwards.
GAGACTAAGCCAGCCTCATAGCTGGTAGATCTGGTGGTCTGGCTGACATTAACAGCAGATGGGGACGAGGGGTGGGGGGTTAGAAGGGGCTTGCTGAGCATTCAGCTTTATTTTTCTTATCCCTTGGATTATGAAGAATGCAATAGTCAGAATACCCAAGGATTTGTTGGAGATATTATAAGAGGCAGGAAAAAGGTGACAGGATTCACTCTGTCTATTCTTGTGATACCTATGTGAGTGTTTGTAAGCTTTAAAATATAATAAAGGTTACCTCTCCCACCTTAGCCCACCTTTTATTTTTCAGCACAGATTTAAGAAAGCGATCAAAGCAGTCATTATTAAAAATAGTCATTCTTCTTAGCAGTGCTAACTCAGAAAATAAAATCACTGGCACTTAGCTGAGATGTAGACCACATGTATCAGCACTGCTTGGCCTTGTGCCCCTTAAACCCATCTGAGTCAGATTGTTCTTTCTGCTGCTGTTTTTCCTGTAGAAATGAGAGAGACAGAAAGTATGTGTGTAGGGATGGGAAAGGAGAACTCACTTCTGGTTTTCCGGTTTCTACGCACTGCAAAAGTGCATAGTAGAGGGGGAAACAGAATATGTGAAGAAAGATGTAGAATGCGGTGCAGCAGATTCCTTAGTTGTGGGTTGAATTACCAGCTCATATAACAACAACAAAATGTGGACACTGTGAATTAGGACCTGCTGTTGTTCTTAGCTGGTGCTCATGAGGTAGTGGATGGCATGAACTGTGAAGAAGTGACTTGTGCTGTTTTGATGATAAACAGAGGTCTAGCCCCCAAGGCACTGAATTCTTTTCCAACTTCTTCCTCTGAGATCTTCCTTTGACATCTTCTGTGATGTTATGGACTTCATCGTTGGTTGTATATTTTGTAGGTTGAGAACATGTTCCTCTGTTGGGAAACAAAGGTAGCATGAAAACCTTGAGATCTTCTCAGGAAGAGGAACCTCTAGGAACTTATTCTTCTGGGGAGAGCCAGGACTCAGAACACTTGGAATGGTATCTGAGCAGGAGGAGTTGGAATTGGCTGGCCAGTGAGTGTTTATTATGCTTAAGCTACAGAGCTAATTACTGTGAGCAGACACAAAGGAAAGAGAAGACCAAAACCCTATCCTCGTGATACTGACAAATCAGTTGGCCTGAGCACACAGGAATTAACCAAAGAACACTTCTGCCAAGTTCCAGTTGTGTAAAAGGGGAGGATATGAGTCTTGTAGGGAACACAGAGTTGAGGCATGAGTAATTGGTCAGTAAGGCTGCCTGCAGGAGAATTTTGGGCGGAGTTTTGGAGGAAGTGAGGACAAGACTGGAGTTAACATACGTAAAACTTGTCACCTGAAGAAGACTGGAACCACCTGGAGGTTGAGAATGCAGTATCTCTTTCTTATATGTTCCCTGAGGTCCCTTGTTACTCTATAGCAGTGTTTACCAAGAGCTGGAATGAGGGACTTGGGCGCCATGTTGCTACATCCATGAAAGACTGGCCTTCTACTCTGCCACCGGCCACAGCTCAAAATGGAAACAAGTGTCACAGGTACCTGTAGTCCTGTCCCTTTTGTCTTCCTATGTCCACTCGCTTTCGAGCTCTTTCTCCGTCCAACATTGCTCACAAAGGAATCTCTGAGTCTGAGAAAGAACAAATATCCAGTAACCTTCTGCCGCTGGCCTCACTGAAAGGGGAGAGAATTCTGTTGAATGCCATTGGAAATGTAAGGATCTCTTGTGACAGTCAAGTCTCAGGAGGAAACTAGTGGTTAAATTGCTAAGTTCTTTGAGGCACTTGCAGTGCAGATAAGTGCCTGACCTCTCAGTATCATGTTTCTGACTTCTTTGTTCTGGCTTCGTTTTTTTTTTTTTTCAAAATGCCATTTTCATTTGTTCTTAGAGTGAAGAACACGTCAAAGAGCCTTTCTAGCAGTAGGTGGTTTTACAGAGCACATGAAGAATGAAAACTAAATTATCATCCTGGAAGCAGTCCACTAGCATCAGGGAGGTGTCAGATTACGTTCCAGGCTTGGCTGTGTCAGAATGTGAAACAGGAAAGGGAGGACGGAGGCAATGTTGCATCAATTGGGCCCAAAGCCCCCTTTACCTTGAATATGGAGAAAAATCGAGGCAAGATTTTTTTTTTAACTATTTTCTCCATGGTTCTTATCTAATTCAGTACATCTTAAATGATAGTTTATAGAATGCTGATACATCAGGAAAAAACCCCAGGTTGTACTGGTCTTGCATGTTCTCACCTAGCTCTTTTACCTGAATCCTCATTACAATCTATGGGAATGTTAGCATCATTCCCATAGATTAGTTTTAATTAATCTATATTAGTCTTAATGCTATCAGCTAGGTGATTCGTGGGTTTTATTGGTTATTCTTTTTTTTTAATTTGACCGCACCATGAGGCATGTGGGCTCTTAGTTCCCCACTCCTGCATTGGAAGCACAGAGTCTTAACCACTGGACCGCCAGGGAAGTCCCCCTTTTTTGGTTATTCTTGATAAACTAATGGAATCGTGGCATTTGGAAATTAAAAATTAACTCAAGAATTTGTGCCAAAACTCAAATTACAGATACTATTGTATTTTAAGTGCCAGTGCTGTCCCAAACCACCAACACATTGTGTACCAGTTAGTCTAATAGATTACCATTGATTTCCTGTTCCATATATTTTAAGAGATTGACGTTAGTAAGCTGCTTTATTGTTGTTGTTGTTTAGTTGCTAAGTCGTATCCGACTTTTGTGACCCTGTGGACTGTAGTCCACCAGGTTCCTCTGTCCATGGGATTTCCCAGGCAAGAGTACCTGAGTGGGTTGCCATTTCCTTCTCCAGGGGATTTTCCCGACCCAGGGATCGAACCCTCATCTCCTGCACTGGCAGGTGGATTCTTTACCACTGAACCACTAGGGAAGCCCAGTAAGCTGCTACACTTCCTTAATCAAAGAGGCAGGAACCTTTGCAAAACACTCAGCTGATGAAATGGCTCACTAAAATGAGTCTAGAAAACTGTTAACTGTTTTCTAACACTCCTGCTGAACTCAACTCACTACCAAGTAGACTTTGATTCATTTGTGTGTAGAGTTCCCTAGGCCAGGTTAGCTTGGCTATATATATATATTTATCAGTTGAAATAGGGTACTGCTGCTATTGTCATCATGTATCTATACATAAATCAGAGCAAGGCCAGAGGAGGAACATGGTAGATCACAGAGCAACTGAGAAAGATGACAGCAGTGACTAGAAAATAAAACATAATGGTTGTATTTCAGGGACCCTACCCAACAGATGGTAGTTATCATAGCTTTTGAAGTTTCATCTGATTACTTTGCCAACAAAGGTCCATCTAGTCAAGGCTATGGTGTTTCCAGTGGTCATGTATGGATGTGAGAGTTGGACTATAAAGAAAGCTGAGCACAGAAGAATTGATGCTTTTGAACTGTGGTGTTGGAGAAGATTCTTGAGAGTCCCTTGGACTGCAAGGAGATCCAACCAGTCCATCCTAAAGGAGATCAGTCCTGGGTGTTCATTAGAAGGACTGATGTTGAAGCTGAACCTCCAATACCTTGGCCACCTGATGCGAAGAGCTGACTCATTTGAAAAGACCCTGATGCTGGGAAAGATTGAGGGCAGGAGGAGAAGGGGATGACAGAGGATGAGATGGTTGGATGGCATCACCGACTCAATGGACATGGGTTTGGGTGGACTCTGGGAGTTGGTGATGGACAGGGAGGCCTGGCGTGCTGCAGTTCAAAGAGTTGGACATGACTGAGCGACTGAACTGAACTGAACTGATAGGTTGATTGATCCTCAAGTCTAACCTGACATTGTAGTCCACACTCCTCTCTTGCTATCTGCTGACATAATTGGGGAGAAGTTGAAGTTACCTTCTGTCAATGGGGTAACTCCTCAGCAAACATAGTAAACTACCCTCCATTGTACCACTCCTCCCTATAAAATGGGCTAGAGATTCCTGTTCCATTTCTGTATTTAAGAAAGAATGATCAAACTCTTTTATTTCGAAAGGATACACATACCCCCAATGTTTATAGCAGCACTACTTACAATAACCAAGACATGGAAGCAACCTAAATGTTCATTTACAGACAAATGGATAAAGAAGATGTGGTGTGTATATACAATGGGATGTTAGCCATTCAGCCATGAAAAAAAATGAAATGATGCCATCTGTAGCAATATGGATGGACCTAGAGATTATCATGGGCTTCCCTGGTGGCTCAGACGGTAAAGAGTCTGCCCACAATGCGGTAGACCTGGGTTTGATCCCTGGGTTGGGAAGATTCCCTGGAGAAGAGAAAGGCTATCCACGTCAGTATTCTTGCCTGGATAATCCCATGGACAAAGGAGCCTGGCAGGCTACAAGTCCATGGGGGTCACGAGGAGTCGGATACAATCGAGCAATTTTCACTAGAGAATATCATATGAAGTGAAGTAAGTCAGAGAAGGAAAGACAAATACCATATGATATCACTTATATGCGGAATCTAAAATATGATACAAATGAACTTGTTTACAAAATAGGAACAGACTCATAGACATAACAACATACTTATGGTTACTAAAGGGGAAAGGGGTCAGAGTGGGATAAATTAGGTGTTTGGGATTAGCAGATACAAGCTACTATATAGAAAACAGATAAACAACAAGGCCCTACTGTATAGCACAGGGAACTATATTCAGTGTCCTGTAATACACCATAATGGAAAAGAACATGGAAATGAATTTTCATATATATGAATATATATGAAATACATTTATTATTTTATATATGCATATACATCGTATATTATATATATATATATATATATAATTCTGCTGTACACCAGAAACTAACAACTTCGTGAATCAACTATAATTCAATTTAAAAACAAGAATGGTCAAGAAATACAGTGCACATTTCATTCTGGTATATACTATTTGAGCGTCTTTTCTCAATGTAAGTAATGTAAATGGGGCATCTAAACATAGTCCCACTTAATATTCATAATCAATACTTATTAAGTGACTCCCAAATATCAGGGTATATTCTAGAAGCCTCAGAATAAACCTTTAAAGGGTACCTTATTGACATAATTTTATAAATGAAACTGAGTTTCGGAAAACTGAAGTAATTTGTACAAATACACAGTTCAGTTCTGTCGCTCAGTCGTGTCCAACTCTTTGCAACCCATGGACTGCAGCACGCCAGGCCTTCCCTGTCCATCACCAATTCCCGGAGCTTGCTCAAACTCATGTCCATTGAGTCAGTGATGCCATCCAACCATCTCATCCTCTGTTGTCCCCTTCTCCTCCTGCCCTCAATCTTTCCCAGCATCAGGGTCTTTTCTAAGGAGTCAGCTCTTCACGTCAGGTGGCCGAAGTATTGGAGTTTTAGCTTCAGCATCAGTCCTTCCAATGAACATTCAGACTGATCTCCTTTAGGATGGACTGACTGGATCTCCTGGCAGTCCAAGGGACACTCAAGAGTCTTCTCCAACATCACAGTTCAAAAGCATCTATTCTTCGGCTCTCAGCTTTCTTTAAGGTCCAACTCTCACATCCATACATGACTACTAGAAAAACCATAGCTTTAACTAGACAGACCTTTGTCAGCAAAGTAATGTGTTTGCTTTTTAATATAAAGAGAAGGTTGGAGAAGGAAATGGCAACCCACTCCAGTACTCTTGCCTGGAAAGCCCATGGACAGAGAAGCCTAGTAGGCTACAGTCCATGGGGTTACAAAGAGTTGGACACAACTGAGTGACTTCACTTTATTTACTTTACTTTTTAGGTTGGTCATAGCTTTTCTTCTAAGGAGCAAGCATCTTTGAATTTCATGGCTGCAGTCACCATCTGCAGTGATTTTGGAGCCCAGGAAAATAAAGTCTGTCACTGTTTCTATCGTTTCCCCATCTGTTTGCCATGAAGTGATGGTACCGGAGGCCATGATCTTGGTTTTTTGAATGTTGAGTTTTTAAGCCAGCTTTTTCACTTTCCTCTTTTAGGTTCATCAAGAGGCTCTTTAGTTCCTCTTCACTTTCTGCCACAAGGGTGGTGTCATCTGCATATCTGAGGTTATTGATATTTCTCCCAGCAATCTTGATTTCACCTTGTGCTTCATCCAACCTGACATTTTGCATGATGTACTCTGCATATAATGGAGAAGGAAATGGCAACCCACTTCAGTATCCTTGCCTGGAGAATTCCATGGACAGAGGAGCCTGGTGGGCTACAATCCATGGGGTCGCAAAGAGTTGGACAACACTGACTAACACTACACTCTGCATATAAATTACATAAGCAGGGTGACAATATATAGTCTTGATGTACTCCTTTCCGGATTTGGAACCAGTCCATTGTTCCATGTCCTATTCTAAGTGTTGCTTCTTGACCTGCATATAGGTTTCTCAGGAGGCAGGTAAGGTGGTCTGGTATTCCCGTCTCTTTAAGAATTTCCCACAGTTTGTTGTGATCCACACAGTCAAAGGCTTTGGCATAGTCAATAAAGCAGAAGTAGATAGTTTTCTGGAATTCTCTTGCTTTTTCTGTGATCCAATGAATGTTGGCAAAAGTTAGGGAGTAACAAAATAAGTCTAGAGTCCAGATCTATCATACTCACAAACCCATGATTTTTCAATACTATGTGGCCAATCCAATTAGAAAAATCTGAAAATCTTATACTTTTCAGTCTTTCTTGTACTTGGCTTTCAGATTAAAAGTATTGGTTATACTTTGCAAAAATGTGGTGCTCAATATTCCAATTAGATTTAATAAACATTTATTGAGCACTTAATAGGTTCGTAAGTAAATAAAATATGGTTCTTAGCATTAAGAACTTAAAATCTAAGGGTAGATATGCATACACTTGAAACTTCTATTTGGAACTCCAGTTATGAGCCAGGAGCTATGCTAGGTGCATTGCAAACATTATCTTGCTTTACTATTATATCTTTCTAAGAGTCTTACAAAGTAGGTATTTTATAAATATTTTTGCCAAGATGTAAATCGTAAACAAAGATCAATTAGGCCAGTATTCCAACTAGGTAAAATAAGGAAAGTTTTATCAAGAAGATAAATGGCACTTCAAGCTGAGCCCTAAAGAGTATCTGGGATTTAAATAGGATGGCTGGAAGATGAAGTTCCTGGAGAAAGCCTTCCATGCTATGTGAAAAGAAGGAACAAATCAATGAGGGCAAGGAAGTGTAGGGCGTGTTCAAGTGAGAACAGATAGTTTGTATGGGATAGTATAAATTAGGCCCATAGTGTGGGAAGGAAGTGATAATATAGGTCATGAAGACCATGCCCTGCATGCTCACAGAGATCAGGCATCATAGGAAATGGGAAGCTATTAAAGACTTTGTCATAACAGAATGATACATCTGATTTGATTCAGAAAAAAAGTCAGTCAGAAGCCTATATCAATAACCATAGATTGTCTCATGACCAATGCATTAGAATTATTTGCTATAATCATTTCCTTTAAAACATCATTTTTAAAAAGAAGTATTTAAAATACAGGTAATTAACATTTTATAAGGGCTTCCCTGGTGGATCAGATGGTAAAGAATCCACCTGCAATGCAGGAGACCTGGGTTTGATCCCTGAGTTGGGAAGATCCCTTGGAGGAGGGCATGGCAACCCACTCCAGTATTCTTGCCTGGAGAATCCCCATGGACAGAGGAGCCTGGCAGGCTATAGTCCATGGGGTCGCAAAGAGTTGGACACGACTGAACGACTAAGCACACACACAGCATTTTATAAGATGATTTGTATAGTTTTCTAATGCCAAGAGCTGGTAATCACATGCTTTGACTATCTTGAAAGGATTTTCCTCCTTCTAGCCGTCTGGTCTAAGTATTAGCAATGAGTCCTCTCCCTTTACTTCTTGTAAACTTGATAGAATTTATTGTATCACTGTTTTGATACATGAGTCTATTGTCACCAATAGATGTAGACTTTGGAGGATTTGGACTGCGGTTTTTGCTTTCTTTAATATCTCCCAAGCTCTGCATAAACCATTATTACTTCATGAATACTTGGTGGATGGATGAAGAATTGAATGGAGAGCCCCTAGCTTCACTGTAATTTGCACTCAGCATCAAGGTGAATGCTTAACCCAGGGCCACAGTGAGAAAGCCTTTGGGACTTCTGAAAACCAGGTTTCTGTAAATTGTCAAATAGATAAATTCCATGGTATCTACAGATCAGTGGGTTCCACACACATAAATTTGAATTCACTAAATCTAGGCTGATGGAAGAGGTTGACCTGGATGAGGGTTTTCTAGCACAGGAGTCAACAGTGAATCACGGTCCAGATCCAGCCCATTGCCTGTTTTTGCATGACCTGCAGTCTAAGACTGGTTTAAGACTCCCCTGGTGGTCCAGTTGCTAAGTTCCCAAGCTCCCAGTGCAGGGGGCCCAGGTTCGATCCCTAGTCTGGAAACTAGACCCCCCACACAGCACCTAAGACCCATTTTCTCAGTCTCTCAGTCGTGTCCGACTCTTTGCAACACCATGGAGTATAGCCCACCAGTCTTCTCTATCCATGGCATTTCCCAGGCAATAATACTGGAGCAGGTTGTCATTTCCATCCCCAGGGGAGCTTCCCAACCCAAAGATTGAACCCATGTCTCTTGCGTCTCCTGCACTGACAGTCAGATTCTATACCACAAGTGCCACCTGGGAAGCCCTAAGACCTGGTGTGGTCAAATTAATTTTTTTTAAAGAATGGTTTATATATTTTTAAATAATTGAAAAAAGGAATAATAGTAATATGTTGAGATGTGAAAATCAAGTAAGATGCAGAAACCAAGTTTCATTATGCAGAAACCAAGTTTTACTGGGATACAGTTACTCTTACTTGTTCACATCCTGTGTCCTGTCTGACTACTTTCTCACTACGGTGGCAGAGTTCAACAGTTGTTGCAGAGACCACCTGGCCTACAAAGTCTAAAATATTTATTCTCTGGCCCTTCACGAAAAAGTTTGCTCACCCTGGCTGGACTGTGTCTTTCTGGCCTTCTTAATCCATTTATATGGCTTTCTTCCTTTTCTGTGCAAATGGAAAATGAGTTTAACTTCATTAGAAGCAAGAAACTTGTAGCTTTGCCTTCAGGTTTTTTTCCCCCTCCTTCTCTTGAGAATCTTGAATGTTCTATATATATCTAGATTTGCAAAGCTAAAGAATAATGAGGTAGAATATGTTTTATCCATTAGTATATCCCTTTTCTATGGGGATCCTGCAAGTATGGTTTTCTCTTTAGGTTAAAGAGCCGCATTCCTTTTCTAATCATATCCCATTTTTAGTTCACACTCAGGCTGTCAGTTCCACAGAACAATGTCAAATGAGCTTAGGATCTCTTTGTTTTTAATTTTTATTTTTTGGCTCTACTGGGTCTTTGTTGCTGCACGAGCTTTTCTCTAGTTGCAGGAAGCGGGGGCTACTCTCTAGTAATGGTGTGCTGGCTTCTCACTGCGGTGGCCTCTTTGGTTGTAGAGCATAGGCTCGAGGGCACACAGGCTTCAGTAGTTAGAGCACATGGACTTAGTAGTTGCGGCTTGCGGGCTCTCGAGCACAGGCTCAATAGTTGTGACACACGGGCTTAGTCGCTCCACAGCATGTGGGATCTTCCCAGATCAGGGATCAAACCCATGTCTCCTGCGTGGGCAGGCAAATTCTTTACCACTGAACCACTGGGGAAGCCCTTTAGGATCTCTTGAAAACCTCTTCCAGCAGCCTCTGCCAGTGTCTTACCCGGGGAGTTTTCTTCAAAAAGGCTCAGGGATAGTGGAATAACCTTGGATGATGATCAGTATATTTCACCTTCCTGTTTGGTGTGTTAATGCCGTCTGTGCACTGCGGTTTTGTTTGCACTTCTCAGCATCATCACTTTCGGAGCTTTCAGGGCCTAAAGCTGCAGCCATTCTGAAATATCAAGGAGGCAACAGGACCCAAAGTGAAAAATATTCCCACCTCGTCAGGTTTGTGATTCACCCCTGAGGCAAATGTGATCTGGCTTCCATCCCCTTCATCCCACGGAAAGCACTCGACTTCATCAGGAACTTGCTGGCTGCCAAATCCTAGGGACGCGTCTCGGTCCTCATCCTGATGTCTTTTTTGAAGAATTATTCAAACAGGAAACCATTCTTCCCTGTTTCACTCTCTCTCTCCTTGGTTCCCAGAACAAAATCTAGTCCTGACATTTGCTCTCTTTTTTCCCGAAAGCTCCTCGGAGCTGCTAGGTGCTTCTCTTTTCACCTGCCCTTCCCACATATCTTGTCTCCAGGGAGACAAGTGGAACCCACTATGTTTCACTAGATGTGTCCGTTCTGAGTAGACTCCTGACATCTGTGTTTCGGCTGTTATCTCCATTTCGAGCACTGTACCCATAGCTATCGTGAGTGTGCCGTCACTCATCCGATCACCCTGAACTCCCTTCTTTCTGCATTTTCAACACGCACAGAGTCCTGTCATTTATTTACTGTACCATATGTTTTGAGTTTTCTTTTCCTCTGTTCTCACTGCTGCTTCCTTTGTTCAGGCCCTCATCATCCCTCCCTTGAACTCTTTGCACTGGTCTCCTGCTAGTTTCCCCCGCTGACTCTAGTCCTCTGTCTCCAACCACCCTCAATACTCCTGCAAGCGCGGTCTCCAAGACCAAATGCCTCCAATGGCTTCCATTCACCCAAGGGCAGAAGTCTACATTTCTTATGTCGCTTCTGGCATTAGGCTTAGTTTCGCATCTTGCCTCTTATCGTCTTCTGGTTGTAATCTTCGCTCCGTTAGCACGGAAAGCCTAGTCTTTCTGAAACCTCTATTGGTTATTTCACGCCTCCGCTCTGATTGTTGTATTCTTGACCTTCGTCTCCATCTGGACAAATCTCGCACACCTCCCAAACCCCAGTTCAAATATGGTTCTCCGTCTCCCGAAATGACCACCCCCTCCTCTTTGCCATCATTGGAGTTTTGCACACTCCCTGAGGAGAACACAGTTCACAGTGTACTATAATTGTTTGTTTACCCTTTTTCACACAGAGGACTCTGTCTCCTCCCTCACTGTATTTTCAGTTCATAGCACACAGTCTATCTCAGGAAAAGCATCCAAGAAACGAATGTGTCCAACCTGCATGTCAGTATCTACACCATGTCCTCTGGGTGCAGTTATGTTGCCAGGCATGTTAGAAATGAATGGCGCTAGGAAATCCAAGTAGGCCAGTTATCAGCAGAAAAGGTTTATTTCCTTCTCTTAATATTTAATTTGTGTTGAATCTAGGCTGAGTGTATGTGGCTATATATAGTCAGTCTAGAAGTCAGGTGTGGGAAGATTGGTATTTATTTTAATAGACCAGAGTAAAAGAGAAAAAGAGAGACTTCTAATGTAGTTATTAGTGAGTCACATACATTAAAGTTTAATTTCTCGTACTGATAAAGAGAGAGCTTGGTAGAAAGCTTAGTGTCTAATTAGTCATATAAAGTATGTGAATATGTGTAATATTAAATATATGTATATGTACATATATATTTAAATGTCAGCTTTAAAACATTACTAAGTTGATGGTAAAGCATCTGTCTACAGTGTGGGAGACCCAGGTTCTATCCCTGGGTGGGGAAGATCTCCTGGAGAAGGAAATGGCAACCCACTCCAGTATTCTTGCCTGGAAAAATCTCATGGACAGAAGAGCCTGGTGGGCTACAGTCCATGGGGTTGCAAAGAGTCGGACATGACTGAGCAACTTCACATAAGTTATAATTTATTATCGTCATCCTCAGGAAATTATCATTGTAAGCCCCATAATAAACACAGGGGACTTTAGGGGCTTCCCTAGTGGTCCAGTGGTTAAGATTCTGAGCTCTCAGTGTAGGGGGGACGGGTTCAATCCCTGGTCAGGGGACTAAGATCCCACATGCCAAGCAGGGCAGCCAAAAACAGGAACAAAAAAAAGACAAGGGACTTCATGGGGTTAACCTGTGGGGTTAAATATATCGTCCCTGCTTTATAGAACTCAAAAATCATATACATAAAAAGATAAGTAATAAAGCTGTTTAAAGTAAGCCAATTAATGGCAAATAATAAATGAGATTCCATTTTGTATCCTGGAGGAGGAAATGCCAACCCACTCCAGTATTCTTGCCTAGGGAAATTCCATGGCCAGAGGAGCCTGACAAGCTATAGTCCATGGGTTCTCAACAGAGCCACACACAACTTAGTGACTAAACACCAATAACACCTTACTATAGCTCTGTGCACACAGTGGGTGTTTAATAAGTATTTGCTTAGTGAATGAAGTGACAATGGGACAGACCAAATTTGTAATAATTTTTCAATTGTCCTTCCTTCACTTTTTGCATTTACCTGGAGTTGGGTCTTGCTCTATTTTTGACACTAGCTAATTGTGCATAAGAGTAAGAATTTATCCTTAATACTTTTCATAGATCTCAGATAAAGCTTATTTTTGTTTTACAAGTTAGAAATCAAAATTAATAAATATATAATGTGAATAATAAGTGTATACATAAAGCATAAAAGTAACAAATATATAAAAATGTATATAATTTAAAGCTCTGTAAAGTCTGCTGCTTCACTGAAGGCTTTGTCAGTTTTGCTGAGACACTTTGGGTGAACATGTAAAGTCTTTAATGACCTGAGGCAAATATTCAGGAAATTTTAACCGTTGTCTTTTCAATGGGAGCAAATTGTTTCAGACAACAAATTGTAGGTTTCCAATAGGAAGGAAACCAACTAAACATATGGTTCCTTCTAGAAGTTGTTTTAGTCTTTTTCAGAAAGAGGTTTGGGGTGATTCCAGGTGCCTCACCAGCTTCATTGGAGTGGAATACAGGTAACCTGTGTACACTCGATCTTTGCCAATTTGTGAAACCTACCAGGCAGCCCAGATTTACCCATGGAACCTCCTTATGGCTTAGCAAAGTATCTTAAAAAAAAAGAATGGATGGTCATGTTCTAATTCATCTATTTTTCTGTATCTGTATAGAAAGGTTAATATTTTCATGTGCATGCATGCTAAGTCCCCTCAGTCATTTCGGACTCTTTGCAACCCCGTAGTCTATAGACCACCAGGCTCCTCTGTCCATGGGATTCTCCAGGCAAGAACTGTGGAGTGGATTGCCATTTCCTCCAACAGGGGATCTTCTCAACCCAGGGACTGAACCCCAGTCCTTACATCTCCTGCATTGGCAGGCAGGTTCATTACTACTGATGCCACCTGGGAAGCCCCTAATATTTTCACAAGTATGCTTAACTATTAGGGATTTCAAATGGTCATCCCCAAGGCCCTCTTCTTCGCCGTTTCCAGTTTGGAACTCCATCTTATGGAAATAGCCACGTTTTGAAGCAGGTGTAGCTCTTCCTGCAAGTTTCTCCAGTGCAAGCAAATTGGAATCTCACAGGTCTGCATGTACTCCTGTCTTCTCTTCCCTCTTTACTCAACCAGAAAGAAGATTTTCCCCAGTAATAGTCTTGTAGAAGTACCATCTTGGAGCTTGATGCTATTGCCATAGTGAATTTCACTTTTCAAAACTATACATGTGTAAAAATAAAAAGGAACAGTTATATCTTATTAGGGTTCATGCAGCAGGTAATTATTCCAAAGTAGCTCCAAACTGAATTTTCACTTCTCCATTCTCATCTTGGAAGACACATTGACAGTGGCTCAGCCCATGCTTTCTTTGGTTATCTTATTGACAGTAATATCAGATGGACCTTATTTAATTGAGTACCTGTATGTTCTTAAATAAGTAAATAGTATTATTCCAAGTTGACCTATTGACATAATCTCGAAGACCATGTCATTTATAACACCTCAGTTTATTATTTCAACCATCACACTGGCTTGCAGAGAATTCCTTATTTAAATCACTGTACATTTTATTTTTTTTTTTAATTCCAAGGCTTATTTCAGTCATAAGTCCATTCTCTATGAGGTGGAACTACCAATGTGATAGCAGTGACTTTCCTTTTTTAAATTTGCTTTTCGTTTGAATTATCTTCACTGTCTTAAGAAACGAGCAAGGTTAGTCAGTAGAGAAAGAGCTCATCGCCACTCCAGCTATTTTTAAAGACTTTGATTTTTTAAAAATGGTTAGATGGAAACAATAGAACTATGATTCAACTAGGCTGCCCCTGGCCTCTGTTTATTCTTTTATTGTTGCTTCATGTTTTTCAATAACACTGTTTCTTTAGAAAATCTTTCTTTTTTCCCTAAACTACTTGCTATATAAGAATGTAGCAACTAGAGATCATTTTAATACATGTTTATAAATAATTACCTTAGCTGAGCTGGTCTGTTGATTAAGTATGTATTAAAGACACTTTTTCCCCCTATAAAACAGCAGTTCTGTATAATGTTTTTCATAGAATGAATTCTAATTTCCTCAAAATTCATAAAATATTGCATTTCAATATTTTCAGGAGATGTGCCTTGCTGTGCTTAGTCGCTCAGCTGTGTCCAATTCTTTTCGACCCATGGGCTGTAGCCCGCCAGCCTCCTCTTTCCATGGGGATTCTCTAGGCAAAATAGTGGAGTGGATCGCCATGCCCTCCTCCAGGGGATATTCCCAACCCAGGGATTGAACCCAGGTCTCCCACTGCATTACAGGCAGATTCTTTACAGTCTGAGCCACCAGGGAAGCCCATTATTACACTCACTCCCAAATCATGGTGTCAAATATAAATCAGATATGTTTAAAAAGTGATGGAAAATATCTTCTTTGATAATTCTTTATTTGCCAATAAGTTACTTTGCAGAAGGCAATGTAAAATAGTCCCATTCGTCTCCTAATTTTGACCTGTATACAACTATACATCTAGTTTTTCTTTCAAGAAAGCCACATCCTAGGAACCCAGAAAAGGATTCTATCTGGGTAATTCTCAATTTCTCTTTGTATCATTTACAAAGCAGGCAAAACCACTCCTGACATTTGATTTTTGAAAACCATAAAATCATTTCACCACCAAAGCCCAAACTTTCTAAATCAAATTTTGACTGAAGAACAAATACTTTTGTCATTTATAAACCTTTGAAGTTGGGGGTTCACGTCGAACTTTCCAGACAGCCATCAACAAAGCCATATCAACCCATGTCTCTGAAGCACATTAAATTATACAGTGCTCCCCATGTACGAGCTGTGTTGGCCACTGAAGGAAAAGAACTTAACTCTTGCGTAGGCCAGTTTGTTGGTGTGGGGGTGACAGGTGTGCTCCAGCGAGGCCACTGGGAGAGGTGGAGTGTGGGGTGCCTGTTGGAGGGTGCAGGGAGTTGGCCCTTTGCACTCCACTTGCAAGGCTCGTTCTTTGTAGCTCTGGTTTGTGATGTGATTTATGGGAGCTGCAGCTCACGGGCCATACATCACCTTCCTGGTCGGCTTTGTTGACACCTTGTCACATTCTTGTGGGCTTGAGGAATTCATTGTTCTTGTTTGAACCGATAAGAACCCAAAAAAAAAGAAAATGAATAAAAAAAATTTTCTCACTGAGACCTTGGGAAAGGCCGAGGGGGTGGAACGTTGACGTGGAGCAGCGAGGCTGTACTTTCCCAAGCAGAGCAGCTTCGCCACCTTCTCCTGCCCCAGGAAGCCTCACCCTGAGGTGTGCAGCTCTGGGTGCACCCCGGAAGTCGTTTTCTGGTTGTGAGGTGTCTCTTTTTTGCTGAGATGGGACGGGAGAGGGGCTTCAGGAGGAGTAAAGAAGAGGAGGGAGTTTTCCTTCCAGAAATGGGAGCTACACTGGCTAAGAAGAGCTGCCAGTGGAAGGTAAAATGACCCTGGGCACTGGGGAATGTAAAGCACGCGGTGACTTTTGATGTGAGCCGGTCTGTTCGAAGTTCATCCTTTGTAGAGCGTGCTTTTCGGGCATGCTGCCATGCTGACCTCTCCCCTTTGATGTGTAGCGCCCCATGCCTCACTTAGTATTTTGGCAGCCTACACAGGCTGCCATCTGAGGCCAGCACTTGAAGAGAGTAGAACTTTTCAGAATAGCAACTCATAGAGCCACTGATGTATACAGAGGATATTACCTCCTGTTTCCACAGAGCAAATGCATGATCTGCCTGCTGCTTTTTTTATTTTTTTTAAAGATCTTTGCAGAATAATCTCTCTGATAACTTTGCTTCAGAAAACAGAATGGATTAAACTTCTTTTTATCCAAGAAAAGTAACAGGTCAGATCATATAAACCACCTCATGGGATCCTTAGTGCTCATACTTCCTGTGTGAAAACAAGAGGTTTTCTTTGAGAGCAGCTTAGCACAAACACAGTCCATTCACTAATATTCTCTGTCATCAGCTTTTGTTGATTGGAAGGAGAAGAACCGATTCGCACCCCAGCCAAGGGCTGGTGTCCAGGGAGTTTAGCATTTTTGTGTTGTACTGTTAACAAGTTCATGTGTCCTGTCGTAAATCCCTTCACCTGGAAGCATCATTCACACATCCCCGCTAGGAACCTCATGTTGAACTGGAGCCACAGCTTCTTAAAACGGCTCTTGCAACCACGTTTCCTGTAGAATGCATGTGTACAAACTCCTTCTGGCACTTGATTTGCCAAGCAGTTACTGTGCTGCGAACAAGGAATGCTGGAAGAACTGCCAAGGTAGGTGGTCGGAGAATAAGACTGAAGAGTTGACATTGTGATAATATTGAATGCAAATGAAAGTGACCTAATATATGTATGATAATACAGTGATTGCATGATTAAAGTGAGAGACTAGTTTTGGAAGGCATATACTTTGTGTGTGGGTCATCTGTCTTGCTCTGAACTGCTGTTTTTTGACTAATATTTAAATGTCTAAATATATGCAATGCTGTCCGCATCGGCATCAAACCTCTAACACACATCCAGCTTTGAAAATCTACAAGCCCAGATCCTCCCATTCCTTACAATGCTGATGAGCCTGCCAGTTCTGCTTCTGCCTTTTCTCTTAGCTCAGAAGCTACTCTGGCTTCCAGAATTAAGTTTATTGACAGTGTTTCACTGCTCTCTGCTGGAGAAGCCCAAAGCTAGGCCTGGCTTCCAGGGCTCAAATCGTTTGCAAGGAATGCAGGTAAGATGGCTCAGCTGATAAACTCCCCACCTCTGAAATTCACCTTAACACAAGACTTACCCGTCCTTGTCATAGATCACAGTTGAAAAGCCGTGGTGTGCAGACTAGGAACGGGTTTCTCAGAGAAGAAGATGGGTAAGATGAAAATAGATCGCTGCCCAACCTCCAATTTGTTACCTCCAAAGTTGTCCCATATAAAGCTAATCCATGTGGTGGTACAGAGAAATGTGCACCACTCTCAAGTTAACTCCCATCCTTCCATTTTGACACACAGATATATACCTTATTCTGCTACATACGTCTGAGATGATCATCCCCCAGCCCCTCAAAAAAGAAAAGAAAGCTCTCTTGGCCAAGCTATTTCTTCTAAACTCTTTCTTTAGTATGTGTGTGTCTGGAGAAAAGACATCAAAAGTATTTAATCAAATAAACCAAGAGTGTGTTAGGGACATTTTTTCCTAAAATATTTTCTAGGCAGGAATAAATATTAATTTCCACCTTCATTTTCATGAACACAAATCCATACCTTCACTGAAATGTTACACTTCTCAAGCATGAAACAAAAGTACAAGTGCAGAAAGAAAAACAGCCAACGCTTTTGATGAATATTGTTTTTCATATCCATTTTGAGTATGTGTATACACATCAATTTATGCATGTGTGCATGTGTGATTATCGTGTATATTGTACATATGTATGTTTTGAAGGGATAAGCCTAGTACATCTCCAGAGTGGACTATGCTCTTTTAGGCTCTTTTCAGTCTGGCATCTTTTAACTTAAAAACAACTTGATGAATAGAAATCATAAAAAGCCATGTTAGAACAGCATTAAAGTGCTCTTCTATTCTACAGCATTCCAAGTGAATTATTGCTGTGCTGTCAAAGAAAACAAAAACATTTGGGAAGGACTGTTTATTTTACAGTGGTTGACCAAAAGTATGCAAGTGGTTATAAAAAAATGTAGACAGCTAACGATGGGAGGTGCCACTTGCACATTCTGAAATCCATTCACAAACCTTTGACACTGACTCCCGATCACGATCACGAGAGATAATATTAGAGGCAAACACATTTTCCATGGGGAAGATACTAGCGCTTTCAGAGCCTTGCTCATTCAGAGTAAACAAATAAAACAACTATCTTCTATCCTGTATCACTGGCATCTTATCACAGAGCCTGCTGGCATGATATGTTTTTCTTCCAAGAAGAGCAAGGAAATTTTTGCAAAAATATTTCTCTAGGAGGTTATGGCAACATGATCTATTTTTGTGCTGTGCAGCCTTTGTATTTAAAGGTTAAAATAAAAACTGCCGTTGACAGTGTTAATAGTCTTTCATTAAACAAATACATGATTTTTAAGCTAGATAAGAAATTAAAAATCCTTAACACAGTCCCTTTGTATTAAAGATAATAAAATGTATAATCAGAGAAGATAAATTACTTGTTTTAAAGTTGCATTGGCTAGGCAGTGTGGAGGGATGAGAGTTAGAAATAGGAGGTTGCTGTTTCTGAGATGGCTCAGTGGTGAAGAATCCTCCTGCCAATGCAAGAGACGCAGCAGATGTGGATTGATCCTTGGGTCAGAAAGACCCACTGGAGTAGGAAATGGTAACCCACTCCAGGATTCTTCCCTGGAAAATGCCATGGTCAGTGGAGCCTGGTGGGCTTCAGTCCATGGAGGTCACAAAAAATCTAATGCGACTGAGCATGCTCGCACACACAGACTATACAGAGTGAAGACCTCATTAATACTTCCTGGGAAATGCTTATTTTAATGTTTAAGGATTTCTCATTAGTGAAGGGACCAAGGAATCTAGGTCCCAGGGTTTAAGTTTCTTTTAAAAAAATTCACTGGTAAATCAGCATCCACTTAACCTTCTGGTAGATTGATCACCAGATATATTTTTGAGAAATGAGAATGGTCATAACCAGCTCTAATTATCTTTATAATTAGAAAGGGTGAAAGATAAGATATGAAAAGCTCTTTGATAGTTCCTAGCATGATTCTTTCACATCAAGCCACTCCATAAACATTAATTGAAAGAATTCCTTCCTGTCTACGCCATTGCAGCTTGTTTTCTGGGTGGTGTGCGTTGTAGGAAGACCCCACGTCATAAGAGTATCCTTGTGAAAAACGGACAGACAGCTTACCACCATTCACACGTATTAGACGCTTTGGGCATCCAGCTTTCCTAACACTGTGCCCCCAGAGTGGAGAGAGTGAAAGAAAAAGAGAGGAATTGGAATCAGAATCACGTGCATCTGAGCCCCTACCTCAGCAGCTCCTTCTGGTCCCTGAGGGTCTCCAGGCTCGGAGAGTTTTGTGTAGTGTTGGCCCGAGAGACGGTTGTCCTTTGGACAGCTCAGCTGTGTCTGTCTCCTCACCGAAACAGCATCCGATTTTATTCAGATGTAGCATTTGCCTTCCCTCCGTGACATCCTTGGGTTAATCACGTGCTTGCTGGCCAGGATATGTAAATAAAACTTGGCTACAAAACACTTAAAGGATTATGAAGCAATCTTGCTTAATAGTAGTGAAACAAAACAAAACACCACTCCAGCAAATCCTCGTGTGTGCTACTAAGTCATGGAAAGATCCAGTTATGACTGGAACTGTCCTGGCCTGAGTATTGTCCTAGACTCAGAAAGAGAGAGAGAGAGGGAGAGAGAGTGGGGGAGGATGACAGGGAGAGGAGAAACTGTGCTGCAGACAGCCCCAGCATGCGATCCCTGCAGGCAATTGCTAATGAGGACGCGGAGCCGGTGGAGGGAGCCTGCTAATTCGGGGAACCCGCCTTTCCCACCCATACTGGAATGACTGAGTCACCGCCGCTTACACATCCTTGAACTGCACACCTTTTCCTGTGTGCTCAGAGGTGGCCTGGACCCAGGGAGGACCTCCCCAGGAGGTTGCAGTCTGCAGAAAGAGAGATTCAGATGTGTGTGCCTGTGGCAGGGGGGTGTTCCTGTGTGGCTTTGCAGTTAAAGCTGTCCATCTCCTGTCCCTGGCCGGTTGCTAGCACGGGACCACGAAGCATCCCCCTCCAAGTTGTCTATCAGCAGAGCTGTCTACTCTGACCGGAGGGAAACGAGCGTGGAAACCCCAGGTGGCTCTGCGTGCCAAGAGCAACCTTAGTCAATGAGAAAGCTCAGCAGATGGCGGGGTCCTGCGTGCCGACCTTTCTGCTGCTCGTAGGAGAATCATGTGCTGCTATTTCTGTGGCTTCTGCCAGTTGGCCCCTGCCCACCTTTTCTGTTCATACTAAAGCGGCCAGGAACTGAGCGAAAGAGGAAGCCTCCTCGGCTATGCTCCGGGCTGCTCTGCCAGGAGTGCGTCTGTAGTAGGTCCAGCAGCAAAAACAAAACAGGGCAGAGCCGGGGGAGGCCCCGGCCAGAGCAGCTGAGCGTGGAAACAAAGAAGCCCGCCAGCAGCAGCAGCAGGCTGTGGAATGTCAGGCTAAAAGGGAACTTTCAGAGTGGCCACATCGTCTCCAAGAAGGGAAACTGAGGCCAGAGAGAAAGTAGCAATATCTGGGCAGTGGCTGAACCAGGTCTGCTGAGGACCTATCCACACTGCTGTTGGATTTTAATAGCTCTGGGGTTGACAGTGCAGCCCTGGACAACTTAGTCTTCCGGACCTCAGTCATCTCATCTATAAAATGGGGATCAGACTAGATCCTCCCTCCTCCTCCGAGTTGCTCTGAAAATTAAATGAGGAAGTGTAAGCAAAAGCACTTGGTGGCGTGCCTGGCCGTTAGGAAGTGCTCGGTACACGTTGGCTGGTATCCTATGATCAGGGACTTGAGATGCCACTGAAGCAAGAAAGAGAGATAGGGAATTGTTCCTACATATCTGATCTGTGAAACGTTTTCTAATTTTGAAGGCCTTTCCCAAGGAGAGGTAAGCACATTTGATTAAGACCAGGCTGATTTTGTGATTTTGCTCAGTGTTGATGTGATTGGAATGTTTAATCAAGCAGCAGACTCCCCCTTCCAGGAAGAGCCCAACTGTAATAACGAGGAGGAAGCCGGTAATGTGAGAGCCCTGGAATTGTTGCCGGTCAGACTTCCTGAATGCAGGGTTTATCCCCTTTGTGAAAGCCAATTCTGAACCTTCCTGACTGAGAGTTTAGAATAGTCGGCTTCGAAGTTACATTCTGACTGAAAAATGCTTCCTACAAGCTGAGGAATTGCTCTAGGGGTAAAAGAAGGGAGGAAGTGGTGAATAATACTGCATTTTGCAGAAAAGGCTAATGATAGATGATTTTGCCCTCTTAGGCCCAGGTGTAAGGAAGGAATTAGGAACCAGCTTCCCTTCACTTCACTTCTAACACTTAATTCCCAAAGTGCTTTACATCAAGTTCTGACACCAGCTGGTTGGGAATCAGTTAGAGATCACAATACAAGAACAGTGACCATGTACTGAGCCCTCATTGGAGTCTCAGGTATTGTGCAAAAGCACAGTGTATTTGTAATCCCACTTCATTTCCACAACAGCCCCATGAAATATTTCCCTGTTTTGCGATGAGAAAAGTGAAGCTTGAAGAAGTTAAATAACTCACCCAAGATCATGCAGCTAGTAGACACTCCTGTGCTCTTACCTTAGCCAGTGTGCCATGCCCTGCTTTCCTCTTAATGGTAACCTTTCTTCTAACCTGAATCTCTGTGGCCCGCCCTTTTTTTTTTTCCCCTGTAAATTTAAGACTGCGCTACATTCTTGCCAAGGCTACTTTTTTCAAAATTCTAAATGTTTCCAGAAAGAGGTACAGTTTATAATAAGGAATCTTACTTTCCAAATAAATTCTACCCTATTAAAATCAAAGGACCAGTTGCCTTTCTTTTTTTTCCCTCTTTTTTGGTATGTATGTGTCATTCAAGTTACAGAATTCAGAAAGGGATTAAAAACTGGGAAAAACCATCATGTGGTATTTTGATATATGTGCAAGCCCAATGACTCTAATGAAAAAGGAACATTTTTACGAAATTACGCCTGCCCAGTTGATCCTAATAAGTTTAATTGTTTAATCCTGATAAGTATATGAATGCACAGGTGTATCTCCTTTTGTTGTCAGAAGCAAACGGTAAACTTTATTTGTGCTGGCCTTTATTTCAAGAAAGACTGTGTGTTCATGCATATTATAATAATTTATATCCCCAAGGTAAGCCATCTAGATATCTCAGCATTATTACTTTACTAAGGGAAATTTCTCTATCAAAAATTTTTATGTTCTAGTGGAATTATGCCTCTAAGTTCTCAATATTTATCAGTGTCTTTGAAATTTTGTTAGTTAGCCAATGGCACCCCACTCTACTACTCTTGCCTGGAAAATCCCATGGGCGGAGGAGCCTGGAGGGCTGCAGTCCATGGGGTCGCTAAGAGTCGGACATGACTGAGCGACTTCCCTTTCACTTTTCACTTTCATGCCTTGGAGAAGGAAATGGCAACCCACTCCAGTGTTCTTGCCTGGAGAATCCCAGGGATGGGGGAGCCTGGTGGGCTTCCGTCTATGGGGTCGCACAGAGTCGGACACGACTGAAGCGACTTAGCAGCAGCAGCAGCATCCTCATCAAGATTACTGTGTGCTAATAATCACTAGCTGTGTGGCCTTGGACAATTTTCTTAAGCTCTCTGAGCCTTAGTTACTTCAGCCACAAAATGGGATTTATAATGGGATCATCATATTATTATAAAGGATTGTTAAGAGCATTAAATGAGTTAATTTTGTAAAGTGCTCCAGATTGTTCCTGACACACAGTATTAACTAATATTTTTAATCACTGATGGTTTTCAAACAAATTTGCTAAGAATTGTATCCATTAAGTTTTCAGTCATAATGAGCCTTCAGCTTATTCTGTTTTTATTGGTATTCAGCGTTATAAAGTTTGCTTTTTTCATTTCTCACTGATGTCTATAAATTGCATTTACTTAGAAAGGCTCTGAAGAAACTTTCATATTTCTTTTACTTCATCATTTCTTTTACTTTAGTAAGTGGTGACTTACTGTTTATTTTATCCTTCGAATTTTATCTAGAGCAGCTTTTGACTTTAAACTGTGACATATAATGCATCAAATTACACTCATTGAATTGATTTACTCTGAACTGCAGATTATTATAGGTAGAATTTGCCCTCATTTTTTTTCTTGGTGTCCAAGTTTCAAAGAAACATGTTTTTGGTCCTACTCATGGTAAATAGTGGGTTTTTAAATGACATCTTGAGATACATATTTCTCAGATACAAAAGTTTGTTGTTATGTTCTTTTGGCCAGAAAAGACTCCTCTTCCTGGGAAATGTAGCCACAGAATGCTGGGTTTGAGTTTTATTAATATCCTTGTAGATTGAAAACAAAATGTTTTCCCTCCCCGTTTTTGTTCTTTTCCATTTGGCAAACCCGGTGATTTGCCACATGAGCCAATGTGTGTCTCATTTGCTTATTTTCTTGTGCACTAGCAGCCCTGGTGATGTCATCTGGAATGTGCACAGTCCCTGGGAATAAATAACATGTTGGAACAAAGTTTTCTTTGAGGCAGCAGAAGCATTCATGCACCTTACAGTACACTCTGGGCTTCCCAGGTGGCTCAGTGGTAGAGAATCCTCCTGCCAGCAGAGGAGATGTAGGTTCAATCCCTGAGTCCGGAAGGTCCCCTGAAGGAGGAAATGGCAACCCACTCCAGTATTCTTGCCTGGAAAGATCCTATGGACAGAGGAGCCTGATGGGCTACAGTCCATGGAGTCACAAAGAGTCAGACACGACTGAGCATGCACGTACACAGGTGCGCACGCGAGCGCACACACACACACACACACACACAGTACACTTTAAATAACCCAATTTCCTTGTTAAAAAGTAATGTCAAGGCCACCGCCTCTCTATATTTCTTGCTTCAAATAATAATAATCACGACAATGATATGTAAAGATTTTTATTATAACTATTGATTATAAACTGAGAGCCACATTTTCAAAATTATCTTAAAATTTGACCTGATGATATCAAGTATCTATACTATGAAAATGTCTTGTAAAAAAAACGAATTACTAGGTTAAAAGATCAGACAACTTAAACTTGGCTTATGCAAATATCTTTGTTACTCTGTTGTTACCATTCTTAAAAATGATTCATTGACTAGAACGAGTGCCGTTTTTTATGAGTTACAGTGCTGCAAGGAATTCAAACTGTTTTCAAGCTGATGGTTCACTGAAGGTTAAAGATTCTCTGGCATCCTTAGTCCCTGTTTCCTCCTCCTGATGGGGGGTTACGTTTGAGTCATCATTCTTGCAGGGAATTACTGAGAAGTTCGTTGGCTAGAAGACAACACAGAGGTATTTGGGGAAGGAGGCAGATATCCAACCAGGGCATACCATTGAATTCTAGTGATATTTCCAGACAAAGCTTCTCAGTTTGCCAACCAAAAACCAACTGGCAGTGGTCACTTTCACTCTCTGCCTTATCTGGAGCACACTCTCACTTTTTGAAGGCACAGTCCATTGAATTCCTCATTTCCTGTTTCAGGCACTGCCTTCCTCTTGTACCCCTTAATAAGTAAGCAAAGACTCTCTTGACCAAAAGGTTAGATTATGCAATTCTTGTGATTTTTAATGACTTTGAGCTCATTTAGAAAGTAATGCCTGTTTCTCATGGCCCAGAATTATAGAAGGCCAATTACCTCACGCTATTTATTTGGCGATTTAAGTGATGCCTTTTCTATAAAGAGCTCATTACACAAATGGTCCCTATGCAATCAGTGTTATTTTAGTGGGGAGTTCCAAAGACGGAAGTTTGATCTTCTAAGGCCAGCTCGATGAAAGCAATGAAAATTTTAACTTTTCTTTTCAAAGGTGGCATTCCAGTGAATCACCCTATGGAAGAATATTAAGAAAGGTATTTTATACTTGGACTCTGTTCAGTTCTAAAAGTTTTAAAGAACC
This sequence comes from Bos taurus, assembly GCF_002263795.3. NCBI lineage: Eukaryota > Metazoa > Chordata > Mammalia > Artiodactyla > Bovidae > Bos > Bos taurus. Next base: position 47,896,606 of record NC_037332.1, on the reverse strand, counting down.
ATAGTCAGATCTTAACTTTTATAATTAAAATAATTGAACAGTGAAGATTTCCTGGAGTTTAATCCCTAGGACCTCTATGGTAAGATATCTGTACACAGTACAACGTGACACAGATAAGCTTTTAAAAAAATTTTTTTTAATTTATTATTTTAATTGTGCCTTCCTTGCATTTGACCCCCACAAGGCATTTTTTGACTTTTGGATGGCTGCTTCTTGATCTCTCCCACTTACACAGACACATGCACACACCCCTTCACAAAGACTACTAGAAACAGTAGTTGTTTTTTCTGAGGTCGTTAATAACCTTTTCCGTAGTGGTTTAGGGGCATAAGATGTCATGTGTGAGTAAGGGAGGCACAGATTATTTTCATCAAAAGAAAACACTGAATAATATGTTGTTTACATCTTTCACTTACTGATTCCTTCGCTAGTATATATACAGTGTCTCAGAGCACTAGACATTTTGATCAAATTATCTTGCACAATTTTTAGCAAAGATGACTCAAGGAACCACGGACCAACATCCCTTTAGAGCTGCACTCAGCCCAGCTTATCTGACTTCAGAGTCTGTGTTCTTTCTACCAGTGGTGAGCTGCCCTCCACGTGCAAGGACAACACACCTGATATCTTGTTTTATTATACTACTGAATTCTATGGGCACCCTACTCTAGTCTACACCAAAATAGCAAAGTGTTAAACATTTCTTAAAAAAAATATTAAATGTGCCCATTTTAATCTCCTGAACTTTTATTATTCTTGTTATATAAACTCCAGGATCTCAATTAGATATTTAAGGCTTCTTTAATTTGGATTTTGGTAAGATTTATTGTTGTAATTAATACAGTATCACCATTGTTTTTTTCTTTTCCCCCTCAAGTTCCAAGAAAGAAAAAGGGCTTTTCTTTCAACAGATCAAACAATCCTCAGTGTACTACAAGCTGCCTTGTTAACTGGCATTTTTTTCCTTCTCTTTCCCAACACAATAATCTTAGATGCACTATAGATGGTCAGACAACCTGATCTATACCTATTGGGTTGGCCAAAAAGTTTGTTTGGGTTTTTTCATAAGCTGTAACTTTTCACCAACCCAAAACATGAGTAGTAAATAACTATCAATACACACAGATAAAAAGAGATGAATACTATAAAGAGTTTCCATTCCAAGAACGCTACCTTAAAACCCAGTACACAAAGCCAAAAAAGTGTAGGACAGGATATTTTAGCTTTGCAGAATGGTAGGACTTTAAATAGGTAGATAGGTAGGTGATTGTGTGTGTGTGTGCTTAGTCACTCAGGCATGTCTGACTTTGCAACCCCATGGACTATATAGCCTGCCAGACTCCTTTGTTCATGGGATTCTACTGGAGTGGGTAGCCTCTCCCTTCTCCAAGGGATCTTCCCGACCTAGGATCAAACCTGTGTCTCCTGCATTGCAAGCAGATACTTTACCCTATGAACCACCATCCGTTCAGATAATAGTACAATTCAATGAAGTGGTACTCTTATCATCCCCTTTTTGCTGATGAAGAAATCAAGGCACAGATTGGTAAAGTAACCTACTGGAGAATTCAACAGTTGAATAAGTGATAGAGCCAGGCAAAACAGGATGGCTTCAGAGCTGTCCTATTTGATCACCTATTTTCTTCTATCACTCTGAAAAATTCTTCTGTCTTCTCCACTGGAGAAAATCCAGGCTCTTTCTCCCCAATTCTTACTCATTTTATTTCTTCCACAATTACTATGAAAGTGGATCCATACAACAACATTACCAACTCATAGAGTAATTAGCACAAAATCATACAAATTCCTCTAGGTTAATTTTATCGGCAAAAACACTAAGCAAGGTGAGAGTCGGCCAGATCTTGGAAATTATCATGCTGTGAAGTTAGTAGTTCCTAAGTACAGGCCTCTGTTGAAGTGTAGCACTTAACACATTGTATTATTCCACTCTGTTCAACTCCAGTAGGACAGAGAGCATGTTTATTTTATCTTTGTATGTCCAGGCCTTAACACAATGCCTGAGACATAATATCTACATAATTAATTAATAGTAAATAAGGAATGGACTGATTAATAGGTCTTGGTTTGGAGTCCTTTAAAATTCCTACTTAATCTTTCATTAATAGATTCTTGGAATTTGGCCAGTGCCACAAAGAGTAAGACTGTCACCTGGCATTATTCTAAATATTATATTTCTTAAGATGAAAATCTTTCTTTAACAGCCTTATTATACTACCTACTCAAGCTAGCTAGCTAGTTGGGCCACTCCCACTGTTCTTTCGGGTAGACCGTAACTCCAGGGAGGGCTGTCCCTTCTTGGATTAGGATGAGATTGAAAGGACCACTTTCTGCTTCTCCTGTAGACTCTTGGATGTGAATTGGGCCTTTCTCTCCTTCCTCTGCTGCTTCTTCCATGTCTTCCTCTTCCCAGCCATTGGGACAAATTTGTCTTTAATGCAAAGCATAGAAACTTCTTCCAACCCTGTTTTGTTTCGTTTAGTAGTTAGTTTTCAATGTTGTCAGTTTCTGCTGTACAGTGAAGCCAATCAGCCACATATATATATATATATATACCCCCTCACTCCTGGACCTTCCACTCAACCCCCAATCCCACCCATCTAGGTCATCACAGCACTGAGCTGCTCACCCTTACACCTAATAGCCTATTTAGAAGCCCTGTTACAGCAGGGAGTTTCCTGGTTTCACAATCTGTTTCTGCCTCTTAGAGGCCAAGCCTTGCTGGGTTCGTGGGAGATTTAGCCAGAAAACTGGCAAGGCAATTAATCTGTAGTTAACCACAACAATGAATGAACACAAAGAAATGCAGATGTAAGTAGGGGATAAACTTTAGGTGGTTCCATCAGTAGTGATTCATGATGTTGAACTATAATAATGTTTTTCTTCATGTTCTCTCCCAGTTCCCTCTGTGACCCTAGAACAGAATTTGGAGATGACTGTTGGGCTTGAGGGGGTGGTGGTTCTGTGGCCATAGCTGTGAAGGTTGGTTCAGTGGATGTTAATCTGGCTGATGCATACTTTAATAAACATGGGGTTGAAAGTGGCACTGTGTTTATTTAGGGAACAGTGGTAGACTACAGTCTATGGGGTCACAAAGAGTCGGACACAACTGAGCAACTAACACTATAGAAACTAGGGACTGTATAGTTAAGAGAGTGGCTTAAACATTAAAAAGCCCAAGACGACAGAAGAGTAGTTTCTGGCTCCTCCACGTTTGGGCTGCAGAATCAGAGTAGAGAGGGAAGACCGCTAGGCTGGGCTCCAGCCTAAGCATGACCTTCCTTGGCTATGAAACCCTGGAAGCCACTTCTCTGATCCCCGTGGGTCTCTTGCTTCCTCACCCCTGATAACGGGCAGTCCTATCTCAGGAGTATTCCTTGAGAGCGTGAATTTAAAGTGCCCAGCCCCACACCTGGCACAGAGGCTGTACTCTTGAGGCATCCGTTCTCTCCAGCTTCTTCGCTTTGTGTCCCTTTGCTGACTTTTGTACCCTCCTGCCCACTCGTTCCATTCAGCAATCCCGAGTTGTACAAGAATGTGCCTCCTTGTGTCCTGGTTGCAGAGTAGAGTGCCCTGGCTCTCCATCGGCTCTCGCCCTGATGCTCTTGGCCGGGAGACAGGGGCTGCTGGCAGGAGCCTGAGAGGGAACGCACCGTGGTAGCAGCAGGAAAGAATTTGGCAAGGAGGTGCTCGCCACATGATTGTGATTCATACTGTACTCGCGAAGTGTGGCAAGAGGGCTAGGAGAGGCTTTTAATGCCAGCGTACAGAGAGCAGAGACACTCATTTTCAAACATCGCATTCTTTTTATAGTACAGGCATGCCTCATAGGGAAAATATTGAACTTGGCCTGCCAGCACCACGAGAGTCGTCCCAACTGTGATTTTATTACTTGAGTCACTCCCTGAATCAGATACTGGCTGCAGGGAGGAAGTCTTCTATTAAGGATGCTTTGAAATTGTGTTTTTAATTAATTAACACCAACTCCGGGCTGGTTTTTAATTTACTTCTAGCTCTCTCTTTTTTTTTTTTCCCCCTCTTTTTCTTGCCGGAAACTTTTTTTTTTTTTTAAGACATTTCCTGAAGGTCTCCGCTGGATCATTTCTGAGTATGTTGGTGAAAGAGTCATCTGTGTCAGCTGAACAATGGGAGGGAACTCTTCAAAGTAGAGTTCATCATCTCTGAATGAATCTGATACATGGGAACAGCGTAGTCAGGGCAGGGGGGTTGTGGTGGGGAAGGGTCTTTAAGGAAAAAAAAAAGGTCTGGCATAATGCTTTTTGATCCCTTCAGCTGTCCTCAATTCATTCATCCTGTTGTTAAAACTTAAAACTGGAGCTGGCCAGCTGTTGGGAAAAGTCCTCCGTTTTATTTCAACCAAATGCTGCTGCCTCCTGGGGCTGGAAGGGGGCTGACTCCAAGCACAATTATAAATGTGTAGCTTTTTCAGGCGGCGGAAACCTACAAAATGGCCTTGATTCACAGGGCCCCTTTGGCTCAAAGGCTTTCTGCTTCCCGTGTGCCATAAATCTGTATCTGCATCAAAAAGTGTGAAGGCTGCAGTGTATGGAAGTCCCTCTTCCTCTGCGAGTGTGTCTATGACAGATTTATACTGATGGCTACCCCGCTGTAGTCACAGATCCCTATTATAGTCATGCCCCACTAACTTGGCCCCCATTTCCTGGAGACGGAGAGACAAGGTCCAATGTGAAGGAAGGAGGGCTGAAATTACAGCTTCACTTTCTAATTGCTGTTAGTACAGGAGGACCTTTAAGGGCTGCATTCTCTTCATAGCCCCATCCACCATCTCTTCCCGCCCTGTGTGGTTAAGCCTGAGAGCCCAGGCATTTACTCTCACCATGAGATCTGCCAGGACAGGGCACTTCAGAACCTCACGTTGTCTGAGGACTGGCCAGACGTACCTTTGCAAAGAAGAAATAACCTCTTCTGTTATCATTTTTTAATATCTCCGACGTGACGTTTTCTTCCAGAGAGCACGTGTTAAGTGTGAAAGAAAAAGAGGAGGATTGAGTCCACTTAGGTTCTGTATATTAGTATTTACAAACAGATACAGAACAGAATTTGTTTTTGCAACTACCTCCTTCTCTGAGCTGTTTGTCCTTTGAACATTGTAGATCTCAGAGCAACGGCTTGTTAGAACCCGCTTCTGTTCTATCTGCACCTTCATGGTTTACAGCTTAACGACAGTCCCTGCTGACAAAGAACTGAACCAGAGCTATGATTTCAAGTGTTAAGCAACTAAGTGGCAGACAGTTTAATTGGTTGGATTTCGGTGGGGGGACTGGGATCAATAGGGAAAGATGTTAGAACGGTTTGAGCCTTCTAAGCAAGAAATCTAAAAAGCAAGACTGATTGATGTCTGTCTTTCTGACTCCATTTAGAGTCTAGAGTGCCCTTCCTCAGCATTGTGTTATTGTTTTTGCCCAGAGTACTCAAATACACCACTCGCTGAAGTTGAAAGTTGCTACAGATATTTTTATTTTACTTTTTAAAAATTTTATTTATGTTTTACCGTGCTGGGTCTTCGTTGCTCTAGTTGCGGTACTCCGGCTTCGCACTGCACTGGCTCCTCTTGTTGTGGAACATGGGCTCTGGGCATGTGGGCTCAGTAGCTGTGGTGCATGACAAGCCTAGTTGCTCCCGGCATGTGGGATCTTCCTGGATCAGGGATCGAACCTGTGTCTCCTGCATTGGCAGGCGGATTCTGTACCACTGAGCCACCAGGGAAGTCCTTTAATTCACTTTTTTAAAAAATTGTAATACCATGAAGAAATGATATAGAAGAGTATAAAGTTACAGAGCCAACAATTGTGATGTTTTTGAACTTCCAGATCTTATTCATTTTGCTTCTTTGCCTTTGGCCAACTTAACGTGAGCATAGTTATGTGCTCCTGGTGTTTGTATTATATCCACTGCATTTTTTTTTAACATACTGAAGATTATGGTTTAAATAGAAAGTCAGATTGCCTTTTGAAAAACTGAGTTTTAGCACTCCACCATCTGCTAGATTTGTGAAAGAGGATCTGGTAAATGAAAATTGTGTGTGTATGTGTGTGGTTTATTTTATAGGCACTGCATACTTCTTTGATGATCTATTTTCCAAGCTCATTCTTATCTTTTAGAAGATGTTTCCAGGATTTATGCATTTGGCAAGATTTCAGAGAACTCTACGATGGTGCAGAGGTACACCGCATTTATAGGGAATCCTGAATCAGGGTCGTTGAGAGAGTTTATCTGGTTCTGTGCTTAAATTTATTTCTGCTCTGGATATTTCTTCAAATGGATCTTTTTTTTTCTTTATTGGCGAGATGAAGCATTGTATTCATAAGAACTCTAATAATAGAGCTTTTTCAGTCCAGACGTAGGAGGAAATTTGCAAAATGTATCAGGAGAGTATGCCAGTTGTTTTTCAAGCTATCATGTACATTGAGAAATTATTGTATTCATTAGTGCTTGCAAAACTATATATTTAATGATGCAAAAGTAAAATTGACCTCTCCCCTTTGGTGCACAGATGTATAAACTTTATGGGAGTACACCCTAAGGTAGAGACTTTTTGGAGTAACTCTTAGAAAGCACAGAGTTGGTCATAAACAGTGATGCAATAATCCTACAATTATGTATGCTCAATTATTTGGAGGGGAAGTCTGGGGAAAGTGTTTTATATGGTTACATAGACAAACAGAAGTGAGGATGGAAAACCACAATCCAAAGGCTCGGATTTGTTGTGTCCACACCAAATAGCATCCTGATACAAGCTTTATAATGCAAATCCACTGGTACCAGTAAAATGGCATTTAAAACAAATAATAAAATGAATAACATTTGCAAAGCAATAAAGATACCACCTTTGCAACCACTTTACTACAGTTTTGAAAAATGTTAGTAAATGGCTCTCTAAAGATGCAAATAAATAATATTTTATTAGATCTCAGCCCAGGAGAAAGGGGAGGAAAACCTTCAACTAGAATTACATGATTATTACTTTGCTCCTCCCTCAACCCAGAAAATGTTAAAATGGAGCATAAAATAAGTCCATAACAAGATTTATGAGGAAAGGTATTACACTTAGGGGCACATTGTGCAGAAAAGTCATTAAAATTGTTTGGGCCTGAAGAAGCAGAGGAAAAACCGTCTTAGAAAAATGAGAAATTCAGCTGCACCAAATGCCTGCCTGATGCCTACCTCAAGTGTACCTAAGGTTCAGGTCCATTTTCTGTTAGGCCAGCTTCCTTGCACCAAACAAAACCCTAAGATTCTGTTTTCCTCAGGAAAATTTGCTCAGAGAAGTATTGTTGGCTTTGCGTTCCTTCTGTCCGCTCTGGTAGATCCAGGCTATTGAAGAGTAGCAACAACGTAAGGCTGTAATTTTTGTATCCTTTAGTTCATTAGGAGGTTTTCAGTAAAATGTTGCCGCTGTGTACAGAGTAAAGGAGAATTACTGATGTCCGGGTACTCGTGCCTTGGTGTCCCTTCTTCATCCTGTTTAGCCTTCCTGGTGGATTTTCTTTCTGGTTGGTTGTCCGCATGTTTTGATAATCGTGATAACTCAGCATTATCCTGTATGTTTTGCTGCGGTCTGAGTTTGGTTAATACCCTTGATTCAGTATTCTGTGTTCTCCTCTTTCCTTGCCCAGTGCTTTTATGTTATGCTAAATCTCAGTGGATTCTGTCAGTCAATTTGAGGGGGAGTGAGGGAATGTGTGTGTTTTCTTATCTGTCAAGTTTTAACTGGGACTTACTGTTTAACCAGGAAACTCAGCAGGACAAAGGAGATCTAACGAAAACACTATTCCTGTTGAGAATCTCCAAGGTTATGCAATCCTATAAATTGGTGGTTTGGGAAGAAGTTCTGTAGTTCATCTTTATCAGAGTGATAGTTTGAGGGTGTTTTTTTTTTTAAAGGAATGTTTCAAGGAAGTCTTTGAAAAACATTTTCTTCAAATGTTCATTGCATCTAAGGTCCCATTTTTGTCCTTTTATTTGCTCCAGAATACCGCCAGACTGCCAACAAAGGAAGGCCTGTACTCCCAGGAATTTTCTGCATTCCTCCCTGGAGTAGGCATTTTTCTCAGCTACAAAGGCCCTTTGGCGAATTCCCTCTAATCATTGGATTTACCCTGGGCTCTGATAGGTGCCATTCATGGACTTGATCTGCTGTTTGATGGGGCTGAGGCATTAATGGGATCTTTTCATGATAAACAAAACTGGGTAACATTACCAGAGGGGTCACAAAGCCGCTCTTGTCGGAGGTGTACTGCTTTCTCCCTCGTTCTCTTTCTCTTTTTTTCCTCCTTCCTCTCGGTCTTTTCCTTTCCTTTCTTTTTATGAATGTACATTTCTGTCTGTGTGCAGCAGGGCCATTTCCAGAAGCAGATCTTCTGACCTTCGCCGTTGCTCACCAGTCAGTGGCCAGCTACAGGTCTTTGTTGGATGTAAGATGGTTCTATAAACTGATCTGCAGTAGCCCCGTAGCCTGCGGGGAGGTCTGTGTTTTCCTAATTGATAAAACATTGGAGGAACACTGCATGAAGAATACGGTTTAGAGATCTTTCTTACGTGCTGGCATTTAAGTCCTGGGATTTGTGATGAATGAGGCTATGGGAACCAACACTTAGAGTGAGAATCTGACTCCATGTGGCTGCTCTGCCTGATACACGTTATACCTCTAACCTGTTGTCAGTGTCATGCTTTTTAGGGCAGTTCCTGTTTGCTTCTGAGAGGAATGTAGAACTGGTTTGTCGAAACCTGATCCTTGCAATAGTACAGAAGTGAAAAGCGCGGATCAGATTTGTTTTAGGTGACACGACACTGCTTTTTGATGAAAAGAGACTGACATCATGAGCTAGAGAACGTGCAGTGATGTTATCTACATCATTTTATAAGCTTTCGGGAAAAAAAAACTGTCTTATTTTGAATGGGAATCTTTGTGATATAACTCAGGAATAAGTAGAATTTTAGGCATCCTAATAGAGATATCTTGTTTATTTTCAACACATTGTCTTATATTCTGGCTTCATACTGGGGCCCAGGAAAAAGGACCAAAAAAGAATAAGAAGTGCATTGAACAGTGTTTTAAAATTCAGAAGGAGAGATGTAGTCCACTAGTTATGACTCTGCACTACCCCTGCAGGGGGCCTGGGTTCAATCCCTGGTCGGGGAACTAAGATTCTCCATGCCATGTGATAAGGCCAAAAAAATAAAATTAAAAAGGGAAGTTAGGACCTGGTTTGGTAGGTAAGGAACGATGCTTACCACTTCTCCTAAAGAAATAAGAAAGTTAAATGATTCATCCATAGAAAAGAACAGCACAGTGGTTACATGTTTCCACAAGCCATTTGTGTCAATTCTTTAATTCTGATGTGTCCTGGGTGTTCCATTATGAACCTCAGTTCCTACTAGGAAACAAACATATTAGGCTGCTTTCTAACTAAGATATGGTCATGCTGTTTCATAGCCCCCAAAGATCCCTCCCTTAGTAAGCTTTTTAATATACAGGTGCTGTAGTTCATAGAGAAGGCAATGGCACCCTACTCCAGTACCCTTGCCTAGAAAATCCCATGGACGGAGGAGCCTGGTGTGCTGCCGTCTATGGGGTCGTGAAGAGTCAGACACGACTGAAGTGACTTAGCAGCAGCAGCAGCTGTAGTTCAAGTGGGGAAAGTTTGCTAGCCTGCACAACAGGATGGAGAATCATTATCTGTGGTAGATCAGTGTTTTATTCATTTTCTTTCAGGTTGTGTTTTTTAAGTACCACTATTTGGGCTTCTCAAGTGGCGTAGTGTTAAAGGATCCACCTGCCAATGCAGGCCAGGAGACACAGGTTTGATCCCTGGGTTGGGAAGATCTCCTGCAGAAGGATATGGCAGCCCACTCCAGTATTCTTGCCTGGAGAATCCCGTGGACAGAGGAGTCTGGCGGGCTGCAGTCCATGGGGTTGCAAAGAGTCGGACACAACTGAGCATGCATGTATTTGTTACAATCAGTTCAATATAATCTATGGAAATCATAAACCAGTGTTCAAATCTGTTTTCAACGACTTTTGCAACTGTTCCAAAGTGGAGCTTCCAAGTTTCAATAGAAACCTACAATGGCTGGTGTTGCCTGCTGAGCCCCATCACACCAGTTCCCAAAAGGCTAACTTGGAGTTTTCATTTTTTTCCATAAGGAAAGCTTCATGAGAGGCTTCTTTCACAGTCCAGTAGTTAAGACTGCGCACTTCCACTGCATGGGGCACAGGTTCAATCCCTGGTCGAGGAACTAAGATCCAGCATGCCATATGGTATAGCCAAAAAGTTGTTGTTTTGTTTTGTTTTTAAAAGGACTTCCCTGGTGGCTCAGATAAAGCATCTGTCTACAATGCAGGAGACCTGGGTTCTATCCCTGGGTCGGGAAGATTCCCTGGAGAAGGAAATGGCAACCCACTCTAGTACTCTTGCCTAGAAAATCCCATGGACGGAGGAGCCTGGTGCAGGCTACTGTCCATGGGGTTGCAAAGAGTCGGACACGACTGAATGACTTCACTTTCACTTTTTTATCTTATTTAATATTCTGTGGTTTTACATATATGGTTATTGAATATATTCAATGTACTTTAAGGGCATAAATTTCATTTATATCTACTAGGGTCCCAGCCATAATGGCTATATTTTGAGCACCAACTGTGTCAAGCACTTGCTTCACATTATCCTTAATCCTCTGAGTCCCACTTTACAGGTGAGGAACCTGAGGCTGAGTGTGGCAACAGTGTTAGAGGGTAATGGAGCCAGATTCCAACTACCTCAGGCAAACTGCAGTGGCTATATTCTTCCCCGTCTGCCCTCTTGTCCATTCATTTATAACTCATGCTTCCAAACAGATGAAAACCTAACAATTTGGTCAAATATCCAAATGTTTCCAAATATCTGTGTTTCATAGATTTTAGTTTATGACACGTTGGGGAGCAAGTCCTTTTCAATGTTTATTTATTCTCTATAGCACCTACATTTAACTGTCCCCTCCCCCAACTAATGGCTCATATCCTTCTTTCCCCTGCTTCAGAATTCACCCCATTACTTCATTGGCTTTCTTCCTTATCATCACAAGACATGCACACTTGGGAAAATCTGCCTTATGATGTGATAATCGCAAGATATTTTCTGAATTGCAAAAGGTTTAAGTAGAGGGGGGTGAGGGCTTGAATCAACTTTATCTCTGGATGAGAAGAATTCTGGTCTGGGGAATTAAATGAAAGCGTTCTGGCCAAGTTTTGAATGCTTATTGAGGAAAAGCCTAATTCACTATCTATAGCAAATTCTCTACATTCTAGACATTTTACCACGGTCTGTAGCCTTTAGGATTCTGTAATTCTGGGGAGGAAAGTGATTATTTCCCAGATCGTGTTATTTTTATGATGAGAATTGGAGACTTTTTAATCTCTGGATAGTTTTCATTGTAATTTATAAACACCTCACTGAATCTTAGGAAAGCTGGCATTTCTAGTTCCATCATGAATGATCACATCTCCCTTCAACATTTCTGCCATCAAAGTAGCTCATTTCCTGATACTTGGGTTTTTCAGCTTCTCACAAAGTCAGACATTGAGGCAGCTATGTGGGGACCTCAATAAAATGATAAATATATAAGATTACAATCCAAGGAAAGGGGAAAACGTTTGTCTCAGTCATCTGGCTATTTTGAGTTTTTCAAAACTCCAACTTACAAAATAATTATTTCACCATTGTAGATTTTGTTGTATATGCAATTTAGATTATTTTACTAATTCCTGGTAGCAAATCAGGTCATACTTGCTCTATTGACAATGAAAATAATTTGAATTGAATTCCCTTTGGATTATTTCAGTCATTGCTACCTCTGAATATGATAGGAAGAACGGTAAATGTCAGTCTCTACATTCTTTAGTAGAGCTTTACTGTATTCCACATTTTATATAGTGAGATTTTGCTGTGAAAATACTAGATCTTCGGATGTGAAATGGCTTAGCATTTCTCACACTGCGATTCCAGGGATTCATTTCTGTGCCCAAGATAGGCTCCAGTTCTTCTCCTCAAGATTCCTTCTCAGGGTGTTATCAAACTGGATAGAATCTGTTCCTTGTTCAGAGCATAGCCAAACACTGGAGATCAGAGCTTATCAGACAAGAATCTCATGCAGGGTTCAGGTAGAAACCAGATGCATGGCATTAACGCTACCGCAGTGAAATCACATCAGCTGCCAGTCAAGGGCCAGCAGGTCAAAGGAGACTGACGACTCTGTGAACTGTAGTGAGTGCCCAGAGCAGGCCACAGAGAACATGGCCACGATTTTGTGGCTTTCAAAATCCGCCCCATTTTTGTATCAGAAGCTCCAGTCATTTCTGGAGACTCACTAAATTCCACGGGCTCACAGATAAAGCTGGATAAATCCACACACTAGCCAGAGCAATTAAGGGAGATTTTGTGATGTGCTCAGTTGAACCAGATTATTAAATTATCAGGAATTTTGTGAGCTGGTTGTTACACACAACAGTTATTAAAAAGTTAAGGTATGTACACATATAATGAAATATATTAAAAAGAAAGTTAATACACAAAGATCATTATTTCCAAGTTTTTACTGGACTTTACTATTATTTATGCGCTTGAGGTTATTTATGTTTATTGTGTTCATCAGGAGAAAACAGTATGTAACGCATGCTTTTCTTCCAGCCCTACATTAAGTGATGACACAGTGTGGTAGCTTGAAACTGACCACAGTGGGAACATTTATGTTACAGAAACTGAAAAATGCTACAAATAGAGCTTGACATATTGTTTTGATGATTGTCCAGATTTCAGATATGATCACTGACAACATTTTAACAGTTCAGGTTAAATTTAAGCATGCTGTGTCTGTAGTCTTCATTGTAAATAGAGAAAAAAAAATGAGGAAATGTTCTTCAACTCTTCAGAAACTATTATGTAATTCAGCAAAGAAATTACTCACATTATTGATGACTGAGCGAAGTTCATTATTTCACTTTGGTCTTACTTGTTAGTATAAATGAAAATATCAACCTATATTTGTATTGGAACTGCATTTGTTAACAGCATGGCGCTTTCTTCGCTAAATTGAATAGGAATCAAGCATGCCTTTGTAGCCTGATTTTGTGACACTATATTTGGTGGTAGAATTATTAAAAGTGATTATGAATTTTGTAAGAAATAGCAAGTCAAACCACAGTTACAGATGTTTAGAATTAACAAATAGAGTATTATATGTCTCATTATTGTTATTTGAGATTGTTTGCCATACATTTTTCATATCACAAAATTTACAGTCAACTTGTGTAAATGTAAAAGTGCACAGTTTTTTCACCTGGAGGGCCTGGTGTTAACCATTTACTAGATAATGGAAGACAATAGAAGCTTTATGACGCGAATCCATAAATCCTCCACAAATTTCTCTTGAGTCCTATTTTTAGGTCCTTGTCATTTCGAGGACGCCTGTGGAACTTTCAAATGGAATGAAAAGTCACATACGCACGCACACACATACACTCACGCACACTTGCACCTTGGAATAAAGCTATTACCATGAACCTATTTAATCTTTGAAAATCTAATCAATACTTATATCTGAAATGCACTTAACTATTTCAGAAAACTAAGTCTTTTATGTTAGGCCCATAGAAGAGTGTTTCAAGAATAGTAAAAATTAATGATTATATGAACTTTTTTTTAAATTTCAGTTTCTTTTTTGAGAACCAATTAGGTGCCAGACTCTGTCCACGGAGACTTGGTCCTTGTTCTCTAGGTCAGGCTCAAATGTGTGTTCACAATACGGATCATCCCACTTGAAAGATATTTCTTCCATTCCAAATACATAGGAAAATTAAAAAACCAGTCTCAGTGTCTTAAGGAGAATTGATGTGAATTTGTGAAGGCTGATGTTCATCTGAATTTGTTTTCCATAGACTGGTAACACTAAGTCAACACTATTGACCATTGGTTTTGTGTGGTATTCTGTAGCAGGCACATTCCTCAAAACTAATATTTTAATAAATTCTATGATCTAGGTTTTGATATCTCCATTTTACACCAAAATGAGACATTTTACACAAGCGTCTGCCTGCAATGCGGGAGACCTGGGTTTGATCCCTGGGTTGGGAAGATCCCCTGGAGAAGGAAATGGCAACCCACTCCAGTACTCTTGCCTGGAAAATTCCATGGACAGAGGAGCCTTGTAGGCTACAGGGTCGCAAAGAGTCAGACACAACTGAGCAACTTCACTTCGCTTTTGCTGGAGATGGGATTTGAGTTCGGGTCTTCCTGATACAAAAATTCTCTATCTTTTCTGAAAAGGTTTTTACCCTGAGGCCCTCAGAAATAACACAAAACAAATACAAAGTATATTCTTTCTTACACCATTCCTGAACACCCACAGAGCCTGGGGAAATGCTTTTCGACAAGTGAGAGGATAAAACCAAGTGACTTCTGGATGACCAGATCCATTTTCTGCCTTAGATAGCACAGCATGAGAAAACAGCCTCCCAGGAATGAGAGCATGGAACAGGAGACAGAGTCTTGAGATCTCTTTTTGGTGGAGAGGAAAGTGGGGAACCATATTTTGATCTTGCTGTTTATTGCTGATAACAACCAAGTGTTTGCCCCACTGATGCCACAGGATACAGTCACTCCCCTCACAGTATGGTCTAATGCAGTTTCTCCTCCGCTCACTCTCCATCAATGTGCTACTTACCAAGCATTAACCCAGTATTTTATATCTCAGTTGTTTAAAGTAAAATGATCAGATAAACCAGGTTGTGTAGTTAGAAAATACACCACACTGAGGTGTGATATAAAAGAATAGAGAATATGTTATTTATAAATACCGATCCAAGATATATATATATATATATATATATATTTTTTTTTTTTTAAAGAAATAAACATCAGGACATGAGATGTTACTGGAAATACTGTCTCCCTGTAGTTGCTTTATATCTCCCTGTATATTGGTCTGGATTTTTTTCTTTATATCTTTTCCACAAAACACACAATTTGGAACCGTGGCTTTGCTGATGAGAAAGGCTGAAACTTGGGACACTTCACTAAAGAAATGCCTGGGAAACTGTTGAATGTAGAAATAGTGTACCCTAGGAAATGAAACAGTAGGATTGTTGGTCTTTTAAATTATGATTATTAATTGATTTAAGTCATCAGTTGGAGGCGATATAAATTACAGTCTATTCGGAAACTTTGGAGAAATACTGAAGAACACAGAAAAGTAATCTGTGTGGGTGGGAAAGGATTCTTTCTGGTGAAAGTTGGAAAGCCTACGGTCACAGGAGCAGATTGAGACATGGGGTGGGGGTGGGGGGGGGTCGGAGCAGTCCCTGTAAAAAGGAGCTAATAGAACAGGTTCGAAGTGTCACAGTGAATATTTATATAGGTCAAATGTTAGCAAAATGTTTCTGACAGCCCTGTCAAACACTGCATCGGTGGGCCAAGAGAGGCTGTTTGTGTTCCGAGCACAGTGCTTCTTCACCTTGAAAATGACTAGGGATTAAATCACAGAATTTTCTGAACCCAAAGTTCAGCCACATCCTCTGGCTGCTAGATTGGTGCGATGCGGACTTCTGTGCATAATTAGCAGAAAACAGATAACATTCATTTCTATGGCTGGAGTGAGACAAAACGCACGCTGACAAACTGACATTCACAATAACTGCTTGATTTCCTGGTAGAAGAAAAGGGAACATGTTTCACTTGAGGGAGGTGGTGTTAGATTTGCCAGGAAGAGTAAATAACAAAACCAAACATATCCCATTGTGATTATCATGAGTAGTAATTATAATATCTTGAATGTGTCGGGTAATTTGCAAAGCACTGCTTAATCCAACAGATAAATCACTCGTTTCATGTTATAGGGAACTCTGGGCTGGGGAGGTTGGGGAGATTTTTTCCAAGGTCACTGTCTGGGACTAGAATCTGGATTTACTGCTTCCACGCATTACTGTCCTTTGGCTGAGTGATCAAAGCTTTGGAATCACTATATCTGCTTCTAGATTATAAACTTACCTAACAGTTGCAAGCTGCAGAGCAATTCATTTTAAAACTGCTTCTGATATCAAGCATGGTACAATTATCAGGTAATCTCTTTCAAATAATTGTGGCATATCCTATTTTTCCACAGTAGAAAGCATCCCAAATTAAGATGACAGTGCAAGCCACTCCTGACCCTCAGTTCCTTAACAATAGTTCCTTCACTGCATTTTTTGTTGCGGTCTTGCAGGTAAAGTTTTGCTATTTTGTAAATGAATAAAGCAAGGTGCACAGAGAATGATCCCTATATGCCCAAGAATCATTGGTTTGTCTGATGATTCAGAATAATATTGGTTATTAATCAATTCAAACAATTGTTTGGATATTTGGGGGATTACATTGCCTGCTAGTTTGACTACTTACTTTAAAACTCTTAAGCATGTACTGTATGTATAATTCTATAGCTTAGTGAGTTTTTGATTAGGCAAACTGAGGAGTGAGACAGCATTTTTTACAAAAATTAAAATTTGCAGTTAAATAGAAAATCATTTACATCAGATTCTACAGCACATGTCCTCTTTTTCTTCTTAGAGTTTTGGCTTTCTGATTAGTTGGGGAGGTTCTAACAAATTGACTTTATCTCTTAAATACATACGTGTGTTTTTATGACTGGGGAATAAGGGTAAATACTAAAAGAGTATTTATTATTATGTAGGATTAGTGATGTTGATATTTTCAGTTAAGCCAAATGAAACTGATGTTTTTATAAGACAAAAATGGTTGGATATTTTCTGTTTCTTCAGCTTCAGCCCACTGATTCTTTATCAGGCTTTTTATCAAGCTTCTTCCGTGTCCTTTCACTAGCTTTTGAAACTAATTCCTTTTCAGTGGAAAAGAAAAAGAAAAATCTTACCACTCGTCTATCACTTTGCTTGTTCATCATTACTTTTTTCTAGGTTGAGGAATAGAAGAAAAATTAACAAAAAAGTAAATAAAATACTTCATATCAAAACTTGTCCTGCACCTGGATGCTGCTGTTATCACAGTCGGATGAGTCCTCAACTGCACTTGCTCTGAAAATAGCCACACAAAGCAATAATGTGCATGTAAATGCTTGTCTCTGTACATGTCACTGTTTTTTGCATGTTTCTTCTTACATAAGGAATATTTTTCTTTAAACATGTATTTTGAACACATATATTCTTTTTTCTGTTTAAAGTAGCATTTTTTAAGAAATTTTGGATAATTCATAAAAGTACAAGAAATCAAATAAAAATTGCCCTTAATCTTAACTCTCCAGAGGCAGTCAGCATTAATATTTTGGTATAATTCTTCCAGAGACAAAGGAAAGAATTGTTTTTAAAAAACCAAATGTAATATGGAGACAATCTCACTTAGAAAATTTGGATAATACTTTACCTATAATTTGTATTCGGCTTTTTACACTTCACAGTATACTGTGAGCATTTCCCACGTCATTAAATACTCTTCAGAGTAACCAGAGTAGATCAGCAATAGTGCATGTAAAACAAGTGAGCAGGCTGCATTAAGAGCCAGCCAGAGCCTTACTAAAGAGCTGATGCTATGAATACCAATCATAGCTTAGTTGCTGTTCCATATGTTAATTTAATTTGACAGAGTAAGAGTCTTTGAAGTCCTAATTCTCTTTTGCATCCAATAAACCAGTTTTTATAGTGCCTGAACTTTTAGACATCAGCCTACAGCTAAACTCTTGTCGGGAAGTTGCCATGAGGTCACATGGAACAATGGCCGGAGGGGGAGGTTCTCTGGAAGTCTTGTGAGAGAGGTGAGGGGGACTGGGAGGGGTCACTGCGGGGGGTCAGTGCCTGTGCGCCAGCATCTTGTAGGCATACAGATGTGTTGCCATTTTACACGAGAGCCCTTGAAGGGTGATATCTACAGAAATGGATTCAGTAGCCCAGCAATATTCATTAATAAGTGTTTAAGTACATCTTTGTGTTTCTCTGTGGGCTCCATGGCTTTAAGAGGGAAAAGCTAAGCAGAAGCCTCAGTGGTACGTGGTTTTTGCTTCCCCTCAGATTAGATCAGATTAGTCGCTCAGTCGTGTCCAACTCTTTGCGACCCCGTGAATCGCAGCACGCCAGGCCTCCCTGTCCATCACCAACTCCCAGAGTTCACTCGGACTCACGTCCATCAAGTCAGTGATGCCATCCAGCCATCTCATCCTCTGTCGTCCCCTTCTCCTCCTGCCCCCAATCCCTCCCAGCATCAGAGGCTTTTCCAATGAGTCAACTCTTTGCATGAGGTGGCCAAAGTACTGGAGTTTCAGCTTTAGCATCATTTCTTCCAAAGAAATCCCAGGGCTGATCTCCTTCAGAATGGACTGGTTGGATCTCCTTCCAGTCCAAGGGACTCTCAAGAGTCTTTTCCAACACCACAGTTCAAAAGCATCAATTCTTCGACACTCAGCCTTCTTCACAGTCCAACTCTCACATCCATACATGACCACAGGAAAAACCATAGCCTTGACTAGACGGACCTTTGTTGGCAAAGTAATGTCTCTGCTTTTGAATATGCTGTCTAGGTTGGTCATAACTTTCCTTCCAAGGAGTAAGCGTCTTTTAATTTCATGGCTGCAGTCACCATCTGCAGTGATTTTGGAGCCCAGAAAAATAAAGTCTGACACTGTTTCCACTGTTTCCCATCTATTTCCCATGAAGTGGTGGGACCGGATGCCATGATCTTCATTTTCTGAATGTTGAGCTTTAAGCCAACTTTTTCACTCTCCACTTTCACTTTCATCAAGAGGCTTTTGAGTTCCTCTTCACTTTCTGCCATAAGGGTGGTGTCATCTGCATATCTGAGGTGATTGATATTTCTCCCGGCAATCTTGATTCCAGCTTGTGCTTCTTCCAGCCCAGTGTTTCTCATGATGTACTCTGCATAGAAGTTAAATAAGCAGGGTGACAATATACAGCCTTGACGAACTCCTTTTCCTATTTGGAACCAGTCTGTTGTTCCATGTCCAGTTCTAACTGTTGCTTCCTGACCCACATACAAATTTCTCAAGAGGCAGGTCAGGTGGTCTGGTATTCCCATCTCTTTCAGAATTTTCCACAGTTTATTGTGATCCACACATTCAAAGGCTTTGGCATAGTCAATAAAGCAGAAATAGATGTTTTTCTGGAACTCTCTTGCTTTTTCCATGATCCAGTGGATGTTGGCAATTTGATCTCTGGTTCCTCTGCCTTTTTTAAAACCAGCTTGAACATTAGGAAGTTCACAGTTCACATATTGTTGAAGCCTGGCTTGGAGAATTTTGAGCATGACTTTACTAGCATGTGAGATGAGTGCAATTGTGCGGTAGTTTGAGCATTCTTTGGTATTGCCTTTCTTTGGGATTGGAATGAAAACTGACCTTTTCCAGTCCTGTGGCCACTGCTGAGTTTTCCAAATTTGCTGGCATATTTTGTGCAGCACTTCGACAGCATCATCTTTCAGGATTTGGAATAGCTCAAAAAGGATATTCTGGAGTCTTCCCCACCCTCAACATTTAGAATTCAAACTGTCGCAGAATGTTGGGGGCGGGGATATCTTTGTTTTCACGCTGATCAGAATTGGTGGTACTGGTCAGAGTGGTGGAGGCCATTAAAGAGGAGGATCCAAATGAAAGAGGTTAAGAATAAATGATGCTGAACACTAAGTCCTATGGGGGAAGGATTTTGAGTTTTCTTTTGTTATTCTTTAGATTGTAAGTTCTTTGAGGGCAGAATAGCATGCCTATAAGGTTTTATATGCTTAGGAGCTGCTGTGAGAGTCTTAGTAGTCATTCTAGTCATGCTCATTCTCAGTTGCTAAATCATCTCCAACTCTTTTTGCCCCCATGGACTGTAGCCCACCAGACTCCTCGGCCCATGGGATTTCCCAGGCAAGAACACTGGAGTGGGTTGCCATTTCCTTCTCCAGTGGATCTTCCTGACCCAAGGGTCGAACATGGGTCTCTTGCATTGCTGGCGAATTCTTTACTACTGAGAGCCACCGGGAAGCCCTAGTCATACTAGAGGCTTACCATTAAATATAGTGGTATAATTGCTACAAGCATTAAAGATCAGTACCTTTTTAAGCTGGGTTTCATTCACAATTACTGCTCATCTACAACGTGCCACACCCATGCCACGTAAGCAACTTGTTCCAGTATTGAATGGGCAGTCTCTGAGGCTGAAGACGATGGAAACCAAGCATGTGAACTGTTCACTTCAATGAAGTCCTCTGGTGGAGTCTTGTGCTGAGTGTTCTGGGCCTCTCAGCATTTGTGTAATGTTAGATCACTCAACGATTAACGAGCAGGAGGGAAAATGATGGAGAGATTCAAAGAGGAGTCTGTGCCCCTCTTTGGAAGCACCTGGAAGGCCTGTCCTTTGGGGAGTTCTTGGTTAATGACAGCAGTTTGGGAATAGGGAGCTGAAAGATAGAGTGGCCCCTGGGGAGATACACAAGCCAACATTTAGGGAAATTGGTCATTAACGGGAAATTATTGGACAAGCGCTTAATTTTTCCAGTAGGGATGTTTCTAGGTAACAATCCTGTTGTGGCTAAGTGGTTCTGGGACGTGGTAGACATGGGATTAGGCAGCTGCACTGGAGAGCCATGATGTCATTGGGTTTCCGACATCATTTCCAGCCCTCCTACTGCGCCTGAGTGGTATGGACTACCGCTGTGACCTAAGTTCCATTTTGGCATTCCCTTTCAGCTTCTACCACGGCTTGTCAGTCTTTACAAATGTAGCTTGACTGCCTCTTGACACTAAATTTCTCAGTTTTTACTCCTTTAAATTAAATGGACACTGTGTCTGTCTTAATCCTGTTTGTACTGATACGACACAGTCCCACAGACTGGGTCAATTATAAACATCAGACATTTCTTTCTCACAGATCCAGAGGTTGGAAGTCTCAGATCAGGGTGCCAGTGTGGTTGGGTGAGAGCCCTCTGTGTATTCCCCTGGTGGAAGAGGCAAGCCAAATCTGGGGCCTCTTTTATTTTTTATTGATTTACATTATAAATTTATTTGACTGTGTCACATCTTAGTTGCAGCACACAGAATCTTCGTTGCAGTGCACCAACTCTCTAGTTGCAGCTCCCAGGTTCTCTAATTGTGGTGCTCAGGCTTAGTTGCTTCATAGCCAATCGGATCTTAGTTCCCCAATCAGGGATTGAACCCACATCCTGCATTACAAGGTGGATTCTTAACCACTGGACCACCAGGCAAGTCCCTGGGGCCTCTAAGCACTAATTCCTGAGGGCTCTGCTCATGACCTACTCACCTCACAAAGGCCTCCCTCCTAAAACCATTACTCTGAGGGTTGGGATTTCAGTATATGTATTTGGGGACACACATTCAGACCATAGCGATAACTATATAGTCTTAAGATTAAGCATTTAGAAGAAACTACATTCTCTCCTTGTGGAGGAGAAAGGTCAATTAGACAATCAAGTTGACCAAGAATTTGACTAAGACTTGGTATAAATACATTGTGAGATCTTACCTGATTTTTATGATGAATTATGGTCCGGTATAAAAGGCACTCTGACTTGCTCATGCCTGACTTTGAAACAGTCTTTGCATACCAATGACAGCTATATATGACCTGGCCTTCCTCACCTTGCTCAAGAACAGGCCCAGAAAACTGTTGGCCTGGGCTATGAACTCATCCTCTCAACTTGGGTTATCTCACACATCATTGTAGTATTGTTCTTAAGTCTGTTCTATTCTGTGTAACTTCTTGCTCATATATTCCTATACTTATCTTGTTAAAGTCTTATTCTCTTGGCTTCTACATATTTCCCTACTCCACATCTCTTCTTTCCTGTCCATTGTCCTCTTTACTCTTTCCCTCTTTGCATTTGCACTGTGAGGTGACTCTGATCTCCATTGTTTCTGGGAAGTGGCATTAGATGGTCTTCTCTTGGCTCATCCACAGCTTTTCCTACAGCTCAGGGTCACTACATGCAGTTGTTTGATTATGCATCTGTCTCTGCCTTGAAGAGACTTTCATCTTTAGCAGTTCCCTTGGCATCTTATGGGAACTTAATAAATGCTCCCGTTTTTACCCACCATAATTTCAGTAAGAAAGTTTATTCTGCTTTCCAGATAGTCGATTTACAAACAGACTTTTGAAACTCAACTGTTGTGTAGGTTGAGGACTTCCTGCATTGTGGTCAAACTACAGCAAAAGGCTTTTTGTTACAGAACTGTAATCTTGATGTACTTTGGCCCCACCTGAATTCCACTGTAATTGCCTTTACAACATATATCCTGCCATCATCTTAAAAAGGTTTAGTTCTGAACACATCCGCTGGCAGAGGATTTGTTTTGCTTTTCTTTTCTAGGAAACTGTAGCTTAGCAAACTATTAGACTGTCTGACTTTAATTTTTCTTACTTTTAACCATTGATTAATTTTTTTTTAATGTGAATAGATTAGCTTTGTTTGTGTATTATAGTCAATAATTACATGTTAGCAGTTTAATAATTTTAATAGCAGAGAGTACATCTAAGTCTCCTAGTATTTGTTTGCATGTAAACCCTGTACCTAAGAGCTGCACTACTTTCAAAAGAGCACATCAAAGTAATTGTTTTGCCTGGCGCCTGTACAAATTTCTGCTGGGACCTGTCCCATTTAATATAAATTATATTACCTGTGGAATTTAAGAGGATGTAAGGTGTAACATGCCCAGCAGGCAAGAAATTTAAACTATGGATTGCCTTAAAAAAAAACAAAAACTTTTGTTTGTTCCTGTAATATGGGATACTTAGCATCCCTAATTTCTGTTTAATCTTTTTATAAGCATATCTTGAATTTTGCATTCATGTGGAAAACAAGTTCAAAAATCCTTTTATTTTCTCAGGTTAACTTGAAAATGATAACTGTCTAAAGCCAGTGGCACTGAAGCTGTGCCTGACTTGGTGATCTAGGGAAGAGATGCCGTTATCTGAATACGCCTATTTAGAAACAGCCCCTGCCCTACCAAAAAAATGAATAATGATGAAATTAGGAGCCCTAGACCTAACTTAACCAAATCACCATGCTTCAAGCCTGATGTCATGTCTCTATTTTGCCTACATAGACATGAATTTAGGAGTAGAACATCCATGGGCAGGGTTATGGAAACATAAACCCCATATTCATAAATCCATTGCATATAATTTTATATTCTGCTTACAGGACCAAGATGTTAGACTACACCACGTGGCAGGAACATGTACCCACCCAGATATGCCAGTAGAGCACTCTGCCCTTCCTGTTACATTCACATCTTCACTGACTCCCTGACTGGCCTCTCTGGTGTCCTGTGGTCAGCCCTGTGGGACCATTTGGTCCTAATATGTGAGACTGTGTGCATGTGTGCTAAGTCACTTCAGTCCTGTCCTAATCTCTGCAACTGCATGGACTGTAGCTTACCAGATTTCTCTGTCTATGGGATTTTTCAGGCAAGAATACTGGAGTGGACTGCCATTTTCCTCCTTCAGGGGATCTTCCCAACCCAGAGATCGAACCCATGTCTCTTATGCCCCTGCGTTGGCAGGTGGGTTCTTTACCACTAGCACGACCTGGGAAGCTCAGGATGTGAGATTGCTGTATGCATATTGTCTTGGATGTTGAATGTGTAGAAGAAACACTTTCACTAGAACAAAAAAAGAAGAGATGGGTTAAAGTTAATAGTACAAAAGAGGATATACCGAGAAGATGTAGAGAGGCAGAAAGGAGAGAGAAAAACAGAGAAAGAAGGAGGAAGAGAAGATTAGAGAAGCTAAGAGCAAAGCTCTAAAGATTGGCTCCTAGCGCCTCCCTTTTTTGCGCCCCAGATGGTTCTTACATTCAGTCATACTCAGCTCACAGTCTGGCCTTGAGCACTTATCCGTGGGATACCACAGCTGAAAAAATGCTCCTTTCCTGCCCCCAGGGGGAGGAGGGGGCTCTGTGTAATCTCTTAATTCAGTCATTGTCTTACCATTCACATAAAACGGATCTCCATTACTAGGAAGAGCTACTTTCTTCCAATCTTTTTCTTTTTTGTCCAGTAATCCACATATTCTTTCTAGATGTCAGATATTACAATTATGAACAATAGTTACCACTTACTTAAGTACTGTGTTAAATCTTTTATATCTTACTTAACAATCTTGATATCTTACTCAGTCTTTACTCCTGTAAAATAGATACTGTCATTGCAACTTAAATGATTACTCAGTAAGATAGGCATGGATATAAACACGTGTATTGATAATTCTACATAAAGCCTGTTGTTTTTCCTTTGTAGCTATATGCTTCTGTCTCTGCCCCTCTTCTGCAGACACTGATTTTCCATGGCTGTCTTCAGATAGGAACATGGGGTGCTGGATCCTGGGACACTTTTTTACAGTTCCCTCCTTTTTTCCTTTTTACAGTAGTTCCTTATGAGTTCTCAGAACACTTTCCAACTCAAACAGAAATGCACACCTCCATTTCTTTTGATTTTCTTACATGCTTCCCCTTTCCTTAACAAAAAAAAACTAAGTGCCCTTTGTTCCATGAGTTGACTGAATTCAGAAGGCAAAATCAATTCAAGTTTTGAACTGTATAGACTTGAACAACTAGCAGTTAGTAGTCACTGAACGTCACTGGTTAAGAGATCTGATTTTCCGTCTTTTGTTTATCCCACTGAAGTTTATTCCGTACGATCCCCC
Source organism: Bos taurus (assembly GCF_002263795.3). Lineage (NCBI taxonomy): Eukaryota > Metazoa > Chordata > Mammalia > Artiodactyla > Bovidae > Bos > Bos taurus. The sequence goes on along the minus strand of NC_037332.1, from coordinate 47,871,858 downwards.
CGCCAGACTCTGCAACCATGGATCCTTATGAATAATAACCTTATAAATAATAGCATCAAGAAACAAGGCTTCAGAAGTATGCAGATATTGTGTACTTAGTCTCTCAGTTGTGTCGGACTCTTTGCGACCCCATGGACTGTAGCCCGCCAGGCTCCTCTGTCCATGGGTTTCTCCGGGCAAGAATACTGGAGTGGGTTGTCATGCCCTCCTCCAGGGGATCATCTCCACCCAGGGATCAAACCCAGGTCTCCCACATTGCAGGCAGATTCTTCACCATCTGAGCCACCAGGGAATGACACCAATTACAGACATTGGCTAGTCCTAAAAGCTGATGTATATCTAATAGAAACTCAACTCTTTATTTCAACATAAGACTCTACGATCTTGGAAGACTCCAGACCACTTGGAATACTATGATAAGTTATATTAACAAGTTTAAGGCATGAGCAAGTTTAGAAAATGCCTCTGTGCTCATATGTTGAGTCTGGGAAAGAGCTGGGTTTTGTTGTTCGAAAAACGGATATTCAAAGCTTGGAATAGCAGACACACTATCACTTGACTCTAAAGTCAGTTTTAGATGAAAGGAGAGCTTAATAATGGGGCTGGCTGTTGGGAGGATCAGGCTTCTAAAAACCTTAATATGCTTTCAGCCTTTCCCGGAAGCAGGTGACTGAGTAGTTACTGTCCACATCGTCTGCTCCGCAGAGCAGCTTCTCTGTTGGCACACTGCTTGGCAGAGCTCCAAGGAAAGCTGTGTGATGACAGTGAGATTAGGACACAGGAAGCAGGGCTGGGTGAGAGGCTCTAAGTTGTCTCTTTCTCTGTAGCATGGTCAGTTCCACCAGCACATCTTATGCCTAATGCTGAACCTCCTAATGAGCGCTGGGTCATTTGAATTTTCATGATATCAGACGGTTTCACTTGAGACCTTTTCCGTCTGTCATACTTGTAGTATGTGGATCCCTTATGCTGTAGCTTCTCCGTCTTCCTTAAAACCCAGGGCATCTTTATAGAAATAACACCGTACATGGTGAAGGCTCCGTCTTGCTAAATATCCAAGACATGGGATCACATTGAGCTCTTTATTTATCAGTGATTTCATGCTTGAAATTGTTTTACAAGCATGTCCCAATGGGAATGAGGCTATATTATGGTAGCATCTCTATGCCAAATTCTGTTCTCTGTGGATCTGGGTATATTTCCAGTAATAGATACTATGTTATATGAAGTATCTAGTATAAATCAGGGCTTCAGACCATGCTTCCTGACTTAGAAACCATAGCTCTCTTCAAATTCATTATCTATAACTATGTTTTCTTCCCATTAGCTTTCCTGTTTATCTTCTCTTTATAATCTCAAAACAATAATTGCAATTCTTATTAGCACATTTCCCAAAATAATTCTTAAATAATAAATATTTTTAAATTTCTTTAAATTTCTCCATATTATTTTGGTAACTAAACAATGAAAACCTTTCTAAATGTTAACGTGAACTTGACGTATTTTTTATATTTTGTTATTTACTTCTCCAGAGAACATACTATGAAATTTTTCAGAGCTGCGATAAAACAAAAATGATGACCTCCTCTGTTTTAATTTTGAATAAATGGGTGAATAAACACATGGAAAGAATGTTCTCTGGGTTCCAACTTCAGGTTGGACTTCCAACAACGTAGAGAACAAACGCTTAGGGACTGCCTTGGCAGTCCAGTAGATAAGACTCCGAGCTTCCAGTGTCGGGGCACAGGTTGGATCCTTGGTTGTGGAACTAGGATCCCACATACCACGCAGTGTATGGTGGGATTCCTTTCTCCTTTTCAAAGGAAAAAAAAGAGAAGAACAAAACCTTAATGCTTCCCATTCTCTAGAACCATGAGGAATCTGGTTTCCTCAACATGTCTGTAGAAGGACGTGGGTATCCAAGACACATGAGTCCTTTTTATTGTTCTCTGAATTTGACACTTAAAACACTTTGCAGCAATTCTCCTGCCACCCTTGCAAGCAACCTCTAGAGTTTACAAGTGATTTACATCAAAGTTAAGGGAACAGCCTGAGGTGGTATAGTTGACAGCCAGCCCTCAGAATGTGGTTGAAAATGCAGGTTAAGATTCTGGAAAGAATCCTGGATCGGGGGTTCATTCAGAGACTTTAAGTCCAGTCTTAGCTCTGTCGGTTATAAACTAGATAAGTCCCTTAACCCTCTGGGCCACAGTTTTCACAACTCTAAAAATAAAAATTGTCATAGAATGATAAAGCCTAATAGACTTGAATTTGAAAAGTAAGTGGAGCATTCTATTTTCTAAAATGAGATTACTATTGCGTGTGTGCTAAGTCCCTTCTGCTGCTGCTGCTGCTAAGTCGCTTCAGTCCTGTCCGACTCTGTGCGACCCCATAGACCGTAGCTCACCAGGCTCCCCCGGCCCTGGGATTCTCCAGGCAAGAACACTGGAGTGGGTTGCCATTTCCTTCTCCAATGCATGAAAGTAAAAAGTGAAAGTGAAGTCGCTCAGTCGTGTCCAACTCTTAGCGACCCCATGGACTGCAGCCTACCAGGCTCCTCCGTCCATGGGATTTTCCAGGCAAGAGTACTGAAGCGGGGTGCCATTGCCAGTCCCTTCAGTTGTGTCCAACTCTGTGCAACCCTATGGACTGTAGCCCTCCAGGCTCTTCTGTCCATGGGATTCTCCAGGCAAGAATACTAGAGTGGGTTGCTATTTCCTCCTCCAGGGGATCTTCGCAACCCTGGAATCGAAACCTTGTCTTTTACATCTCTTACATTGGCAGGGGGGTTCTTTACCACTAGCACCGCCACTGAGTGAGTGAAGTCGCTCAGTCGTGTCCAACTCTTTGTGACCCCATGGACTGTAGCCTGCCAGGCTCCTCCATCCATGGGATTCTCCAGACAAGAATACTGGAGTGGGTTGCCATTTCCTTCTCCAGGAGATCTTCCCGACCCAGGGATTGAACCGGGATCTCCCGCGTTGTAGGCAGATGTTTTACCATCTGAGCCACCAGGTAAGTCCCATTAGATCCATATAAATATAAGGTTAAAAAAAAAAAAAAAAGAATAAGCTGCTTTGAGGATTGACAAAGCCCCTAATGTGGTCATTTAGCACTTATGTATTTCTACTCTGAGGCAGGACCACACTTAAATTCTTCCATTCACATTAAAACCTATATTGCTTGAAACACTTTCAGAGAAGGGGAGGCTATAGGACATGGTTCCACAAAGACCTTATTGAAACTAAAGTGTTTTCACTATTTGTCAGCATGATTGTTTTGTTTTCTGTTTGTTCTACATCCAACATTTCTTCCTCCATTCCTTCTACCATTTTGTGCTGTTTTGTAGCATGCTAAAGTTGGCTTAAAGCTCAACATTCAGAAAACTAAGATCATGGCATCTGGTCCCATCATTTCATGGGAAATAGATGGGGAAACAGGGAAACAGTGTCAGACTTTATTTTTGGGGGGCTCCAAAATCACTGCAGATGGTGATTGCAGCCATGAAATTAAAAGACGCTTACTCCTTGGAAGGAAAGTTATGACCAACCTAGATAGCATATTCAAAAGCAGAGACATTACTTTGCCAACAAAGGTCCGTCTAGTCAAGGCTATGGTTTTTCCAATGGTCATGTATGGATGTGAGAGTTGGACTGTGAAGAAGGCTGAGCGCCGAAGAATTGATGCTTTTGAACTGTGGTGTTGGAGAAGACTCTTGAGACTCCCTTGGACTGCAAGGAGATCCAACCAGTCCATCCTAAAAGAGATCAGTTCTGGGTGTTCATTGGAAGGACTGATGCTAAAGCTGAAACTCCAATACTTTGGCCACCTCATGAGAAGAGTTGACTGACTCATTGGAAAAGACCCTGATGCTGGGAGGGATTGGGGGCAGGAGGAGAAGGGGACGACAGAGGATAAGATGGCTGGATGGCATCACTGACTCGATGGACATGAGTTTGAGTGAACTCTGGGAGTTGGTGATGGACAGGGAGGCCTGGCGTGCTGTGATTCATGGGGTCGCAAAGAGTCGGACACGACTTAGCAACTGAACTGAACTGAACTGATTCAGTGGCAGCTTTTCTTCTCTTCCTTCTCCCTGGTGAGTTCCTTCAATGGTTTCCTTTATTTTAAGCAAACCTCACTTTTCATCTTCTCCCTGGAGTCAGTCATCTTGACTTCTGCACAGGAAGAAGATTCCACAGTGTTCCTTAGCCACTAAACTCCATTACATGCAACCATCTGAGAAGGAAACTTTCCTTTGTGTTGCAGTGGAAGCCCATTTCCTATTCTTATTTCTTCAGAGTAAGTTTCAAAGGAGCTGACTACCATCCCTTAGGTCCACCCTTCCTAGACGTTACTTCAGTAAAGTGATCTCACTTTTCAGTGTTTTTTGTCAAGCATGAGTTCTAGAGCTTCCTTTCACTTTTTCTCATCAGGTATATTGTTCAGCCTTTTAGTAAGTATCGTGGTGTGATTGAAAGAATATGGGCTTTGGGGCTTCCCTGGTGGTCCAGAGGTTAAGAGTCTTGCCTTGCAATGCAGGAGATGTGGGCTCCGTCCCTGGTCAGGGACCTCAGATCCTACATGCCACAGGGCAACTAAGCCCACGTGCCACAACTAAGACCCAGTGCAGCCAAATAAATGTTTAAAAAGAAGAGAAAGAATATGGGCTTTGTAGTTAGACCTGGGTTTGAATCTGGGCCGTGTGACTTGGAGCGCCTACCTTGTCTGAACTGCAGTTTTCTCATTTATCAAGAGGGTTAACGGGCCTGTGTTACACAATGCCTGTCAGAATTGATGATGCAAATAATGTTTCTAGTGTATAATCAGTCCTCTGATAAATATGAGTTCCCTTTCCCTGTGACTCTCCTCTATATCAGTACACTTATTTCCTGCTACTTTGGAGCCTGGGATTAAATAGAATTCAAAATAATTCTACTTATTCATCCCCCACGACATTCATTTTCCTCCCGTTATACTGTTTCATCACTAGATTTCCTCTGAGGTATTCATGCCATTTCCATATGCCCTTTGATACTGTGTCCACATGGACAATTACATCCAAGAATCAGCTCTGAAAAGAGAACATCCCAAGGAAACAATACCCTCAAAAGTGACTGAATTGGCATTTTTGTCATTCAGTTGCTCAGTCGTGTCCAACTCTGCGACCTCATGGACTGCAGCACGCCAGGCTTCCCTGTCCTTCGCCATCTCCCGGAGCTTGCGCAAACTCACCTCCATTGAGTCGGTGATGCCATCCAACCTTCCTGTCCTCTGTCATCCACTTCTCCTCCTGCCTTTAATCTGTTGGGGGAGTCTAGGATAGCTCTTGACTTCATTTCACCTTGAAGAGTTTCCCAGGTTGGCTCTATGTGGCTTCTTGGCAGCCCTCTCCAACACAGGGCCTGTCAGATGTCCTTCAGCTCGTTTCAGAACTGAGTTACTCATTCCTGGGTTTCCACCTGAGGTCTGGATGAATCCCAGGATGCAGTTTCACAGCTGATCCGTGTGGTCCTTGTGCAGATTATGAAAAGGCATCCGTTCTCAGCAGGTGCAACAACGCCATGCCTGGAAGCATGGCCTGAGGGGTGGAGGGCGGACTGAACTTTGGGCACACTAGTACAGATTTAACCTTTTTGTCGAAACCAGAGTGCTGGCTCTCGTGTGGCTTAGTGTCAGAGGGCAGACGCTCACGACATACTGGCTTTGTCTCTTTGATGTCATCCAACATTAACCTTCCTTTCTCATTCCATTGGCCTTCCTCTTTTCCTATAGCTATTATTCTTGATACAGTGTATAATAACATTTCATTCCCTGCTTCAGATTTGCCCCAGTTACTTCTACTGGTTCTAGCTGCTTCTTTACATGCATTTTTGAATACCTGCGCGGCCTTTACTTCATGTGGAGTTACTCTTTGTGTTTAAATCATAGGCAGTTTGGGATTAAGCCAAATAGATGTTCCTAACATTTTCAACACTCTATTCATCAGTTCAGTTCAGTTCAGTTGCTCAGTCGTGTCCGACTCTTTGCGACCCCATGAATCGCAGCACGCCAGGCCTCCCTGTCCATCACCAACTCCCAGAGTTCACTCAGACTCACGTCCATTGAGTCAGTGATGCCATCCAGCCATCTCATCCTCTGTCGTCCCCTTCTCCTCCTGCCCCCAATCCCTCCCAGCATCAGGGTCTTTTCCGATGAGTCAACTCTTCGCATGATTCTTTTTAAAAGCAAATTGGTGAAATCAATATAGTTCATTCCTTTCAGTGTTGCTTCTGCCTCTTCTCCATTCCTCTTCTGGAGAGGACTGTTATGAGCATCTAAAATGGCCTAAACCAAATTAATGGGAAGGCAAAGAGGAGGGCTCACCAAGAGACTTCATAATCCACACACTGGTAACTTTCACAGGAATGGGAGTTCAGAGGTTCTGAGAGGAGTCCTCTGTTCTCTCCCTTAGCAGGAAAGAAGATCCTTTTCCGTCAAGTTTACACCTTTGTGTAAGTGCTGCATAGAACAGTAAGGAGATGCAGTAAACAATTAAATTTTCCAAAGTTTACTCAAACCAGTTCTGGTGAAGTTATAAGTCTCAGCCAGCTTGTTCTCATATCCAGTAACTATTGGTTCTTTTTAAATTCATCTCAAGAAGGTAGAAGAAAACTTTCGTTTTCTTCAAAAAGGGGGGGATCAAATTAAGAAATGAGAAACCAGAGACACACTTTCCTGACAGCTTGATGTACTGTACTGCAGATAAGTCCTGTGATGGATATGCTGGGGAATGCCATTATTAAATTTGCCTTGCCTTCATCTTTCTTCATTTATTTCTAACATGCCTGTTTGGCCAGTGCTTGCCTGGGAACATAACAATAAAACCACCATTAAGTTAAGTAAATAGAAAAATCTAATAGATATTCATATACCTTCAGCTGGAAGCATTTCTGTCATGCTCTGTAAATCACCAGAAAACATGGGATAGAAACCATTCCTGATCTGTTTTAGGCTGTACAGAGTACCCTGAGAAGTTTGCCTGTTTATTACTTCTCCAAGTGTGTTAATACATACATATTTTTACTTTGAGATAGTTAAGGTCTGGAATAGTTCTTTGGTGGGGAAAATGGTGAGAGATGGGATCTGAGGAAATACTACAGAAAAAGAGTTAGTAGCACTCAGTAGAAGACTTGAGGGAAGAGAGCTGGGCAGAGGAGACCATGAATGCAGAGCAGGCTGGTGGAAGATAGATCTGAGGAGCTGGGGACACCACTGCTTTTCTTGCTGATGGGAAGGTGGCCAGCAGCCAGGCTTTGGGAAAAGAGATCATGCAGTCTGGTTTTTACATGTTGGCTTTAGATAGCCATGAACTATCTAGTCTGTGTATTTTGTATTCATTGGGAAATAAGGGACTAAAGAGAAAGTGAAAGGTGAGGGCCAGAGATGGAGATCTGGGGCTCCTCTGAGTATAGGTCCTAATTGCAGCCATGTGGGTGCTCAAGGGAGTGAGCAGAGAAGAAAGAGAAGACCCAGGAACCCTGGGGCTGAACTCTGGGGGCACTAAGTAATTCTGGGTAGAGGGAGGAGGTGGGAGTCAGGGAAGAAAGAAGAAGCAAGTGGAGATATTTGAGAGTCCCATGGCCTGGATCCTATGCTGCTGACTCCACGAGGAGGTTGGGAAGTCTACTCTGGAAGTTGACTAGTTGACTGGACCCCTAGAACTGGGACACTGGTAAGAAGCTCAGTCAAGTGCCTCGGTGTTTGATGGCTCATAAATGGGATGAACAAAAGCTCAGACTGCTGGAAGAGGCAAACTTGGGGCAGAATCTGAGTCTGATCATCTTGAGTGAATAAGGGAGTGAGTGAACAAATGAATCAGTCAAAGAAACAGATACAGGTAATCATGGGTTTTTCCCCATAAAAGAAGATAATAGCATAGTACTCAACAGTGCCTATAAAGTCACTGACAGGCCTAACACATAGACAGGCAGAAGGGAGGAGAGGAGTTGAGAAAAGAGAGGTATCACCGAGGAGAAGAGAAGACATGGGTGGTGAGCAGAGACGACCAGGGGATTCCTGGAGTGTGAAGTTGGAGAGGTCAACAACTTAAATGTAGGGATTTGGCCTTTAATTTTTATCTCTAGCTGTTTCCCAAACATTCATCTTGTCCCTCGGATGGAAATTTAAGCCTCTTGGCAGAGATAGAAACTTCTTTTGTCTGTCTGTCTGGTACCTAATACAGTATATTTATTCTACACTTAATGACGGATTGAAAGAAAGGCATATTTTCAGTCATTCCTACAAGTGTGTAATTATTGAGAAATTTAATCAAGGGAAACCCTTTTTTGAAATATAGTTGATTTACAATGTTGTGTTAGTTTCAGGTGTACAGCAAAGTGATTTAGTTTTATATATGTGTGTGTATATATATATTGGAGAAGGCAATGGCACCCCACTCCAGCACCCTGCCTGGAAAATCCCACGGATGGAGGAGCCTGGTGGGCCGCAGTCCATGGGGTCACTAAGAGTCAGACACGACTGAGCTTTTTTTTTTTTTTTTCTCTCTCTCTTTTTCACATTCTTTTCCTTTGTGTTAAGTCACTTCAGTCATGTCTGACTCTTTGTGACTCTATAAACCATAGCTGGCCAGGTTCTTCTGTCCATGGGATTCTCCAGGCAAGAATACTGGAGTGGGTTGCCGTGCCTCCTTCAGGGGGTCTTCCCGACCCAGAGATTGAACTCACGTCTCTTATGTCTCTTGCATTGGTGGACAGGTTCTTTACCACTAATGCCACCTGGGAAGCCCCTTTTCCCTTGTAGGTTATGATGAAATATTGAGTATAGTTGTCTGTGCTATACAGTAGGTCTTTGTCTGTTATCTATTTTACACATGAAACCTCCAATTCTGATAAACTAAAACACCCCTTCTCCATTCACAGTTGACTTTTTAACTTGGATTTTCTAAACCATTTACTCCAACTTCTTCCTCTAAAAGAATGTACATTGCTTGTGAAATGACCTTCCGAGCCCACCATACAAGCTTCCTTCTGAATCTTAGAAAAATGGGGACACACCTGCCTAAAGGATTTGAAATATGCTTCTCTCCTCCCTCATTCCAATTTTTGTTCTGTTTCCATAAGAATAACTCTAAGCATTTGCAGATGAATTTTAAAGACTGTGTTGTTCTGGAGGGAAATGAAGTGTCCATGTAAGTCTGTGATAGGAAGACTTACAAAGAGAGCTCAGGCATGTTGAGGTGGAGTGTACACGTGGGAAACATAAGCAGGGGCTGGTGAGAAAATTCGGTGGAGGTGGTTAATTAATTTTGAACCTGGGAAATGCCTCTGTAGTTAGTCCACAAGATCTCCTTTAAAGAATCCCAACACCTGGAAAACATCAGCTTTTTAATTTTCTACCAATTTGTGTGCAGCAAGGATCTGAATGAGAAAGTGGGTTTGAAAGCATCAAAAATGTGGTTTTCTTGTCATTCAAAAATATCTGCATATATTTTTCTCAAACTTAAAAAAAAAAAGAAATAAAATTTGCCTTTTGGTGGAGATCAAGATGAAAGTGTTGACAAATATCAGAAGGCTGGAGAGTCTAGAAATAGTCTTGGGAATGGCATCTGTATGTAACTTGAGAGTGCTGTATCACCAGTGCTCCTATAAGGCCAAAGAAGAGACTGTTGAAAAATGCTCTGATGTTACATTTTTTATTAAATCTGTAAGGGTTGTTGGCACTTATTTCCTGGAAGTCATTCTGGCTTTTTGGGGTGATGTCGGTGATACTGTGGAGCAAGAAATACCAGTGGGTCAACCGTAACAAAGTGCCTCTAGATGTAAAAAAGGGGAGAACTACTGTATGACCCAGCAATTCCACTTCTGAGGATATATCTGGAAAAAATGAAAACACTGCTTTGAAAAGATACATGCACCCCAGTGTTCATAGGAGCACTTACAATAGCCAAAATATGGAAGCAATCCGAGTGCCTATCAACAGAGGAATGGATAAAGAAGATGTGATGTATATATAGAGATACACACACACACACACACACACACACACACAGTGGAATACTATTGAACCATTAAAAAGAATGAAAATTTGTCATTTGAAGCAACATAGATGGACATGGAGGGTATTGTGCTAAGTGAAATAAATCAGACAGACAAAGACACATGGTATCACTTACATGTGGAATCTAAAAAATACAACAAGCTAGTGAATAAAACAAAAAAGTTAAACTCAAAGATATGGAGAAGAAACTGATGGTTACCAGTGAAGACGGGAGAGGAGAGATGCAAGGTAGGGGTAGGGGTTTTTTTAAAGGGTTATTGTGGGATTGTATGAAATCATGTGTGAAACTTTTGAAAATTATGAGTACCTCAGAATTTAAAGAATCTTTCACTTTAAAAAAATGTGTCTGTAGCAGGGAAGGGGTACTGCTCTGGTAAATCTCTCAGGATAAGAAAGAAAAAGGAGGTCTAGACAGTCTTGGTTCATCTGATAGAACGTTCCCACAGAAAATGGATGAATATCAGATAAGAACGTTTATCAAACCTCATGAATTTTACAGTCCACGTCTCTGTGGGAACAGCATGCAGTGCAGACTTGCTAAATCCCAAACATGGAAGACAGACAGCACTATAAAAATATAGACTGGTGCCCTGAGAAGAACAATAGCCAGTCTTCGTTAGTCACAAAGATATGAACACTCGGGGTTGTGGTATGCTTGTTAAGTGACTCGTAAGACAGTATGACTAATGAAAGTACAGTAGTAGCCCGTGGACTCCTGGCCCCAAAGGAAGTTCAGGTAAATTAGGCTAGATATCAGATAAGAAGATGGTAGTGGTCCACATATTGGAAAGCCAAATATGTGCCGATCCGATTTTCTATTTCCACTTTTGTCAGACTTTCTTAAGACTGTGGAGGAGTCTTGAGCTGCACTGCAAGAGACAGGTGCCTATAGTCAGTTAATTCCCAGCTTTGGAAGCAAGAGGAAGTTGACAGCTCTGGAGGTGCTTTCATGGATAAGGGCAGGCATCTTGAGTGCAGAACTTTGCAGGTGAAATAAAATGTACAAAACAGAAACTAAACATGATATCAAAAGCTAATGCAATAATTCTTCCACATTTATGTGAATTCGCTGTTTTCCCAATCCTGGAAAGACAGAGACCAATGTGGAAAGGTGTGACATGTTTTACTACTTTACATTAAATTGATGAGAATTAAAATGTCTGAGACTTCATCAACACCAGTGAAAGACATGCCGTAAAATCAGATAAGTGCTGGAATATGTACATAAATGACAACATAGGACCAAACATTTTCATCAGGTGGTGTTCAGATCTGCTCTGTTTATTTATGGCCTTATTTAACATGACCCTGTTTTACTTCAATCAGCTGTAAAAGGAACACGATGGACCTCAGACAACCTGAGTTTTCTGTGACCAGAGGTGGTCTGTGAGATCCATGATTCTGAGTGGTTTGCCATTTTTCTTAGGCACAGAGTTAAAGTCTGCCTCCTGGAAGCTGGTGTTTGGGAGAAAACCACTCAGTTTATGGATGAAGGGAGCCAATACATCGCCAAGAGCTCCATGGCAATGCAACCTGGTTATTCCCTAATTGGGATTTATGTAGTCATTCTCTTTTAAAGTGTTAGTTGTTCAGTCACGTTCAGCTCTTTGTGACTCCGTGGACTGTGGCCCACCAGGCTTCTCTGTCCATGGAATTCTCCAGACAAGAATACTGGAATGGGTTGCCATTCCCTTCTCCTAGGGATCTTCTTGACTCTGGGATCGAACCCAGGTCTCCTGCATTGTAGGCATATTCATTACCATCTGAGCCACAAAGGAAGCCTGGTCATTCTCTTTAGGAAGACTAAGCAATTGTTTGTTTCTTTGAGAAAATAACCATCATGTGAGGGATTACTCCTGGGTAAAAGTTAGAAAGGGAGTTCACCTCTCCCACAGGAAAGGCTTGCCTCTCAATAGAAATCTAGATTTAGGAACAATCTCCAAACCTGAACACAATATTTCCTGGATTCCCAAATTTAGAGACTGAATTTGGGGGTTTGCCAAATCCTCAAAAACATCAAGGGTCTACTAAAATATAATAGGAAATGATAGAGAAAAGGGAAAAACACAAGCAAAATGTAAAAGATTTTGCAAAATGTGTATTTTAGATCCAGTGCCCCTCTTGCTAACCACGTGGGCTTGGGAAAGGTCTGACCATAGCTATAGATCAAAAGGAAACTGCTCCTCCTCAGTAACTGGTGTGCCCTGAAGAAGGGTGGCTTGCTCCTCTGGCTGACTTAATTATAAATCTGGATCCAGTAAAAAAGAAGGAAAAATTCCCTACAGCCATATTTATAGGAAAGCTCGGGGAATAAGAGGACAAGATTCTGGGTGCTTTCTCCACAACCAGAGCGCCTCTGTCCTTATCATTTATACAGACTGATGTTCCAAGACTGTGTGTGGGACGAAGGATTCTTTGATAAAGGAAAACTTGTCACCCACAATGGGCTTCCCTGTATTAGACAGGTCACCCTCAGTTCCTTGCTTTCAAGGAATAAGCTGGCACCATGGTGGGCTCCCGGTGCCCGCTCCTAGCCCTGTACTAGGCAAACAAGATGTGTTACCATACTGAAGACTGTGTGACTTATCACTAGTGAATAACTTAAGCTCCGTAGGTTCCCAGAGCCAGGGAGAACTGAGAATAAGTGTGTTACGACACCAATAGAAGTGCCGTTTTATGGCATCAAATGGGAGCTCTGGAGGCTGTCTGATCAAAGATGCCAAACTTTCACACCCCTAAGAAATCTTTCCCGCGTGGCAACCTCAGCCTGCCTGGGAACGTACTACTCGATAGTAACTAAAATTTCTCCTGTTTCTTTTGTCATGGTTTATTTGGGGAAAAGCTTTGCCTACTTCCTACTCTCCTGAGTGTTACTGAAGCGAGGCTTTAGATCCTTCACTTCAAATCAAATAAAATTATTTTCATACTTCATCTAACCTGATTCTGAACTCATTGTTCTCTTTGTTGTCTCTGAAGATACTCTCCAACTTCTCCAACATGTTAATTTCTGGGCTGTAGATTGGATGTAAGGCAGGGACTCAAATTTTGTAAATGGCTTGTGGTTACAGATCCCAGTTGTTCTCTGTCTTGGTTCAGCCTCCCAAAACACACACACACACACACACACACACACACACGTACCCCTTGAAGGTCACTCGAAGTAACAATATCTGTGAGGTCTCCTGAAGAGGACTTTGCTGTGCACTGGAATAATGTGGGGTTCAGAGGTTCTTCACATCTCAAGATAATGTCCTCATATATATTTTTTCATGCACACAAGTAATCAATTTACTTTCCCTTTTCTTCTCTCTTCCACCTCTTCCAAGTTCTTTCAAAGGATGCCTTCCCACTTTCTCCCGTGTCTCTTCTACCATTTTGTCATATGGCTAGAGTGGCCCAGGCAATACATGTATCAAAGAAGAAAGAGAGAGCAACCATATGTTTTGAGGTAAAATTTAATAGAATAAAGAAAGAATGCCATTAATCTCCAACCCTTGAAAATGCCTAGAAGCTCCCATTCAGACCCTCCTCAAAAGTTTCCATCCACTGTCTTTTATTAAAGTCTGGTATTCCTCGAATGTCAGGTTCCAAGACGAATTTCAGAATTCTTTCTTAGGAACTGTTGCTTAACTCTTTCAATTAATTATGAATAGCTCAAACGTATTTCTTTCTATCATTTCTATTACAAATCTGCTACATGCTAGGTTGTAGACTTCTGTTGCCCAAGTGATAGCCTGAGAGTCTTACCACCACTTAATACCTTTTTTCACTGAAGGGGAAACATCTTCCAAATATGAAAAAAATTTGACATGCAACTCAGCTGTTGGACTGCTTCTATCCTAATGAGGATTTGATTGGCTCAAATGAGCAGGAAGAAATAGTCCTCTAGCTTATGAAGTACAGCTAAGGAAAACATCGCAGGTAGAGCAAGGAAATTTCATTTCTGAGACCTTGGAAAGTAGTCCGACTCGCAATTAGGGGTGTGATTAGGATGGAGAATCAGCTCTCTGGATGCCGGAGTTCTGTTCCTCGGGCTGTCTTTATCTCTAGGGAACTGTACGGCTTGCAGCTCATCTTATTTCCTGGCCTTTGAGTCCCGCACAAGGCTTCATAGTTGAGCACTTAGTAATTGCTCCTTGAACTGAATTTCATCCGAAGCTGATAAACGGTTCTTCACCATCAGATTTGGAGCAAAAAAGTGAAATTAAATCAAAAGCATTTGAAAGTTCTCAGGTTAAATCACCTCAAATAATGATTTAAATTTTCAGTGAGTGGGAGGATGCGGATCTTGGGGGCATTCTCGGTGGCATGTTCAGGGATGAAAGTGTATTATATCCACCCATGCATCCTTACATAGCAGAAGGAAGGAAGTTGTGAAAGGGGAGAAAATAGAGCTATTGACTGAAGAGCCATAAAGCTGTTTTTAGAATGACTGCTTCTGTTGTATTGGGGAACGCTTCCTTGAGAAACGGTTATATTATGCATCCTCTTTCCATTAAGTCTATTTTGGGAAGAAATTACAGAGGATAATATATTACCAGCTCCCAGGGTTCTCTTATCAACACTGCCTCTCTTCTCATTACACACCTGCTTAGAGCAAAATAAATGAAAGCGTCTGCTCTCAGGGACACAGACCCAAGACAATCAGAATTTCCACCACATCACTGTATTTATTAGGGATGCCACTGATTTTTGAAAACGTGTGAACTCCACCCCTAAAAGCCATGTGTGAAAACAAGCACAGTGGTGCCTGTGGTGGTTTGAGCCTTCAGTCAGTTTCAACAGTGGCAAAAGGAGGAATTGTTCTCTAAACAGTCAGTGTGGGGCTTCTACTCCGGGTGAAGATATATCTGTATCTGGCAACTACTCTCAGTTACTGAGCAATCAGAAGTGTACTTCTCAATAGTTTTACAAATTATGTGTTGAACTTTGTCTCTGTGGAATTAATTCCTGGGAGGAGGAGGGGTGGAGCAGAGGGTTTCAAGGCCGGTTTACAAAGTTGAGTTTTTAAAGTAATATTTTCCCCCTGAGCACAGCAGTGCAGTGAAGTTCTATTTCAGCCTGAACGCCGTGTACATCAACATGTATGTTGATTTAAACATGAAAATAAAACAACTTTGATGTTCAGCAATTTTCTTTTAAAATCCTGTATTCTTTCATTTTTTTTTTTTTTCGATCATTAGACAACTACCATTTTCTTTTGCCCTTTAAACCTGCATTCAATCAGTTCAGAAGCCAGTTTACAGTCTCGTTAACTGCTGAGATCATGAAGGCAAGGTTAGCAGGATCACCAGCAGCAGCAGGAAGCTCTGAAATGCCCCCCTTGTCCCACGAAACATTCAGTAAGAGGCTCCCCTTCAGCTGTTTCCCAACACACATGCAGCTCCCAGGGAGCTGTGTGGCAAGAAAAATACAGCCTCCAATTCTAGAAATCCCTGTGTTCATTCAACAAAAGAAAAAAAAGAGTGTTCTTATATTTAATCTTCTTCCTGGCTCTGTGGATCATGGTTAACTGTGAGTTACACAGGGTTCTTCTTGCTGCTGAAGTGTCTAAGGGGAGAGTGTGCTATGGCATCCTTCTAGGCAAAGGCCTAGTTTTCCTTCTCCTTTTTTGGTAAAGGGAAGAGTTACAGTGTTTTGTAGCCTTCTTTCAACACATGGGAGTTTTATCACTCATTTTAAAGGCACAACTTAACACCATTTTCAAACTAGCCTGAGTTTCAGCCCTGCATGGTTTGCTCAAAATGGCCCCTTTCTTTCTCCAAGCAGGATGGTCACAGGTGCCTATTAATCGCTTTACTTGTAGGAACTGAGTGTTTTCCCTTTGTGATAGGCAAACCAAGAGCGTTTTCTGAAATGTAATTCTCTGAGCTGCAATCCGCAATCACGCCAGGCTCTAAGAAGAAATCACAACTTTCTGAAAAGATGAATTGCTCCTTCACCAGAAACCATCTGCCTTTTGACTTCTCATTCTACCTCTGTTGGGGGTTCCTTTTTGCTGCCAAATGTATTAACCACGCTGGAAAAGACATTCCTTCACTTTTAAGTGCCGGGGTTATAGACCAACATGGTCATTATTTCAGCTTCAAAGAAGGCAAAGACACGAGCAGTTCTTTGTTTTATAGAATTGTGACATTTGACATTTAAGATGGAGACAGTGGAAATCTAGGACGTTCAAGAGACTGATCCAAGATCTTATAGCCAGTTAGAAGTTAGAAGCCAGTATTTCCTGGTTTGCGCTCACGGAAGAGAGAGACTTATTTGTCCCTATCCTGTGTACGCATCCCCAAGACAACATCCTCATCCCCTTCGAACTAAACAATCCAGTTTTCTTTTTTTCATTTCCTTTGAGAGTTCCATTTTATATATAACCTTTTCACCATTTTATCACAGTCTGTGCACAACAGACTCTCAGATTCAGAACTAAAATATTCAAGGAATTGACCAAGGTTTTGTATAGGTGTTTGGATATTGTATCTATGTTCATGTAAGTGAATTCTGCCTTTCTCTGCTCTCAAAACCACTTCTTAGATAAAGACTAGGTATCCTTTCAGCCAGTGTGTTGAACCATTTCTCTCAACAGCAAAACATTCTTATATTGCAGCTTTGTATCTTTAACACATGTGATTTTTTGAGCTGTATGCATTGTGACCACACAATTTAAATAATTTCATTTCTGAAGATCAAAGGAAGCTCTTGCTAATTTTAAAGACCTCTATAAGCTCACCTTTGCTTTAAAAGTTTAAAAAAACTTAACAACTTGATCTTTTCTGAAGATATACATATTTAAGTAGTTAATTTTCACAGGTAGACAACCCAATAAACCTTACATCAGTTCTTCAAGTACCATACATCAGTAACTTCAAAGAATACCCCTTTACTCAATTTTAACTAAATTCAACTGAAAATAATTGTACTTTAAAGAGGATAGTAAACTCAGTGGGGAAAAACAATTGATCAAGCCAGTTTCTTGCCCTTGCCCAGATCCAATCACTGATGATCCATTTAACAAATTTGTCTAATGCATCAAGATACAGTTTTCTTTAACTACCATAAACATAAGTATGGGGTATACGGCAGGGAATAGCAGGATTTTGTAAATGATGATAAGAACCATATAGGGAGGGAAGCCGTAAAAGATACAAAAGAATGAGAAGGAAGAGGAAAGAAATGATAACCTCAAGAAAAGCTGAAAAGTTATGAAGTACTTTCAGAGTAAAATATATTGGACACCTCAATATATTTGAATGCTTTTAAGTGGAGATGCTTTTGAGACTTCCCTGGCGGTCCAGTGGTTAGGACTCGGTGCTTCCAGTGCAGGGGACGAAGGTTCGATCCCTGGTCGGGGAACTAGGTTCCTATATGCCTCACAGTGTGACCAATAAATTAAGGGGAGATACTTTCTGCAGTGTCTTTGTTCTGTAATGCATATCATGTACCTAAGCAAAATGCTTTTTCTCTCTGAGCTGGACAGTAGGAAGTAATCTATCTTCAACCTTGTTTGGCTTGTAAATAACACGGTAGAAAAGGTCTGTTGCACTTTGAAAAGACCTTCTCCATGTGCTCCCTCTCACTCTCAGAGGCCATTTAAAGGGCACAGCCATGACCACCACCTTATTCCTTCAAGAATTGTTTACAGAAGACTGAAAAATGTGCCCAGGGCCCATCCCCTCCCCCTCTGCAGAACTAGCCTCATTCAAGTGGGCTGGCAAAGCAAGCCTGGCTTTAATAGAAACAGAAGAGAGAGTTTGGGTGGGCCTGACATCTTTCAACACATGCTTTTTGCTTTCGCCTACTGAATTTTTAATTTCCATAGAGAGTCAGTGGGAAAAGGGACACTGGACTTGTTCCTTTTTGTCTGCCGCTTTGCAGGGATGGGAGACTGTGCTTTGGGAGACCATGAACCGCCTGGGAGACCATGAAGTAGGTTGTCATTTCCTCCCCTAAATAATACATTACAAAGTGGAAATGCAAATTTCCTATGGAAGCTCTAAGTAGCAGGTGGTATTTCCTTAATATATTGTTTTTGACCTTCAGGGAAATTGGTATTATGTGCTGACTTTGGAAAATTAAAATAGCATCGAAGTCCTCCATTTTAAATAAAACAGCATCTTAGTTAATTTGAAAACATGAGACTGGAATAATTCACCAGGAAAAGGCATAACGTGTTTCACTTTTATGGGTTATTTTAAGGTTTGAATTCATGGAGGACAAGAGAAGGGCTATGGCAGAGCTGAATTTACTAACTCATTGAGATTTTTTTTTTAAGAAGGGAAAATATGTGCTTTTAAGTTTTGCTTTAAACCTTTGCTGTTAACTAACGCTGTGATACATTTAGTCAGTACAAAGAGTTAGGCGTGGAACTGTTCCGATGACGAATCTGAGTTGAACTGAAGGTAAAGACATCTGTATTTTTCATTCATTTGCTCAGCAGCACTAAATTTCAAGCTTGTGTTTTGTTCAGCATCAAAGACAAAGTTGTTTTATGGTTATTGGATTTTTTTTAACTCACATATTTCATGAAAGGGATTCAAGTCACTAGATCTTTATATTCCTTTTAGTTATTTTGCTGCCCAGCAGCCCTTCTGTGTCCCATCTTGTAGAATAAGGAAAACTTAATTTTATTTTTTTTTCTTTGCCTTTGAAGAAAAAAATTTAAGAGGTTTAAATACCATTCACATTTTGGAATTTCCTTCTTTACTCCCTCCTGAAACCATCATCTTACAACCACGTAAAGCGATCCAGTGTTGAAAGACTTAAGAGGTTCTCGCTCCTATAAATATCCTTTATATGGTTATAACTTCTTTGTTTATCAAGCACAAAAGAATGAAATCCAGGAGCTAACAAAGTTTATAGATACATGTATGTATGTGCACACATGTGTGTAGGCAGACTGATACATATACAAAGCTTTGTGTGTCCAAATATGCACGGTAGTTTCCGCATATATATTGCTGATCAGGCATTTGTATTCTTTTCCTCCTAAAAATTCTGAATGGTGGACCTGTTGGTGACTAGAGGCCAAATCACTGCAACCAATGGAGGACTGGGATATTTATCAAGTCCAAGACATTGGAGTTGTTTGAATAGCTTAAACTAATAAATTTAGCTGGCTTAAGTAGTTATCTCTGTCCTTCAGTTTGTGGCACAGTTTGGCTTCATGGTCCAGGTTTTTGACTGCCAGAAATCTCTGTTTTCTTCCTAAGAAGTGTGAAGCAAGAGACTTATTAAATTTCATTGACGGTTCACAGTCATTGTTACTGCCCGACTGTTTCCCAGAAGAAAGAAGTGAGAGCTACAGTCAGAACCAGAGACAATAAAAGTTCAGCTAATCTTTGGACTCTCAGAAAGTGTTAATTCTCCAGACAGTTGAATATTAACACCTTTAAATTTTTAACTTGAAATTTTGATAATGTCGTGTATGAAAATCTGGCTATTGGATATGGTGTATGTGTCTCTGGCTACATATATAAATGCAGTGGATGAAATTCCAGGTGTTTCTTGATGCCATTAAGTTATTGTCATAAGCATCACTAGACTTGTTAAGTGGCAAAGATCATGTTCTTTCATCCTTTCTTCCTTTCTCATTTCTTGAGTATGAAACAAACTCTGTGCCACCCTAGTCCTAGAAGGCACTCAGTGAATGTGTGTTGAAGGAACGAAAAGAAAGGATGAGTAAACAAGCTCAGTAGGTAGTTAGAAGAGTAGATTCAGTTCAGCAAACATCATTGTGGGTGTAGGACCAACACAGTGTTCACTGAGACTGGGGATAGTTATATGACGGTAGAGAAGAGTGGGATGCAGGAGTGGTTGTGTTCCCCACCAGACTGATGGCGCCCTGTTCCATGTTTGCAAAGTACTCCGAACATGAAAGCAACCACTTTCTCATGAAATCGGAAGAAATCTGTGCATCCACCAGACTCTGAGCACTGTGACAAGGCTACTGACTGTAGAATCCTAAAGTTTCTACAACTTCTCCAACGGTTTCCTCACTTCTTAAAAAACAGTTGTTGTAACAGCTACAGTCAATAATGAACTTTTCTTTGCCACCGCCCTGCAAAACATCTGGGGTTTTGGCATCCTCAGCACACATCTCAGACACCAACATGCCGGGTTATTCCCTGTGCTTCTGTCCCCTGTGGGCTAAGTCTGCTCTCGGGATGTGACAGAGGAACATTCCTCACCACTTTGAGAATTGGGGCCAGGATATTTTGGGAAATGAATTCTATTTGTACAAATACTTTGTCATCATTACACTCCTACACTATATAACCTGGAGGCAAAGTGTGCCTTTTGGAATAGAATAGCATAGATTTCAGTGTCTGTTTCATCCATTATTAGCTGCGTGGGTTACCTTGGGGACCCAAGGTCCACTGGTCAGTCCTCATAAACATAGTGATATATAGGAAACATCTTTGCAGAGCTCCACAGAATCTCGTTCCTTTATTATTATCACCTGTATCAGAAGATGATAAACACCTGACCAGACACAATACTGGGCTAGACATCTTTTTTAAAGTTTCCTTAATGTTTGTCCTTTAAGCATAATTAGTACTGTAGAATTCCGCTTTCATTTACCCCTGTCCCCACAGCTAGAAGTGGAGGCTTGACTGCTGGCTAGTAGCAGGGACCTCTCAAGAGTGTGCACAGCTTAGCATCCTGAAGATACTGTAGTTGTTGAGTCTTTGAGGGGAAAAATGTTAGGAAAATTAGATTGTGCACATGGCCACACTTTCACATCAGCTCTGCATTCTGTTGATGTCAAACAGTGGGTTGGAAACTTATCTTGATTTTAATATTATATTTATACAGGGAATATTATCAATTATTAGAACCGTTAAAAGCATTGCTGAGGAGTCAACATGTAGTCGAACGTCATCTTTTGGATCCTTGCTTAACAGTTGTTTGAGAATAGTCTGGTAGTCATCATAGCCCAAAGTAGAAAGTGAAAGTCGCTCAGTCATGTCTCTTTGCATCCCCATGGACTATACAGTTCATGGAATTCTCCAGGCCAGAACACTGGAGTGGTTGGCCTTTCCTTTCTCCAGGGGATCTTCCCAACCCAGCGATCGAACCCAGGTTTCCCACATTATAGGCAGATTTTTTACCAGCTGAGCCACAAGGGAAGCCCAAGAATACTGGAGTGGGTAGCCTTTCCCTTCTCCTGGGGATCTTCCTGACCCAGGAATAGCTTAGCTCAAAGTAAGCTACTTGAAATTTTGTTGAATAAAGGAAATCTCTTTCATAGAAATAACTGCATGACAGCAATGTGAGATACATGATCATTATAGCCTAAGGGCATCTGATTGATTTGGGTTTTTTTCTGACTGCAACACTCATGCAGACATAATGTGAATAAATGCTGTTGTATCTTAAAGAGAAGTCTGTCTCCTGACTCTTTAACAGCCTAAGCATTCTAGATGGAGGTTGCAAGCAACATGTAACTTTGAAAAAGGAGAATTAAGCTTGCTTTTATTGAAATTCTAACTTCATAACTTGCTGAAAGTTATTATTAGAGGGAGGTAATTTTTGAAGAAAATACTTTTTTTTTTTTTTTAATCCTGCAGCCTAATCGGTTCAGTTCAGTTCAGTTCAGTTTAGTCACTCAGTCATGTCCAACTCTTTGCGATCCCATGGACTGCAGCACACCAGGCCTCCCAGTCCATCACCAACTCCTGGAGTTCACCCAAATTTATGTCCATTCAGTCAGTGATATCATCCAACCATCTCATCCTCTGTTGTCCCTTTCTCCTCCTGCCCTCAGTCTTTCCCAGCATCAGGTCTTTTCAAATAAGTCAGCTCTTCTCATCAGGTAGCCAAAGTATTGGAGTTTCAGCTTCAACATCAGTCCTTCCAATGAACACCCAGGACTGATCTCCTTTAGGATGGACTGATTGGATCTCCTTGCAGTCCAAGGGACTCTCAAGAGTCTTTTCCAACACCACAGTTCAAAAGCATCAATTCGTCGGCTCTCAGCTTTTTTTATAGTCCAACTCTCACATCCATACATGACTACTGGAAAAACCATAGCCTTGACTAGACGGACCTTTGTTGGCAAAGTAATGTCTCTGCTTTTTAATATGCTGTCTAGGTTGGTCATAACTTTCCTTCCAAGGAGTAAGCGTCTTTTAATTTCATCACTGTAATCACCATCTGCAGGGATTTTGGACCCCAAAAAACATAAAGTCTGCCACTATTTCCACTGTTTCCCCATCTATTTCCCATGAAGTGATGGGACCAGATGCCATGATCTTAGTTTTCTGAATGTTGAGCTTTAAGCCAACTTTTTCACTCTCCTCTTTTACTTTCATCCAGAGGCTCTTTAGTTCTTCTTCACTTTCTGCCATAAGGTTGGTGTCATCTGCATATCTGAGGTTATTGATATTTCTTCTGGCTATCTTGATTCCAGCTTGTGCTTCTTCCACCCCAGCATGTCTCATGATGTACTCTGCATAGAAGTTAAATAAGCAGGGTGACAATATACAGCCTTGACGTACTCCTTTTCTTATTTGGAACCAGTCTGTTGTTCCATGTCCAGTTCTAACTGTTACTTCCTGACGTGCATACAGATTTCTCAGGAGGCAGGTCAGGTGGTCTGGTATTCCCATCTCTTTCAGAATTTTCCGCAGTTTGTTGTGATCCACACAGTCAAAGGCTTTGGCATAGTCAATAAAGCAGAAATAGATGTTTTTCTGGAACTCTCTTGCTTTTTTGATGATCCAACTGATGTTGGCAATTTGATCTCTGGTTCCTCTGCCTTTTCTAAAACCAGCTGAACATCTGGAAGTTCACGGTTCACGTATTGCTGAAGCCTGGCTTGGAGAATTTTGAGCGTTACTTTACTAGCATGTGAGATGAGTACAATTGTGCAGTAGTTTAAGCATTCTTTGGCATTGGAATGAAAACTGACCTTTTCTAGTTCCGTGACCACTGCTGAGTTTTCCAAATTTGGTGGCATATTGAGTGCAGCACTTTCACAGCAACATCTTTTAGGATTTGAAATAACTCAACTGGAATTCCATCACCTCCACTAGCTTTGTTCGTAGAGATGCTTCCTAAGGCCCACCTGACTTCACATTCCAGGATGTCTGTCTCTAGGTGAGTGATTACATCATCGTGATTATCTGGGTCGTGAAGATCTTTTTTGTACAGTTCTTCTGTGTATTCTTGCCACCTCTTCTTAGTATCTTCTGCTTCTGTTAGGTCCATACCATTTCTGTCCTTTATCGAGCCCATCTTTGCATGAAATGTTCTTTGCTATCTCTAATTTTCTTGAAGAGATCTCTAGTCTTTCCCATTCTATTATTTTCGTCTGTTTCTTTGCACTGATCGCTGAGGAAGGCTTTCTTATCTCTCCTTGCTATTCTTTGGAACTCTGCATTCAAATGGGTATATCTTTCCTTTTCTCCTTTGCTTTTCATTTTATTTTCACAGCTATTTGTAAGGCCTCCTCAGACAGCCATTTTGCTTTTTTGCATTTCTTTTTCTTGGGGAAATGCTTCCTGTCTCCTGTACAATGTCATGAACCTCTATCCATAATTCTTCAGGCACTCTATCAGATCTAGTCCCTTAAATCTGTTTCTCACTTCTGCTGTATAATCATAAGGGATTTTATTTAGGTCATACCTGAATGTTCTAGTGGTCTTTCCCCACTTTCTTCAAGTTTGAATTTGTCAGTAAGGAGTTCATGATCTGAGCCATAGCCAGCTCCCAGTCTTGTTTTTGCTACCTGTTTAGAACTTCTCCGTCTTTGGCTGCAAAGAAAAAGAATATAATCAATCTGATTTCAGTGTTGGCCATCTGGTGATATCCATGTGTAGAGTCTTCTCTTGTGTTGTTGGAAGAGGGTGTTTGCTTTCACCAGTGCGTTCTCATGGCAAAACTGTATTAGCCTTTGCCCTGCTTCATTGGTAGTCATTAATCAAATTTAATAAAATGTAGGTTCCTCTCAAAAGAAATCTCTGACAATAGTACATTTTAAAGCCTAGCTCTCTTTCCCAGCAGCCCAGGGTGTTTTGAAGACAGGCAAACAAGGGAAGTACTTTAAGCTGTGACATCTTGCAGGGGTGCAGTTAAGTGCTTTAGGCACTGCATTCTTGATGCAGCGTCATATTACAGTAATATTATGAAAAAAAAGCTACAGGGAATTCTCATACATGCCTAACACATGTAGCTTTAATGTCCATATAGCTGGATCCATTCAACAAACGGGATCTGGGGATCAGATGCAACTTGCAAGCCACTATTATTAAGCTGTTTTACCATTAAGTAATGGTTACTAGTTAATATTGTGACTACATGTGTTCTTTGCTGCTCTCTGTAAATCTTTTGTTCCATTCTTTTTTTTTTTTGGCTTTATAAGAATGTCGGGGGAGGACATCTCTATCCACAAATCAAGTGCTTTAAATAGCCAGGAGAGAGCTGAACGAAGGAAATCGGGCTAGATAACATCTTTGTAAAATGTATGCCAATGAACTTTGCATCACACAATACAAAGGAAATTGCCATTGTCCTGTGCAAGTTCGGTGAACAAAGCACATAAAAAATCCTATTCTGGTTGCCATGCATACTCCTGTGCCGCTGAAACCGGAATCTTGAAGGCCACAGAAGTGACACATTGGCAAATCAGAGATGAGGGGTTTTAAATTTATATCGCAGAGAATCCGGTAATCATTCACCAGAGTGAAACCCAGTTCTTTGATGTTGAACAATTCAAAACACAGCCAGGAGGGCTGCTACTGCTGCTGCCTTTGCTGTTACTATTACTACTACTGCACCCTTACCCGCCTAGTGCTATTAAATAATGTTTATGAAGTTTTTACAGCCAGCAATTGTGCCATGCATTTTAGAGACGTTAATCAGTTTTAATCACCGCAGCAACCCAGTGGAGGTATCCACATTAGACAAGTTAGGAAATTGAGGTTTAAATTGCTACCAAGTCACAGGGGTTGTGCATGACTGGTCTAGACCTGATTTCAAAGGTCTTTGTGGTGCTAAAGTTTCTTCTCCACCACTGCCTTAAACTTCCTTTGCATGCATGTGTCTCTGAGTGAGTGTGTGTGTGTGTGTGTGTATAGGGACTAAAACTCTGTAGGGTACCAAGACGTCACCTCCAAACCTTGACAAAGTAAATAGAGTTCCCTGGGGGAGAATTTCTCAAGGCCAAAGAGCTGCCTCTGGAGTATTCCAAAGCAGCTTCCACATCCTGAAAACAGCAACTACAATCAAAGATAGCACCTTACGAACATACTTCCTTTATTTAAAAAAAAAAAAAAAGCTACTACCACCAACAGTCCCTCCTAAGATCAGAGATACACACACGGATCTGGCAATAAGCCCAGACGTATCAAAACATGTATTGTCTAGAGCCAAGACCTGAATCCCACTGTCCGACAGAGAGAGAAGCATTTATAGAGACAACTCATTCCCCGAATAGGTACGCTCCCCTGCTGAAGTGACAGGGAGCTGGAAGAGCAGCATACAACAAAGAGTAGTTACAAGCAGGCAGCCGAAGGCCCCCAGCACACCCACCAGAGCACCAGCCCACGTCCTGCTCCCTTCAGTTCAGCCGGGCAGTACTCCGGTTGACTCTCGTTAAAAGTCCACATTTAGTCAGCTTCCAGAATATGGGCAGAAGCTCCTGTGAGTTATTTCCTCCCCATCTCTGGAATCCCTTTTGGACATGACCAATGAGTTGCAGCTGGTTTTTAGGCAGCGCGGCATACTCATTAATTGGCCGTCAGGAACAGCTTACACCCTTCGATCCACGATGAAATGAACTCAGATCTGGATTCGCCAAACACAGATTCCAAACAGGCTGGGAAAGCAAAAACCACCTATGACCGTCTTTATAATAATCGTAAAACTGCAATGTGTACAGTCTACAAAGAGGCCTGTTCTTCTTCTATCTCCTGTGAAAAGGCTTGACAAAGACAAAAGCTTTTTATGCACTAGAGTAGGACAAACAGGGCAAAGAAAACTCTTGTGCAACTGATTTCGGAGTTAAGAGGGCACTTCTTGCCAGCGCTCAGAGACAGAGCGAAAAGCACGGGGAAGAGTAAAATACTCAAAGCCAACTGATTGCTGTTATAGATCCAGTCCCTCTTTTCCTTTGTTCACAGTGACCCTTTCCTTGCTCAGGGGTAAGTCTGATTTGTCAGAGCTTGTGGGCAATTCCATTCCTCTGGCAGGAGGAGAGAAGAGCAGTCTGCTTGGGACCATAGGAAAGAGACTGTCTCTCCTCCTGGAGACATTGACTTTCCTGCAAGTGCCACCAGGAGCAGTCATACTGGTCTTGTAACTCTGGGGGAGATACACTGAGAACAAACATAAGGTGGCAGAGCAGAAGGTTAGAAAGAACCTGATGGCCCAAGGATTTTACCAACTGAATTTAACCTGCTAAATTAACCAGTTCTGAAGAGGCATCATCTCCAGGCTTTCTGTTCATCATCAGAACATCCTTGGGACTTCCCTGGTGGTCCAGCGGTTAAGACTTCACCTTCCAATGCAGGGGACACGGGTTCAATCCCTGATCAGGGAGCTAGGATCCCCCAAGCCTCAGGGCCAAGATAGCAAAGTGTAAAAGCAGAATAAATATTGCAACAAATTTAATAAAGACTTTAAAACTGGTGCTCCTCAAAAATTTTTTTTAATCCTTAAAAAGACAGTTGAGTTAATTCAGCAGGTTAATCCCCTATTGTATTCTAAAGCATGTCCCTCTCCTCCTTTTCCTTGGATCCGTGAAAAAAAAAACCTCTCTCATGTCAACTACCTTGTAGGAGCCTTGTTGGAGGGAAGCATTGTAGTTTAACCATTGTTTTCCTATGATGATATTTCTCAGAGTACCAGCCAGAGGACCATGTTGCTTATTTACGAAACAGGTTACTGAATCTGTCCTGAATCTAGGAGTGGAGTCAGGAATCTGCATTTCTCTAGCATTCTTTTATGAGATCTATGAAAGGTTATTACCACCACCTGAGGAAGAGAAGCTAGAAGAGGAGGAGGACCTCCTTCAGGCAAAGAGAAGGCATAGAAGTCAGTCGAAAACCTTTGTTGAAGGTTTACTCCATGCAGAAGACAGGAAGTATGCTAGGAGCTGAGTCAGGTGGGTGGGCAATTTCCCTGGGAATTTTCCATTGGTGGCGTGATCTGCTTAGCGTTTGCGGATACACATCTCAGGTTGGAGCATGGATGGTCACCATAGCTTTGACTAGTAATTGTGCCTTAATGTAAATATATATAAATATTATACATTTATATGCGGCTTTAAATGGAGTGTTTTAAATGACTCCTTCTGTATGGCAATGTGTATTTACATATATCATGGGTAAAAAATTCATGCCACGGGTGGTCACATTCCAAAGAAATGAACACATGCACAAAATCACCCACCAGTGAATGCAGAGACCATACAGGACAGGGGATTAAAGGGAGATTTCTTGAGCAGAAAGCCACAGGGAGGAGGTTCAAGAGAGAAGAGACATACATATACCTATGGCTGATTCATGTTGCTGTATGGCAGAAACACAATATTGAAAGCAATTATACTCCAATTAAATAAATGTAAATATTAAAAAGAGAAAGAAAGCCATAAGGAATGAGGAGAGCTGTTTGATGATATAGATGAGAAGCTGGATGGAAGGACCTAGCATCTGATGAGAACCAGGCATCTTTATTCTTCCTCACATTTTGCTCACAGACAATAATACATGAAGTTGTTAACACCATAGAGACAGGAACTGTGTCTATTATTTCCTATATCGTAGACACCATGGAATTTATAGCTAACGTTTTTAACACCATCACATAATAGAGCATGTGATAAATGGGGTAGAAAAGCAATTTATTAGCATTTATCACAGAAATCTTAGCTTTCACAGTTCTGCCTGAAATTTTTTTCCATAAACTTTTCAAAGAGAATAAAGGAAATAAAAGGGTAAAGGAAAGTGTGTGTATATATACATATATAGGTATATATATTTATGTACACACACAGACACACACACACATATATATATATATATAGCAGGGCAGGATTTCAACTTTTATAGAAATCTAGTGAAAAACAAGCTGCTATTTATATTTCTAAAACATATTGAGACTTTTAACAAAACTTTTCAGAACTGAAAGTAGTTTTCTGATACTGACTTCTCCTTTAAGAACATTAGAAGCCTTCTTTTGAACTAAGATCTTTTAATATTGTTACATTAAAATTCAGTTTTTCCTCTTGTTTGATCATTTTTCTTCTCAGTGAAGTCATAGCCCCAGAAAGCTAGGTCTTTATGATCTTTTTAAATGTGTGCTCTTTTTATGGATGATGGTTGCTTATAGCACTAATTTTTAATAAGAAAAGAAGCACAGAATAAGCAGATTGCTGCAGCAGTGTGGGATGATAGAAAGAGCAAAAGATCTGGAACCACGTGACCTGCCTTACAGTTGTGGCTTCGTTATGTACTGGCTTTGTAATCCTTTGTAAGTCACTGAGTGTCTTTAGGGTTCTACTTCCTCATGTATAAATCTGAACAGGGGCACTTTTCCGCAGATGGCTGTTGTGGAGTACATCAGAAAGTACACATTAAATCACTTTGTAAAATGTATTATTTTTGTTATTGTTCCTCTGTGATCAACCAAAATAGAAAGTGCAGCATCAAATCACCTTACCCTGAATTGTAATGAAAGAAAGTTTGATTCAGTGGGTATGATCATGAAGTAAAGTTCGGAGAGACATTTCTGGAATGGTCAAAACAAATACATAGTTTTTAGAATGAATATACCGATGCTAGGGTCATCCGTTGTAGAGCAGTTGGGCTGAGTTAGGTAGTTTAGGGGGTCGGTTGCCTGAAACTCCCTTAAGTTTCAAATAGAGACTTTGGAGACAAGCCCAATGAAATGTGAGGTTTTTCTGAAGAAGGAAGGGAGACATTTTAATTTACAGATTCTGAAGAAAGGAACATTAATCCAGAGAAAACCTCCAGGGAGGATCCAGGAAGAAGGTATTCTCTGGAAAGACGGGTGTGCTGGGTACACTCTGGAAGTGTGAGAATGTGAAAGAAAGAGAGCTCACTTCTACAACTGTTTAAAACGTTAAAGGATTTAAGCTAATGTTCGGGAATAGTTAACATTTCTCGGACTGAATATGAAACTTCCTCCAAGGAAAACAACTCAACTGCTAAAGTCAGCCCCAGGCTAATGCCAAGAAAATACTGCTAAATTAGGGTTCTAGGAGAGATATGACTCAGTTAAGTATCGTAGAGCTCTCAACCCATAAACTATCCCTTTGTAGTCCTTGAGAGCATAAGAGATTACAAATAAATTTACTGACTCTTTCCTTAAAGAAAGGAAATGCCTAAAATCATGATTCAGCTTTTTAAATTCGGTTTCCATGTGTAAGTAGTATAGCTGCTGGGAAATGCTGGCTCCTCAAATCATTTTGTAAAACCATTTAAAAAAAATTTTATTGGAGTGTGGTTGATTTACAATGTTGTGTCAGTTTCTGCTGTACAGCAAAGTGAATCAGTTATGCATAGACATATATCCAGTGTTTTGTAGATTCTTTTCCCATATAGGTCATCACAGAATATTGAGAAGAGTTCCCTGTGCCACATAGTAGGTCCTTATTAGTTACCTATTTTATGTATAGTAGTGGTAAACCATTTTTAAATGTTTTATCCTACAATCCCAACAGATGTTCTCAGTATCAAAGAAGGTTTCTGAGTATTGATTCTAAATCTCGCTCATTAAAATAAAAGTAATTAGAACTACTTAAAAGTCACATGATTTCTATCCTATGCTGCTGCTGCTGCTGCTAAGTCACATCTGTCGTGTCCGACTCCGTGCGACCCCACAGACAGCAGCCCACCAGGCTCCTCTGTCCCTGGGATTTTCTAGGCGAGAATACTGGAGTGGGTTGCCATTTCCTTCTCCATTCTGTCCTGTGCACATGGACAAACACACAAGAAAAGGTATTACATGTGATATGAAAAATTGTGTCTCTAGTTCATCAAGTCCAAATCCAATTTCATGTAATCAGACTGAATAATCTGTCAAATGTTAAGAAGACGTTGTGTCTTAAGTAGACTTTCAAGTATGTCTCCAACAGATTTGGAGTATTGATTATTGATCATCTCCTCGCGAGGAGTCAGACATGACTGAGCAACTAACACAAACACACAATAGAATCCTATAGTATACAGTTTAATTTCCATTATCTCATAGATGTCTACGTTATCCATTATTGAACATTAGTCTTGAACTGTCAGGATAAAGTTGACATTAACTAAAGTTTGAATTTAGTCCATAGCATCTACGCACATGTGTTTGATTTGTCAAAACCCAACAGCATAATGTTTCACATATTTATTCATTCTCCTTTGTTGCTGTTAGCCATGTGTGCATTTGCAAAATGAACTAGCTTTGTGAATGGTTATAGAGAGAAAACAAGAAATATGTAAAGACAATAAATAAATAATTTGCGTCTTTAAAAAACACGTAGTTAGTGTTTCTGTCTAAAAATATTGTGTGATGAAGAAATAGATCCGAAACAAGAGTAATTCTTTTCCCATGAAGCAACACTAACCTTGCAATTTTTACTCAGCTCCTTTGTGTAAGGATGAATTCTTCCCCCCAAATCTTGGAGAATTGTAAAAATGGAAATGAAAAGTTGACTCTTGAGACGATGTATTCCTTTACCCCACCTGTGTGTAACTGTCTACTTCAGAATGCTTTATATCCCCAAAGTGCAGCCATCTTCTCTAAGATAACAGTGCTTGTTAAATGCTGCAACTTAGGAGCATACCAAAGTATCATTTAAAAATTAGTCATAATTTTAACAACACTCCTGCCATTGCTGCATTTTGTTTTGTTTTCTGATTTTTTAAAACTTAATTCTAATCTTTACCTTTCCAAACTGAAAGCAAAGAAAATTTACTTCTATCTGTATTTTTTTGTGATAGAGATGAATGATATTTTAACTCTACATCAAGTCTTCAAATTTCTTGTGTTTTCTTTTCTTCAGTGAACTTACCTCTGCTTTCTCATGTTCCCCATTAGAAGGGAAAATAGCTCTTCTTTCTTATAATTATCTTTTTTTGTAATGTGATGAACATGCTTCTCTATGTTTGATTGCATTGAACATAGGAGAAAATTAACCTAAAATGCACATTATACTCTTAATATCTATTTCCTCATTTGTCTCCCAGTTAGACTCTAGGATTCTTGAGACTAGGAAACATTTCTTATTTATTTTGTACACCCAGTCCCCATCTGATGTATACTTTATCATATATCAATTCAAATTTGATAGCCAGTGAATAACTTCATCAGGTCAAATTGTAAAAGGTTGGCTTTTACAACTAATCAGGACACTGAGGTTTTTAAAGAATTCCTCATTGATCTTTCTCCTCCATTCTGAGGGTACCAGAAAGGTACCAGAAGTCAGAAAGGTACCAAAAACTCCACAGTATTAGCTCCCAAATCTGTTTTCATGAGAACTGCAGTGGCTCATTGCCATACACACACAGGCTGATGTTAATAAACACTAACTAGAGCAGATTGTGACTGTTCTCATCCTTGAACAGATTAAACAAGGCCAGCTGCAGTGAGGGCACTTTGCTATAATAATCCAATAAATACTTTTGAAATGATGCTTACTTTTGTCTTTTGCATTAAGTCCAAGAGTAAAGCCAAGTAGAGTGGAAAATAAAGAACACCTCCCCTTCCCCCCAATACCAAGCAAAAATTCCAGAGATTTTGCCAAAACTCCCCATAGATTTATCACTTGTTAGGAGACTTTGTACAGAGAACTACAAAATCTCCTTTACGTTCTAAGGGCCAGATGTTACTGTCAAATTGTAACCATTCGGGGCTACATGTGTATACACGTTGCACCGTCATCTCTGAGTGCACACGGGAGGAACAGGACATAGAAGTTGTGATCCAACCTAGGCTTTTTCTGAGCTGAAGAAAAATTGACATTAACTACTGAATTATGGTGGATATTTTCTCCTTTACAAAGGCCTCCCACCACTAGGAGGCAGGATCCTTCTCAGCTTGAAGAAGCTGTTAATACAGAAAGACTCTCAGCCTAATAAGAGTGGTATATGCAATAGGCAGGACTTCCCCGGAGGTTCAGATGGTAAAGAACCTACCTGCAATGCAGGTAGACCAAGGTTCAATCCCTGGGTCGGGAAGATCCATCCCCTGGAGAAGGGAATGGCAACGCACTCTAGTATTCTTACCTGGAGAATTCCATGAACAGAGGAGCCTAGTAGGCTCCATTGGGTCACAAAGGCTTGGACACAACCGAGCGGCTAACACATTCATTAGGCGAGGGATTTGCATAGCCACAGCTGAGTTTCATCCTCACATTGTTGAACCAACATTTGATCTGAAATTCTTCAAACTTCAGACACATCATCCTATCTAATTAACAGAAACATTCCTTGAGTGCTTAGTCTCTCTGCCGTGTTTGACTCTTTGTGACCCCGTGGACTGTAGCCCGCCAGGCTCCTCTGTCCATGGGGATTCTCCAGGCAAGAATACAGGAATGGGTTGCCATGTCCTCCTCCAGGGGATCTTCCCAACCCAGGGATCAAACCCAGGTCTCCCACATTGCAGGCAGATTCTTTACCGTTTGAGCCACCAGGGAAGCCCAAGGTGATTCCTTAGGTAAATCAAATAACTTTTTGACCACTTGGTGTTAGAGAATACTCTGAACTCAACTTCCCTATAGAGATGTCACTGAGAGTTGACTATTCATTTTTAAATTTGTTTTTATTTACTTATTTATTTTTGGCCATGACATTCAGAATATTAGTTCCCCAACCAGAGATTGAGCTCATGCCCCCTACCATGAAAGTGCAGAGTCTTAACCATTGGACCGCCAGGGAAGTCCTGACCACCTGTGGCGGATTCATTTTGATATTTGGCAAAACTAATACAATTTGTAAAGTTTAAAAATAAAATAAAAATTAGAAAATAAATAAATAAATAAAAATAAATTGAACTAGAAGCCACCATGGGCTTCCCCGGCAGCTCATTGGTAAAGAAAATAACCTGCCAATGCAGAAGACACGGGTTTGATCTTTGGGTCGTAAAGACCCCCTGGAGAAGGAAATGGCAATTCACTCCAGTATTTTTGCCTGGGAAATCCCATGGACAGAAGAGCTGGGCAGGGGGTGGGGGGTTGGGGTGGAGGTTACAGTCCTTGGGGCTCAAAAGAATTGGACTTCTTAGTGATGAAAAACAACAATAAGAAGTCACCTCAGGCAGAAAATGAATCTGATTGCACTTGTGTGGTTACAAACATAATCATAAGCTCCTCTGTTTCAATTAAGCCATAAAGGACTCTTTGGGAAGTTTAAAAACAAATGTCTTTTTTAGCGGGATACCATATTTAATTAAAAATTTTAAATAACTGAGCTTATCCTGTGAGCTGTTATTTTGTGAGATGTGAAAGGCCCCTAAAATGTAACTTTCATTTAGAAATGAAAAATGAGAGTTAATATTTTAGGGGCCTTTCATGTCTCACAAAAGAAATGAGGGTTTTAAAATTCTTTTTTAGTACACAGCTAGGGGATGCATCTGTCTTGCCCTGTACTGCTATGAGAATGAAAGAAGGGTCAACTTGGAAAAAAAAAAAAAAAGTATGTGCTAGGGAACAGAAGTACCTCTTAACTGAACAATGGTCTTATGATTTTAAAAGCCAGTGGGCAAAACCATCTATTGCTAGCTGGCAATAAAACAAAGAATATAATCAGATTAAAAGTTTGCTACTTACATAAAACCAAAAGACCCATCTGCATGGAGATCCAGTAAAGGACTGTTTTCTTCCAAGGGTCAACTTAAAACCCTTTGCATAAAGATCATCCTTACTTTACTAAACATTGTACCTCATTTTTTAAAACATCAAGATGTTAAGCCCAGTTCAAGCTTCTTTTCATTTAATGTTTAGGTTAGTATTGAGATGAACTACTAATGTTCAGGTTCTTTATTATGAAGGATTTTCTTTCAATACCTACTAGAAGGGGTGGCCTTAGCAGCCTAGGCATCAGCTTTAAAATACCTAGACTCCCTGGAACCATAGGCTGGATTCACAGGAGGACCTGGGAGCCCCTTAATTATGCTGAAATAAATTTCCTATACCAGTGTCTTTTAACAAAATGTTAAAAGCCAAAATACTCTATGGACATTAAGAATTCAATCATTTTTCCCCTTTCATTTGGAGAAATACTGGTTTGCTGTATGATCTCAGAAATCCAAAAATAGGTTCTTTCCTTTTTCACATTCTTTGCACAATCTAGTTTAGCATGCTGTCTCCTAAGCTATTTACAGACTTTAACAATACTATTTATTTGCTTAAAGGTTGTACTTTCAATTTGGCTGCGCTAGTCAGATTTAAGGTTTAATCTGCAGAAAACTGCATATTGACGTACCAGTGGTTAGAGAGGGCCTTGCTTAATCTTTTTATGATTCATTCAGTCGATGGGTTTTTTAATTGTCTTCACAGTTTTATTTAACATTAACTTAATTCAAAGCATTTCTTCAAAGTCCTTTGTTGTTGATATTCTTTTGTTCTGCGAGGAAGCTCTCTTCCACCAATTGTATTTCAGAAGTTAAAATGCCACTGTGGAATGAGAGAGTTTCATTACTAGCCATTTGAAAGGTGTAACCATCTTATAAGGAACTCAGAATCTCAGTGCAAGGCGCGGTTGACATGCCAGGTCTGCAGAGCGCCTAAACCATGTAAACTTCCCCCCATGGACAGACTTAACTAGAAGTGGAACCATCAGAACTGTCTAAATCAGCAACTTGGAGGGCTTTGCTATCTGTTCAATAGCACACGCCTATAAGAGAGAAGTCCTCAGACCCTCCACAGTAGGTAATGATGGAAGAATCTCCAAGTGGGGAGGGGGAGCAGCTGGACCTTGTGGGACTGAGTCTTCCCCAGGGTTCACTCTCCATCAGTAGCCTAGGAGAGTCAGAGCTGGCCCTGCTGACAAAACCAGGGGCCTTCCCAGCTGTGGTGGCGTGTGGAATCCCGAGAGATCCCAAAGAGCAGAGTGAATCTGGAGGTGGGAACCAAAGTCGTCAAATAATAGCTTCTCCTCCAGGGTTGAATCAGATTTGACTTTTCTTTTTTTAAAGAAAAGGTTGAGAACAAGTTTCCTCAGAGCATTATATAGGGGATTAAGAGAATTAGGAAACCCCGGTTGTTGTAGCTTTAGAAGATGATCTCAGGGGAGTTAATTAAATTCCCTCTGCCTTAGTTTCCCTCTAAGCAAATGAAAATAACAAGTCCTGGGACCTTCCAGTCACAATGATGCTGATGTTTAAAACAGGATTTTAGTTGCTATACAGGAAATGCACGTGCAAAATATTACTCACTTATTAAGGTGCAGGGAAATATACTGCCAACCACACTCCAGGTCCGTGTGCTCAGTTGATATTAGTCAGTTTTTATTAAAATATAGTGGTCGACTGTGGTTTCAATGACAAGAACCCTAAGGGGCAACTGGTTTCTAGGTATTTAAGCTAGTAGGAAGATAAGAGATTTGCAGTTTGTTTGGTGTCCCCGAAGATTTCCAGACAGCAGTTTGTTTCCTCTCACTTTTTATGAATGGCCGTAGTATTGTGCTTCCGTCTGCATTTTCTACCAAAGCCATTCATAAAAATAAAAAACAAAACAAAATAACAACAACGGAAAACGTCGTCGGCGCAGTCTGGAGCCACTGGGTGCCAGAGGCTGGGCAGACATCCCGGCAGCCATAGCCCCAACCACCATTGAAAGTCCTCAAGGGTCTGTTTGTTTGGTGGTCTGAAAAGTATGAAGTGCTGTGTGGAAGGGCAGCTGGAAGAAGTTCTGTGACACAGACTAGGCCGGGAGCCAGGGCTGGCAGGGTTTCAGACATTGTCTTTCCCCTCATTGAAGTGTCAGGACCTAATTCATGGAAAATTGGGCGAGCTGGCAGCCCTTTCAGAGGATTTCATTGAGCCCCACAGTGTGCAGGAGTCACATGAATGCGGGCTCCTCAGCCAAAAAGGGAGGGGGACTTCTGAGCAGGAGGAACCAGTCAGCCTGGAAGAATGTGTGGGGATTTGAAACGATTTGGGAGTAAACATGTGTACAGGTGTAATCGGCAGGGAAAAAAAAGGGGGAGGAAGAAAAGTGGTCTGTTCTTACAAATGACTCTTTTGAAATGAATACTCTCTGAGCGCTCAGAGTATTCTTGAATCCTAAGAGGCAAAGAAGTCCTAATCATTCTCAGTTGGATTCCACCTGGAGAAAACATCATCTCAGAGCCTGGGCCTTTATGATGTCATCTCTACTGTGATTTAAAGTCAGAGGGAAGAACTTTTGGTGGGTTTTTTTTCGGTTTTTTTTTCAGTAAACAAAAGTATTTTGCCTTTCTTTTGTTTTTATCTTGTTCATCTACAAAAATAAAAGCTCTGATTTTTTTTTTTAATAAAACATGTCTACTACAGCAGCAGTAAGACATCACACCATCACTGAAGGGAAGGAGAATGAATAGAAGTTCTACCCCTTCACGATAAGAGTGAATTTACCTTAACTTCTGTTATCTGGGAGAACTGTAGCAAGTTTCTTTCTTTCATTTGTACCACAAAAGCATGTCATTGCCCACATCAGGGTGGTGGTTCAGTTGTATTTGCAAATCTCAATGATGTGTGTGTGTGCATGCCAAGTCGCTTCAGTCATGTCCTACTCTTTGAGACCCTGTGGACTGAAGCCTGCCAGGCTCCTCTGTCCATGGGATTCTCCAAGCAAGAATACTGGAGTGGGTTGCCATGCCCTCCTCCAGGGGATCTTCCTGACCTAGGGATGGAACCCACATCTCTTATGTCTTCTACAATGGCAGGCGAGTTCTTTACCACTAGCACCACCTGGGAAGTCTAGATAAAATAAATAAATAAGGCTTATATTCAAACATGAGAGTGAGTACTGGAAGTAATTCATTAAAAATTTGCGGCTTTATGGGACTTCCCTGGTGTTGCAGTGGTTCAGACTCCATGTTCTCAATGCAGGGGGCACAGGTTCAATCCCTGGTCAGAGAACTAAGATCCTGCATGCTCCAAGGTGCACCCCACAAGAAAACTGGGCTTCAGATCCACCTTTTATAGCAACAAAGAATAGCTTAATTGTTTTTCTAATATGCTAAATATTGGACAGCTAACTCAGGCTGGACAGAAAACAGTTTGCTCAGATAGTTCACTCAAAAAGGGGGACTTTGCATTATATCCAGAATTAAATAGAGATGATAGAGATATGCAGATACAGATATGACAAAATATTCTGCAAATGGTACCATCAAGAAAGTGAATGAACCCACAGAATGGGAAAAAAAAATTGCACATCAGATTCTGATAAGGAATTTGCATCCAGAACATATAAAGAACTCTTATAACTCAATAATGAATAGACAAATACAGTTTTTAAAGATTCGAATAGCCACCCCATGGACTGCAGCCCACCAGGCTCCTCCATCCATGGGATTTCCCAGGCAAGAGTACTGGAGTGGGGTGCCATTGCCTTCTCCGAAAGAAGATATACAAATGGCCAAAAGGTACATGAAAAGATGGTCAACATTATCAGCCATTTGGAATATTCAAATCAGAACCACAATGACATTCGCCTTCACACCAGCAGGATGTAAAAAGACAGTAGCAAGTGTGGGCATGTTGGGGAGCAATTGGAATCCTCCTACATTGCTGGTGAGACTATAAAATAATGAGGCCGCTTTGGAAAACTATCTGACAGCTCTTTAAAAAGTTTAACAGTTAACCTCTATGACCCAGAAATGCCACTCCTAGCTGTATACCTAAGCAAAATTTCGTGTACACACGAAAACTCATACATGAATGTTCATAGTAGCATCATTCATGATAGCCAAAAGTTGGAAACAACCCAGATGTCCATGAAATGATGGATGTGTAAACAAAATATATCCATACAAGGGAATATTATTTGTCAATAAAAAGAAATGAATTACTGGGGCTTCCCTGGTGGACCAGTGGTTAAGACTCCGTGATTCTAATGCAGGGGGCACAGGTTCACTCCCTGGTCAGGGAACTAAGATCCCACATGCTACACCACCAAAAGATAGGTAAATAAATAAAATTATTTAAAAGGAATGCATTACTGATACATGCTATAGCATGAATAATCCTAGAAAACATTTTAAATGAAAGAAGACCATATATTGTATGATTACAAAAGATACAAAAGACTGTATATTTACGTGACATGTCCAGAATAGGCAAAGTTACAGGTGGCACTAATGATAAAGAATCCGCCTGCCAGTGCAGAGATGCAGGTTCCTTCCCTGGGTCAGGAAGATGTCCTGGAGAAGGAAATGGCAACCTACTCCTGTATTCTTGCCTGGGAAATCCCATGGACAGAAGAGCCTGGTGGGCTACAGTCCATAGGGTTGCAGCAAGAGTCAGACGTGACTGAACACAACACACATGTAGAGACAGAAAGTAGATTAGTAATTGATTGGGGACTGGAGGTTGGCTAAAGAGGGAAGAGGGGATGGGAGTGGGTGATAATGGACAGGTTTCTTTCCCAAGAGGTGAAATCTTCTAAAATTGGATAGTGGTGATATTTATACTACCTTCAGACTATACTGAAAAGCTTAGATGTATACACTTCATATGGGTGACTTTTATGGTATATAAATTATATCTCAATAAAGCTGAGTTTTTTTAAACAAAATTGTAACAAATTAAGCCCTTTCACTTCCTAAGTTTTGTGATACGCTAGTTAAAACAAAGTGAATAGAATAGCAAGTTTATTTAGATGTAACTGCTATGGATTACAGACCTTAGTTGGGAATTGTTTTAAACATCCTTTAACCTGAAAGAAACCATTTGAACTTTGAAGAAACTTTCGTCTTCGCAAACAAGTATCAATATTTAAAACATGTATACTTAATTATTCTCATTGTGTGTGTTTCTTTTTAAATTATAACAATTTTTTTTTTTTTCTTTCTCAGCCACAACAAGTTGTTCAGAAGAAGCCTGCTCAGGTAAGAGACAGTCATTGTGATTTTTTCTCCCAATTAATGTAAAAAGTAAGACAAAAAAATTATGACCCCAAATAACCTTTATTTAGTCTTTCTCTAGTTTTGATTATGTCAGCATTGTAGTGTTCTTGAAAACTGGTTGTATCCTTCAGACATAGTCAAGAATAAATAGTCTGAGGTTTTCAAAAATTCTGAAAGACGTCAAGACCTAAAGTATACAAAGCAAATAAAAATACTTCTAAAAATAAACCCTTTTAGTGCCTCATATAAAACAAATGCTTAATCTTCTGAGGTGTTTCGCCCATACTTAAACATCAAATTTTGTCATTTCCTTCTAACGATCCACATCCCATTGACTCAATACAGGACTTAATAGCTGCAAAGTATATCATGATCCATGACTAGAAACATATTTGTTCATTGACTTATTCCCCCCAAAGAAGAATTGGAAATTGAAAACTTTTTATACTAATTTTGCTATTGATGAACCCTCCGATCTTAGCTGAATGAGTCTCTGAAGTCTTTGGCAACATCAAAATTAGGAACCGTCTTTATGGTTCCTCTTGTTCCAATTATAATCTGTACTTAGAAGCATAAGAATCATGTTTATTGAGAAAGTATGTCTTGAATAATAAAATATAAAAATGTCTTGCTGTTCTCCCTTTTGGGGTTGAAAGAGATGCACAGGAGACCTAGGTGTATCATGCAAAACCTACCGAAGTAAATTATTAAGCAGTATCACAGGTTACCAAGTTCTTTGTTGATCTTTCATATAATTTATCTGTAGGATCTTTTCCCTAGAGTTCTCTAAAACTGTACCTCTCACCCTGTTCTCTTGAGACAGTGTTGGTTTGCACGGGAAAGACAATCTCCTGTATCTACTATTCTTTGCAAATGCAGCTTGAAAGAGAATTGAAGCTTCTAATCAAACATAAACATACAGGAAAAATGTATCTGAATAATTACACACGTGCTTTAAAATAAAAACAGAGTTTCCGTCAAAAAAAAATCGTAATCATAGCTCTTCCCTTTCCTAAAAGCCAAGAGTGGTAGGGGACACTAAAAATAAGCACACGATGTTTCTAAGCAATATTAAACAGAGCAAAATATAAACAAAAACTTGACATTTTTAAGTAGGAGATCCCAAATATATTATCCTCTCATCCTTCATTAGTAGGGAAATCAAGAGAAAATGAATTTATAATTCTGTGCATTGGGGTCAAAGTATATTGCAGTGTTCACTGTTACATCATGGGCTGTGAATGACAGGTTCATCATCTTAGGTGGTCTGTTAAAGCTTTGATTCAGTCTCTATTCTTGGGGTTGTAGGGAAGATAAGGCAAACAAAAACACAGTCACTGCATATGAGAAATGTGTAATCTAGTTCAGAGGTTCTTAGCCTTGGCTGCATATTGGAATCAACTGCAGATACTATTAATATAATTATGTATATCCAGTTGTATATATTAATATATACAGTTGACCCTTGAACAACATGGGTTTTAACTGTGATGGTCAACTTAAATGGGGATTTTTTTTCACTAACTACTACAGTACCACAGGATCCATAGTTGGTTTAATTGGTGGATGCAAAATCACAGATATGGAGTGAGGACCAACTATAGGACTTGAGTATCTAAGGCAAATCCTGGAATCAGCCCACCTCGGATACTGAAAAACAGACAACTATAAATGTGTGTACATCCTGAACCCTACCCAGTGCTGTATGCTGGAGCCAGCCCTTGTGAGGCAGTTGTATCTCTTCCAGACTCTATATTTAGTGATGTCAAGTAGGTGACTTGAAATCCATTTTGGTGGGAGTAGTTACACCATGAAAATTGATATATACTACAAGTCAGGACTTTATTTTATGGGAGAGGCAAGTTGTTGAACTTTTACCTGCATACCACTGGCCCCCACCCTTCAGTGATACTGATTATTTGGTCTGGAAACACACGCATTAGTATTTTATGAACTCCTCAAGTGAGTAACGTAAAGCCATGGATGAAGATACCCAGTGAACACATTTGAGAAGACATTTGAATATTTGTTGAGCAAATGAATGTGCAATGAGAGTCTATATGAGGCACAGCGTGATACAGATGAATGAGTGGGATGCCCTGTGTCGCCTAAGGGGGATGATCCTCGGAAGAATTTTGATCTTGTTATTGTTGAGTTGCAGAAGGGAAAATGAAGACATAGATTATTCTTTAGGGAAAGAATAGAAGATGTTTTAGATGAGATGAATGGCATATTCAAAAGTAAAGAGGCAGAGACAGGTAAATCACTGGTGGAGGTTATCCACATGGCTGAAACTGATTACAAATTGGGCAATAATACACCAAGAAATGATGTAAGTGACATCAGACATTTTTGTCCCAAGAGAATCAGGAATATCAAAGAAATCACAGATGGATTGGGTTGGTCCTCACTGATCAGTCTTGCTGTCTTACAGACCATGTTCCAGATTTGCCCTTGAAAAGAGAGTTTAGACTCAGAAAAAAAGAACATGGGCTCACTGGGCTTCCTAATCTGTATTGTCTTAAGGACACAGTGATGAATTATATAAACATGGGGACTACACAGAAGTTTGTGGAGGATAATGTAAATTTTACAGCACATTCAAAAGAATCTCTTTCTTTTCCATCTGTTTCTGTCAAAATACCCTCCTGGATGGCTTTAACATGTGGCAGTCTGGATTAACTCAGGCTTGTATCCTTTCTATCCACACTACTTTGAGGGGTTACATTCAGATCCTGTTTTGAGGTCACAAAAATTTTAGGACAATTAAATATTTTACATCCAAGAAAAGAACTCAGCAGTGTATAAGGTGGCCTAGGTTTTGCTTTCTGGCCCTGTCAATGGATGAATTAATCTCTCTAGTCCCTATATATCCATCTATGAACTGGGAAAATAACAGTGCATCTTCATGTACTCCAAAAGACATTTTAAGAGTTGTATAAATTCCAGGGAATATTATTACATTCTGACTTATTTTTGGATGCTTGGCTTTTCATTTCTAGAGATTTGTATTCTCAAAAATATCCAAGGTCTAATTAGTTCAAAACTACTATCTTTTTTTACCTTAAGTGTTTTCACTGCATCTTTTTAAAATAAAGGATTTTTTTAACAAAGGGAAAATTTTATGGTGATTTCTACATATTATCATTAGGACTAAAGCACTTGCCTTGAATGTAATTCCATGTGTATGGAGTTACAAAGACTGTCATCTATAGTATCTAATGCCATCAAATGCTTGTTGTCATTGTTCAGTCACTAAGTCATGTCCAAGTCTTTGCGACCCCATGGACTGCAGCACGGCAGGCTTCCCTGTCCTTCACTATCTCCTGGAGTTTGCTCAAACTCAAGTGCATTGAGTTGGTGATGCCATCCAACCATCTCATCTGCTGTCACCCCCTTCTCCTCCTGCCCTCACTTTTTCCCAACATCAGGGTCCTTTCCAATGAGTCAGCCCTTCACATTAGGTAGCCAAAGCATTGGAGCTTCAGCTTCAGTCCTTCCAATGAATATTCGGGGTTGATTTCTTTTAGGATTGAGTGGTTTGATCTTCTTTCAGTCTAAGGGACTCTCAAGAGTCTTCTCAAGCCACAGTTCAAAAGCATCAATTCTTCGGCGCTCAGCCTTCCTCATGGTCTGACTCTCACATACGTGCGTGACTAGTGGAAAAACCATGGCTTTGACTAGAGGGACCTTTGGTGGAAAAATGATGTCTCTGTTTTTTAATATGCTGACTAGGTTTGTCATAGCTTTTCTTCCAAAGAGCAAACGTCTTTTAATTTCCTGGCTGCAATTACCATCCGCAGTGAGTTTGGAGCCCAAGAAACAAATGTCACTGTTTCTACTTTTTCCTATCTATTTGCCATGAAGTGATGGGACCAGATGCCATGACTTAGTTTTTTTCATGTTGAGTTTTAAGCTTTTTCACTCTCCTCTTTCACTGTCATCAAGACGCTCTTTAGTTCGTCTTCGCTTTCTACCATTAGAGTAGTATTATCTGCATATCTGAGATTGTTGATTTTTTTCCTGGCAATCTTGATTCTAGCTTGTTATTCATCGAGCCCGGCATTTCACATGATGTACTCTGTGTTTCAAGTTAAATAAACAGGCTGACAATATACAGCCTTGTCGTACTCCTTCCCAATTTTGAACCAGTCCGTTGTTTGTGTCCGATTCTAACTGTTGCTTCTTCTTAAATTTCCTCAGAACTTTGGGGATGCAACTTTTTGAAAATGGATTAAAGAAAGTCATAATTCATTCCAAGAAGCCAAATTCAGAATTAGGCTAAATCTCAGAATTTAGATGTGCATATGTGTATATAAGTACATACATCAAGAGAGGAATAAAAATTTAAGGAAAACCATTCTGCAGAGGTGTGCTTGGGAAGTCCACCAGGTGCCATCAGCTGCAAACCTCAATGTGTGTCACGTAACCCTGATGGGAAAGTTAATAACCTTAAAAATCTAAAGGGGAAAATCTCTAATATTTAACATTAAATTTATAAGTTCCAAAACCAGTGAAAACTAAGCTTACTAGAGAATTCTATATTTTCATTTAAAGTGATAAAGTAAGAAGTTAGCTAATTTCCTAGTTTTTTAGCCATTGATTGCTAAAAAAGCAGTTGATTTCTCAGCCACACAGATTACATTCTCAATTTGAGTAGGAAATTGGTACATTTTGTTGCTGCTGTTGTTCTTTTTATAAAAGAAACCTTATAAGATATAGGGTTATTATTATTGATAGAGGGGGCTTTGCTTCTCAAGTGTTAATTTTCATAAGAAGAAAAATCTCACTCCATCTCAGAGTTCTAAAAAGATTTTGTTGATTTATTAGCTATCTTATTGTTTCTTGATTTCCGCCTTTTAAAATTTTAAACTGAAATTAGAAGTGAGTCCTTATATATAATTCAGATTTTTTTTTTTCTCACGTGAGCCCTACTCAGAAGGTAAAAACAGCTTTAAACAATCCTAAGTTCTCCTTCCTTTCAACCCAGTTTCCTCATTGTTGTAGCGCCCTGGCAAGCTACACCTCTAGCAATTAAGACAGGTAGAAACCTGCTCCTTTTCAGCTTCCCGGTGAGAGAACTGGAAAGTTTTCAGTTTCTAAGAGACTGGAAACAAAGCTTTCTGTTTCGAAACAGAGCTTTTACCTGCAAGTAACATCATTTGTGGGTGGTGTGTGTTGGGGCAAAGAAATCTAAGCCTTGGTTATCATGGGATTTTCCCCCCCTTAAAAAAAAAAAAAGAAGTTGAATGCTTTTACAGAGACTTCAAGGGCAGTTTTAAGGATGTTTATATTTCAGACAACCTAAACATTGTTTGGAGCAAAATGAGAGATTTCACTTTGGGACAAGCAGGTTGATGAATTGCAGTCAGCATCTTGTTCTCAAAGAAGGCATTTTTACTGGGGGCTTTTAGTCTAGACATACAAAGGAGGAAGG
Source organism: Bos taurus (assembly GCF_002263795.3). NCBI lineage: Eukaryota > Metazoa > Chordata > Mammalia > Artiodactyla > Bovidae > Bos > Bos taurus. The sequence continues at coordinate 47,827,302 of NC_037332.1, read as the reverse complement.
AGGAAAAAGGGAGAGTTCTCTAACACTCATCTTTTACGTGGTATCTTGGCCAGTGCAGTAAATAGTTCATCATAAATCAGACTTGCAAAAAAGAGTCACTCTCTACTCACTCAGGGAGAATAGTGATTTATGCTGCTTAAGTCATAAAGAGTACTGATTTATTTGTTTTCCAACTTATGCTCTTTCAAGCTGGTGAAACAGTTTGTGGGCCAGTAAATGTTTGGTACAGACTGGCAAAACATAAAGAATTATATCAAAGCCCACCTCGAGTGGGACTGTTTTGTGTATAGGAAATACATTTTTTATTTAACCTCTGACCTCTGACATTGCAAAGGTCAAGGAAAAAGAAGAGATCCAAGTAGAAGGCAGCATTTAACTCTTATAATAAAGTAGCTCAAGGAGATACAGCACATGGGTAGGGCAGAGGAAGCATATCAAAATGATCATCAACTGTAAACATATGAAGTCATTAGCTTAGTTTTAATAAAGGAATATTGGCGAGATGAAGTCAGCTGTTTCTTGGCATGGGATGTCTTACAGAGATGACATAAACATCTAACAGAAGTGAAAGAACATTACTCAGTTTGGGGCACAACATAAAACTCCAAAAGGCAAAATATAGTGTTTCTGAACTTGACAGATTTCCTATAAGAGTTTTTTTGTTTTTTTTTTTTAATATGATTGCCTTTAACTGTGTGGTAAAGCCTGTGGATTAGGCTAAAATTAAATGGCCATGTCTGTCTGCTTTCCTTTGCATATTGCAGTGCTTTTCCTATGCATTTTGATGTGAGTCATATAAAAAGCTATTATTTATTCAATATGTAAGATTTCTTCTTACTATCCAAACCCAAATTAATATGAATAAATAATGACTGGCTTTAAAACACTGTCTTTCTAAGAAAATCCTTAATGTTTGAATAGAAGTATGTTGGTTTGTCCAAGAAACTTTTTTAACTTTGAGGGAATGTTTGCTGGACACGGAAATGTTTCTATTGAAGAATTATTTAACTTACTGTTATTATTGATATTTTAATAATCATCTTCAAAAGTCCTTGTCTCAGGATAATAAACAATGTTTGGTGCAATAATGATTAAAACTCAGAAATGTTGTTTCCTGGCAACAAATACAAATTATGAACAATTTTATATACATAGAAAACAAAGAGAAAATGTTTCTGCTAATCTGAGCCATCAATAAACACATCCTGAATAAAACCATTAAGCAGCCTTTAATCTATCCATTTTAAAACTACTTTGTAAAAAGAAGAACATTCCTCAATAGTTTTGGAAATGTTGAAATGAATTTCCTTTTCCTGAGTGGTTCCTTCATATAAAAATCTTTTTGCTGCATCTTTAACTATTTTTTAAACATGATATTCCTTCAGTAAGAATTAGAAACTGCCGGACACAGGAGCCTGGAAGGCTGCAGTCCGTAGGGGCGCAAAGAGCCAGGCACAACTGAAGCAACTTGGGAGGTATGCGTGGAAAACTGATGAAGTTTGTGATCCTCAGAAATCATGACTTGCAGGATCCTGAAATCTGCAGTTAATGAGTGTGAAAGTCGCTCAGTCGTATCCGACTCTTGCAATTCCATGGACTATACAGTCCGTGGAATTCTCTAGGCCAGAATACTGGAGTGGGTAGCCTTTCCCTTCTCCAGGGGATCTTCCCGACCCAGGACTCAAACCGGGGTCTCCTCCATTGCAGGCAGATTTTTACCAGCTGAGCCACAAAGGAAGCCCCCCAAATTTGCATTTAGTTTATATATAAAATGAATTGTCTATCTGAAAAATGTGATTCCCTTCTGAAGATATTTTTAAATAGTCTTCCATCCCAGAAAAGAATTTGTAGTATCCCAGAGATGAATGTTACCTCTCTTTGCAGTATTTTCAGGGATGAAACTCTGATCAGAGGCATGCCCAAGACAAACAGCAGTGTGTTAAAATCTAAGATGTCATATTTTGTTTTCTTCGGGAGGCATTCTTTAGTAACAGGGTTTTTTCCCTTTCTTTCACAGCTATCTATCATTGAACTACAGATAAAGAAATAAACACAAAATGAGTGGCTATAATGACTCATCATAGCTCCACACTGTAGTCTTACAGAATTTTTACTCTTTTTTCAAAGTTTTCCCATTTCGTTGTCACATTTTTTTCTCACACCCTGCTGATGGGTATTATCATTATTGTGTGACACAGTGAGAACCAGGCACAAGTTATACACACATTAATGCTAGGGCTGGTGCCCGTGTTCATTGATCTCTAGGATCAACCTTCTTTACCTCAAACATCCTCCAGTAAGACCTTAAAAGGCTCCCCTGGTGGCTCAGTGGTAAAGAATCCACCTGCAATGCAGGAGACGGGTCAATCCGTGAGTCAGGAAGATTCCCTGGAGAAGGAAATGACAACCCACTCCAGTATCTTGCCTGAGAAACCCCATGGACAGAGGAGCCTGGGGGGCTACAGTCCATAGTGTTGAAAAGAGGCAGACACGACTGAGCACCTGAACACACAATAAGATCTTAAAACTGACTTTTATTAAGTTGATGGTAACACATGCAAGGTAGACGCTTGTATATTTTTACATACATAAGACTAAAATTAATAAAAAGATAAGGTACCATAAATATCCCAACTTCTAAAGCATCCTTTTGAAAAACATTTCCACCAGAATGCCTTGCACTTGCCAGATCATAGGGTTTATATAGGTTCCATTGAACATGTTTTTTAAAAATGTGATATAAAGTTTTCCTAGTTGAAGGAAAGAATCACTTTCCATGAAGTTAAACAGCCCCAATCCATTTTAAATTAAAATATCTGACCAAGAGATAGAAAATGTCCGATTTGTGGTCTCATGGGTCACTTAGCTGCAGATGGAACTTGAAAACTTGGTTTCTGGTCTCTGCTGCAGAGGAGGGGAACCCATAATTTTTGTTCTAGCAGGACTGGCTTGAGATATTCACGAACATGAAAAACTCTTGAGTGTGTCATTCCAAGTCCTTAAGGAACTGAACATACTAAGATGACAAAAAGAATGTCACTAAACCATAACTACTCTCTCTAGAAGACTAGGTATTGTTTGGTTTACTAGCAACATAGCTTAAATTACAGATGCATTTGTAGCCTGTAGCGCTTTCTAATGAGAGAGTCACAGAATTCTTTGCAACCATGGGGAAAACAAATAAGGGTTTATTAGGCGACATGGACTTCTGTGACTAGCCCTCCTTACTACACACAAAGAGGGGCATGATGATGACAGCACCCCTATAATTTGCAGGGAGAGTATTTCCATTTCTCAGTTCCATTGAAAATTCGCTGGCCTCCTTTCCACTGCAGATCTTCTGTTTAGTCTGCATCTGAAAATTAAACCCAGAGCTTCGGCTCTTGCCTTAAACCTTCCTCCAGTGCACACCCTCACCCTTGCCTGTGGTGGTAAGACCTATGGTTAAACGCCTAAGACATTGAAAAATTCCATCCAGCATGAGGGGATCAGGATGTATATTGGGATGTCTTCTTCCTCCTTTTGAATCAGTGAGCAAAAGTGCATCCAAGGGTATATGCCAAATGCATCATGCTGAACAAAATCAAAAGAATGGGGAGAGGTGAGAACTGTCTTTCTAGGTTTTAGTGGGTTTTTTCCCCCAAGCGTAATGAAAGCAATGAAAGAGTTACACTTATTAAATTCCTTTCGGGGGGAACAAAAGAAAAACTTTAGGCAAAATGAGTGCAATTTTTCCAGCAGTCATAATAAAAATATAGTTCTCCAACTCTGCCTACTTTCTTCTCCCTCTCTTCGGTTTTCTGCCAAAAAAATCCACGTGTTTCACCCCGTGTGGTGCAGCCTCAGTGGTCTTTGTAAGGTAACTGAGTGGATGGCTGGGGGCTGTTCAGTGTTTAGAGGCCTTAGTGGCTGGTGCTCATAAAAATGTCACTGTGCACTTTCACTTTGAAAAGTCCTTTTATCCTACATTCCTGAAGCGCCATTCCAACAGTAAGCCTCCTTGACCAGACTGCGGCTGCCTGGCTTTCCCACCTCGCCAACTAGCCCCTAATGAGATGTGGAGAGTGCTTGGCGACAGTCTTTCAACGACTCAGTATTGCCTCAGAGCTGCCGTTGGGGGGCTACCCAAGCTCAAAGATCCTTTGGCCATATGTAGCGAACATAATACCTCAAGTTCCAATCTATTGCCTACAGCAAATGACAGTGTCTTTTAAGTTACTTAGGATTGAATCTCAGGGGTTCCTACCAGCTACTCTGCTGTGAAAATAAGATTCCTGGGGGATGTCAGGACCAGATGCATCTTCCTTTCATCACTGGTTCCTGTCTGTCCACTCTTTGCACCACAGAAGGGCCCTGTGTTAAGTCTGGTCAGCAGCTGAACATGGATTTTCTGACCCCATCCTTTTTTTTTGGCTATACTGGGTGTCCATTGCTTAGCTCAGGCTTTCTCTACTTGTGGCAAGCATGGGCTCCTCTAGTTGCAGTGTGAGGGCTTCTCATTGTGGCAGCTTCTCTTGTTGCAGAACACTGGCTCTGAGACACACAGGCTTCAGTAGTTATGACACACAGGCTCAGGAGTTGTGAGTCTAGAGCTTGGGCTCAGTAGTTGCTCCGAAGCATGTGGAATCTCCCTGGACTAGGGATTGAACCCATGTACCCTGTATTGGCAGGCGGATTCTTATCCACTGTGCCACCGGGGAAGTCTTCTGACTCTATCATCATGCATCCACGACCCAGATGGTTCTTGAGAAGGAAAGCAAGAACTCTTCTCTCCCAGCCTTACTTTGCAATCTGCTATTGAATCACCTGCCCCAATTCAGTCAATGAACTGTGGAACCAAAAAGAAAAAAAAAATTGAAGATTTTTCTTCTCTTAATTACACACATACTTTCTGTCACAGCAAAAGGCCAGGTTACTGGAAGGGTGAGAACTGGGGTTTGCAGAAGTGAGAGCTGCCACCTTTCACGTGCACCTCCAACATGATCCCCTTGGCAGCCGTGTCATCCTTTAGAGGTTGGCCAGTCAGGGCTATGCCAAGAAGAGAGAACTCTCCACAGACCAAACACTTGTGAAAACCTTCATCCTGAGCATGTGAGAGCTACATGACCTCCCAAGGTTTGACCCAGTGAGGCTCCCGCCCTCTGGCATCCTGGTTAGAAAGCCAGTACTAGCAGAGGCATTTCAGTGTCCATGGAAATAAAACAACTCTCCATCTTGTGTTAAGAACCATTAAGTAAAGGAAACAATATGAGGATGAGGGACTGTCATTTTCGGCTGAATTGTGTCTAAGGGATCTAAATAAACCACTTCCATATCAGGAGCTACAAGAGCTCAAATCAAGCAACATTTCTGGGAATGTTTTGAAAAGCTGATCACATCCCATCTACTGCAAGATCTTTGTAAGTTCATGGCCTAAAAATTCAATGTCCTTCTGGATTTGGAAGACCTTTTTCCAGATAGTCTAGAAAAATTGAGCAGTTAGGAATGGAATAATTACAGGTTGATCTGGGGCCCCAGGGGCCTTCCAACTTGACAGCCTTCTGTTAATTTGTTAACCAGGGGAAGAAGCAATCAAATCTATCTGCCAGCTTGTATGCCGTAGTCTGTTTCAGGGTAGTCACCTAAGTCCATACCTCCTGTCCTAATGAGAAATGAGTCCTTTGGGGATGGTTGAAGAGTGTATCTGCCGAACAACTTAAGTGACTTTCTGGAATTTAAATATTAAATGTAAAGACAAGGTCAAAGGGCGGCTGAACATTGGCTCAACTCTTGCGTCCGTCCCCTCCCATCCTCCTTTGTGGCCAGGACTCCATACATGGAGAATCTCAGGATCCTGGCCTGTTGCCTATCAAGAGGTATAAACCTACTGCTTAAATATGTGAAGCCCAGTTTGGGCGTTGGGAGCAGAGGGGAGGTGGCTGCGAACGTTCCACGTTTCCTATATAACCCAAAGCAGACTAAACAAAACCAGTGTGAAATCTCATGACTTGATGCTGCAGTGGTTATATTTTTTAAGCTGTAATCCATTCATTTGTATGTGTGTTTATTCGCAGGATTTACAGCTCCCTCAGTCTTGGGTAGAGGGAAGAGAATGTTTGAAACCTTTGGCAAAGGGTTTGCAATAAGCAGTGGCCTATTAAAGCTCAGGATACAGTGTGTGAGTGCGTGTGCATTCATGTGAGCCTGTGAGTGCCCGTTCATGTGGGCTTTTTTTTCCCCCTCCCTTTTGCTGCTTTTACGCAAAAGCGTCACACATGGTAGCATTTAGGAGTTCCTTCACAGCTGAAGTGCTTCAAACACTAATGAATGGAAGTTTGGTCATATAATGCAGACAAGCTTTAAGGCATGCGTTACTGAATGGTGTACTGTAGTGACCTGGGAAAGGAAGAGAGGTATAAATTGTGTCAGTTAGCCACCCAGACAAAATGAAGCCATGTGGAAAATCAAATCTATTAAAGTATGAAGACTGTTATAAGCTGTTTGAAGCTGGCCGTTCCTAAAGTTTGCTGCAGGAGTAAATGTTTGCTTCTTCTCCCAGATCTTTTTCACATGCCGTCTTATGAGACAGTGTACAGCATTTGATAAAAATCATCCTGTCACTAAGGACGCTTTTATCAGAAATGTTTATTGTCTCCGCTTTACCACCCATGTCCTGAAAGGTACTGCACATTTGTTAAATAAGCAAAAGGAAAGAGAACTTTACAGCTCAAGCCGGCTTGCAGAAACTCCAACAAATTCCAGAGCCATAAGGAATCAAAAAAGGGAAAGAGAAGGGAGAATTAGATTTATGAAGAGAAGGCCCTGCAAAAACATATATATTAGATTTTCTCTGTTTGGTCAGCCCACCATTAAATGTTTGGTTGGTGTGGATTTAGTACTGAGATTGAGCTGTTAATGGCAGACTGTGGTCATTGTCTTACAATGTGCTTTAATAAATACAAGGAGGAAATCCATTTGGAAAGGAAGTGAGTCCTCAGCTCTTGCAGCCCTTTCTCAGGCTCTGCCTTCATGCTGCCTCCCTCATGGTGGTGGTGGCATCTTGGTCACACAGGAGTGCCAACACCCATCTGACTCTGCCCAAAGCCTGGCTGTCCTGGCCCTGCAGCTTTGGGTATATGAGTTCTTGTGCCTTGATTTTCTCACCTGTAGAATGGGAATAATACCAGCCAGTCCCTAAAAGCATCAAGTAAGCACCCTAAGAGCATCAGCTATGATTTCCAATATCTGCAGGACATGTTTCCTTTGTGCCCCAGGAATGGATCCCCTCCACTTGATTTGCTAGTTTTTAAAACTGATGACTGGTGAGCCATCGGGAAAAAATTTATCCATGTCTTTTTTCCCTCTCGTTGGTGAGTAAGCTCACACGGGCCTGACATTCTCTGGATGGCAGACAATTGAATCTGCTGAGCAGCCGCCATGATGTCAAGCCTTAAGTCAACAGTGGCTAATGACGGCTCTGGGAAAAAACAACACCTTGATTCCTCAATTATGGTTTAAGAAGCCCTGGGAACGAGGGGCTTGCCAGTCATCCGCATCCTCTTTTGAAGCCAGCATAATGTGCTGTAGAAACAGGTCACTTCTGAACCATTTGTCAGAGCAGCCACACAATGTAACGGTTGCGCCCTTTGTGTGTTCCAGGAGGAGACTGAAGAGACATCCTCACAAGAGTCTGCGGAAGAGGATTAGGGGGCACCAACATTCAATTTCTACCTCAGCAGCAGTTGAATCTTTTGAAGGGAGAAGACACTGCAGTGACCACTTACTCTCTATCGCCATGGTCTTTCCACTTTCATCTGGGGTCGGGGGTGAGGGGGTGGGGCGGGGGCGGGGCGGGGGTGGGGGCGGGAGAAGTCACGTAACCTTAAAAAGGACTATATTAATCACCTTCTTTGTAATCCCTTCACAGTCCCAGGTTTAGTGAGAAACTGCTGTAAACACAGGGGACACAGTTTTAACAATGCAACTTTTAATTACTGTTTTCTTTTTCCTTAACCTACTAATAGTTTGTGGATCTGATAAGCAGGAGTGGGTGGATGAGAAAAAAACCTCTGAATCGGGTTTAGTCAATCACTGCACTGCATCCAAACCAGAAACGTGTCACCCACGTGACACTGGGCATTCCTCCAGGCCAGGCGTGGTGGGAAACACTGGCCACCTCAGACGCCACCCAGCCCGCTCAGTAGTGAAGCTTCTGTGTAGAACACCAAAGATAGGACTAGCTACTACTTCTCTCTTTTTCATATAACCTTGTAGACACTTACTTGATGATTTTTTTTTTAATTTTTACTTTTATTTCTAAATGAGACGAAATGCTGATGTATCCGTTCATCGAGCTTAACAAACCAGAAAAGGTGATGTTCACTTTTCAAAAAGGGAAGTACGCAAACTCTGATTGCCAACTCCTTTATTTATGGATGCCACCGCATATCTGCAGGAGTAATAAATTTACTCACAGCCCTTGTTTTTTTATTTTCAGGAACCCTCATCCGGGTAGAATCTACTTCCTACAGAGCCAAATGCCATTTAGCAATAAATCACACTTGTCAGCCTCAAAGCATTTTTAAGGAACCTAGACAAGTAAAATTATCCTCTTTGTAATTTAATGAAAAGGTACAACAGAATAATGCATGAAGAATTTAACCTGGATTATGAGGTGGGAGGAGCGAAATCCAAATTTCTTTTGCTATAGTTTATACTACAATTTAAAGGACAGAAAAAAAAAGCAGGCTCTCTCTCTCCTCTTTCTCTCTCTTCATTGTTTATCAGTTTCCGTGAAAGACCTAAATACCACTTACCTCAAATGAAGCTTATGTGTTACGTCAAGTAATACGTTTTGACATAGGATGGTTGGATGAGGTGCTTGACCTCAGCTCACCATCTCTTCATTCAAACTGCACTTTTAGCCAGAGATGCAATACAAACCCACTGCTCAATACTACCTCTGAATGTTACAATTAATTTACAGTTTAGTACTTATTACATGCTGCTATACACAAGCAATGCAAGAAAAGAAAACGCCATGGGTAGATGATACAAATCATCTACGGTTCTTTTTTGTCCACTTATTTACAGTTAAAGAAGCAGTCTCCTTACTGTGTTTCAGCATGGCTATGTATTTTTCTATGGGATTTTTTTTTTATTAAAATTTTACAAATACTTGTTTCAGCTTCTCTGCTAGATTTTCTACAGTAACTTGAATTTTTGTTTTTAACCAAGTCGCTCCTAGGTTCTTAAGGATAATTTTCCTCCATCACACTACACATCACACAAAATTTGACTGTAATGTTTAAATATTACCTTCCAAGTTTGTACCTCACATGAATTGTTTAAGGAAATGGACTAATTGACTTGCAAAGACCTACCTCCAGACTTCAAAAGGAATGAACTTGTTACTTGCAGCCTTCATTTTTGTCAATGTTTGAAATATTTCAGACTGCAGCTAACCCTCATCAAAACTATTTTTGTAAAAGGCTTTTTTGATAGAAAGAAACACGTTTTTACATACTTTTTGCAAATAAAATAAAGCCAACCTTCAAAGAAACTTGAAGCTTTGTAGGTGAGATGCAACAAGCTCAGCTTTTGCATGATGCAATCAAAAATATGTTTTGAAGATTAGTTGACTATGAAAAAATGCTTGACAGATATTTTCATGTATTTTACACAAATGTGATTTTTGTAATATGTCTCAACCAGATTTATTTTAAACGCTTCTTATGTAGAGTTTGTATTCCTTTCTCTCCTAGTGAGTGTGCTGACTTTTTAACATGGTATTATCAACTGGGCCAAGAGGTAGCTTCTCATGACGGCTTGTGTCAGTCTGGCTTTTAGCACTGATGCCAAATGAAATTCAAAACCATCTCTCTTCCAGCCGCTTCAGGGAGGTCGTTTCAAAGACCACGTACCTCTCTGAGACGGGCTCACTGTTGTGAATCACCAAAGGAGCTGTGGAGAGAATTAAAACCCAACAGTACTGTTAACTATGCATTTAATAAGCAAATAAACAGTGGCTCATAAAAATGAAAGTCCCACTCCTTATCTTGGGTTGGGTCTTTTGAAACCTCACTGGCCAGCAACTGAAGCAGTTGCTCATGTTGGCCAAACTCAGAACACACAGCAATTTCCATCTCTGATGAAGTTACTCTCTTATTTCCTATACGTTGTACAATCAAAACACACTACTACCTCTTAAGCCCCAGTATACCTCATTTTTCATACTGAAAAAAAGCTTGTGGCCAATGGAACAGTAAGAACATCATAAAATTTTTATATATATAGTTTATTTTTGTGGGAGATAAATTTTATAGGACTGTTCTTTGCTGTTGTTGGTCTCAGGCTAAATAAGACTGGACATTTAACTTTTCTACCATTTCTGAAGTTAGGTATGTTTCCAGGAGAAAAGTATCAAGACGTTGAACTGCAGTTGACTTTCTTCCTGTTTCTATGAGTGTCTTCTAACTTTGTTCTTCATGTAGAGTTGCTGTCTATGATTGTACTTTGAATCGCTTGCTTGTTGAAAATATTTCTCTAGTGGATTATCACTGTCTGTTCTGCACAATAAACATAACAGCCTCTGTGATCCCCCTGTGTTTTGATTCCTCCTCTTTGTCATGACTCCATTAAATGAGTAATAAAGTTTGGTCAAAACAGGTGAAGGAGAGAGACAGTCACAAGTCATTTTGTTGCACCTCCTACACACTGTGCACCCACACCTCTGCACACACCAGTGTAAAGTTTTCAAGCACAGCTCTCCGAGGGTTCCCAATCACAGATTCAACCAACCACGGATTCCCTAGAGCCGACTGCATAAAGTGATTTTGTATAAGGAACTTGAGCATTCTTGGATTTTGGTATTGGGGCTTTCTTGGTAACTCAGCTGGTAAAGAATCTTGCAATGCAAGAGACCCAGTTTCAAGTCCTGGGTCGGGAAGATCCCTTGGAGAAGGGATAGGCTACCCACTCCAGTGTTCATGGGCTTTCCTGGTGGCTCAGATGGTACAGAATCTGCCTGCAGTGCAAGAGACCTGGATTCAATCCCCGGATTGAGAAAATCCCCTGGAGGAGGGCATGGCAGCCCACTCCAGTATTCTGGCCTGGAGAATCCCCATGGACAGAGGAGCCTGGCAGGCTACAGTCCATGGGGTTGCAAAGAGTCAGACATGACTGAGCCACTAAGCACAGCACAGGGATCAAACCCGTGCCCCCAGGATTCTGAGGGAAGGCTATGTCAAACTTCTTGAATCAGTTGTCCTAAATTTACATTTCATAATCTGACATTTAACTCCACAAAGACAATCTTCAAAGAAATGTAAAGGAAGAATAATCATAGTTTAAAACCAGAGGGTTTTCACTGAAGGCTTGCGTCTGCAAAGTTTGTAACTGATCTGTCAGTTCTCTTTGAATTGGTATCTGTAGAGGTCCAACAGTTTGGTGAAAAGAATAAAAAATTGCAAGTCACAGAGTGTCTGCTGAACAGGAATCTTTTTATTCTGTAACACCCATAAGCAGTGAACACCCATGAACTTATTCCACCAAGTTCATCTTTACACCTCTGTTGCCTTTTAGAAGTAAATCCAACAGTTTTTTAAAAGCTAAGTCCTCTGGGTTGTGCTGCCCCCGTTGTCACTACAGCCCTCTTTGCTTAGCTTTTTAGGAAGCGCTTGCTCAGTTTAAGAAACCTATCAGGAAATGTATTGTCAAACTTACTACTTCATTCCTTCATTTATTTATTTTCACAGCCTATATTTTGTGAGTGCCTATTTTGTGCTTAAATCCCAGACCAAGAGGCCTTTCAAAATATTATTTCCTTGGAAAAAAAAATTATGCAGGTGCAGAAATGACAGGCAGCATGCAAAAAGACCCAAGTAAATTGCTTAGGCAACAAGTTGCAAGAATTTAGAGGAGGGAAAGCTGTTTCCTGCTGGAGTGGATCATTAATTAAACCTAATAATAGGACAAATGTATTTAATGAACCCATATTTAGTCTCGTTTTTATTAATATAGAAAAGCAGATAAGAAAAAATTAATTCTTGAAAACAAAAATAAGCCAAGAGAGAATCTTTGACTTTAAAAAGGAAGACTAAAAAAGGACATATCATGTCCAGAATAGGATAAGTAGAAAAACGAGATAAAAAAATTTCCCGTATTTTAGAGATGATGTTCGTTAATGATCTCTTATTTAGATTTCTTGCTAGAAAAGTTTAAAGTATTGCATTTACAAAATAAGTTAAAAAAAAAATAAGTTGTACTCCTGTGAAAGCTCATAAGTTTAAATAGAAGTTCAAGGAGGGTATCCAAAAATATCAACGTATTCAAACATCAGAGGAGCATCTAGTATGTGAAAGTGTTTGTCACACAAGCGTGTCCGACTCTCTGCGACCTATGGGCTGTAGCCTGCCAGGCTCCTCTGACTATGGGATTCTCCAGGCAAGAATACTCGAGTGGGTGGCCATTTCCTTCTCCAGGAGATCTTCCAAGAATCGAATCCGTGTTTCCTGCACTGGCAGGCAGATTCTTTACCACTGAGCCACCTGGGAAGCCCCATTCCTGCCTACAAAGAGTCAAAACTTCTCATGAGGGGGCTAGACTCAGGGAGAGCTGTGTAAATAGAACCTTACTAAGTTACCCTGAAAGTGGCTGGAAGCATCTTGAACTTGCTGCCAATGTTAGGGACAAATCGTAGGTCCTCCCACAAAAGGGCTGTAGCGCCACCATTAGAGACGGATCCCGGGACTTCACGGACAGTGAGTCTCAGCTGGGGTAGCATTTCATAAACAGGGGGAGGGGAATGTTCTAACAGGTCTGGGTGTGCTCCACTCTGGTGATTTCGGGGATGGTAAGTGGTTTAGGTTTTCTTTTTTTTAAGAAAAATATATTTGCTCAGTCGTGTCTGACACTTTGCGACCCCATGGACTGGAGCTCACCAGGCTCCTCTGCCCATGAAATTCTCCAGGCAAGGATACTGGAGTGGGTTGCTATTCCCTTCTCCAGGGGATCTTCCTGACTCAGAGATCCTGGGTCTCTTGCACTGCAGACAGATTCTTTACTGTCTGAGCTGCCTGGGAAGCAATAAAAACAGTACTACAGAATAAGTAACAATCTGGTCAGTGGGATGTGATGCAAGCTGAGACTATAGGTTAGTGAATGAAGCTTCAGAAAAGGGAAGCCCAAGAGAGGAGACCAGGGCAGCATGAATGTGCTCCTTATCAAGTTTTATTTATGTATGATTAATTTTTTTCTTGAACAGGAGTAATTCTTAAAGTTAGTCAAGGTCATCCGTGAGCAGTTACTCTCAGATTTAAGAGATCTGGTCTAAAAGGGGAAGAGAAATTGAAAAATCAAAACTACTTGTGAAATAGGAAACACACATGGCCAACGACCACAATCAAAAGGCAACAACAGAGGTAGTTTCGCCATCTATAATACTTTGCTCTCTGCTCTCTTCCTCAAGGAGGTGGGAAATGGCTGAGGTAAAATCCCGTCCCCACACCCTTCATTCTGTACATTCGGGACTCCATTCACACTAAGGCAGCCAAGTCCCAGTAGAGCCTATGGAAAAACCCCCATGTCAGTAAACAGCATCTCCGGTTTACAATAGGTGATTCGTGTCCTCTGCCTCCAGGCCTGAGTCACAACCTTAATAACCGCCTCCACCCCAGTCATCCAGGAGTCGTCCCTGCCTCACTCCTGCAAGCCTCCCAGCACCCCAATCCTCCCACTGTACTTGAACCAACCCCTTGTGATCTGTTAATCCCATCTTTCCTTCTCTCATCTGATTAATTATTTTCTCACTTTTGGATTCCACCTGTATTGTGGCTGCCCCAACCCTAGATTAGGCATATATTCTGAGAAACATGGAGCAACGACATTTGAAAATGCTTCCATGTCAGAACCTGGCTGCGGGGAGAGGCGGGTAAATACATACAAAGAGACTTTCTATAGGAGGAAAAATAGTAGATGCAGATCTAGCCCTAGAGGTCTGCTTCCTCTGAGAATCTGGAGAGATAGAGCAAAGAAGAGCCCTGTGACACAGCCACAACGTCTCCCTGAATATTCCAAATCCCGGAAGCTCCAGTGACCTCCCGAGCCATGGCACTGACTGGCATTTGCTGGTCTGCAGGCCATGTCAGCTATGTCATAGAGGAATCTAGGGAAGGGAGTTGCCATTTAGACAGCACCACTCCAAAAGAGGGCTTCCCTGGTGGCTCAGACTGTAAGGATTCTGCCCGAAGTGCAGGAGACCCAGGTTCGATCCTTGGGTCAGGAAGATCCCCTAGAGAAGGGAATGGCAACCCACTCCAGTATTCTTGCCTGGAGAATTCCATGGACAAAGGAGCCTGGTGGGCTAGAATCCATGGGGTCACAAAGAGTCAGACACAACTGAGCGACTAACACTTTAACTCCAAAAGATGCAGGTAGTCCAACCCACTTGCAAAGGTGGTGCTGACCAGGGACACAGGACAAGACATCCCGTTGCCCCATATGAGGCAAGAGCTGCAGACTCTGGAGTTAGACTGCCTGGGTTTGAATCCTGTCTCTGTCACTAATTTGCAAGTCACATAACTATTTGGGGATCAATTTTTTCATTTTTAAACAGAAATAGTAACAGCATACACCTAAAAACATTTGTTGGGGAAGTTCCCTGATGCCCTGGTTAGGACTTGGTGCTTTCATTGCCGTGGCCTGGGTTCAGTCCCTGATTGGGGAACAGAGATCTCACAAGCTATGCAGCATGGTCAAAAAAAAAAAAAAAAAGAGGCATCATTGTAAGGATTAAATAAGCCAATACAGGTGAAATGCTGAACAGCACTCAGCACATAAAAGATGCTATACAGGATTGGTTCTTATTTCTGTTACCCAGCCTCTGGCTGCAGGGTGGGCATAATACTAGCATGTTTTCCTCCAGAACTTAGAGGAAAACAAACAGGATATCTTGTCATCCTGTGTCCCTGGTCATCACCACCTTTGCAAGGGGGCTATTTGATCTTTGCACACAAGAATATCCACAGACATTGTCCAAAATATATCAAAGTCTTCAACCCCATTTTGGTTGTATATTCCATGCATAGAAATCATTAATATAACTACAGACTCCTTTTTCCCCATTGCAATTTGCATTGTATTTGATCTCAATGGATTTGGTTACTTAAAGGAATCATCCCCTGAAAAATCAGCAAGATGCAAATTGGCTGCATTACAGCAATGGTCTTAGGGCTACCCTTGTGGATCAGCTGGTAAAGAATACACCTGCAATGCAAGAGACCTGGGTTTGATTCCTGGCTTGGGAAGATGCCCTGGAGAAGGGAATGGCTACTCACTCCAGTATTCTGGCCTAGAGAATCCCATGGACTGTATAGTCCACGGGGTCACAAAGAATCGGACACAAATGAGCAACTTTCACTTTCACTTTAGGGGTCCCTGATGCCCTGCAGCTTCATTGGCTCATGGGGTTACTCACTTTCTGCCATTCAGTCCAGCCCTCAGGCCTGGCTGCTCCAGACTCCTGACATTGTTCTTGGTTGGAAGGATCACAGTGTTGGAGGAGGTACTTTTGTGGGGGTCTTCCTCCTTCAAGATCTTAGCACCCAACTCCAGTTATTCCTCCAGATCCCAGCCTCCAGCTGTAGCTCCCTGCTTAATGTTGTTCAGCCGCTCAGTCATGTCTGACGCTGCAACGCCATGGACTGCAGCATGCCAGGCTTCCCTGTCCTTCACTATCTCCCAGGGTTTGCTCAAACTCACGTTCAGTGAGTTGGTGATGCCATCCAACCATCTCACCCTCTGTCGTTCCCTTCTCCTCTTGCCCTCAGTCTCTCACAAAATCAGGGTCTTTTCCAGTGAGCTGGCTCTTCCCATCAGGTGGCCAAAATATTGGAGCTTCAGCTTCTGCATCAGTCCTGCTGCTGCTGCTGCTAAGTTGCTTCAGTCGTGTCTGACTGTGCGACCCCAGAGACAGCAACCCACCAGGCTCCCCCATCCCTGGGATTCTCCAGGCAAGAACACTGGAGTGGGTTGCCATTTCCTTCTCCAGTGCATGAAAGGGAAAAGTGAAAGTGAAGTCGCTCAGTCATGTCTGACTCCTAGCAACCCCAGGGACTGCAGCCTACCAGGCTCCTCCGTCCATGGGATTTTCCAGGCAAGAGTACTGGAGTGGGGTGCCATTGCCTTCTCCAGCATCAGTCCTTCCAGTGAATTTTCAGGATGGATTTCCTTTAGGACTGCCTACTTAATGAGACTACACTAAATGCACTTCTGCAGCCGGTCTTTGCCCCTTGCCTGCTCATCTGCATTCTTCGGGCCACCTCACTGTGTTCCTCTGCCCAGTCCTCTTCCACAGACCTCTGTCTCCACTTAGATTCCCCTTTGCCTGAGGATACTATTCTCCTTGTCCAGTTGAGAATAACTGACGGCTTAGTGGAATACTAGAAGAGAGAAAGAGGAAACAAGGAGATTTCCCTTGTTTGCAATTTTCCCTGATGACTGAACTGTAGGTGGTAGTGAGAAGAGCCAGCCCCATGTGAAACATGAAATTTGTGATGGCCCAAAGAAAAGTCCAAATGAACTTCCAGAAGGGAAAACAGATCCAGGAGAGGGGAAAACAGCAGCTGCTTGTTTCCGTGGTACAGCCAGCAGTGCTCACTGAAAAACCAGAAAGTGAGGTGAGGTCAATGTGAGTAAAGGTCTCTGAAGTCTCATACTTTATTATCAGCATGAATGGAAGAGAGATACCCTTAGAGTTGCCAGTCAGGCGGTGGGTTTTGCCAGAAGGAACAAGAAAGAAAACTTGTTTCAAGGCACTGAGATATTGCTATTTCTGATCACGCCTTAGTTTGACCTACCTTGTGGCTCAACTGGTAAAGAATCCGCCTGCAATGCAGCAGACCTGGGTTCAATCCCTGGGTTGGGAAGATCCTCTGAAGGAGGGCATAGCAGCCCACTCCAGGATTCTTGCCTGGAGAATCCCGATGGACAAAAGAGCTTGGCAGGCTACAGTCCATGTGGTCACAAAGAATTGGACATGACTGAGCATTGAAGATTATCTGAACTTAACTATTCATCCCATCCATCAATCCAAGAATATAGTTCTGGGGTCTATGTATATGAACTCTAACAGATTTCAAGGATTTTCTAAACTGTAGTAAGCAAGCTGGCTGTGAGACCCAGGACATTCTGTGGGGCCACCAGAGTTTAAAGTCCCATTCCTTTATCTTTGGTCACCAAATCTGTAGACTCAAAGAATTTTCCTGTGGCCTTGTACTCTTAAATCAGGCAGTTGGCAGGCTGATGTATAGTCATTATTTATTACAATGGGATACATTTGGCCATAAAACAATTATATTCAGCCCAATCCCCAGCCAATTTAATACTGTCATGGAAAATAAAACCTGCAATTCAACCAGCTAATGAAAATCTAAAACTTTCACAAATCCACAGGTATATTGCACTGCCTGTCCAACAACTGCTGAAGAAACCTTGCTAGTACAAAAAAATTCAAATACCTCTTTTGTTTTTTGACGATGACTTGTGGCTTGAGGGATCTTAATTCCTACCAGGGATTGAACCCAGGCCTTCACAGTGAAAGTGCAGAATTGTCACTGCAGTCATGTTTGACTCTGTGACCCTGTGACTGCAGCCCAGCAGGCTCCTCTGTCCATGGGGATTCCCTAGGCAAGAATACTGGAGTGGGTTTCCACGTCCTCCTCCAGGGGATCTTCCTGACTTCTGCATTGTAGGCAGGTTCTTTACCGCTGAGACACGAGGGAAGAAGCCCCTTACCACTAGACCACCAGGGAAGTCCCTCAAATACATCTTAAATGTGTCTGCTTTCTCTCCATCTCTGTTGCCACTTCTACTGTCCAAGCCCTGAACCCCTTTTTATGCTCTGTGTAGTCTCACTGCCTGCCTCAATTCTTTTCCATCCTCAGTAAGTGTGATCTT
The DNA here is from genome assembly GCF_002263795.3 of Bos taurus. Taxonomy (NCBI): domain Eukaryota; kingdom Metazoa; phylum Chordata; class Mammalia; order Artiodactyla; family Bovidae; genus Bos; species Bos taurus. The sequence continues at coordinate 47,809,368 of NC_037332.1, read as the reverse complement.
TCTAAAAACACAAATCTCGTCACAAATCTAATGCTTGCAGCTAAAATTCAAAGTCTCTCTCCAATGGACAGAATCAAGTGACATGGTCTGGCTCCTGCTTCCTTCCCCAGCCTGAGCTCTCACCAGCTTTCCCCACCTAGTGCCCCCATCCCCACTCCACCAGCCTTCCTAGGAGGCTTGGGATGCACCATTCTCTTTTCTATCACTTTGAGACCCCTCTCACAGGCTCCGGTATCCTCTGCCTGGAATTCTTTTCTCCTGGACCCTCTTCCACCCTGACGAACCTCCTCCTTGTTCTTCAAGTCTCAGTTTATTGATTTATTTTTATTTTTTGGAGTATAGTTCCTTTACAATGTTATGGTAGTTTCTGCTATATAGCAAAGTGAATTAGCCCAAGTCTCAGTTGAAATATTATTCTAGCGGCCTTTCTCCCTGCCCACATTCTCTACTCAGTCAGGTCTTCTGTATATTCTCTTGGAACACTCTGGACTTCTCCCCGGTAGCAATTCCTGCAACTGTCAGTAAGCTTTGTGTAACTTGCCCCAGGCGGAGGGTGAGGGAAGGTCTGTCTCAGCATATTTGCATGCTAGCCCCTGGCACAGCAGCCCCTCCCACTGATTTGCATGATGAATCAGCCACAGGGTGTCTCCACTGGGCATCTGTTCCGTGAGTAGAACTGACTCTGAGCAGACAACTCAGTAGAGACCCACAGCTCCCTCAGAGCCTTTCCCGGCTCTCTCCTGTCCTCTGGGCCACTGCTGACCATCATTCAGACCTCATTTTCCTCCCCTACCCAGGGTTCTGCACCCCATGCCCCTCCCCTGTGGTCTCCCCATCTCTTCCTCAACACATCCAATATAGTCTTTCCTCCACTCCATTTCTGTCAGCTCAACTTTGGGCCAGTGTGTTCATTTTGAAAACACCAACTGGTAAGCAAGTGAATTAACAACGGCTGCTTCCCAAACACCAAACACCATGTCTCAGACACAGGACGAACTTGAAGCAGACAGGGGTTGCTTAAACTACTCAGTCTCTATTTTACTTTCCTCTGGCAACAAGACTCTATTTTTTATTTATTTTTAAATTTGAGGGGAGGAAATTCCTCTCTTTCACTCTCAGCCTCTGAGATTCCCCTGGTGGCAGGGGAGAGCATGTGACTTAGGCTAGGCCAGTTGATATATTTTGACCCTCTGATTGGTGCAGACACATGATCCAAGGCAAACCCATGAGATTTCATGTCAACACTTTTCTGAGACTAACTAGTAAAATGAGTCTCTTTCTCTGGTGGGATTAAAGCTGGTAGGATGCATGCCTGTAACTTCTAAGGACAGGGTGGGGAGCAGGAAGGCATGTTGCCGCAGCATGGGATGGGCTTGTCTGAGGATGAAACCCATGCAGAGGACACCAGAGGCCAGATCTGGAGGAAGTTCAAGTGTGGAAGACATCATTTGAGCCTAGTTGTGCCTAAAGGCTAATAAAGTTTCTTCTTTACTTGAAGAATATCAGATTTGGTTTTTTCTCACTTTTACCCAGGAGAATCCTGACTATGACATAAATTAAAGAGTAAAGAAATGGTAAAGCAATTATACTACAATAATGTGTGTGTGTGTATATATATATGTATATAATTAAAAAATGAAGAAATGAATGAACACAGTGAAAGTCAGCAGACATGACCTGCAGAAGGCCTTGATTCTTGTGGTTCTACCACCCTCAGAGTGTGAAACCTTGGACGAAATTCTGAATTTCAGTTTCTTTATCTACAGACTGAAGAAGCTGGTTGGACTAGATCTTTAATATTCTTTCTAAGTTTAAAATTCTAGGATTCTGTGATAGCAAGATGTCCATAGAATCTAAACGCAAAAGAATTAGTTCCAAGTGCTGAGAATTGGGAATAAGAGCCCGTAAAGAGAACAGTGCGGGATCAGGACAGACTCTTCCTGGTCCTCCCGCGGTTCATGTGTGCACGGCTTCCTGCTATGCTTCCAGGTTAGAGAAACAAGGAACTTCCTGTACTGATAACAGAACCTACTAGAGTCTGAAGCCAATAAATAGGAAAATAGCAACCTCATAGCGGTGGAGAGTCGTGAGATAGCTTCTTTATTTCACAGTCACTGCAGGTGTGTGTGTATGTATAACATACATACATAAATAATATACATAAATATACATTTAAGTTAAACATTGTGGGAGATATGTCCTTCCTTAAATTTAAGATAATATAAAAATAAAGTCATTCATAATTAAACATAAATAATAATAATAATATACAATTCCTATTAGGGTCTAGTAAACAAAATAGAAGGCCTTCCCTGATAGCTCAGCTGGTAAAGAATCTGCTTGCCATCCAGGAGACCCTGGTTCGATTCCTGGATTGGGAAGATCCTCCGGAGAAGGGGTAGGCTACCCACTCCAGTATCCTGGCCTGGAGAATTCCATGGACTGTACAGTCCATGGGGTTATAGTCCATGGGGTCGCAAAGAGTCGGACACAACTGAGCAGCTTTCACTTCATTTCAAACAAAGTAGAGCGAGCAAAGAAAGTAAATGAAACATCACTTATTATCACCCAGAGATGAATGAAAGATAATGTGGCTATTATTCTGATTATAGATTTGGAAAAAATTGTGTTTTAACTTGTAACTAAATATGTCTCTGGAACACCATTCAAGTCAAAGATATACTCTGTTTAACAAAAGCACTTTTCTTACAAAAGAAACAATTGCTATGTGAAAAGAGAAACTGAGCCAGAGGCTAATCTCATATAAATCAATGAAAATTCTCCCATAAGTATTATTAATAGTATCTTAATTTATCATTTCCCCTCAGAGTTACATAAACTGAAAATCTAGCATCGCAGATAAAACACATAAGCCATCAAAGTAGAAAAATTTTGGTCTTCTGTTTTTCTCTTTGATTTGATATTTCTTTACCCATCACATACTGGAACTAAAAAATGAAATCTTGTCTAATTTCTCAATAGATAATGATCTTAAACAATTATCTTTCAAATAGCCTTAGATTAAAATTTTAGAACCACCTTTAAAGTTCCTTTCAACTTTTTCCTGTCATTTGAAAGGGCATTCCACACATATTAGGTCTGGTCCAGTAAAGAGCCATAGAAAAGGCATGATGTAACTATGATGCCTCTAGAGGATCTTAAGCTCAGATGAGGAGATGAGAGAATATGAGTGGGATGGGACTGTATTGAAGACATTTTCACGTCAAATAATTCAGAAACAGGTCTCATGAGTGATAAGGTAAGTTCAATTTTCAATGTGATCTTTGTTAACTATTATTCAAAGCCTCTGAAGAAACAGGAAAAAAGAACAACCGTCTCTCATCTATTTGTCAAGCCATAAATAAGAGGCTAGGTTATAGCGTGTAGCACAAACCATTTTGAAAGTTTTTTACTTTTTTTTCTTTCATGGGGCTATAAAATTATATAGTGCATTCTCAACTTCGGAACTTGCTAGAGGAAAAGAGCTTAGGAAATATTCATTTCCTACAGAACACAGGAAATATGCACAGGCTTCTCGCTATCTCTTGTTCCCTTAACTTCTGGATTTGGGCCAAGATTATTTAACTCGTTAGCCTTTGACTCAGTAATTGTTAAGCCCAGCTGTGTAGTTGTTTTGGTTATTATTTTTCATACATAAACAGTATGTGCAAACTAAAGTGGAACTGTACGCAGTGACAGTGGCTTTCATCCCTTCATTTACTCTTACATTCATCAAGCGGTTATTGAGCACCTTCTGTGTACCAGGGCACTGCACCGTGTGGCGGGGCTGGCAAGACAGAGTTCAGTCTCTGTGTCTAGGGACCTGAGGGCCACCAGTGGAGACTGAAAGTAAATGACAGCAACAATGCAATCTATGAAGTCAAAGTCAGAGGGATCCTCCAGGATCCACGGGAGGTATAGGATCCCCATTGGGTGGGGTCACTATTGAGACAGGCTTCTCCAGGGGCACCACTCAAATGAAGCCTGAGAGGTGGAAGGGAGTTTAGCCAAGCAAAAGAGGGAAAGGGTGGGAGGGGGCTGCTCCCACAAGATCCAGGAGCCACCAAGGAAGCCCTCAAAAGATCCAGAGCACAGTCTAAACACCAGAAACAGCCAAATGACAGCACCGTGCTAAAATAGTCTTTGTTAAACAACTACCAAAGTTTCGATTTCACATCTGGAATGATGAAGCATGATTTGCAGAGGTGACGGCTCTGTGTGTTCCTGAGCTAGTGATGGATGGCATCACAGCAGAATATCGGGCACAGATGGGAGGAAGCAGATCGCAGCTGAGGCCCAGAAATGACTCTGTCAGAAGCCATTTCATGTTGCGAAAATCTCATAAATTTCCTGAAACAAAGCTCACTTACATTTCAGATGAACAGACTGAAAGAGAAATGAGGAATGGAAAGAAGGGTGGAGGGAAAGCCAGCAGATAATACAGACAGATGTCTCTAAAAGAGCTTATGCACAATTTTTCTTTCAATTTCTACAGTTCCTGTTGACAGGTGCTTTTTTAGTTCTACAAGGATTTCCTACTAAATAAAAACTTTTAAAAATTATTGCATGATGCTTTTTTCTTGCATTTTAAAGACATGAGGCATATCAAATTCATGTCTTTGTTATGAAGATTGAGAAGCAGAATTTATTCGATTGAGATTAGGTTACTAAATATTTATATTTGGGAACTGAGGGGTTTTTTTTCTATTTTTATGTTGAATCCAGATGTTTTCAGTTTGCATAAAATGACAACAGATATGTGTAATGCCTTCTTCAATAATTCATATAAATCTCTGCACAATGCCTAGCATATAATAAGCGCTCAATAAATGTAGCTATTATTAGTGTTGATATATGTTTACAGTAAATAAATAAAAAAATATTTCCTAAGATATATACACTCTTTTAAAAAACAAACAGTACAGACACATGGTGAGAAAAGCAAATAATTTTCAAAAACTTGTAATGAAGATCAACAAAGATTTGCCTCTTCTCCTTCTTGCTCTCCCATCCTTTCCTCAGATGCAGTTGAGTGCCTTTAATTCTTTTAGTTACTGCTTCAGATGGCTGTCTCATATTAGTAAATTATAGGCTTACCTATCATTTTATTGTGAAACCAGTTTGAGGCGTTATTAACTAACTTCTTTCCACAAGGAGGACTTAAATCGAGTTGGTGATGTGTCCAGGCCTGGTGTGCTGCAATACATGGGGTCGCAAAGAGTCAGACACGACTCTGAACTGATCCTCTTATTCATTCACTCAAGAAATAATTATTGAAAAAAAGAAAAAGAAAGAAAGAATTATTGAATACTGACTGTATGCCAAACACTGAGTAGGCACGTGCCGAGGGTGCCACTGTGAACAAAACATCTTCCCTGTGGGTAGCTTACATTCTAAGAGAAGAGACACTGAACAAACAATTAAATATATTGTATGCCAGGTGGTTAAAAATTCAAAGGAGAATAGTTAAGTAAGGTAGGGCTAAGTGGAGGGGCTACAGTTTTAAACAGTTGGTCCAGGAATGCCTCACTGAAGAACTGTGTATGCACAGGCATGCGTTCTCAGTCACTCAGTCGTGTCCAACTTTTCTGAGACTCAATGGACTGTGTAGCTCGCCAGGCTTCTCTGTCCATGGGATTCTCCAGCCAATAATACTGGCGCAGGTTGCCATTTCCTCCTCCAGGGGATTTTTCCTGACCCAGGGATCGAACCTGCCTCTCTAGCACAGATCCTTTACCACTAGCACCACTTGGGAAGCCCAAGAAGTTGATTATTTGACTCTAATCCTTGGAAAATTTTCTTATATTGTTGACACGCTCTTCACCTTTGTTTTCTCTATTCTTTACTTTTGGATGCCCTATTGATCACATGTTGGTCCTACAGGTTTAATTCTGTACACTGCTTGGATATTTTAAATGTATTTTTTAAAGGTTTTGTTTTCTGGGAGATTTTCTTGATTTTATCTTTTTAACTCTTCATACTGCAGATATATGGTATATATATATATATATCTTTTTTTGAGACTCCTGAGGTCTCCTGGGAAGTCATCTCTGACTTCCAGCCTCAGTATAGAAACTAAATTGCTGACATTTTATGCCCAAACAAGTGGATGACAGTCCACTGACCCACACAATCACCCTGTTTTCAGCCCTAAGCCTAAATACCACCCACTGCTCTACTGGGAATTCGAGAATCCTAAGTCTTTCTGGATTCCTCTGAGCAAATCTGATTTTTCTTGTCTATATGGCCCTCTGTGTTCAGTGAGAGGCTGCTTCTTCTGTTCTGTTAAATTTGCTAAATCTGTATTCCAGAAATGTGTGGAAACCTAATTTTTTACTGACTCCAATCATTCTTTTTGTCCTCATGGATGTATAGGTTTCACATGCTTTTACTATGATTCTGGTGGAATCTAGGGAAGAAGATAATATTAATGTATTGTCTAACCTGTTGTCTATAATTGGATATCCATGTACTATTTTTAAAAGTATTTATTGATTGCTAATTTACATCATATACATGCATACATTTATGTACAGTTTCCATAAATTTATCCCAAATATACATTATATATGGCTGTGTATACACAAATGTATGTACATATGTGTGTATATATGTACGTGTATTTGTGTGTGTTAATCTTTTTTCCATCATTCCAGTGTTTCAGAGTTGAGATACATAAACTTAAGAAATATCTTCTATCTCAAAGACGTAAAATCCTATACATTATGTTTCAAGGTGAATAGCATAGCATATTTGAGGACCTGCAAGAATGGCTAGAGTGTATGTTTATTTTCAGAAGAGGGAAATGATCACAGAAGACTCTGGAGAGAATTTTTTTAAAAATAGAGCCAGAAGAGCCATGTAAGCAAAGTTAAGAAGTCTGAAGTTTATTCTGTGACTGATAGAGAACCACTGAATGAGCAGAGCATGATGTAATCAGATTTATACTTTAGAAAAATTACTGGCTATAGCAGAAATAATTGAGTAGGGGGCAAAATGGAGATGAAGATCAGCTTACAGGTGGTTGCAATGATTGAGTGATAAAGGCTTGAACAAAGTCAGTGGCAGCAGAGACAGAAAGAATTTGACCAATTTGAGAGATACTTCGAAAGGAGAGTTGATGACTCTTGGTGTTGGTTAGAAATAAGAGTGGAAACGGGAAGAGGAGTCAGGGATAATTGCCAGTTCTGACCAAGGCAGAGGATGCTGGTGCCATTTGCTAAGATCGGAAGCACAGATGGAGCAGCAGGTGAAGAAGAAGGTGATGTGGGAAGAGAGAAGAGAGTAGGATCCAGAAGCCAGCTCTATCCACTGAGGCAGACCACAGCCAACCACATGGAGAGGGAGACTCAGTCTACCCTAAATACAGACTGAAGCACTAACTGATATCTCCTGCTGGTCACTGATCAGAGACGGTGATCTGGGGACCAGAGCAAGAACAGGACTGTCTATTACGTCACAGTTCACTGAAAAGACACCACCATTTCCACAATTTATCTCCAGGGACAGAGAAAGTTACTCCTACCATAAACCTTTAAAATTGTATCTTTGTTACAGGCCTCACATGGCAGATTCAACATGCTAATTACAGCTACATGCAACTGTACTCCCCAAATTGAAGATACACATTCTAGTCAAGCACACATACAACACTTATCCAAATCAATCCCACACTAGTCACAAAAGACAGCACAGAATTTTTCAAAAATGTGATGCCTTAGAGATTACATTTTAACCACATCATTACTAAATTAGACAATGACAATAATCATATAGAAAAGGAGAAATATTACATTGTGATTGGAAGCACCTCCAAACAATTCATGAATTGAAATGGAAATGATGATGGAAATTACAAAATATTTAGACATGAACAACCATCAAAGTATCAGAATATATGGTGGTTCTTAGATATCAATTTATAGCTTCAAATATTTCTTTAAAAGTATTGAAATGAATAAGCATTTCCTTCAAGGAAGTGCATAAAATCACTCAAAAAAATTAGGCACCAAAGTAAGATCTCATCTTTCTTTAATACAAAACATTATTAGGTATATTTTACTAGAATAAAAAGTGGGGTGGGGGACAGAGGAACATTATTGGGTAAATAAACAAACACTTATTTTCCCAAGTAAAATTTTTATCAACCAAGTAATAAAAATGCTAATTTCATTCAATCTGCCCTCTTTGCTTTTTTATATCTATACTGATCAAAAACATCAATGGGTTAGTATTAACAGATATTCAGCTTTGTCATAAAAATTATGTGTATATAATATCTATATGTATATGCAATATGATTGTATGTATATATCACAGTCTAATTTGACATTTTGCCTCTAAATAGAAAACAGCTCTGAGAGAAGCAGGATGAAGGAATGAATACAGACATGGTCCCAGGGTCAGACAGCATTGAATTCTGTCTCCACTTTAACCTTGTATTACCTGAGCGACTTTGGCAAATTTCTGAAAACTTCAATTTCCTTCTCTGTAGACTAGAATTACTGTGACGCTGGTGCCAGCCACAAATGACAGCTACAAGTTACTGAACACACAGTGCTGGCATTGGGTAGAGACACTCGTCTTTGTTTCGTCATTCTAATAGTGACATTGAGTTTTACCAAGAGACTGCTATAGACTGAAGGTTGTATGAGTTCCTTCTGAAGGCTTAGGGAAAAATCTGTTCCCTTGGGTTTTTTCTGGTTTCTTGAGGCTGCCCATGTTCCTTGGTGTGTGACCTGTGAGAAATAAATTGCTGTTTACAAGCTAGGCGTTATTGGTAAAGAGCCTGCCTGCCAATGCAGGAGACATAAGAGACACGGATTTGATCCCTGGGTCAGGAAGATCCTCTGGAGGAGGGCATGGCACCCCACTCCAGTATTCTTGCCTGGGGAATCCCATGGACAGAGAAGCCTGGTGGGTTACAGTCCATAGGTTTGCAAAGAGCTGGACAAGACTGAAGTTACTTAGCATAGCACTGTCCGTGGTATTAAGTTATAATGGACCGTGAACCAAGACAGAGATGTTATTTATGATAAAAACTCAAGCATTCCTTATCCAGACAAACAGCTGTTCCAGTGGACAAAGGAAGTATAAACAAATCCCTAATCAATAACTTGGCTATTTTTTTCTTTCTTATCCAACTGAGTGTATTGCTGAAATATAGTTATGACACAGACAGACACACAAGTAAATCTCACACTTTTGTTATTTTTCCCCTTTTGGACTATCATGGAAGAGTTTCTTCTAGGACTTGAGGAATGGTGTGTACTTTTTCACACTTTTCCAAAGAGGAATAAGCAGACTTGTAAGGTTTAATAGACAGAATAATAACTCCCAAAGAAGCCCATGTCATAATCTACTGGACCTGTGGATAAGTTACAATATGTCAGGTTTCACTGCAATGGGGATTTAATGTAAATGGAATTAAAGTTGCTGATCAGCAAGTCCTGAGATGGGGACAGTATCCTTGATTATCCCAGTAAGCCCACTGTAATCATAAAACATCTCTAGAAATAAATGTGAGAGAGAGAAGACTCAGTGTCAGAGTGATGCAGCCTGAGAAAATCTCCACCTACCATTTGCTGGCTTTGAAGAAGGAAGCAGGTTACACACCAAGGAATGTGGGCAACCTCGAGAAACCAGAAAAAAAAAAGGGAACAGATTTTCTCCTAAGCCTTCAGAAGGAACTCAAGTCTTGCCACTGCCCTCATTTTAGTGAGACCAATTATAGACTTCTGACCTCCAGAAACTTAAGCAAATAAGTTTGTATTGTTTTAAGCCACTGAGTTTGAGATAATTGGTTGCAACGGTAGTAGGAAATGAGTACATAAGAGTTCCTTACAAGGAAAGAAAGAGACGGTGGCCACTCACTAGATACATTTCTGAAAGGCCTTTCTCCCCTTTCATCCACAAAATCCTGACTACGTTTGTGATCCCTGCGTTGGTGACAGTTTCTCAGGATTCAGCCTTGGGACATCTCATTCCTGTGTGTTCTGACTCTATAACTTCATCCACATTCGTGGCTTTCGATGCTGTTTTTATACAGGGCTGATCCACAAGGTTGTGTCTCTCACTCAGCCCTCCTTGCAGAGCTCCAGGCCAGAATATCTCTGTTTGGGATCTCACAAGGATCTCAAGCTTCGTGGGTCCAACACTGAGTTTTTTCTTTTTCTATTCTCCACTCCCCATCCTCACATCCCCAGCCCACTTTTCCCTAGATTTCCCCAATTGCTCATGATAGAAACTCATCAAAAAACATTTGACACCTTTTCTCAACCTTGCAAAGAATCAGACACAACTGAGCACGCACGCACACACACTCAGCCTCTGATTACCACGTCTCATCAAGCCTGTCTTCAAATACGTCTCTAATTCATCCAATTCTTGCCACTGTTTGTCACCACCCTAGTCCAAGCTATCATCATATCTTCCCTGAACTACTGTATCAGCCTCCTAAAACCCCTGCTTCCCTCTTCCCTCAGAGAATTCTCCATACGGCAGCCCAAAGTGACTTTTTTTTTTTCTGCACTGCACAGCTTGAGCCGCTTGTGGGATCTTATTTCCCCATCCAGGGATCAAACCCAGGTCCTCAGCAGTGAAAGCTCAGAGTCCTAACCACTGGACTGCCAGGGAACTCCCCAGAGTGATCTTCTAAAATATGAATGAGACAATCCATGCCTCTGCTTAAGATCTTTTTATGGCTCATGCAAGAGTATCAAAACATGTTCTTTTCTGGCTGGAATCATGGAGAAAAAGGAGAGAAGAAAAAGAAGGTTCCTGCTATACTAGAAACCCATAAGAAAAAGCAAAGGAAATTCACAGAACTGAAGACCAAGAGCCTGGGAAAGAAGTTTGTGCAAAACATGCTTTGAAAAGCAAGTAGAAAATTTATCAATGATAAAGCTAAGCACTATTACAAGGCGTATAGGCAGATGTACAGAAGTAAAATTTTTAGGATGGCAGGAAAGGCTGGTGACTTCTACATTCCTATGTGCCAATCCAAATTGGCACTTGTCATTAGGATCAAAGGTAGCAGTGGTGTGAGCTCAAAGGTCCGAAGAAACTGCAGCTTCTTCACCTCCTCCCGATCTTCATTGGCACTTTTGTGAAGTTCAGGGAGGCTTTAGTCAACATGCTGAGGACTGTGGAACCCAGAATGCACGGGGGTACCCAAGCCTGAAGTCAGCAAATGAACTGATCTACCAGCTTGCCTATGGCAAAATCAACAGAAAGTGAATTGCCCTGACGGGTAACACGTGGATCACTCAATTTCTTGGTAAATGTGGCATCGTCTGCATGGAGGATCTGATTCATGAGATCTATTCTGTTGAAAAATATTTCAAAGAAGCAAACAACTTCCCATGACCCTTCAAATTATCTTCTCCACAAGGTGGAATGAAGAAAAAGACCACCCATTCTCTTGAAGATGGAGATGCTTGCACAAGATCAATAGGCTTATTGAAATTAGTTTGTAATCTGGCCTGTTAATAAACAGATACTTCTTGCAAACTGAAAGACAAAGGAAAATCCAAACCCTGAGCATGGCTTAAAAGGCCCTACGTGATCTTCCCCCATTTTTCAAAATTTATCTTATGCCACTACCCCATGGAGCCACACTGACCTTCTTCTAATTCCTTGAATCTTCCAACCCCGCCACCCACCTCCAACCTCAGGGCCTTCATACAAGCTGTTCCTTCTGTCTGGAGCATGTCTCCCAACCTTCCACATGACTCTTCAGCCTTCAGGTTGCATCTTATCAGAGAGATCTCCTCCTACTTGAAGAAGTTCTCATAACATCTGTTATTTTCTTCCATTGTTCTGAGCAAAATCATTAATTATACATACACTTAACTATTTAATTCCGGTAACCCCTACTGGTCTAGACGTTCCCCAGATCATGTCTACTGTGCTCATCTCTGCCTGACTCACCCCAGGCACAGTGTCTCACACATAGTAAGTGCTCAGTTCAGTTCAGTTCACTCGCTCAGTCGTGTTCAACTCTTTGCAACCCCATGGACTGCAGCACACCAGGTTTCCCTGTCCATTACCAGCTCCCCGAGCCTGCTCAAACGAATGTCCATCGCATTGGTGATGCCATCCAACCACCTCATCCTCTGTCATCCCCGTCTCCTCCTGCCTTCAATCTTTTCTAGCATCAGGGTCTTTTCCAATGAGTTGGTTCTTCGCATCAAATGGCCAAAGTATTGGAGTTTCAGCTTCAGCATCAGTCCTTCCAATGAATATTCAGGACTGATTTCCTTTAGGATTGACTGGTTGGATCTCCTTGCACAGTAATGTTTGATAAAAGAATAAATGAATGAATGAAGGATGAACTTGGATGAAGTTGACAGAGTTTTTAAACTCTCGTATCCTGGTACTTCCTTAGTGGTCCAGTGGTTAAGAATCTGCCTTGCGATGCAAGGGACGCGGGTTCAATCCCTGGTTGGGGAATTAAGATCCCACATACTGTAGAACAAGGAAGCTCCTGCGTCACAACTGCTGAGCCTGCGCACCACAGCGAAGTCCCAGTGCAGCCAAAAGGAAAAAAGAAAAAAACCTCTTCTGTCATCTTCTAGAAATTATTTCTTCCTCTGTCCCCCATTAGATTCTCTTTGCCACTTCCTCCTCCCTTCCCTAGCCAGTGCTCCTAAATCTTCCTGCAGCATCAAAATACGTCTATCCTGTCACATTCCCACAGGGACTCTGCCCTCTTCTGGCCAATATGGGAACTGACTCCATTTCAATGGCGCTTGAGGATTTATTTTCCTTCTCAGGTATTTTTATCTTAATCAGCAACCTCTGGAACACCAAGAGCTTGACGCAAAATAAAGACCCCAAATCCATTTCTATTTAATAATGGGTATAAATTCAAGTCTGTTATCAAATTCGTGAATGATGAATTCCTAAATATAACCATAGCAAATGTCATCTATCAGTTCAACACTTATTTATTAACTATCTACACTGGCTGTGAAACTTAGAACTCTTCAAGGAGCCTCGGACCCAACAGTGGAGAAAGATACTGTAAGTAAATTAATGAAACTGTCCCTTCTGTAGATCATCCCCATCTCATTTCCTCCAGGGGAGGAGGATGAGCCTGGGTTAAAATTTTCATCAGCTCCTATACACTACGGCACGTGTATGTGTGATGTTAGTTGCTCAGTCATGTCCAACTCTCTGCGACCCCATGGACTGTAGCCAGCCAGGCTCCTCTGTCCATGGAATTTTCCAGGCAAGAATACTGGAGAGGGTAGCCATTTCCTTCTCCAGGGGATCTTCCTGATCCAGGGATCGAAACTGTCTCCTACATTACTGGCAGGAGCCACATTGGCATGGGCTTCCCCAATAGTAAAGAATCCACCTTCAATGCAAGAAACCCAGGTTTGATCCTCGAGTCGGGAAGATCTCCTGGAGAAGGGAATGGCAACCCACTCCAGTATTCCTGCCTGGAGAATTCCATGGACAGAAGAGTCTGACAGGCTACAGTCCAAAGTCAGACATGACTAAGCACCCAGGCACATACCCATTACGGCACATAAAAGACCTTTTCATATTTCCATCACGCCTGAAAGAGGGGCATTTCTAATAAAGATTAGAGGTAGGATCAAGAAAAAGAGCTAAGAGTACTCTACGTTTTCAGGGAAATGTTTTAAAAACCATATCTATCTTGGAGGCCTAGATGACACTACCTTTGAGAATCGTCAGTGCTTGTACATGTGTGATTGACAGTTAATCGTGAGGCCAAAGGAAACACTTGCTGGACAGAGTATCTACCACTCACCCTAACAGGGAGACCTGAAAAGTAGTCAGGGTTTGGAACACTCGCATCTACCCTGGGCTACTCTGAGGCACTCAGAATGCCAGAGGCCACTCGCGTTGACCTGCTTAGGCCACCTCTTCCCACCACCATTCCTCATTCCACTCTCACTCCTGCGTATTTTAAGAGGCTGAAAAACTCAGACTTGGGGAAATGTAATGCTAGGGAAGAGGGATGGACCCAGGAATAAAACCGAATCCTGTGCCATATTTTCTCATTTTCCTTGTCATGGCTTCTTTAGATACACCTATCCTTTAAAAGTGGATATTTAATTTCAAATACATGGGGTTTTGAAAGTATCTTGGATATTACTTTCTCATTTCGATATTAATTTCTCATTTAAATGCTTTCTTCTCTGCAATCACCGTTTGTGTTTTTTCAGTCTTCTAACTTGACTGAAGCTTTCAATGCCTAAGTCATAGATCTCTCTTGGTAAATGTCATATTGCACTTGAAAATATGTGGGCTACTTTCAAATATCTCTTGATAGTGATTTCTGACATAATTCCATGGTGATAAGAGAGCAGACTCTGTAGGATTTCAATACCTTTAGACCATGAAATTCTTGCACCTTGTTTTTATGCCCCTGGATATGTTCCAATGTCTCCTAGTTTACACTCTATGGGAACTTGAATAGAATTTGTATCCTATTATTGTGTGAAAATTGTATAAATCTTAATTATGTTGAATTGGTTCATGGTGTTTTTCAGGTCTACTATATCCTTCTACTTTTCTGTATATCCATTCTATTAATTTTTGAGAGTCTGATATTGAAACTCCAATTAAAAATCTTAGCTTATCTACTTAAAAAATAATTGTAATATATAGTATAACCATATGTAATTTTGTTCTGTGTTTTCTAAGTCTCCTGTAAATGTGTAATCATATTTCTATAATTTAAAAAATAAAAAAGAATGAGAAAAAAATTTTTTTAATCCTGTGTGTAAGGGTAAGATTTCCCAAAAGGTAGATGGAGTTTCTTTCGTGGGAGTTTAAAAAGAAGAGGCATTTTCTAGGAGAAAGGATATGGAACATTCATAAGGAAACACCCTGTAAATTGTTCAACTTCTTGGATTATTTTCTCTTAGACTGTTGGAAATGCTGTATTTAGTGTACAACATTTAGATAATTTACTTTTATATTATATACTATTATTATGTTATAGACTATTTATTATTATGCTATATCATTACTATATAACTGGTATGTTATATTAACATAATAATATTAATACGCTATATAATATTAGTACTATAACCCTCCATATGGTAATTCTTCTTAGATACACCAAACCTCCAATAAAATCTGATGTACCCATAAATCATTGTATGAGAATGTTAAGGTAAATATAGATGTAATGCAGTATAATTATATTCATCAGAATCTTTTGGTGGCTGCAGATCCAATTGGCTCAAGTGAAAAGATGAACTCATTGGATTATTGAACTGAAAATCCAGGTGCTCAAACTAAACATTCAAGAAACTCTCTTTCCTTCTTGTAAGTGCAATTTCTTCTGTGTTGTCTTTTTATTTTCAAGCAGGTGCTCCCATCGATGGGTGAAATGGCTACTAGAAGCTTCAACTTAACAAATCCGACAGAATCAGAGCTTCTATCTCCAAAATGTTTCGTAAACAGTATTAAGCAGATACCTTTTGCTCCTCTTGTAAAATCTCAAACCAGTCATTGTGGATGCGAATGGACAAACCTGGGTAAAATGCCCATCTCCAGAGGGAGGAAAGTCAGGTCCTCGGACCACATAAACCAAATCTGAAATGACAAATCTGGATGAAAGACACATAGCATTTAAAAATAGATATGTACTGATAAGTCCTCTAAATAAAACCTTATATTTTAAATTTATTTTCTAAGTAAATATATAGCAAAGTGAAAGAATAGAGGAGTGATCCAGCAATCTCCCTCCTGGGCCTATATCCAGATAAAACTCTAATTCACAAAGATACATGCACCCCGTGTTCATAACAGCACTATTCACAATAGCCAAGACATGGAAACAACCTAAATGTTTGCTGAGAGATGAATGGTTAAAGAAGATGTGGTGCATATACACAATGGAATACTACTCAGGCATAAAAAGGAACAAAATACTGCCATTTGTAGCAACATGGATACAACTAGAGATTATCATACCAAGTTATGTGAGTCAGAAAGACAAATACTACATATATGCTGGCACTTACATGTATGTCACATACATACATACAAATCCTACATATATGCTGGCACTTATATGTGGAATCTAAACTATGACATAAATGGATCTATAGACAAAACAGAAGCACGGATGTACAGGACAGGCAAGTGGTTGCCAAGGTAAGGAAGGTTGGGGAGGGATGAACTGGGAAGCTGGGCTTAGCAGATGCGGTCACTTATATAGAGAATGGATAAATAACACGGTCCTACTGTATAGCGCAGAGGACCATCCTCGATATCTTATGATAAACCATAATAGAAAAGAATAAAAAAGTGTGTATATATGTATAACTGAATTGCTTTGCTGTATACCAGTAATTAACCCAACATTGTAAATCAGCTATACTTCAAGTTTTTAACAAATCACTGAAGCATAAAAATAGAGGAAGAAAAAGTTTGCTTCTTAGAAAGGGTCAGCAGGGAGTGAGGTCAGGGCTAGTAGTTGACTCTGGCGTAGAGGGTTCCAGGTGTGGGCAAAGAGAAGGGCAAAAGCTGCAAGGGGTGACAAGTGCTGGGAGGATCTGACAGACAGGGAAGGGCCCCTGTGGCTGGAATACAGCAAGCAAGGAGTGAATGGTAGGCACTGAAGGAAGAGAGGTAGAGAGGAAGCAAATGGAGACTGCCTTGTAGATCACGACAAAGACCATAGCCTTTACTCTAAATACAATAGGAAGGCATTGAAGTAATTTGAGCCCAGGATCACCATGCTGTTACTTTCACTTTAAGAGGATGACTGCCTATTGTTACAGACTTTAGGAGGAATCAGGGGAGGGGAGAGAGGAACCAGATGAGCGAGGAGGCACAAAGCGTCAACACAAGATGAAAGATAACAGCGACTTGTGTTACAATGGTGGTGGTAGAAGTTGCATACATGGTCATATTCAAGAACTATCTTTGAAGTCAATGCCAATAGTATTAGGAGATGGATTTGATAGAGGATGTGCGAGAAAGAAAGGGATCCAGGATGAATTCAAAGTTTCTTGCTGGAGAAAGCAAGAGTTCCATGGAGGTAACAATATGTAAAGAATACTGGCAGCATGTCCCAACATCACACACACACACACACACACACACGTTTTATTGAAGAGCTAATGAACTCTGTTACTTACAATCTGGCATTCAATGCCTGCACATGTCTGGCAATCCCAAACACTGCTCTCAAGTCTAACATACTTCAGGCCCACAGGGAAACACCTCTTGCCTCCTATACTTGAACTACAAGCATATGACTGTCCTGATGTGTACAGGTTATGCTATTACCAATGCTTGGGGTAAAAATACTGCTGTGAGTGAGAAGAGGATTGGAACAGTGCAAGTTCTCAGGTAAGAGAGACAAAAGACATTGTCACATCTTTCCTCTTACATAAATAGCATCATTTCCCAGCAGTCCTGAACATCAATTTTCTTGCTTCTCTTGATATTCCAACTTGGGAGATACCTATCAACTATCTTTATTTGAAACCGTTGCATATAATTTCTGGAAAAGAAAATATGCAACATTTAAAAAATTAATATTACTCTTAAATTTATATGTATAGACCTAGAGATAACTAATGCATGAACTATAATACTGGTTGTTTATACTAGTAATTAGATGAACATTAAAGCTTAGATTTGCAAATGATTTTACTTTTATGAAAATAATGAAATTTAACTTTTTAAAAAATTTAAATATATGTAAATTAGGCACAGGGTCTTGCGGAGGTAAGCCATGAACTTCAGCTCTGTAAAGTGATCAGCTGTATTTCTTTATCCACAGTCAACCTGCCATGGATATCCCAGCACCAATCCATTGGTATGAGCATTTTTTGAAAATGGACTAAGTTTGATTTAAAATTTTGATATGCACTGTTAATAATTATCCCATGTATTTTTCCCTTCAAATCTTGCAGACAATTTCAACTGTTTAGAAGAAATAACTTTCTTGAAAACACAGAAATGAAGGATATCTACAAACTCTTGGTTCTCACACCAACCCTTTGACATAGATGGAGATACTGAAGCATAACAGCATGAAATAACCTGCCCTGATATAGCTAATAAGCAATAGATCTGATGTTCAAATCTAGGTCTGCCTGGATCTAGAGAGAGCTAGAAGGTGTCCTTTACATATATACATACACACATATACACACGGAACACTATTTATTTTGGGATTTAAAATAATCCAAAGAACTATGCGTGTGTGTTCAGTCACTTCAGTTGCGTCTAACTCTTTGCGACTCCATGAACTATAGCCCACTAGGTTCCTCTGTCAATGGGATTCTCTAGAAAAGAATACTGGAGTGGGTTGCCATGCCCTTCTCCAGGGGATCTTGCTGACCCAGGGATTGAACCCGCAGCGCCTGTGTCTCTTGCATTGCAGGCAGAGTCTTTAACCACTGAGCCACCTGGGAAAGAACTGTGATCAACCTCAAAATGTGCCTCCTTGTGGTTTTTTCTCTCCTGGCAATTTTACAGGATTTGGACAATGGCCACATCTGTATAACGAACAGATGGAATCTGGGCTCTTTCCATTTGGCCCATCTCTAAAACACACTCATCTCAATGGATTGGTGCTGGGGTTTCTGTGGTGAGTTAAGGGACTCTTCAGCCAATAGGGAAACACAGTTGCTCAACTGACAGAGCTAAGAGATAAGGGTTTCCTTCTGTAGAGTTCTTAAGTCTTGTTAGTGTGAGTCTATTTGCCCCACCAAGAAATCAGTTGAGAGACAGAATTTTTTTTTCCCCCAAATTAGAAGCATTTGCTTCTATTAAAAGTGTTTGGCTCAAAATGGATTAAAGACCTAAATGTAAGATCAGAAACTATAAAACTCTTAGAGGAAAACATAGGCAGAACACTCGATGACATAAATCAAAGCAAGATCTCCTATAACCCATCTCCTAGAGTAATGGAAATAAAAACAAAAGTAAACAAGTGGGACCTGATTAAACTTAAAAGCTTTTGCACAGCAAAGGAAACTATAAGCAAGGTGAAAAGACAACCCTCAGAATGGGAAAAAATAATAGCAAATGAAACAATTGACAAAGGATTAATTTCCAAAATATACAAGAAGCTCATACAACTCAATACCAGAAAAACAAACAACCCAATGAAAAAGTGGGAAAAAGACCTAAACAGACATTTCTCCAAAGAAGACATACAGATGGCTAACAAACACATGAAAAGATGCTCAACATCACTCATTATTAGAGAAATGCAAATCAAAACTTCAATGAGATATCACCTTACACCAGTCAGAATGGCCATCATCAAAAAGTCTACACACGATAAATGCTGGAGAGGGTATGGAGAAAAGGGAACGCTCTTGTACTGTTGGTGGGAATGTAAATTGATACAGCCACTATGGAAGACGGTATGGAGATTCCTTAAAAAACTATAAATAAAACCACCGTATGACCCAGCAATCCCACTCCTAGGCATATACACTGAGGAAACCAAAATTGAAAAAGACACATGCATCCCATTGTTCATTGCAGCACAATTTACAATAGCTAGAACATGGAAGCAACCTAGATGTCCATTAACAGATAAATGGATAAAGAAGTTGTGGTACATATACACAATGAAATATTACTCAGCCATAAAAAGGAATGCCTTTGAGTCAGTTCTAATGAGGTGGATGAACCTAGAACCTATTATACAGAGTGAAGTAAGTCAGAAAGAGAAAGATAAATATCATATTCTAATGCATATATATGGAATCTAGAAAAATGGTACTGAAGAATTTACTTACAGGGCAGCAATGGAGAAACAAACATAGAGAATAGATTTTTGGACATGGTGAGAGGGGAGGTAGTGTGAGATGTATGGAGAGAGTAACATGGAAACTTACATTACCATATGTAAAATAGATCAGATCAGATCAGATCAGGTCGCTCAGTCGTGTCCGACTCTTTGCGACCCCATGAATCACAGCACGCCAGGCCTCCCTGTCCATCACCAACTCCCTGTCCATCACAACTCACAACTTCACTCAGACTCACATCCATAGAGTCAGTGATGCCATCCAGCCATCTCATCCTCTGTCGTCCCCTTCTCCTCTTGCCCCCAATCCCTCCCAGCATCAGAGTCTTTTCCAATGAGTCAACTCTTCGCGTGAGGTGGCCAAAGTACTGGAGTTTCAGCTTCAGCATCATTCCTTCCAAAGAAATCCCAGGGCTGATCTCCTTCAGAATGGACTGGTTGGATCTCCTTGCAGTCCAAGGGACTCTCAAGAGTCTTCTCCAACACCACAGTTCAAAAGCATCAATTCTTCGGCGCTCAGCCTTCTTCACAGTCCAACTCTCACATTCATACATGACCACAGGAAAAATCATAGCCTTGACTAGATGAACCTTTGTTGGCAAAGTAATGTCTTTGCTTTTGAATATACTATCTAGGTTGGTCATAACTTTCCTTCCAAGGAGTAAGCATCTTTTAATTTCATGGCTGCAGTCACCATCTTCAGTGATTTTGGAGCCCAGAAAAATAAAGTCTGACACTGTTTCCACTGTTTCCCCATCTATTTCCCATGAAGTGGTGGGACCGGATGCCATGATCTTTGTTTTCTGAATATTGAGCTTTAAGCCAACTTTTTCACTCTCCACTTTCACTTTCATCAAGAGGCTTTTGAGTTCCTCTTCACTTTCTGCCATAAGGGTGGTGTCATCTGCATATCTGAGGTGATTGATATTTCTCCCGGCAATCTTGATTCCAGCTTGTGTTTCTTCCAGTCCAGCGTTTCTCATGATGTACTCTGCATAGAAGTTAAATAAGCAGGGTGACAATATACAGCCTTGACGTACTCCTTTTCCTATTTGGAACCAGTCTGTTGTTCCATGTCGTTCTAACTGTTGCTTCCTGACCTGCATACAAATTTCTCAAGAGGCAGATCAGGTGGTCTGGTATTCCCATCTCTTTCAGGATTTTCCACAGTTTATTGTGATCCACACAGTCAAAGGCTTTGGCATAGTCAATAAAGCAGAAATAGATGCTTTTCTGGAACTCTCTTGCTTTTTCCATGATCCAGTGGATGTTGGCAATTTGATCTCTGGTTCCTCTGCCTTTTCTAAAACCAGCTTGAACATCAGGAAGTTCACGGTTCACATAGATAGCCAACGGGAATTTGCTGTATGGCTAAGGAAACTCAAACAGGGGCTCTGTATCAACCTAGAGAGGTGGGAGGGAGATGGGAGAGAAGTTCAAAAGGGAGGGGATGTATGTATACCTATGGCTGATTCATGCTGAGGTTTGACAGAAAACAACAAAATCCTGTAAAGCAATTATCCTTCAATAAAAAAATTAATTAATTAAAAAATGTGTTTGGAAGAATGTAAATATTCAGAGAAGGGAAAGAATCACTTCCCAGCCTACAAAAACTTAATAAAGAGATTTCTCCACTGATGATTCTTAGTCACTGAGCACCGGAAGATGATGAGAGAGTTTGCTGAGGAAAGTTGAAGGAGCTAGGCCACCATGCATAGCTGTCCAGGTTGTTCATTGCAAAAGTACACAGCTGAGGTGGCAAGTGAGACTAAAATCAAGCGAGCACTCTGCCTGCCAAATCATGCACAGTGGTACCGGATTGTGTCTGCTCAGAAGAAAGGGAAATTTACTTGCATCTACAGAGTCGGACACGACTGAAGTGACTTAGCAGCAGCAGCAGCATATATATTCTCTAAATGTACTTGTGGTAGTCCTGCCCTAGGCTCCCCCAACTTTAAGGATGCTAGTGGTGACGTTGGATGTTCACCTGCACTCTTCTGAGCTCTCCTACAATCCAGAGCATTTGAGAGGCAGGTGAGTATCCCAGCATTCCAAAGAACAGGCAGAAGTGGGTGCCAGATTGAGCTGCAGAAAGACCTGGCAAAGGACCTTACCTTTGAGCATCATCATCATTTTTCGGAAATCCTGCCTTTGTTTCCAAGAAGCCTGCTAACAGTAAGGCACCATTCTTGCCACGATGTCTGGTGCCACCTGCCCACATCATACTCCAACGATGAGGTGCTCAGACCAAGATGCAGACCAACTCCCTCCCCCAGGGTCTTCTTCGGCGCTTATTCATAGGTATGTGTTTCCATCAGCACTACTCTTCTTACCATCAACAGACTGCTCTTTCAGGAAAATAGAAAGGAACAAGCGAAGCTTGCCCAGCTCATCCACAACCACAGCACTCTCTGCTCGGCTCACATTCAGCTTTTACTCAGGCAGGTGAAAGTAGGAGGAAACATTCATATTTTCCATTTTTGAAAAGGCCTCCAAAAGTTTTCTGTCTTGGTCTAGACATGCTTCCTGGTGTGTACATTTACAATGTTGTTATTCATAAATTAGAAAACTAGGACAGATGTGTTCCCGTGAATGCTCAGCTTCTGAACAAGACTGTCTGTCTGCTCCCTCCACGTTTCTGCAGAGTTAACACCCAATATCCAGGAGTGGGAACAAGTGGGAACTTGAGTCAGTTACCTGTGTCACACACATCACTTTTCTCTCAGTCACAGCCTCAGATGCCTCAAGTAGTTTGTTCAGTTCACTGTCCCTTCCAGGCTTGTCCCTGGAAAGCCACAACTGCAGAGTTTCCCACAATAAAGATCTGTACTCAAAATGAACTGATAAAGAGGATAGCAATTTTTTTTTTTAAGTCAGTATCTGCTGACTGGATCTACACTCAGACAGCCAGGTGACATTCTAAGTTCTAAAATTTTCTAATCCAAATAAGAGAGAATTGTGTGAAACTGTGTATTTTGAGGGGGACAAGTGGCTTCAGATAAAAGACAGGTAGCATATATAATTTATTTTAAGAAATCTGGACTCAGTTGACCCCCTCAATCTTTGAGGGTTCTGGAATTATCTAATACAGGGGCCTAGTCAAAAGGGTTCTGCCTGTTCCTCCATCTGTCTCTCCCTTCATTTTCCCAATCTGTTTCTCCTATACTGTCAAATAAAAATATTTTATTTGGGGGTTCTGATAAAACAGAGTGGCACGGCCTTAAGCCATAGGTTGTTTTCCCCTCAGAAACTGTTTAATGAATGTTTAACAGGTCCGAGACACTGTCCAGAAATCAAAGGATATACAAAGATGCAGGAACCTTGAATGTGTCCTCACGGAGTTTCAGCCAAGAGTAGGAACTTAGAAGGGTATTAATCATTGAACAAATATTTATTAAGTGCTTACTAGATGCCAAGTAAGTCCTCAGTGTCGGGAAAACCGGAGGGAACAAAGTAAAGACATTGCTATCATGCTTATATTCTGGAGGAGGGAGATGGACAAGGAAGAAAGAACTCTTCAATGCGTCTGTTATTATGGTACCAAGGATACTATTTCTCAGATATTGTTGGTTGTCTGCCTGCTGTGCGCACTGTGACAACAAACTTGCCTTCCCTTTTTGGACTGAGGTGTGGTCATATGACTTGGGGCTTCCCCGGTGGCTTGGTGGTAAAGAATCTGCCTGCCAACTCAGGAGATGAGTGTTCGATTCCTGGGTCGGGAAGATCGCCTACAGAAGCGAATGGCAATCCACTCCATTATTCTCGCCCGGGAAATCCCAAGGACAGAGGAGCCTGGCGGGCTACACTCTGCAAAGAGT
This sequence comes from Bos taurus, assembly GCF_002263795.3. Classification (NCBI taxonomy): domain Eukaryota; kingdom Metazoa; phylum Chordata; class Mammalia; order Artiodactyla; family Bovidae; genus Bos; species Bos taurus. The sequence goes on along the minus strand of NC_037332.1, from coordinate 47,785,773 downwards.
CGGACACGACTGAAGCAACTAAACACAACAACAATATGACTTGTTACTGCCAGCAGTGACACAGGAGCAGTAATTATTTGTGTCACTTGCCGGCAGAAGCTTCAGGAGTCCAGGCACAAACACAGCACATTCCCTTACCACTGCTGCGGTCATTGTGGTAGCAACACGGTATACGAAGCCTCATCTTTCTGACACCCTGCGTGATTGGCACAAGTGGAGCCCCCTGCTGGTCTGCAGTGAACATGTTGCCTGAGTCAGATGCGTGTTTAGACGATTACGTTTGGGAATGTTCATTACCAGAGAATAATCAGAAATTTTCAGGGAAAAGGAAGTGGCTAAGTATTCTGTGGAAAAATCAAGCACAATTAAGAGTATTTTTAAAATTATATGGGAGGAAATGGTTTCTCTTTTAGATCGAGTCATACAGGAGTCTTTTCTGATCGATTGATATTTGGTCAGACACCTGAAAGAAATCAGAGTGCCAGCCATGAGAATATCTGGGTGCAGAGCATTACAGGCAGGCAGAACAGGTACGTGCAAAGTCCTGAGACAGGAGCATGCTTGGAGTGTCTGCTGTGGCCGGTGTGGCCGAAGCACAGTGAGCAAGGGGAGAGTGGTAGGAAGTGAGCTTAGAAAGTTTACTGGAGGTTGCAGGTGAGGAAGACTTTGTGGTCCACGTGGATTATACGTAAACGTTAGGTGCAAAGGAAGATGACAGCAGATGGATGAATGGCACTTGATCCAGTCATCTTTGACTCTTATCTCCACCTCACTTCGTATCTAACTCATGATCAACTCAATTGCATCTTGGATCTGTTCTCCATGCCCAACACTAACCCCACAGTCGACACTGTGGTTCCAGCTTTCTTAGCCTTGACGTGAACCACTGCAGCAGCTTTCTAACCAGCTAAGTCTTTTCATTGTTATAGCCAAAATGAATATTCTATGCTTCAGCCTCCAGAAATTTATTCTTGAAAAACTCAAAAAAGATGAAGTCACACAGGCTGGTTAAAACACATCAGAGGCAACTCCTCAGCATGGATTTGAAGCCCTCCAGCGTTATGCCAGCCCATAGGTCCTCCTTTCCAGTCTTGATGCTTACCCTCGCCCTCTCTTCCTCCCCTCCAGAATGACCTCACTCCTTAGGGCTCTCCACGCACCGTGCTGTTTCAAACCTCAGTGTCTTTACACAGCCATTCTCATGCCTTCCCCACATCCTTATTGTCAAAATCCTGACAAAACCCCAAAATCCTGCTTAAACATTACCTCCTCTGCAAAACTCTCTACGACACTGCACCTACCATGGACCAATGAGGGTCCTTTCTATTTTAACATCTGGGAGATTATATCCACAATGCCCCTAGAATGTTGGGTAGGTTTATCTGTTTATGTGACTGTCTCTTCTTCTGGGATGGTTCCTTCTTTGAGGATGAATCTTGGGATTCACTCCTCTGATTAGGGCTGGACCATGTACAGCTCTGTCCGCACCAAGGGGTCTCCTTCCTGGAATTTTTGCAGGCTTCGTTTCCTATACCTTTTCTGGACCCAGCCGCTCATTCTGCTTCCAACTCTTGGTTTTATTCTTTGTGATCTGCTTTGGGCTTAATGGTTTATTGTAATTCACATTGCCAGCTCCAGACTTTGCTTTGAACACCAAAAACTTACAGCCTTAGGCCTGCTTGGGTCAATCCTGGTGCTTGGATAACCACTAAATCCAGGGTCCTACCCCTAGTTCAGCCAGCAAGTGGGCATCGCTTACCTCTCTACACAACAGCAGTTCCATGCAGGGTGGCTGAATGAGCTGACCTCTCCTTGCAGAAGGGGATACACCTCCCTTCTTCTTCACTGTGTACCCCTTACCCCAGCCAACCTCTACCTCAATAGGAGCAAAATTTCAAAAGATTAGTGAGGTGAGTGGCAGCAGCTTCCCTCAATAGTTTGGGTGGCCCCGCTGGAGCCCACCGGCTTTATCTAACCCACTCCCCCTTCTTTCTTGTCTCCTTTCTCTCTCAAGTTGCTGGAAATGCCTCCGGAGCCATCACTAAGCAATAGCGTTAGTAGAATTTGTCCAAGCCTGTCTGAGATGGGGGTACAAAAACCACAAGAATGAAGTTGTGTGCTTTTTTTATTGAATACTTGGCAATTCTTCTTAAACATGCATCCCGATTTGAGTGAGGGGTCGGAATGAGTTACACTCCTTGTCAGACTTTGTTATATTAGCGTGAATCTCCTCCTGGGGCCATTTTGCCTCAGAGAGTGTGTTTTGAATCTTCTCTGTCTTGGAAAAACCCACAGGAGCTATGAGTAAGGATGGCGGCACGCAGAGCCCTGGGTGTGGGCTGGGTCGGCTCTGGCCTGCCAGCTCCAGAGTTTCTGGGAAAGCGTAATTGTGGTAGGAAGAATTTCTAGGCAATACTGATTTCAGGGAATAAAGGTGGAAGTGAAGAGAAAACAAAGCTGAGAAATGAGAATGAAGGATCAAGGGATGCTCCTTTTCAATGGCCCGATTAAGGCTATTACTTACCGTTTGTTGCGAAGAAGATCCAGTGTAGGGCTTTTGAGCTGTGCTGTCCATGGTGGCTTCATACCTAGATGGTAAAAGGAGCTCTCGGGTCCCCGGATGGAAGGAAGGGCACCTAAGCAGATCAGAGATGGCACGTCTAGGTCTAAATCTCACAGAAGGAAGGGGAGGCCTGGCTGTGTCCACGCAGGTCTCTTCAATTAGATGCCTGACGGTGGCCGAAAAAAAATCAACAAAGAGCCTTCAAACGTCAATGACCTAGCACCTGACATCCTCTTTACTTCCTCATTTTGGCATGGATTAATGGCTCATGATATTGTTTGACAGGGCTTTATTAAAACCAGAACAAGTTTCCCTTGAATTTTTGCTATGGGTGAGGCTTATTCAGACACCACTGGGAAGATTCAGTTGGAAAGGTGGACAAGCTTGTGTTCACATAGAGCCCTGTTGCTCTCAGTGTTTGAAATAAGGTCCTAACCTCACAGGAAGGGTAATTTCCAGGTCACCCCAGTAAGCACTGGGGAAGCAGGAGAAACCCAGGGGACAATCCCTCTGAGAACTGGTCGGAAGGCTAGGCCTGTGTTTCTCAACGCACTGAGATAATTTGGATGTTTTTAAGTTCCCAGAGAAGGAAGATAAGTCCAAGAAATGCTAAATGGAAAACTAGAGTACAATTGTCAGAGTAGCTGCAGTACAGTTGCTGCCTCAACCTTGAGATAAAAGGGAAAGATCAAACATCAAGCCTTACTCTACATTCATTTAATATAAGAAATACAGTCCATTAATAACTGCATATTAGTATATCACTATTAACATTTTGTTTTAATAATTATGCTAAATCATTATTTGCATTAATTGCTATAATATAATCTTTATATTAAGTATGTATTAATTTAATAATTATTAACATTAAATTTACCAAACATATGTTTAATATATATTAAAGTATTGGTTCAGATATCACCAAACTTTCTTAGATCATATAACAACAGCTCTAAAAGATGAAAAAAAGGATAAGCGCCCCAATTTCTTTTAAGAAACTGGCAAAAATTTGATATTAAAATGCCACATGGACAATATACAATGAGGCAAATTGTATGCTAAACATAGCTATGAACATAGTTGTACAAGCATTTGGTAAAATTGAACATTTTCTCATTAACTTTTTTTACAAGGAAAAGTAAGGAAGAGAAGGAGAGAGAGGAGGAAGAGAAAAAAAGAGAGAAGGGAGGGAAAGAAAAAAGACAAAAAATGATTATAAATGTGAACTAAAAAGAAATGTTCTTAACCTGATACAGTTACCTGCCAATCATCTAAAGCAAATATCAAACTAAATTGGAAACATTAGAGGCATGTTTCAATTTTTTTTTAATTGAGATGCAATTGACATGTAACATTGTAAAAGTTTCAAGTGTACAACATCACAGGAACATTATCTTTAAAGTCAGGGACAGGGGAAGGATGCTCACCATTACCATTTGTATTCAGGATGGAATCCAGAACAGAAAAAGAGAGAGAGAAAGAGGAACTGGAAAAGTGAAACAGGATGGTCCATGTGAGCCAATGATATGAAACTGAAGATAATCCATAATTGGTTTAATAAAATCAGTAAGAGTTCATCAGTTGCTAGATCGAGAAGCAATATATAAAACTAGTAACTTCATTATACCTAATAAACCACCATTTAGAAAATGTAACTAAGAATCCCATTCACAGTGACAGCAAAAAAAGACATAAGGCAGACAATGAATTTAACCAAAGATGCACATTTCTTAATGGAAATAGTAAAATGTACTTAAGGACCAATTATAAAACCAATAAATGGAGATGTACAGACTGTCAGTAGATGGAAAGACTCATGTTGTAAGAATGTTTAGTTCAGTTCAGTCGCTCAGTCATGTCTGATTCTTTTTGACCCCATGGATTGCAGCACACCAGGCTTCCCTGTCCATCACCAATTCCCGGAGCTTGCTCAAACTCATGTCCATTGAGTCGGTGATGCCATCCAACCACCTCATCCTCTGTCATCCCCTTCTCCTCTCACCTTCAATCTTTCCCAGGGTCTTTTCCAGTGAGTCAGTTCTTCACATCAAGTGGCCAAAGTATTGGAGTTTCAGCTTCAGCATGAGTCCTTTCAATGAATATTCAGGACTGATCTCCTTTAAGATGGACTGGTTGAATCTCCTTGCAGTCCAAGGGACTCTCAACAGTCTTCTCTAACACCACAGTTCAAAAGCATCAATTCTTCGACGCTCAGCTTTCTTTATAGTCTAACTCTCACATCTATACATTTTCCCCAAATTAATTTATAAATTTATTGCCATTCTAATCTCACTCTTAACAGGGTTTTGGACTAAATTTGACAAGCTAATCCTAAAATACATATGGAAGAATAAAGTACCAAAAGTAATCAAGAAGATTTTGAAAAATAAAAATAAGGAGGGGGACATCTTGTCTTTCCAAATATCAAGATTTCTTATAGAGCTTGGGTCCTTAAAACAGTGTGATATTAGCTGGAGGACAAATAGACTAATACAATAGGATAGAAAATCACAAAACAGACACTCACATGTTGGGAACTCAGTATATTTATTTCTGGGGTCAGGGGGCCCCTGAAAGTGACACAATAAATAGTGGGGAAAGAATGGGCTATCTAATAAATGAAGCTGAGAAAATTGACTCTCTATGTTTAAAAGTTTATTCCACATATAAAAATGAATTCAAGGCTTATTAAAAGTCTCACTATGAAATGCAAAACTTTAAAATCATGAGAAGATAATGTGGAGAGTATCAATATATATAGAAATATCTTTATGACCTTGTAATATGCAAGAGAAATTTTCTTAAATAAAACACAAAATTTGCCTCATGAAAGCAACTGAAATTTCTGTATGACAAAGATCATCTAAAATACAAAGACATGCTACTGTAGGAAGATGTTGATGATACAATCAAGAAAATACTAATATACAGAATGTACATTTTAAAAATCTCTAAATTAATAAGGAAAAAATCATCAAATATAATGGTGGGTAAACTATCTCAAAAAGCAGTGTACAATAAAAGGAAACCAACTGGCAAATAATTGCACAGAAAGATTTTCAACTTCCTTGGTAATTAGGAAAATGCAAATTAAAAGAAAGTAGAAAGAGTTAAACCTAAGAGTTCTCATCACAAAGAAAAATATTTATTTTCTTTTTCTTTCATTTGTATCTATGTGAGACAATGGATGTTCACTAAACTTATTGTGATAATACATTTAATGATATATATAAATCAAATCATTATGCTGTACATTTTACAGCTTACACAATGCTGTACATAACCTATATCTCAATAAAACTAGAAAAAAAAGAAAGTGAGATAGCACTTTATGCTAAGTAATTTGGCAAAAATTAAGAAGTCCGACAACACATGTCATATAAGCTCTGATCAGGCATGAGTTGTAATGTTGTCATGAGCTCAACGTTGGTGATTCACTATCACCAATATACCTTAAATAAGATGTGTTTAAACAGAAACAAATAAGACAGGTTATGTGTTGATCAGTTGATAGAAATGTTGTGACCAGAGGCTCACAAGAACTTAACCCTATATTTCTTCTAGGAGTAATGGTTCAATATTCACTATCAGTGTTTCCAGGAATTTTATAGAGCATGTGAAAAGTGAAAGTGTTTGTCGCATGACTCTTTGTGACCCCATGGACTGTAGCCTGCAAGGTTCCTCTGTCCATGGAATTCTCCAGGCAAGAATACTTGAGTGGGTTGCCATTCCCTTCTCCAGGGGATCTTCCCGACCTAAGGATTGAACCCGGCTCTCCTGCAATGCAGGCAAATTCTTTACCATTTGAACCACCAGGGAAGCCCAGGAACTTTATAGAGCATAACTACCGTGAACAATGAGAACTAACTGTGTATTTTAAATCTGAGTTATGGGTATGTGAACATACTTTTAAAACAGTTTATGAAAAGCACATGACTTTCTCTGTGTGTTAGAAATAGTTCACAGTTGTAAAGCATTAAAAAAAAAATGTCAGTGAGGCTCAAACAGTGAATTACAGAGAGGCTGAAGGAGGCAGGCGGGAGTGTGGTTATAAAGGAGCTTGAGTCAAAAGAAATTTGTTTGAATTTCACTGAGAACTAGAATAAGTAACTAGTACTAGCAAAAGATTTTGCAAGGTCATTTGTTCTTTTTTCTTCATCCTTTCTTCATCCTGTTTCTTGCAACTTTCCCACCCAGCTCTCAAGAGGTCCAAACAGCTGAAATATCATCTTCAATAGGACTTCCCAAAGATATCTTATTTTAATAAGGATTCTGACTCCATTTTTCAGCTTAACTGCTGACAGCTTGTAAGCTTCACATCTCTCTTTCCCTTTGCCTCACGTCTGGGCAAGATGATAAAATCTGGGTGTTTGCTGCGTTAGCACTGGTGGGAGTTCAAGACACACAAGTCTCCACTCATAGGCAAGAACCCTCAGCCTGGACTCTCCCTTAAGCACCATTAAAACCCCAGGCCTGTCTCCTTTCCTTGCTCTCTCAAGCCATTTTCAGACCTGCTTAGGGTTTCTGCCCTGACTTCTCTGGAAAATCCTCAGTTTGGTAAATAATAAACCTTTTCATACCCTCTTGGTGTGTTTCTATATTGGAACCAAATTGTGGTTGGGTGGGGGGCCATCTTATTTTTCAGAATGGCTATGGCACTTTCAATTTAGAAAAATTATTTCAGGATTAAAAAGGAATTAATATGATTGATGGGCCTTGGGGAAATAAATATGTTGAGAAACTAACAAGACTAAGCATAAGTTTTAGAATAACTAAAGCATGTTGCTGTTGTTCAGTTGCTAACTCATGTCTGACTCTTTGCAACCCCATGACTGTAGCAGTCCAGGCTTCCCTGAACTTCACTATCTCCCAGAGTTTGCTCAACTAAAGCATCAGTGATGTGCAAACAAAAAGACTCATTTGTATTTTGGTATAATTAAATGCATTGCACTTTAACCTGAGCAATGTCTCATTCTTCTGCGGTGGCTAAAGAGAAATGGGAGCTTAAACTATTTCTTGTTTGGTGCTATAACTTTCCTTGCTCATTGCAGAGTTCCACAGTTGTGGATGGAAAGACAAACACCAATCCGTGAAGAGTTCTCTTACTTCCTTGCGCTTCCTAGGCTTTCCATACTCCACAGCAAGGGCTCATGTCAATCAGACAGGAATATAGGACCTTCCTCTCTAATGGATAAGTGGATAAGTGTTAGTCGCTCAGCGTGTCTGACTCTTTGCGACCCCATGAACTGTAACCCTCCAGGTTTCTCTGTCTATGGAATTCTCCAAGGAAGAATACTGAAGTATCTGCCATTCCCTTCTCCAGAGGATCTTCCTGAACCAGGGATTGAACTCGGGTCTCCTGCATTGCAGGCAGATTCTTTACCGTTTGAGCTACAGGGAAGTCCTTATCCTCTCTAATGGGAGAGGCTGAAATTGACATTTCTGCCATATAACCCTGTCTTTTGCTACCACAGAAGAGGTGGTCAGCTAAAGGCCTGTCACTCTGCGTTTAAGCTAGAAAATACTTGTCTATCTTCCCTCAAAATGGAAAATGCAGCTGTAATAAAGGACTTATCATTAGAAAAAGCCATTAGCTAAATGTGTTATAACAATTTACTTGTGGGTTAACAACAGCTACCATATTCTGAGCATCTACCAAGTCCAGAATCACTTCCTCTATCCTCCTTAGGTGGCATTATCCATGCCCTCTTCCTCAGCTACAATAACGAAATGAATTCCAAAGAATATGATTTCACAAGGGAGAGAGATAAATATAAAATGTTTAATATTTACAAAATATTATTCATTTTGTACTTTCCAAAATTCAAAGAGCCAGAACAGATATATCTGACTGCAAAGCTTGTCCTTCTTTACAACTTATAGACTCTACCAGGCACAATTAGTCACCCATTTAACAGCTAGTCCTCACATTTTTATTTGCTAGTAATAGAATCCTGATTTTGCTCAGCTATCAGGTGGCCATCTGCTTCAGAAGAATTTGTCCCCTTCCCAGACCAAAGGTGAATCTTGATGTTATATCAAACACAGTAGTCCCATTCTTTTTCTAGCAACTAATTGAGCAATAGGCATGTGATCCAATCCTGTTAAATAAGACATATAGTGACATTGCTCAGCCGTATCCGACTCTTTGCAACCCCATGGACTGTAGCCTGCCAGGCTTCTCCATCCATGGGATTTTTCAGGCAACAGTACTGGAGTGGGATGCCATTTCCTTCTCCAGGGGATCTTCCCAACCCAGGGATCAAACCCAGGTTTCCTGCATTGTAAGCAGATGCTTTACCCTCTGAGCCACCAGGGAAGCCCAAATAAGACATATAGGAAGTCTTAATGGGAATCTTCCTGGGATAATTTTCTTTCTCTGAACAACTAATAATACAAAAAGGCTATTGATTTTATGTATAGTTTTATGTAGTTTTTTTTTTTTCTTCTTTGGTAACTTTGGTGACCATCTTGGGACACTGGAGGAAGTTACCCTAAAAGGACACAGCAGTATCCTGAGAATAGCAGAGGAGAAAAGAGAAAGACCCTAGAACCCTAATAAAATTATTGACCTGACTTAACTAAACCTTTTATCTCAGTTTTTCTCTTCAAATGAGATAATAAATACTTTCTGGTTTCAATATTTGAAGTTGGATTTTCTGTTACTGATACTTGAGGTTCAAGATGACCTGATTGACATTTGGCCAATAATATGAGATTTGCCCATAGATGGTTTGAACACCAAGAAATGAACTCTTTAATAAGTCAATAAACAGGGTTTCAGGTTTCACTATGGGGTATGGGAAACAGGAAAGAACATCACCCCACACTCACAACCCCCCAAAAAAGCTAGATAACTTAGGAAATTACAACTTTTCTTGACTCTGTCACAGAGATAGGGTCACAGGTTAAACAACAGAACTTAAGAACAACAGATGCCTCCAAGGAGAGCACTTAGCTGCAGCAAACACCAAATGTTATATGCACTGGTAAGAAAAAAATTGACTTAAATATTTAACAAATCCTTAAAAGACAAGTGTAGAGTATAGGGTATAGAGTTTAGAGTGAGCATTTAGAATTACTGAGAGTCACAGGTGTAGAAGAATTCACACCTGTTTACAACAGAGACCTCACTGAGTGTGCCTAAGAAAACTGGAGACAGAATAAGAGTCTAGAGAAGCATCCTTTATGGTGAAGACCTGGGGAAAGGAAGAGAAACCACTGAGGTGAAGGTATGAAGATCTGCCCATTCCTTCTCTTCTATATTTCCTACAGAACAAAAGCCTTATCCCACTGGAGAAAAGACATTAAACCTTGTCACCCTCAGAGTACAGATGAAGATATATTGCAGGTGGGTGCAGGAACAGAAATATCCTCTGACAAAGGTCAGGAATACTTCCAAGACCCAGAATATAAGAGATCTCCTATTGCTGAGCAAGCAGAAGAACCACTGAGAAGGCTCCACCTGTAAGACCTGGGGTTGAAGCACCTATTTAAGACTGGGACTGAAGCAGAACAATGGAAAACACCTCCATTCCACTCCCCAACATCAGGCTAGCAAACTCAAAAAACAAGCAACAGCAGTCTTTAAAAGAATGGAGAGGACTTTCATGATGGCCCAGTGGATTGAATCCAGCTGCCAATGCAGAAGACATGGGTTTGATCCCTGATCCAGGAAGATTCCACATGCCACGGGGCAACTAAAGCCCCTGGGCCACAACTACTGAAGCCCGTGCACCTAGAGCCTGCACTCTGCAACAAGAAAAGCCACCAAATAAGAAGGCCAAGCACCTCAACAAAGAGTAGCCCCCACTTGCTGCACAGCAATGAAGAGCCAGCACAACCAAAAATAAATAATAAATAAATAAATAAATTTTTTAAAATTTTATTTTATTTTTAAACTTTACAATATTGTATTAGTTTTGCCAAATATTGAAATGAATCCGCCACAGGTATACCCGTGTTCCCCATCCTGAACCCTCCTCCCTCCTCCCTCCCCATACCCTCCCTCTGGGGAGATTCCTTAAAAAACTGGAAATAGAACTGCCTTATGATCCAGCAATCCCACTGCTGGGCATACACACTGAGGAAACCAGAAGGGAAAGAGACACATGTACCCCAATGTTCATCGCAGCACCATTTATAATAGCCAGGACATGGAAGCAACCTAGATGCCCATCAGCAGATGAATGGATAAGAAAGCTGTGGTACATATACACAATGGAGTATTACTCAGCCATTAAAAAGAATACATTTGAATCAGTTCTAATGAGATGGATGAAACTGGAACCTATTATACAGAGTGAAGTAAGCCAGAAAGAAAAACACCAATACAGTATACTAATGCATATATATGGAGTTTAGAAAGATGGTAACAATAACCCTGTACGAGACAGCAAAAGAGACACTGATGTATAGATCAGTCTTATGGACTCTGTGGGAGAGGGAGGGGGTGGGGAGATTTGGGAGAATGGCATTGAAACATGTATAATATCATATAGGAAACGAGTCGCCAGTCCAGGTTCGATGCACGATACTGGATAATAATTATTTTTTTAAAAGTATGGCGAGATAAGTTTCTGAAGTGTAGGCAAAAAAGGGAAGACCTAAACCTGAGAGTGAAGTAGACATTGAGGAAAACCTTCTAGCAGACCATTCCCGACCCTAAACACAAGGTAATGCTAGAAGCTGGAACTCTGTGCTACAATGAAGGCGATCACAGCAAGAAAATAACCCAACCCAGCCCCACCCTTTAGGATGACAACCCCAGACACTAGCAAAAGTAGGAGACATGCCCATTATCAAGAATAAATAGTTACCTTGGTCTATATTGCTGTACATAAGATGTCCAGGGCAAGACATACCAAGCAGTAAATTAAATTAGTACATTATTTTAAAAGACAAAACAATCAACAGAATCACAAATAATAGAGAGATATTGGGACTATTAGACAGGGACTTTAAGCTCCCTCAGGAAGACATAGGTAACCTGACTAGTCCCATATGTTTTTAAAAAAATTTAATTTCTAATTTAAAATCTTCTTAAAAAAATAAAGGAAAAGAAAAGAAAATTCCAGGCCCAGAGGACTTCAAGACAAATTCTACTAACTATTTAAGAAAGAAGTAATAACAACACTGTACAAACTCTTTCAAAATATAAAAGAGATGACAAAAATTCCCAGCTCATTTTTCTGATACCAAAACCAAAGATGTTGTGAGTAAAGTACAGACCAATACGCCTCTGAAAGTAAAGATGAAAAGAAATATCCTCAACAAAAATAGAAAACTATGAATAACAAGGAACATCTACAATCTGACACAGGATATTTATCAAAAACTTAACAGCTTATAGCATAACTAACGGTAAGAAATTGGATCCGTTTGGAAGATTTCCCCATAAGATCGGAAACAAGGCGATCTTATTTAACACCATAAGAAATTCTTTGGGCTTCCCTGATAGCTCAGTTGGTAAAGAATCCACCTGCAATGCAGGAGACCCTAGGTTGGGAAGATCCTCTGGAGAAGGCATAGGCTACCCACTCCAGTATTCTTGGGCTTCCCTTGTAGCTCAGCTGGTAAAGAATCTGCTTGGATTGCGGGATACTTGGGTTGATCCCTGGGTTGGGAAGATCCCCTGGATAAAGGAAAGGCTACCCACTCCAGTATTCTGGCCTGGAGATTTCCACGGACTGTATATAGTCCATTGGGTTGCAAAGAGTCAGACACGACTGAGCAACTTTCAGTTTCACTTAGAAATCCTAGCCAATGCAATAAGGCAAAAATAGAGAGAGAGAGAGAGAGATGAAATGGATTGGAAAGGAAGAAATAAACTGGTTGAGAGACATATAAAGGGTCTGAAATTTTATGCTACTTGCAAAATAACAAGTTAGCCTGCCCCCGTTCATAGATGCTGGCAGAGGCACAAGATTCCTGGGTCAGAGAAAAGGACTTAATTACTTACAACAATAGCAGTCACCAAAATATCAATATTTTCTTGTGCTAGTACCTCTAACCCCAGTTCTCACAGGGCAGCCTGATGAGGGCTGGAGGATATCTGTAAATGGTTAGGAAACCTAAATATTTTATACTGGTTGTCACTGATTTCCAGAAACTGAGGTTGAAGGGAGAATTTGATTTCAAGGAGGCACAGAAAATTTTCTGGTGTGGTGGAAATGTTCTATGTTTTGAAGAATTGTGAGAGTCACTTGGACTGCAAGGAGATCAAATCAATCGATCCTAAAGGAAATCAACCCTGAATATTCATTGTAAGAACTGTTGCTGAAGCTGAAACTTCAATACTTTGGCTACCTGATGCAAAGAGCTGACCCATTTCCTGATGCTAGGAATGAGTGAAGGCAAAAGAAGAAGGAGGAGGCAGAGGATGAGATGGTTAGATAGCATCACCAACTCAGTGGACATAAATTTCAGCAAATTTCAGGAAATAGTGGAGGACAGAGGAGCTGGTGTGCTACAGTCCTTGGGTTCACAAAGAGCTGGACACTACTTAGTAACTGAACAACAACAGCAATTATATCGCTGATACAACTCATAGATCTTTACACTAAAAAAAAGTAAATTTGGTCCTATCTAAACTACACTAACTTTTTTAATGAAAGAATTACGAAGAGCGACATAGATAAAAATGTTATCTAAAAAAGTAAAGATCCCATTTCCAGAAGTTGTTCAATTTTTCACCAAACTGCCAGGCTAGAGGAGAAATCAGGAGTTGGAGTAAGATTACAAGGCTAGGTATACAAAGATGAAAAATCTGAGACAAGGCAGACACAGCCAACAGGAAGCAAGGAAGGCCAACAGCTTTGGGAGTTTAACCAGGCTTTCAAGCCATGGAGGGAACACACTAGAGGTCAAAGGGGACACCCAGAGAAAATTCAATCCTTTAGACTTTCTAGCTGAGAAAGGATGGGGTCAAGGAGGCCAAATGCCAGGTGAGGAGAGAGCCTGAGGCTGAAAACCCAGTTTAACTTGGGGTATCTCATGCCCTTTCTGGTCCAGGTTCACAGATTAACTCTTTTGTGCTTACTTTACACACCATGTCCTCCCACCCCGAAAGATCCAGAACTGATTAGTCAGCTCAGCCTCACAGTTGATTTTGTGGAATTAGAAAGCCAAATCTGTTGATTGAATTGATGATACCAGCAACTGAAAAGGTGTTTTGGTGTCTTTTGGACAGGGCCTATACATGGGTAACATTGTTGGTATTTCAGAGTAATCTTATGCTACAGTGACATGGTTAAAGAGTGGGGAAAATGATCAAAATTTAAACTGTCTCTATAAAATGTGCATTCACTACTATTTCCAGTTTGCTGGAGAAAATGCCAATGTGGTCAGACTTTATTTTTTTCAAGATAAACTGAAATCTGAGTCTTTACCTGAAAGTATTAATAAGTGAATTTTCCAAATAAAATTCCTTAGCAGTACTGGTTCTGTCCAGGAGATGTCATTTTGCAACTCCCGTGGAGCTTTAGGAGACCCCATTTATATTTAATTTTTTTAAACTTTTAATTTTGTATTGGAGTATAGCCAATTATCAAATGATGTTGTGATAGTTTCATGTGAACAGCAAGGGACTTAGCCACACATATACATGTATCCATTCTCCCCCAAATTCCCTTCCCATCCAGGCTGCCACATAACATTGAGTGAAGTTCCCTGTGTTATACAGTAGGACCTTATTGGTTACCCATTTTAAATACAGCAATGTGTATGTACGCGTCCATCCCAAACTCCCTAACCATCCTTTCCACCCACCATCCCTTGCCTCCCACCCTTCATCCCCTGCCAAGAACTATAAGTTCCTTCTCTAAATCTGTGAGTCTCTGTTCTGAAAGTTACGTTCATTCGTATCATTTCTTTCTAGATTCCACATATAAGGGATGTCATATAATATTTCTGGGTTTTCCTGTTGGCTCAGCGGTAAAAAATCTGCCAGCCAACACAGAAGAAGCGAGTTCAGTCCCTGAGTTGGGCAGATTCCCTTGGAGGAGGAACTGGTAACACACTCTAGCAGTATTCTTGCCTGGGAAATCCCATGGACAGAGGAGCCTGGTGGGCTACAGTCCATGGGGTCGCAAACAGTCTGACAGGACTTAGTGACTAAACAATGGCAACAACACGGTATTTCTAGGAGACTCCATTTTTAAAAAGCAGTAGCAGAAATAATCTTTAACCCTCTCTCACTTCTATACTGAGGATACTTTGAGAAATGCCAAAGATTGCTAACTTTGTTAGTATGTTTTTTTCTGACTCAACAGTTGTTATCCCACATCTAAGAGTGTAGAGCTCAGCTGGTAGATCCCAAAACTAATCGAGAAGCTATAGCAAGGCTGGAGTAAGGAGGGATTACAGAGAATAGGGGACTTTCACCTTCTGGGCTTCTGGCCTGTTTCACTGGAGCACCACCACAGGCAGGTACTGGTGGCAGAGGCAGCTTTTGCATTCTCCCGGCGTGGCTGCAGCGAGAACGCACATCTGTGAAGCGTTTGCCAGCATGTCAAGAGTAACAGGACTCTTGAAGCTGTTTCAAACGTCATGCCAATCCTTGTGCATAACATGTTTAAAAAGATTGTTGCTTTAGAGATCTTAATATTTAAAAAAAAATGAAATGCAATACTTTTAGCCACTTAAAAGTGGAGTTCCTTTTCACTAAGCAAAGTTGAACTTTTTAAACTTCTTTTTTACCAAACAAGTCCCCTCCCCCCCTTTTTTTTCCCGCTAGGGAGCAAATAAGTTAGCATGAGGGTCCTAAGTGCTCTTAAAATCATTTTGCTATAGATCTGTGCACTGTTTATAATTCTTGAATAAAGCTAAAAGTAAAGAAAGGCTTTCTCTGAAGGTTTATGAGCATTTTTCCATGAAGCAGAAGTCAAACAGATCAAAGAGATCTAACAAAATGCTTCAAACCTGGGATAGGGTGGGCTGAAGGCCCGTGAATCGAAACCAACCTCTCCAGATAGTTTGGGAGATATCTCTTGTTATTTAAAAATAAAAGCAAAACTAAAACATGATAGTTTGACTGTATCAAACTGACATTTTTGAACAGAGTTGTTAAAAGCATCAGTCTTTGATATTTTACCCACAGCATTAAAGACATTTTAAAAGAGGTTAGATAACTGTTTTACCAAGTGGCAAAAATGAACACAATCAGGTGAATTTCCTAACTCTCTTTTCCTAATAGCCATTCTTCTCTGGGCTTCTCTGAGTCTTCCTACAAAAGGCAGAGTTTTCTAGGTTCACGAAGAATTAATATACAGGCTTAAATTATCTCAAGCAGTAAAATGTATTCTGTGTATTTTGAATGCTCATTAATTGAAGCTTTCGCTTTTGATACACTACCAATTTAAATGCCTACTAACCATTTACTTTAAAATAGAAAAATAAAAACAAAAGAAATCAAATGAATATATTTGCTGGAAAGGCATGAATCTGTCTAGCCATGATTAAACCCTCAATAAATCTGCTTCTAATCATCCATTGGTATTTAAATATATAATAACTACTCTATTAAACTTAATTCTCTCTATTTAATGACAGTTATTCTAAATTTAATGACAGTTATTTGAAATATATACCCACAGATTATTAACAACATTTTAACAAGATTTTTAAACCAAGGAACGTGAGTATGAATCCATCAAATGTCAATAAATCAATTACTAGTTAATGTAGAATGCCTGAATTGTTAAATGGAAGCATACCCAAGTGAGAACGCTTTGAAAACATTTCAATGAAAAATAATTTGCCGGGGGGGAAAAATCCATCTGTGAACTGCTGGTACTATTTCAGCATAAAATTAAGGCTATATAACTTTAAAATATATTTATTTTGTATGAAAATATGCATTTGGTGAAGTGCATTAAATTTTCTTGATTGGGAGTTGACTTTAACCAGAGTACCATTTTAACATTATAAGTCAAGTGGTTTTAATTTTTCTGTTGCCAATTAAATATGTGCTAAAAATACTACATACTATTTTATTCTGGGGATTCACAACCAGGTTCGTACAAAAATTCCTTTATATAGAATATGAGAAAAAGCTTTTTGCAAGTTATGGTGCCCACCAAGTCACCATCCCTCAAACAAAATGAAGCCCTTAATTCAAATAATTCTGTTTCTTCCTTGCTGGCAGGGTGTGCTTCCAGAAGGACTCTGGCTGCCATATCTTTCTGATGAGTATGCCCTGACTGCATGGCCGCGCCCTTCCAGCCATCCTCTTCCACAGCCTGGGACATTTATTGGGATCAGAAACATAGACTGGCAAGTTTGTGTGATGTAAGAATCCCAACCTATAAAGCACATCAGTAGACACTTTGTAGCATGTGCCGTTTATTAGGGTTTCCATTAAAAGTATTATGTTTCTATACTTTACAACCATAAAAGAGTAAATAATTTCAAAGGATTGCTTGATAGAAGACTTCTGTTTTAAATGGAACTTGGAAATATCTGGGAAATCACTGGAATAAATGAACTTAATAGACCCAATGCTGTGAAGTTCTTTTTAACTGTTTTCTTAAGCACATAAAAAGATATACCATTTCCTCCAACATTTTTTGAAATAGGTTTTGGTTTGGGGTTTTTCTCTGTAACATTTGACTTATAAATATTTCTTACAATGCTTCCATTGTTCCCTTTCTTTCTTTCAGTCTTTCTTTCTTCTTTCTTTCTTCTAGTGCTGAGGCTGACTTCTTAACACCAGCCGATTCCACCCCCACTCACTGTTCTAACCTATAGGATAAATCAGAACTTTAAACCAGAAAGTAACATTACATGCCACTCAAGAAAACCTGCTGCACCACTTGATAAGTTGGAAAATGTATAACAAATGCCCCTATTGAGATATTCCCTTTTTTTTAAGAGGAAACAAATTCCATTCATGGGACTAAGCAAATATTTCATCAATCTGGTTCATGTGGGAAACCAATACACCATTCACTGCCTGGAAAAGATTAGATCAGGTCGGTTTCAGAATACAGACATTTAAAAAAAATATTGATCATATCAAACATTTAAAGAAAAGTTAGTCATTCAGTTGTGTCCAACTCTTTGTGACCCATGGACTGTAGCCTGCCAGGCTCCTCTGTCCATGAAATTCTCTAGGCAAGTAATACTGGAGTGGGTAGCCATTCCCTTCTCCAGGGGATCTTCCCATCCTAGGGATTGAACCTGGGTCTCCCACATTTTGGGCAGATCTTTTTTATTGTCTGAGCCACCAGGGAAGTCCAAAGAAAAGTGAAGTTGTCTATAAAATATTAACATGTTATAATTCAAGTGGAATAATCCAGTTTGTCTCCACAGTCTTGTTCTCTGGAAATTACATGAACTCCTGCTGGGTTTTGTCTGTGTAGACAGTGCATTAGATGGAACACCTCCTTTTTTCAGGGTTGTTATTTAAAGGATGAAGTGAAACATTTCTGAGCACCAGCAATACTAACCGTCAGAGGTGAGCTGATGAACATATAACCCCGAGGGTGAAAGTCATTTGACTATCTAACTGTACAAAGGAGGTCTCAAAAAAGTGGAGACCAACTTTTTTAAACCTCAACATGTACACCTTCTAAAACAACCCTGGGAACTAAGAAAGAGAGGGAGCATAGCATTCTCGGGTGTGTTCCCTAGACTTGGTAAAGAGGGCACTAGTCATTGAGAGTGGCAACTCCCAGACTGGCATGCCAGCCTCTACACTGAATTTTTGGCCCATATTACCTCTTTTAATTCTTATCACCCTTTCTCATCTTCATTTGACAGATAAGAAAACTGAGGCTCAGAGAGGTTGAGTAACTTGCCTAAGCTCACAGAGTTAGTCATGTAGCTGGGATTTTAATCCAAGTCTGACCAAATCCAAAGTTTATGGCCTTTATTGCCATGCCTAATTTTTCTCCTGCTTCCGAGTTAGGTATGGCCAGAGGACAGAAAGCAGAGCCCTATCTAGAGAGACGCCTGACTCTTAGGAGGTAAGAATGCCCCAGAGTCAAGATGGAAATCACTCCATAGTCGTTCACAGGGACAAGGCCTCCTGCTGTAGAGCAGGTCTGCTTGGCAGGGAAGAATAAATGGGTGATGGATTCATGAACAGCCCCTTGAATCCCCTCACAGGACTTAATTTCTGCAGTTGATCACATGGAAGATGAATCAAAGCTACCAACCTCCTCTGGCACTGAGCCTGGGGGGTGGAGGGCTGGTGGATTGATTGAGCGAGGGGAGGCCAGTGAAGAGGAATGAAGTCTGGGAATGACAACCCAGGGCAGTCTTAATATGACCAGGGCCTTGTCTTTCCCATCAAAGCTATGCAGCCTTACTGGCGAGGCTGGGAAAGGGAATAGCAGAAGAGGAATCCAAGGCAATTAATCACCTTGCTTGCTGAGGAGGGGCAACTCAGAAACCAAAGGGAAAAACAGGGCTCACTTCCACACAGCACTCAATCTCCTGAAAGAAACAGCATAAATAGAGTCATATTTGCCAATGAAGGTTTCTAAATGTTTAAACTAGCCAGTAATGCCACCCAGATGGAGAAACTAACGCTTGCGGAAGTTCCATGATTTGTACCATAGTCCCTCAGTGAGTTGGAGATACAGCAGATGTGAACCCCCAATCTCTTGATTCCCAGATTTGCACATAAACCATCAAAAATACAAACCTTCTAGCCCTGAAATCTACATAGCCCTTTGTCTGCTGTGTGGTCCTCTGTCAAGAGCCAGCATTGCACTATGCAGAAGGGGTTTCTTTCCCCTTACACAATCTGTAAGTCTTAGTGAGCTGGGCCTTCAAGTTTTTCTTTTATCCTTTCATTCATCTGACAAATATTTACTGAGTGCTTACTGTGATTCAGGCAATGTTCTAGATGGAGGAATGCAGTCGTGAACAAGACAAAGAGCTTGTTTCCCAGAATGCAGATCTTAGGAGGGGCAGGCAACAAACAAAATATCAAGAGTGAACGTGCCACACAGAAAATAAAGTTGCACGATGGGATGAAAAGTGACAGAGGGAAACACCTTAGACTGGGGATTCAGGGAAGGCCTCCTAGATGAGAAGACTTTGGCGCCAAGACATGAATGATAGGAAAAAGCCACCCATGTGAAAACAGGAGGAAAGCATAATTTTCAACCCCAAATTTCTCCTAGAGAACCCCCAAGTTATGCTTTTCTTTAGCTTACTTGTTTCTTCTACCCAAAATAACTTATCAAATTGCAAGTAGGAACTCCCTGGTGATCCAGTGGTTAGGACTCTGTCCTTCCAATTCAGGGACACGAGTTCAATCCCTGGTCAGGGAACTAAGATCCCACAAACTGTGCAGTGTGGCCAAAAAAAAATTTTTTTTAAATCAAAACAAAAAAACAAAACTCTCCTCTTGAAAAAAAATGCAAGTAATTGCAAGTGTCATCCTACTAAGAATAAAGCAAAATATTTTATTTTGAATTTTTAAGTTTCATTAGCAAGCTTTGATATTTTGACTATTAATGTTCATTTTGATGAGCATGGAATTCCCTACATGTTTACAACAGATTAAGCCACAGCAGTATTTTGTATCAAAGAGACTGATGCACAAAAGAATTGAGAGGTTCACAGAAGAGTTCAGTGGAAGGACAAATGTCATAGTGAGTGAGTGAAGTCACTCAGTCGTGTCTGACTCTTTGCAACCCCATGGACTGTAGCCTACCAGGCTCCTCCATCCTTGGGAGTGGGTTGCCATTTCCTTCTCCAGGAGATCTTCCTGAGCCAGGGATTGAACCCAGGTCTCCCGCATTGTAGGCAGATGCTATACTGTCTGAGCCACTAGGGAAGTCCTTTGTCATAGTCATATTATTCTCAAATTCACCTGCACAGTAGATCCTACACCTGGTTCTCCACTCACCATCTCTCATCATTTTATGTGGCAGCCTTCTAACTGAACTCCCAGCTTCTCAGCCACCAAGGTGATCCTCTCAAAAAGAAAATCTAATCACATTCCTCCACTCCTCACCTCATTCTGACAACTTTCTGTGATTGTTACGGACTGAATTGTGTCCCACCCAAATTCATATGTGGGCTTCCCTGGTGGCTCAGTGGTGAAGAATCTGCCTGCCAATGCAGGAAACACGGTTAGATCCCTGGGTCAGAAAGATCACTTGGAGAAGGAAATGGCAACCCACTCCAGCATTCTTGCCTGGGAAATCCCTTGGACAGAGAAGCCTGGAGGGCTACAGTCAGTGGGGTCGCAAAGAGTCAGACATGACTTAGCAACCAGACAACAAATTCATATATTGAAGCCCTAATCCCCAGTGTGACTGCAGTTGGCAATAGATCCTTTAAGGAGATAATTAAGGTTAAATGAGGTTATAGGTTAAAGTACAAAAGACACTATATCTTCAGATTTGAGAGTGAAAATCACTAAGCTGTGTCTGACTCTTTGCAACCTCATGGACTGCAGTCATTCTAGTCGTGCTCATGCCCCGTTGATAAATCGTCTCCGGCTTTTTTTGCCTCCATGGACTGTAGTCCACCAGGCTTCTCTGTCCATGGAATTCTCCAAGCAAGAATACTGGAGTGGGTAGCCATTCCCTTCTCCAGGGGATCTTCTTGACCCAGGGATCAAACCCAGGTCTCCTGCATTGCAGACAGGTTCTTTACTACCTGGGAACTACCTGTCTGAACTACCAGGGAAGCCCATGTTTCGGGCTAAGAAAACTCAGTATCTTATGTGATTAGAGAGGAAAACATTACCACAATATGTAGTAATAGCAGTCCACAAGTCATACAAGACACACAAAGTACATCTACCAAAAACTTTGTTCTAAAACCTAACTTTTTAAGTGAAAAAATTTAACTAAAATTTATGGGTTTTTTTCCAGTTTTATTGAGTGAACTATTTTTTAATGCAATAGAAAAGATTACTGAGTTTAACATAAAGAAAAGAAGATTAGGGAAGAGCTTTGGCTAAAACAAAAACTCTACCTGCAAATAACCATCCCTTAATTAATCCTTGAGACTGGGGAAGATTTCTTTTGGTGACTTATTTTGTTGTCATTGTCATCTTATGCAGGTGATTTTTTAATTGAGATAAACATATAACATTGTATTAGTTTTAGATGCACAATGTAATAACCTGAGATAGATAGATAGATATATAAGAATTGATGTTTTTGAACTGTGGTATTGGAGAAGACTCTTGAGAGTCCCTTGGACTGCAGGGAGATCCAACAGTCCATCCTAACAGAAATCAGTCCTGAATGTTCATTGGAAGGACTGATGCTGAAGCTGAAACTCCAATACTTTGGCCACCTGATGCAAAGAGCTGACTCATTTGAAAAGACCCTGACACTGGGAAAGATTGAAGGCAGGAGGAGAAGGGGATGACAGAGGATGAGATGGTTGGATGACATCACCGACACAATGGACATGAGTTTGAGTAAAATCCAGGAGTTGGTGATGGACAGGGAGATCTGGCGTGCTGCAGTCCATAGGGTCGCAAAGAGTCAGACATGACTGACTGAACTGAACTGAACCGATACTGCAAATTGATCACCACAACAAGTTAACTTAACAGCCATCACCATAATAGCTATAAATGTGTGTGTGTGTAATGAGAACTTTTAAGATCTACTTTCTTAGCAATCAAATGTAAAATACAGTACTGTTACCTGAAACTAACACATTATAAATCAATTATTATTTTATTTTGAATTTTATTATTAAATTATTTTAAACTTCAATTTAAAATAACTGCCAGGAGCAAAAAGAAAAAAGTAAAAATCAGCTTAATGTAAATAATAATAATAGAATATAATTGTTAACTCTGGCCATCAAGCTGTACGTCATATCCCTGGGACTTCTTTATAACTGGAAGTTTGTACCCTTTGACAACCTTCACCCATTTTGCCCATCCCCCACCTCTGACAACCTCTAATCTTTTTCCTGTACCTATGAGTCAGTTTGGGTTTGTTTACAATTCCACATATAGTTTTTTTAAGACTACACAGTTTTGCCTTTCTTATCTGACATATTTCATTAAGTATAAGGCCCTCAAAGTCCCTGCAATTGTCACAAATGATATCTTTCCATTGTATGGCTGAGTAATTGTCCATTCCACATTTTCTTTATCCATTCATCCATTGATAGATAGTTAGCTGTTTCTCTTGTCTTGGTTTTCATAAATAATGCTGCAATGAATATGGGAGTGCAGCTATCTTTTCACGTTAGTAATTACTTTTCCTTCAGATATATACCCAGAAGTGGAGTTGCTAGATCATATGGTAGTTCTATTTGAATTTTTTGAGGAGCCTTCTTAGTGGTTTCCATAGTAGCTGCATCAATTTACATCCTAACAGTGTACAAATATTTTCTTTTCTCCACATCCTTACCCACACTTGTTATTTTTTGCCTCTTTGATAAGTGAAAGTGAAAGTGAAGTTGCTCAGTCCTGTCTGACTCTTTGCGACCCCATGGACTGTAGCCTACCAGGCTCCTCCCTCCATGCAATTCTCCAGGCAAGAATACTGGAGTGGGTTGCCATTTCCTTCTCCAGGGGATCTTCCCTGACCCAGGGATCGAACCCAGGTCTCCTGCATTCCAAGCAGACGCTTTAACCTCTGAGCCACCAGGGAGCCCCAACTGCCATTCTAATAGATGTGAAATACACCTTAAGTGATTTTCTTTAGAGTAGAGACTTTAACATTGGAGTTGGCTTTGTGGGATACATCATAGTCAGCTTGCCGGTAATTGCTCATCTGTTGGTTTAGGGGTTTCCATTCTCTCCACACCTATCTGCAAACCCTATGCATTGCCAACTTCGAGTATGTTCCTGAGTGTCTCACTGGAGAGTGATGCAACAGGTCACCACAAGTCCAGGTAAGGAAAAAGTATAGAGACTGGCAGTCAAAAATGCTGACCAGAAATTTCGTGCTCTGATATTTTTCTGTGGATTACCATGAGCCTGGAACTCTAACCCATTGAGCTGGATAATTGAGTCATATTATTATACACATCTTTGCAGAAGGTAGAGTGTTTTCTCAGTATATCTAGTAGAATTATATGACAAATATAACAATTTTATATTTTTTTACTTTGGGAGTTTGAAGGTTTAGATAGTAATATGTTTCTTGTTTTGTTCATGGTTTAAGCAAAATCAACAAACTGATTTTGTCGATTAGGTATTGGACTTTTTATTTGCTCCAGAAGCATTTACTCAGTGATCTGTTAATATTGTTGTTGTTGTTCGGTAACTAAGTCATGTCCAACTCTTTGTGACATCATGAACTGCAGCACACCAGTCTTCTCTGTCCTTCACTATCTCCCTGAGTTTTCTCAAACTCACCTCCATTGAGTCAGTGATGCCATCCAATCATCTCATCCTCTGTTGCCCCCTTCTCCTCTTGCCCTCAATCTTTCCTGGCATCAGGATCTTTTTCAATGAGTCAACTCTTTGTATCAGGTGAACAAAGTATTGGAGCTTCAGCTTCAGGATCAGTCCTTCCAGTGAATATTCAGGGTTCATTTCCTTTAGGATTGACTGGTTGATCTCCTTGTAGTTCAAGGGACTCTCAAGTCTTCCCCAGCACCACATTTCCAAAGTGTCAATTCTTTAGCACTCAACCTTCTTCATAGTCCAACTCTCACATCCATACATGACTACTGGAAGACACAGTTTTGACTATATGGACTTTTGTCAGCAAAGTGATGTCTCTGCTTTTTAATACACTGTCTAGGTTTGTCCCAGCTATTTTTCTAAGAAGCAAGTGTCTTTTAATTTTGTGGCTGCAGTCACCATCCACATAGATTTTGGAGCCTAAGAGAATGAAATCGGACACTCTTCCCGCATTTTCCCCATCTATTTGACATGAAGTGATAGGACCAAATGCCATGGTCTTGGTTTTTTGAATGTTGAGTTTTAAGCCAGCTTTTTCACTTTTTCATTTTTGTAATGTTAATATTAAAACATTATAAAACCAAAATAACAATATATAAACACTCCACCTTGAGACATTACTTTCAAGTAATAGGAAAAGCCAACTTCCACACTTAAAAGCAGAGAAATGAAGAAAAGAAGTAACAGAAAAATGAGCATGGATGGAGACCACTTGAGGGCACCTATACATTTTATGCTAGAGAAGTGGTGGAAGTTAAAAAGCTGGCCTGTCTCTGAAGACCAGAAAACCATATGAATAGAGGAGGCATCTTATATATCTGTCAGAGTTCATTCTGGAATTTTTTTTACATCCTTCTGATAACAGTTTAGAAAGAGATCAAAGTTAAAACTAAGTAAGTAATTAAGCCAAGAAGTTATTAAATATCAGATCCAAATTATTAAAAACCGAAATACAGAGCTTAAAAAGAAAAGAGATACAATATACAATGAGATTATATGAATCTTCAGATCCCCCATGTCTGCAAATAACTTCCCAAATATTCATAAATCTAAGTAACTTCCTAGCAGGACATCTCCCAAACAAAGTATGACTGAAAACAGAAAGCTGAAATACATAAAAAAAAGAAAAACAGGCTTTGGGTATTTGCTTTGTCTGGAATTTATTAAGAGGCGGAAATGCCACCAAAATGGAAATTGCACACAGGGAAAAAATCCCACCATGTTTTTATCCAGATAGGTTGGAAGTGATGTAATAAAGGCACCGTAATTTATGTATGTAAATGTGTGGGCAACTCATTCAGGGAGTGACAAATGGTGAATTCTAGTGGGAAAAAAAACAGTGGACATCAAAGAAATTTGATTGGCTGCCAACAATCATTAATCTCTTCAAGACCCTTTTAATACAAAGATGCCAAATAGAGCTTGTCATTTTATTCCATCCTCAAAGCAATACATTCTTATTTAAGAAGTTATGAGCGAGTATAACATTATATCTCATTTGATACACCCACAAAAGGTATGGTAACCTTGAGAAGATTTCATTCTTAAAAATGAGGACATTGATAAATCGACAGCCATACACCTCAAGGATAATGATTTAAGTCTGACCATAGTCCTCAGCTTGATGTGACTGTGATCTTCATTCATCTTGCCATGGCCAGCAAACCACATCACAGAAACCACTATATATGATAACATGTCACCAACAGCCAGCTCGCTAACCAGGAGAGACTTCAAATAAAGATAGAACTGAATTGTTTCAGATGCAGAGGCGTGAGAAAAACCTTAAGAATTATGATAGAAGAAGCTAAATATCACACTAAAAGGAAACATTTGTGCAGCTGTCTAGAAAACCTAGGGGTCGTTGGCTGCAGCTATCGCAGAATTACAGCATTCCGTGTGCTAACACTGTTCAGTGACAGACCTCACCAATGACGTGGCTTTACCAGAAATCACTTAGTACTCTTCAAACTCAGAGCTTGATACATTTCCATGGACAGCCTCCCTTAAAGACCCTTCCTTCTTTAGATTTCTATAATTCTATGTCTTACACACCTCAGCAGTAAAACACAATGTGTTGCTTATTACTTCTTCTGAAATGAGTACCCAATGTTTCCACCTTGAAACTTTACTTCAACAAAGTCTACACCAAATTATTTCTGCTTCTCTGGACATGAATGGAAGAGGTCTCAAAAAAAAATAATTTAAAATTCACTCAAGTAATGGGATAGCTATATTACTCTTCCTCCGACTGCAACCTCAATAAATAATTAGAAGAAGTGTGTATAGGTAGATGTGTGTGAGAAAGAAAACAGAGAGAGACAGAGAGACAGGCAAAATCAAGATTTTGCCCACTAGGGGAAGTTCTGTTGAGTTTTTTGATCAAGGTCCCTAGATGTTGACTTATAAATGCTAATACAATAAAATAGTAAAAAACTACCTACCTGAAAGAGTTCACAATGCAACGAAAATATACTACTCCCCAGCACCTGCCAGAGGGCCTTCCACAGAATAAAGACTCGATAAAAAACAGGAATGGATTTATCATTATTTTTCCTATTCTCTAAGTTGTCTTTTCACATTCTTGTTAATGCCCCTTGGATACACAGAAGTTTTCACTTTTATGAAGTCCAGTGTATCTTATTTTTCTTCTGTTGCTTGTGCTTTTGGTATCAAATATAAGAATCCACTACCAAATCCAAGGTCGTGAAGATTTATCTCTATGTTTGCATCTAATAATTTGAATAGCTTTAGGTCTTATATTTAAGACCATTTTGAGTTAATTTCTTTTTTTCGTATTTATGTATTTGGCTGCACAGAGTCTCGGTTGAGGCACAAGGGATCTTCCCTGTGGCCCACCAGCTTCTCTAGTTGTGGGCTTAGGTGCCCCACACTATGTGGGAACTTAATTCACTGACCAGGGATCGAGCCTCAGTCCCCTGAGTTGGAACCACTAGACGGACCACCAGAGAGGTCCCTTGAGTTAATATTCATACATGAAGTAAGGGAGGAGATCCAACTTCATTCCTTAGCATGGTGTTATTCAGTTGTCCCAGTCCCATTTGTTGAAGAGACAGTTCTTTATCCATTGAATGGTTTTAGAATTCTTGTTGAAAATGAGCTGGAATCCCTGTTGAAAATCCTTGTCAAAACCTTAGGTGTTTCAGTTTTTTTTTGGCCTCTCAAATAAGTGGATTGTACAGCTTCACTAGTAAAGGATTATTTAGGTTTCCCATTTTTGCCATTATAATTTTTCAGTAAATGACCATGTGCCATTTTGCATAATGTATCTCATTTGTTTTATTTTTTGTTTTATTTTTTCTCATTTACTATTTTTATTTAAATTTATTTATTTTTAACTTAGTAGCTTCATTTGTTTTATTTTTTTCTCATTTACTATTTTTATTTAAATTTATTTATTTTTAATTGGAGGATAATTGCTTTATAATAGTGTATTTGTTTTTTGCCAGTTTCATTTGTTTTATAAGTAAATCTTTAAATCTCTGATTCTTTTGGTGCTATTATTGATTTTTTTGTTGTTGTTACTTTTTAAAATATCAAGTTTATACTGAGTCTTACTGAGGTGGCGCTAGTAGTAAAGAATCTGCCTGTAATGAGATTCTCCAGGAGACACAGGAGATGCAGATTTGATTCCTGGTTTGGGAAGATCCCCCAGAGAAGGAAATGGCAACCCACTCTGGTATTCCTGCCTGAAGAATCCCATGGACAGAGGTGCCTGGTGGGCTATAGTCCATAGGGTTGCAAAGAGTCGGACATGACTGAAGTGATTTAGCACACAAAGAACGGGGTATAAATTATAAGCAGTAAAAATGAACCCTTTTGAGTAATACTGTTTGGTGTCATAATGCCAAGTTTTTCACATTGTCCCGTTTGAGGCAGTCCCCTCTCCTTGTCTCCCTCTAATAAGGGTTTAACATCCAGAATACATAACATACTCATACAACTCAACAACAAAACACAGATAACCCAATTTTTAAAAGGGCAATGGACTTGAATAGACATCTTTCCCAAGAAGATACAGAAGTGGCCAATAAGTACATGAAGAGATAACCAACACCATTGGTTGTTAAGGGAATACAAATCAAAACCACAGTGAGATACCACTTCACATCCACTTTACATCCACAGGCCATTTTAAGGCAATGGCCTTAAAAAAGAAGAAAGAAAAAACGTGTTAGAGGGGATATGGAGAAATAACAATGTTGTTGGTGAGAGTGTAAAATGGTACAGTCAGTGCAGAAAACAATTTGGCAGTTCCTTAAGAAGTTAAACAGAATTATCACATGATGCAGCCATTCTACTCCTAGGTCTAGACCCAAAGAACCAAAAACCAGTATTCAAACAAATACTTGTTCACAGATGTTCATAACAGCAATATTCCCTATAGCTGAAAGGTGGAACTAATCCAAATGTCCATCAACAAATGAAGAGATGAACAAACTGTGGTAAATCCATATAATGGATTATCATTCAGCCATAAAAAGCACCGAAGTACTGATACCTTTTATAACTTGGATGAACCTTGAAAACATTATGCTAAACAAAAGAAGAAAGACACAAAGGCCACATTCTATGTAATTCCTTGTGTATGAAACATCTGAAATAGGCAAACCCATAGAGACAAGACAGATTAGTGATTGCCAAGGGATGGGAGGAGGAGGAATAGGGAGATTTTTAAATGGTATGTATGGGTGTTCTGGACAGATGAAAAAAATTTAGAGGTAGTGGTTGCACATTGTGAATGCACTAAATGTCACTGGATTGTGCAGTTTAAAATGATAAACTGTATGTTATATGATTTTCATCTAATAAAAAGAAAAAAATGCATTGGTCTATGCAATGACATATCTATTCATAAAAAAGAATGAAGCCATTGTGTATTGATATAAGAAGATTACAAAAGTAAGTTTTTAAGTTAAAAAAAAGCTGTAGAGTATATACAGTAGGGGAGAATTGATAAATATGTGCTTATTTACTTGGATTTACGTAATACAAGTGAAACTGGTAGGATTAGTTGCCTTTGCAGAGCAAAATGTGAATCCTTGGGTGGCTAGGGATAGAGGAGGAAGCTATTTTCAATATAAGCAGTTGTATCTTTTGAATTTTGAACCATTTAAATGTACTAATACTCAAAAAATTAAAAGAGAAAACTTAAAGTTAGTATGGAAAAGCAAAAAAGAAAACCAAAACTTTATGAATGAGCTTCCCTAGTGGCTCAGTGGTAAAGAATCAGCCTGCCAATGCAGGAGACATGGGTTTGATCCCTGGTCCAAGAAGATTCCACATGCCCGGCAGCAACTAGGCCCATGTGCCAAAACTATTGAGCCTGTGCTCTGGAGCCCGGGAGCCACAGCTACCGAACCCACATACTACAAGTACTGAAGCCCGTGTGCCCTAGAGCATGTGCTCTGCAAAAGGGAAGCCACTGCATGAGAAGCCCTCATACCGCAACCAGAGAGTAGCCCCCGCTCACCGCAGCTAGAGAAAAGCCCATGCAGCAGCGAAGACCCAGTACAACCAAAAGTAAATAAGAAAATAAATAAAGTTTTTAAAAAAGACCTGGCTCACATTAAAAAAATAACTTTATGAACCGACTGGTCACTGTTTTTATAACCATGCTCTTAATCTAGCAACCTCTCTTCCTTCAACTACTATCCTCTGATTATGGAAAAGCTTTTCATCATCTGGAAACTTCACAGATTGAGCAGAGCAAGGTCTTGTGTGCTGACATCAGCCTGCTTATAGCAAACACCCCTGCTGGCCTTGAAAAACTAATTTCCCCGCAAAAGGGTTCCCAAACAATGTTACTTAATACCTTGTAAGAAAGTTACAAAGACAAATAATGAGCCCTATTCTTTGTGTTTTCATTTTGGAAAACAGACTAGGGTGTAGAATCAGCTTGATTCCAAGCCTCCTAAAACACCCTAATATTGGGTCTGCAGGGAAGAGGACTCACAGTCATCCTTCTGGTTCAGCTAGGCTGGAGCCTCAATAGACTCTCAGTGGTCACTTTGTAGGTGTGTATTTTCCAGTATGCAAGAGGAAAACGAAGCCAACAAAACCAGGGTTGCCTACCAATTACTCAGGACTAGTCCTTGCTTACAGACTTCCCTGTAGCTCAAATGGTAAAGAATCTGCCTGTAAGGCAGGAGACCAGGGTTCAATCCCTGGGTTGGAAAGTTCCTCTGCAAAAGGGAATGGCAATCCACTCCAGTATTCCTGCCTGGAGAATTCCATGGACACAGAAGCCTGGCAGGCTACAGTCTGTGGGGTCGCAAAGAGTTGGACATGACTGAGTGACTAACACAGTCCTTGCTCTTTTTCTCGTATTTAGTGGCTATTTTTGACCGTTCCTAAAACCCAAAGCAGTCAATGTCATCACTGGGGATATAAGATAAAAACTGACAATCCAAAAGCAGCCAGATGGATGGACCTAGAGATTATCATACTAAGAGAAGTAAGTCAGAAAGAGACAAATACCATATGATATTACTTACTTGTGGAATCCAAAATATGACACAAAAGAACATATCTATGAAACAGAATCAGACTCATAGACATAGAGAACAGACTTGTGGCTGCCAAGGAGGGGAGGAGTGAAAGTTTGGGATCAGCAGAAGCAAACTAGTATATACAGGCTGGGTAAACAGCGAGGCCCTGCTATGTACAGGGAACTATATTCAATAGAGTTGAATGGAATGGAAAAGAATAATATATATATTAATATATTTTATGTAATATATATATATATATATATATATATTCCAGGTTATATATGTGTATATATATACACATATAACTAAGTCACTTGGCTGTATAGCACAAATTAACATTGTCAATAACTATACTTCAATAAAATTAAAAATAAAAAAATATTCATTACACACAAAAAAGCAATCAGCGGGGGACTATATATTAGCAAGCACAAAGGACAGAAGACAGAAACCCAGAATGGGCCAATAGATGGCAAATCATGCCCTGGGGTCAAAAATGGATCTAAGCACATGGGCTGAGAGAATGATGGTCTTCTCTTGGAGACATCCTCTCTCAGAACACAGGGTCCCTCAGATTCTCATATGTGTTTTGACAAAACTGGATGATTCCTGCCATTGAGAGCACTGGAAGGGTCCCCTGTGGGAGCCATACACCTTACAATGGGCAGATTTTAAGTGGTTTCAGCACTCTGAGGTATCCAAAGTGCAGTCAACAGTTGCCCCCCAAATCTTGGTGCACCTGGACCCACAAAGGCCCCCACCCAAGTTAGGACACTGTCCTCACTTCTAATTCAGCCTTCGGACAGCCGGCTCGCCTCACTGGCCACAACAAAGACAGTCGGTGTCAATTTGTTGTCTTTAAGTGGATTTTAGTTCCATGTTTAAGTTATATATTTATGTGAACTCTCTTAATGCTCACCACCCAAAATTTACTTACTCAGTAATTTCTTTAGACCCGAGACTTAGAGACCGTTGAATTCACATGGTTCAATTACTGAGTAATTCTTAAAATCTTATTACTAGAGTGTGATATATATATAAAATTAAATCTACAAAGGAAAAAAAAAAAGATGTAGCGGTAATAAACTACTATTGAAATGGAATCGTAAAGCTGAATGTCAAACACTAGGGTATTGTAAATGATACCCTCCCAAAAAGGTTCTCTGATAGCCACAGCTAAGGAAAACATATGATAACAATAAATATGATTTCCACAACGCCGCAGTCCTTTCACCACTTGGTCCATGTGGGGATGATAAGCAATAGTTCTGCTCTGCATTTTTTGTTAAAAAAGAAATTCTTCTTCACAAATAATAAATTTATAGCAAGAGAATGTCTTTGCGACTCAAGCTTCCATTTCTTTAATTTACTGCTTTTATAGACGTAAATTCTATTAGCCTACGCGTGGAAAGTTCGTTAGGGCAACTTGGGATCGGTGGGAATTGTTAAGTTTCTTACAGTTTAAGAGGAAAACACACAATTCACTTTAGAGTCTTTTCAGCTTTCACAATATTCCTGGCCATTTCAACCCAATCTGTGAATTAACACTACTTCAGTCAACACTGGATTAGGCAATGGTTCACAGTAATTCACTATATTTGGGTAAAGAAAGATCAATTTAAAAAAATGGCATACATGAATGTGTATATTTTATCAGCTCTATATGTAGTTCAGAATACTATGCCCTTATTTACATTTCAGAAACTGTTTCATTCTTAAAACAATTTCAGTGTTAAAACAGATTCATTCTTCCAGTGTTTGAATAAACTGGATCCATATGATACCAGTGATATTCCATGTATATAGTTTATTTTACTTAAGCAAATACCTCAGTGATTTTTATAAATCAACAGTGCTCAGGCAATAAAATGTTTTCTTTTGAAAGAAAAGAATACATAATTACACAGTGAGACTAAATTATTTGAAAAATACCAGAATCATTCCCTGCCTATATTTCAAGGGTATGTTAATGACTCTGAACTAAAACAACCTAAGCCGTTACCCATTTACTTTTCTACCTCTGCATAGAGAACAGCTAGACTGGTGCTACCTCCGAGACAGACAGTATTGGCCCCTGAGCTGATTGTCATCACACTATGAGTGAAGCACAGAAATCAAGAGGAAGCATTTAGATATTAGTACTTCTAGAGTTGGAGAAGGAAATCGCAACCCACTCCAGCATTCTTGCCTGGAGAATCGCATGGACAGAAGAGCCTGGTGGGCTATAGTCTATAGTGTCACAAAGAGCCAGACACGACTGAAGTGACTTAGCACGCACGCACACACTCTAGAGTAGTTGCACAGGTAATTTTTTTTACCTATTAAATCTGACACAGACATTAGAGGCTTGCATTTCGCTGTCTTTTGGAATATTTTTTAATTCAGTTTTTCTTGTAATTCATTTTTGCTATATTTTACAAAAATATCAGTCATGACTGGCTGGAAATTCTCAAACTGGATCTTTGCCACAGGTAGTTGGAAAAGCATTGGTTTAAACTACAAAGTGATCTGCATAGTCAGGTAACTGCCTTATGAGTTAAATGTACAGTTTTCATATAGTATATGCATATACATATATGTTTAAATGTGTATATACACAGGTTTTATCTACATGACAGAACAATCAACTCAGCAAAAACAAAGCTCAAAACTCTGTGAACTCATTTCCTCAGTCTTTCCAGATGTGCCACAGCTGAGTACATTGTTCAGAAATAGGATGGTTTGACTAGATGATGAAAACAACTAGATTTGTGATGCCTTGATTCTTTTTCTTTCTTCCTTCCTCCCTCCTTCCCTCCCTTCTTTCTTTTCTACGTAGGGTCAGTATCATCATGGTCTCTCTCTTTAAAGAGTGAAATCAAGAGCCTGTGTTCCTATACGTCAATAAAGTACGTCAATAACGTATGTCAATAACATTCACTGAGGTGGGAGAAGGAGGAAAAGACTGACTGTAGGGACATACGAAGAAACAGAACTACGTGTGGGAAACACGGGTACGTTAGGATCTAGAGAAAAGCATATACAACAAACAAAAGAAGCATTCCTCCATGAATCCCCCAGAGACTTTTCTTTTCTGAATTAAGTCACTTTTTACTAATATGTTTTAATGGTCTAGAAAAGAGATTTTCAATCTGAATTTTTTAAGAACTCTTCTTGGGCGTTCACTCGTGAAAATCCAAAGAAATCTCTTTTAAGTCATTAAGAGCCATTCCTTTAGACTTTCTTGGGAAGAGAACTGGGGAAGCCATTCCCTCTGCAGCTCTCGCACCCCCACTCTGCACCCTAGCTGAACTGCTGCAGACCACAGAATTTTTATTGGACCTGTGTCATTTCTCCTAGTTTCTGAGATATTGGTGGTTAAAAACAGGACACCAAAACAACCACACTTCCTCCCATCACACTGCCCCTTTCTATGTACTCAAGACAATGCAGATTTGTTCTGCCTCACCTGTGTCTAATGTTAGACACATGCCCAAGAATCTCCGACAACTTTTGTGTTTCATTTCACAGTCAAGGAAATGTACCGGCCAGGCTCATGAGAGAACACAGAGAAATGAATCTAGATCCCTTAAGCTTTGCAATTCATTTTTCTTCTTTGCCTGTTCTGAAAACTGAATTCCCTGGGTTGGAGTTTTATACTACAGTTTTGTCTTCTGCCCTTTTCTCTATTTTCCCCCGCCACCCCCAACATGGGGTCTTTGGCTCCAAATCAAAACAGCTTTCAAGTGGCCAGAACCAAGTTCCAAAGCTCCTATGTTTCCTAGAGATTTTCCTTCTTTCCCAGATTTTCCTCAGCCCCAGTCTTTGTAGGAGGGCATAACTC
This sequence comes from Bos taurus, assembly GCF_002263795.3. Taxonomy (NCBI): domain Eukaryota; kingdom Metazoa; phylum Chordata; class Mammalia; order Artiodactyla; family Bovidae; genus Bos; species Bos taurus. The sequence goes on along the minus strand of NC_037332.1, from coordinate 47,751,517 downwards.
CAGGTGGGGCTCTGACTGTAAGTATTGTGCCTGGGCCCCCACCCTGACTGCAGAAGTTTATTTGAAGTATGTTCTCTTTGCCTGCTTCTTAACTTGAGGCCTGATAGTCTTACAATGTCATTTTTTTCCCCTCTACTGTAATTCAAGAGACAGCTGTCTTTGGAATAAATTCCAAATAGTTGGTCTGGAAATGAACTTCGCCGTGGGTCCCTCCTCCATTCTGGCTGACATTTCCCCATTAATTTCTTTTTCTCTTTCATCCATTCATTGGCTGATGAGTCTATAAATACACCTCATCTGCTTTTACTTTGCTTTTTTAGAATAAACTGATACCAAACACACTGTCTTAATTACATCCACAGGCAAAAGCATAACAAGTTTAAATGTTGTCACAGTATAGTTTAAAAACTTGACATTGTTAATTATGCCAGCTGTGATATAACTGGCAAATGAAAATTCTCATTGGAATGTGTAAATGAGTAATTCATCTGAAAAGGCATTTGTGACATTCATAAATGAAAATACCCAGAAACCTACTAAGCAAAAGAAGAGAACTGAACAGGAAACGGTAAATGGATGGGTAAGGAAGCAGAAAAACATGGCCCCCATGTCTCTGGGTCACCACACTTCTGAAATTAGGCAAATCAGTCCTCCCAAATTCAAGTCAGACCTGAGAAAACATGGTCTCTGTTCCTTTAAGTGTCCACATTATAAGGTGGCTCCTCATTCCTGAGTATCTGAATTCTAGCAGCACATCAGGAAGGCAGGCCCAGGACAGATCTGATTCATCCCTAGGAGACAGTACATTTTGAGATGCAGACAAAATTTAAAAAAAAAAAAAAAAAAAAGATAAGATGAAAATCTTGGGAAGGTATTCCCAGAGGATCTGCCCTTTACCCAAGCCAGTGTCCCAAGACATCTCCTTTGTGTGGTTATATTTCTTTCCTTTTCTTTGTTGTTTGTTCAATTGCCTTCTATAAATTCACCTATGAAATTAGTATCTCTTTTTCTCTTCACCAGATGCAGAAAGGGGAGAAGGTCTCACCACCAGTCCAGAAGGAAAACTACTAATCTTTGATCTGGTTAAATAATTGTGGCTTATTGTATGAATTAACTATTTTTCACTCAAGTCAAATACCTTTCAAATTATTGAACTCATCAGAATTTACTTCTTTTTAAAGTGTTCTGATATAAATAATGATCATAATAGCAAGAATCACTCATGTGTTGTTGATAGAAAATACCGGTTATGCTGGTATGGCTGATAATTTTCAGATAACAGTAGCTCACTGCAAGAAATCTTTGTTTTCCTGATGTATTCTCACATAATATACATTCTTATTTTTGATAAAGAGTTTTGAGGAAATAAACATCCATTTTTGAATGGGAAATTTAAGTCCACGGAAAATTTCTCAGATATGAAATTATTATAATGCACCATTTTTCACACACAAAAAGACACAAGAAAATGGCAGTTAATATCCTTTCAGTCACATGTGAAAACTAGCAAACATACCATAAAAGTTTTAAGTGAACCTAAAGAAGAAAAGACCTACAAATGGCCGAATGGCCTTGACATTGATGCAGAAGTACAGGAAGAGTGATCATCAGATGTTACACTCTCCCTGAGGACAATTTAAAATGAATATGAGGAAACTGTAGAAAAATCAAGTTTGGAAAAATCAACCTATAAGATATTTCAGAGTAGCTGGAACCCATTCATCACAATCTCTAAAAAAGATTGTGAGAGAATCTATTTTCTTTGAAATGAATATGTCCCTTCCTTAGGAGGAGGGGCGCAGTGGAAAAAGATATCTGAACTGGTAGTTCTCAAACTTCATTGCATCAGAATTACCTAGAAGTATTTGTAAAAACACAGGTTGTCGGCCCCACCCCAACTTTATGAGTCAGTAGGTCTGAAGCGAAATCCAGTATTTCTGCCAATTTCCAAGGTGATGCCAGTGATGCTGGTCTGGGTTCCTTACTGTGAGAAACACAGTCAGTGCTAACTTGGTGCCATATGCTGTCACTTAACTCTCTCCCAAACTCTTTGCAACTACTCCAAAGTAGATGTAACTCTGAGAGGTAGACATACAGATATTCCACAATGTTCATAGATTCAGCTCTCATATGTCATGCACAAATGGTTATAAACTACCAACTATATACCCAAACCACCCTCTTGTACATCAGTTGATAAACAAACTTTTTGAGAGACGCCCTGCCTGCTATAATTCAGTTTGGTTTAGCAATGCTGCCAGGCAGAAACACTGTGATGGGTTCACCAAACCATTCTGCTTCTCTCCTGGGCAAAGCGGGAAATGACATCTCTCATTCCTGTTGCATCTAGATAGGATCTCATGACAATTTATGGCCAATGGGATATGAGCAGATGTGATGTACATACTTACAGCCCTTAAAAAGACCCTTGAGATGCTCCTTATTCTTACTCTTTGCTTATCAGTTGGCTGAATAGAACGGATTCAGCAGAGGCCTCCCAAGGAGGCCCTAATGGGTAACAGAGCCACCTAGGGAAGATGCCAGGACCTTTGAGTCCCATCTTAGAGAAGAATTGCTCAAGCAAGATCAACCCCATTCGATTCTATGTAAGTAAAAAAAAAAAAAAAAAGAACCAAGCCACGAGATTTGGAAGTTCTTCGTAGCAACAGTTAACAGTAACCAACTATCCCAACAAGTAACTTCTGTGGATGGAGCAATCCATAATTCAATATTTTTGCAGTTATTTGAATGGTTTTTTTTCAATTTATCATTATTTTCTATTAAGATGGTGAAAAAATAGAAAAATAAATATAATACTAGTATAGATACTAGATACTAGTAACTAATAGGAATATCACAAACTCAATACAATACAGAAAAGGATGAAAAATTACTCAGCATGTTAAAAAGGATCACTTTCCAACCTCAGCCAGATTCTCACTTAAACAGATGAACGACTTGTGCAGTTGCAAAGTAAAACAGAATCAAAGAATCTAGGTGAGATGTGATGTGAGAATTTAAATCATTAAAATATTGTGTGTAAGAAGTAAAACTTATGTGGAAACAGGATCCCTCTATATTAAATCCATTGTTTCACTATCTTACCATCAACTTGCATTCATGTTTTGAGAATCAAAAGTACAAAAGCACCTATTTCCTCATTTTTTAATATGAGAAAATTAAAAATCAGAGAGCTTGAAAAATTCCTTCAAAGTCATGTTAATAAGTAATAAAACTAAAATCCATTCCAATATTTGGATCAGCCTACAGCCTAACTTTTTTCATTATACCTTGCTGCCTCTCATCTCTGTAAAAATTTGGATGTCTGCCTATCTTTGAAGAAAATACATAAAATGACCTTACAGTGCCTCCTTTGAGCATTTTGATTCTATGATAAAGATATTCCCATAACTTCCTAATCTTGCTAATGTAAGAACTCTGTGAAAATGTCCCTCTGCTACTCAGGTGGATAAGTGCCCAGAGATATGGCTCTGGTTGGCTATGCCAGACTGTCTCTATAAAACAACATTATTTCTATGAAGTGTTTATGCTCATTTGAAGTGGAAAACAAAGTTATGACAACATCAATGGGTATCCTACAGTTTCATGCTCTACACTGCTGGCAGAAAACTTGGCTTCTGTCCCAGTATTCTGCCTCAACCACATCTCAGGAGGAAAGAATTCCTCCCATCACTCCTCAGCAGCCCCTTCTGCTTAACTCAGACCCCTACAGATGGCTGGTCAGGAAGACAAAAGGCTTACAAAGACAGAACTGGCAAACAAAAAGCTTGGAGACACCTTAGCTCTTGAAAAGAAGAAAATTAATTATTTATTATTATCATAATGGTGCTTTAAAGAATGTCATAAAAAGTGTCTTTTGTCACCAGTGCCATATCAAAGCAAATGTGAATGAAATACCTTAGCTGAAAAAAATCATTTTTATTGACCATTCAACAACTTTGATTCACATAATATTTTGAGAGCCCACTTTTACAATAAATCAGTTCCACAGTGTCTTGGACACAATAAAATGTGTACATACTGGTTAGACTTTTGCTTGTGAGTGGTACTGATGCAAAAATAAGCTTTAATAAAGTTACTAGCATCCATGTACCTTTGTATCCATAACTGCTTCCATACCTCTAACTCTGCCAAGATTCTTGCTTCAGAGATATTTCCTGTAGGGTTCCCCTGCCCTCCCATGCACAGCACTTCCCTATGACCTGCCCAGGGGCGAAAACAGGCACTGGGAGAACTTATTAGTTAGGTGGCCCTACAGAGTCACTCAGAAGTTGGGGCCATATATTGTTCAAGGAATGAATGCCACAGGTAAGCCCAATGCCGCCCCTCACCCGACTTCTCACAAGCCCCCTGGCCCACCTTGTTCACATCTTTGAGATGAGTCCAAGAGTGGAAAATGAAGCATGATGGTGGATAGGAATAAGGGAGAGTTCTTGGAGTGAGAATTTATATCAACACAATGGAAATCGACAGGCAAAAATCTTGCTGCTCAAATAACTCCTGATGAGCAAGTTGGATGCACCAAGAAGTGTGCTGGAGCTTTCAGCCACAGAAATCACAGGCACTATCAGGAAGTGTGTACCCAACAGGAAGTGGTGTCAATGTAGACCAGTATTTCCCAAACTTTAACGTGCATCAAGTCACCTGGGATCATACTAAAATGCAGGTTCTGACTCAGCGGGTCTGGGGTGAGACCCAAGATGCTACCTTTCTACCAGACCTGAAGGTGATGATGCTTTGAGCAGCAAGGCTACAACAAGTGAGAACACAAAGTCCAATTTCAGAACATATTAGCTATGAAACCTTGGGCTTCAGTCTTCTTATGTGTGAAAGGGAGATTATTGTGAGCATCAAATGACATGATATCATCTACCTGGCATATATGAGGACTCAGTGCATTTACTACCATCAATATTTTATTTTTACTCCTCTGAGTATTGGGACAACTTCCAAGAAATGATGTTCATGTCAACTTGTTTTTTTAATGGTGAGACCAAAACGTGCAGGGTGAGATGAAATGTATACGTGTAGGGAGACTGGGTTGGTAGGTGGAGAAGGTGGGCTAAAAAGAAACCCTAGAGAGGAATAAAATGAGATATTTTATTCCTGCATTTTATTTCTGTACCTGCATTCATGCTTAGATAGAAACTAACCCAGTAACAGGGGCTGCCCAGGTGGCACTATTGGTAAAGAACCTGCCTGCCTATGCAAGAGACATAAGAGACTCGGGTTTGATCCCTGGGTCAGGAAGATCTCCTAGAAGAGGGCACAGCAACCCACTCCATGTCCTGGAAAATTCCATGGACAGAGGAGCCTAGCAGGCTACAGTCCACAGGGTTGCAAAGAGTTGGTTGGACATGACTGAAGTGACTGAGCATGATTTGCCAGTAGCAAATGCATCTCTATGAAATTACTTTAGGAGATGTATTCTTGGAGAAGATGAGGAAGAAGCTTTGTGGTTTGTGTTTTTTATCCTAAAAGTAAAGGCTATGAAGTAAGACTACAGCTACCAAAATGCAAAATTGCTTTAATCTTCATATTTGTGTTTCTCACAGAACATTTCCACCATAAGGGTAGCATAGCCTTCTCAATTGAATGAAACAAAGTAAGCCAAATTATTTTGATGCACAATCACCTGGAGGAGGGAACAGCAACCCACTCCAGTATTGTTGCCATAAAAATCCCATGGACAGGGGATGCTGCAGGGATGCTGCAGCCTTCCCGGCTCCTCCGTCCATGGGAGTTTCCAGGCAAGAGTACTGGAGTGGGGTGCCATTGCCTTCTCTGAGTATGAGCTCATCTGTAGAAAAAAAAAATATATCAAAATGACCTCCAATTTAATTAGTATTTGGGAAGTGCTTCTTATGCCAGACTATGCACTAATCACTTGAAATATAAAAATAAATAAGACATGGTTCTTTCCCATAAACAGTTTTAATCTAGCTGCACATACATATATCAACAAAAGACATATACATATATATATATACACATACACACATATACATATCAACAAAAAAATTATAATACATTTTAGTAAGGATTATGAGAGCACAAGTGAAGGATATATAATATTGTAGTTGTATTCTGGTGGTCCAAATCCAAATATAGCCCATGAGTATAATATATTGAGGCTTTTCAGCTTTGGTTGAGTTTGATTAGTTGACTACATTAAAATAAAGGAAAGGTTGTACTCAATTTCCTCCCAACAAAAATCAGCCAAGCTGAGTAATAGATGTTCCTTTTAGATGAAACATACATTCTTGAGTTAATCACTACCCCCACTGTTTCCTACAATCATACACAGGCTTCCCTCACTTCCCTAATCAATCTGGCTCATATAGTGTGTTGAGTTTGACATATGAAGGGTTGGTAAAGAAGTATAGGGTTTCTTCCTAGAAGGATGGATAGGTGTGAAAAAGATGAAAATGAGGCAAGAAAATACCTTTTAAAAAATATTTACCCACATATTTATCATTTGGATCGCTCTTTACCTTTCTCTGCAGATCCAAATTCCCATCTGGTATCATTTTCTTCTGCTCAAAGAAAAAGGGCATGTTTTAACATTTCTTATAGCGAAAGTCTCTTACGTTTTATTGACCTGAAAAGATTTTTATTTTGCCTTCGTTTAAAAAAAAGTCTTTGCTGGGTATAGAATTCTAGGTTGGCAGTTTATTCTTCCAGCACTTAAAAAAATAACAGTCCATTGCCTTTATGCCTGCATGGTTTATGATGAGAAGTCTGCTATGGTTATTATTTTTATTCCTCTCTACATAACATGTCTTTTTTCCAGCTAGTTGCTATTTAGATTTTCTCTTTAGCGTTGGTTTCAGAAATTTAATTATGATGTGCTTGAGTGTGGCTTTCTTTATGCTCCTTCTGTTTGGAGTTTGTTGAGGCTCTTGAATCTGTGGGTTTATATTTTTCATAAAATTTGGATAATTTTCAGCCATCACTTCTTTTTTAAACCTTTTTATTTTATATTGGAATTGTTCAGTCACCAAATCGTGTCTGACTCTTTGCTACCCCATGAACTGCAGCACACCAGGCTCTTCTGTCCTCCCCTCTCTCTCAGTGTTTTGTCAGATTCCTGTCCATTGAGTCCGTGAAGTGATCTAAACATCTCATCCTCTAGTTGATTAACAATGTTGTCTTAGTTTCAGATGTGCAGCAAAGTGATTCAGTTATACATGTACATGTATCCATTCTTTATCAGATTCAGCCATTATTTCTTCATATAGTGTTTCCATTACCCCAACTGCCTCCAAGTAGTAAGCTGTGGCAATTGTCAGGTTCACCTTAGTTTTCTCCTTTGTAAAACAAGACCTTTTAAACCAGTTCTTAACCATTTTTAAGGCAAAGTTTTCATAACTGAGTTTAGTGGAGGTGGAGAACAGTTCAGGCCAAACTCTTTAAAGAATATAGACTATTAACAAATTGTGTTTATTGATCACCTACCACATGCCAAGATTTCTGCTCAGAGTTTTAAATACATTATCTTTAATCCTTGCAACAATTCCATCTCACAGATGAAAAAAAAGAAAAAAAAAAAAAAAAGAGGTTAATAGCTTGTCAAATGTTATATACCTAAAACTGGTGGAGACAATCTGAACCCAAGTTTGGATAACTACATTTTGTTGGACCAAAGGTCTTTGAAGTTTTGCCTTTAAAGCTCCTTGGGTGATTGTAATGTGCATCCAGGGCCAAGAGCCATCTATTAGCACAGTTAAAAGCAGGTTTGAGATATCTACCTTAATAACAAGTAGCACCTTCCATTATGTTTCCCCTCCTCTGTTACACCAATTCAGACCCACTGTGATTTTCCTTATACTACACCCAACCCTGTAAGGGGATAGGAGGTAGGCAGAAGAGTAAAGCTTTAATTTTTTGGAAGAGGATGCATTCAAGTGGCAACATCTTCATGGATCCTCATAGTCCAGTAAATGGTCAATTGTAGTATATAGTCTTCTTGGTGTTTTTTGAAACAACACAGATAGACTGAAAATATATTATTTATTAATGTTGGAGTAAATTGACTTCACATTTTATGCAATTTAATTTTGGAGCAAACTGATGGCATAAGGCAAGATTTTTACTATATTCATAGCAAACAACTGAAACCTTCTTAGCAAGGAACCTAAGAAACCTTCTTAGGTTCTAGGAACCATGCTAAGCACCTCACTTGCATTACCTTGGTTAATTCTCACAATAATCTCATGAGGTAGGTACAGTGATCATTCCCACTTTACAGGAAACTGAGGCTCATAGTTAAACAGTGGATTACTCAGAAATAAGGCCAAGCACTCTGGCTCCAGAGGGACATATCTCAGACCTGCATCAGGCTACTTCTTTCCTCACAATGGTGACCAGTGGGAGATGTTCCTTATTTCTTTTTCAGCTGTAAATAGCGAAAGTGTTTAAAAAAAAAACACTTTCCTACTGTCCTTTTAAAATGGGGACTAGAACAGAAAAGGAAACTGTTGATACCCTGAGCCCAGACTCTTACGTTCTTCCATCTATTGTAGGTAAAACCTCATTTTTGGCACATGGGTCACCGCTCAAAAGCAATGTGCGCCTTTATATTTTTGATCTGTGTGTGGTCTTGGTAGTGTACGTGTGTTATGGGCCGTGCCACAAATCTGGCTCTCTCTGCATTGGCAAGGATTTTACTACACAGACCATGTTAACAAAGAAAACTTGAAACAAAGAGGAACTTTCACTAGCAGCATTGTGTTCACAACTAAATGGGCGACATGATGTATCACCCATTGACAAGAAAACCATTATAAAACATTTTCTTTCAGTATGGGAATCACCAGCATCTACCTCAGAGATGAGTGCTTAAAAGATCTAGGGAAGCAGGAAGCTGATAAGCACAAGTATGTGTCCAAATGAAGTTTTTCAATATGAAGCAAAATGTTTTCTGTAAAGCAGTTTTATCTGAGACACTCTTGATTATCCAGCAGGGCACAGGCTTCTGTGAACTTCCCCAAAGGACAAATAGGCATTTTTCCACCAGCATGTGAAATGACTTTCCATACTTCTAGAAGAAAAAAATAGGGGAAGGAGCTGCTTTCCTACTAATCATAGCTTTCCCCTCTCCCCCAGCATGATTGGCAGTGAAAACATTAAGCATAAGAAAAATGAATAGATGACAGTGTTATTTAATTTAGGTATAGTTCAACTTCCCTCCGGAGAAGGCAATGGCAACCCACTCCAGTACTTTTGTTTGGAAAATCCCATGGACGGAGGAGCCTGGTAGGCTGAAGTCCATGGGGTCTCGAAGAGTCGGACACGACTAAGCGACTTCACTTCCACTTTTCACTTTCATGCACTGGAGAAGGAAATGGCAACCCACTCCAGTGTTCTTGCCTGGAGAATCCCAGGGACGGTGGAGCCTGGTGGCTGCCATCTATGGGGTCGCACAGAGTCGGACACGACTGAAGTGACTTAGCAGCAGCAGCAGCAACTTCCCTCAAACAAACAGAACTCTTTGATCAAGCTTATTTCAAAATAGAAAAATCCACGTATTGTTCAACATGTACCCCAGCACCATCTGGAGGAGCTAACAAAACCAGAAGAAAGGGAACCCAGATCCAGCATAAGACCAAATCAGATATTAACCAAGAATAGTAGATGATCAGCCTAATATTTCTCTCATTTTTTTATTTAAGGAGGCTTCAACCCAGTGTAAAGATTTTTTAGTCTCTCAAACCCCAAAAGTAGTTCCTGCTCTGTCCCTGAGCATATTCAGTGTCAGGATTATAGAAGGGATTTCCCCATTGGGCAGGAGAGTGGACTCAGTGATGCCAGATATTGAACAGCATATGTTGAATTTGCTGATAATAAGACCCATCCAAGGACAGAGGGAAGCCTGGAGAGAGAGCTGCTGAAATACCTTGACACAGTCTCCCTGTGGCCACTGGAGATAGGCTAGTTCCTTCTGAAGTACAAATATCCTGCAGCCCCAGGGTACATGCCACTGAACATGTGCTACATGGAAGAGCTGGCGGGGATGGGGTTTAAATACCCCAGAGACTGTAGTGCAGCTTCTTTTATTGCTCTCTGTGGTCTGCTGGCAAAGGCCAAGTTCCTGGACTCCACTGATGCAACAACCCCTCCAGTAACACAGACCTCTAAGTCCTGGTTTCCCACTCAACAACTGGGAGGTCTTTTCTGGGTCTCTGTTCTATGGAGTCTGAGGCAAAGCAGTGTCCGCCTCCAGGAGAACACTGTGATGCTGCAGGCCCCAGAGAAGATGTCTCCACAGATGCTAGGCAGGACCCTACCTGCCTGCACCATTTTAACATCAGGGATAGCCATGGCACTGTTTCCCACTTCCGACTGGGGATCAGGGCTTCCCCTGGTGGCTCAGTGGTAAAGAATCTGTCTGCTAATGCAGGAGATGTGGGTTTGATCCCTGGTGTGGGAAGATCCCCTGGAGAAGGAAATGGCAACCCACTCCAGTATTCTTTCCTGGAGAATTCCATGGACAGAGGAGCCTGGTGGGCTACAGTCCGTGGGGTCGCAAAGAGTCGGATCCAACTTTGCAAATGAGCATGAGCATAACTGGAGATCTGAGGAGACTGCTATCAGGATCAAATCAATTCAGCTTTCCCAGTTTAAAATTTGCCAACCCCTTAATACAGTCATGCAAATATTTTCTTTTGGCCCTAAGTTTTTATAAACTCAAAATCATTACTAAAAGTAAAAGCCTAATAAGTGCTCTATTCCTCTAAACTGGAACTTGAGTTTTACAATTCACTCTATTATGAATGCAGGCTCTCCAAATCCTACCTGATCTCTAACTCTGATCTGCAGAGAGCCTAGGACTTTGCTGCCACCAGAGCACGGCTGGCAGCTGCAAGTACAAGAGGACACAATTTATTCTCCTTTCCCTGTGCAGACAACATGCAGGACTGCAAGAAAAAGCAGTATGTGTCCAAGCCGATGATGAGAGCTTTCCTGTGCGTTTCATCAAAACTGAAGCCAAGTCCAAAGGGTTATGTCAAGGAAATCACTTTAGACAGTGCCCTTTCAACATCTAAATGCCTGCGCCTTTAAAACACTGAATAGAATTGATGATTTTTCCCCCCCGAAGCTATTTGTTCTAAATTCATAAGGAACACCAGAAAAACCATCTCTTTCCTCTTGTTTGTAAGAGGCGTTGGATGCAAAGGAAAGGCAAGAATCAGTAGGGGGAACGCACTGCTAGCAGACCAAATTGAGACAGCACAAAACTAAATATGTTATGCTACTCTTTATTTCTGGCTGTCAGTGGTAGCAATTGGAAATAATAAAAATAAAATAAATACAGTTGGTGGTGGTGAGAGTGGCTGGGGGCGGAGTGTGGAAGGAATTCTCTTTCGGATACTTTTTGATTGCTGAACAGAAACTGCTCAGAACACTGCTTCTGCCTGTCCTGGCCACCTCCTCTCTTATAGAGGCAGGAGAGCGAGATGGCTAAGGGAAAAGTCACTTCAGGCTTCAGAGAGACCTGAGTTCTAGGCTCGGCTCTGCTATCAGAGCTATTCATAGTTGTGCTTAAAACCTTGGACAGTAATAAAAATGTTAATACAAAACATTTCGGGAGGCTTCCCTGGTGGCTCAGTGGTAAAGAGTACACCTGTCAATGGAGGAGACACAGGTTCGATCCCTGGTCCAGGAAGATCCTACATGCAGCAGAGCAACTGGGCCCATGTGCCATGAGTACTGAGCCTGTGCTCTAGATCCCAGGAACTGCAACTACTGAGCCCTTGCACTGCAACTACTGAAGCCTGAGCAACCTAGAGCCTGTGCTGCAAACAAGAGAAGCCACCGAAGTGAGAAGCTCTCGCACCACAAGAAAGGGTAGCCCCCTGCTCTCCGCAACTAGAGAAAAGCCTACACAGCAATGAAGACCCAGCACAGGCAAATATAAATACATAAAATTCTTAAAAAAAAAAAAACAAAAAAACAAACCTTTAGGGAATTCCCTGGTGGTCCAGTGGTTAGGACTCCACATTCCCACTCCAGGGGTCACAGGTTTGATCGCTAGTCGGGGAATTAAGATCCCATGTGCTGCACAGTGCCGCAAAAAATAAATAAAATAAGATTTAAAAATAAATTTAAAGTGTTTTTTAAAATGTAGACCATAAACTTCTACATGGATGGCGTTAGTTAAATGAGATATTGTAAATACTAATTTACGTAAGGAATCACCTCGGGCTTCCTTGGTGGCTCAGATGGTAAAGAATCCGCCTGCAGTGCAGGAGACCTGGGTTCGATCCCTGGGTTGGGAAGATCCCCTGAAGGAAAGCATGGCAACCCACTCCAGTATTCTTGCCTGGAGAATCCCCATGGACAGAGGAGCCTGGCGGGCTACAGTCCATGGGGTCGCAAAGATCTGGACGTGACTGAGTGACTGAGCACATAGCACAACCACAGGCCTATGTTATAATAAGCAATCAAAAATGCCAGTTTTTATTTTTTGGTTTTCTTTTCTTCTTTTATCCAAGAGCCAAGAAGGTGGGACCAACAGAGAGGACTTCAAGACATCATGTGAGTTTCTAGAAAAGAAACTCTCCATCCAGGGAGTCCTGTGTCTATTTACTATTGTGCTACCTTAACCAGTATCCACAGGCATAATAATGAGGTCATTGGGTACAACGAACATGTGGGATATTACATAAAACCCATCCTTCTACAAAACCTGCTTGCTTCCAAACCTGTTCATTCTCTCCTGAGCGGGTTTAAGATTACTAGCAATATATCCATTGCAAACCCTTTTAGTCAACAGGTTCTGCTGCTGTGTCTTTAGGGTTTCGTCTCTGCAAGAGTACAAGACTCTTTTATTTCAGCTACAAGGGTGTTTGGGTAGCAGCCAGAGTTTGTAATATTTGGGGTCTTTAAGCCTTTATGCTCTGTTGTTTGGACATCACAACTGACTGCATTGACTTGGTTGAAATTACAACTCAATTTACACCCTATATTTTCCCTTTACTTATTCCACATCATACTAGTCTTGAGATTTAACAGTATTTTCTTGCCTTTCTGGCCTTCTCTCAAGACTTTATTTAATTTCTACAAGCCATATAACGGGGTCCTCGGCAGCCAAAAATAAGTCTTCAGTTGGACACTGTAACCAGGTTCTTTTCCTTGGCAAGAAGCTCTAGCAGCCTCCTCTTCTGTCCTGCAGGTAAAGAGAGACAGCTCCATTTTTAGAGTGAGGCAAAGGTGAGCTCAACAGGTGAAAGAAAGTCGACTTTCATCAAAGTGGGAACGGCAGTCCCTGCAAGAGAAAACTACTCCTGTAGGAACTTGATTCCTTAGGAAGCAATTAAGGCCAAGGTAATTGGCATCGAGTGTAGTTCCTGATGCTCACTTGTCACTTGATTTAAGGCAAGCCTGTTTGGGACTCAGTTTTCACATCTGTAGAATAATATTCTCTGACATCCTTACCACAGAGCTTAAAGCAGTTTACCATATGTTACGTCTTTACTTCTCCTGTAGTCAGGCACAGAAACTCTGCTTCAGGACCTGAGAGGAAACAGAGGAGCAAAACCCTGTGGGGATCTGCCCACATGGGATGGAGCTGGGACAGGAATTCACATTGTTTGTCTTAATGCTTAAGTGCTATTGTTTCTAGAAATGACTTTGCCACAAAATGGAATTCTTAACATAGAAATAAATCACCCTGCTTGAAAGTCACTTGAATTGAGGATTTAAATAAACTTAGGGGATTTGAAAACTCAATTTAATAGAAAACACTAACGCTCAGCCAGGAAAAAAAAAAAAAAAAGTCCAACAGAGTTTCACACTGTAGAAATATTTCAATACTTGGGTCTACCACCTTGAAACACTGACTACTTAATCCTCACAGTTACCTTGTGAAATACATTATTAGTCATTATTAGTTCCATTTTACAGCTGGAGGAACTAAGGAAGAGTGTTCAAATGGCTTCTCTGGGGCCTCAGAGGAAGTCAGTCCTGTCCAGGAGATATTCTTGTATTCGCTCTTTCTCTCTCTTTCTCGTCCTCACGCAAATAGAGAAAACAGGCTGTCTGGAGAAGTCCTCACAGCTCAAATTGTTCCTTCAAACTAGAGGCACATTCACATCACACCAGCTTTTGGGTTACAGTAGCAGCTATAGGATTTCACAAACAGAAAAAAGAAATAAACATAAGCTCCATATTGGGAAAGCATCCCTGAAGCTGTTCCTTTAATTGGAGTCACTGGGCTGCCAAATACAGCCAGGAATTTGGGGGTATCCTCAGTCATTCGCAAACTAAGACACTTAGTCTCTTATTCATGAATTAACTATGTATTTGTTAATTCAATTAAAAGCAGATACCTTCTTATGAGTTTCTTAACCCAAAATATTGCCAGACTTCCCATCAGTTTTTAAGATGTGGGGTATTTATGTGTGGCGGTGAAGAGTGTGTGTGTGTGTGTGTGTGTGTGTGTATGAGAGAGAGCATGTCAAGAAAAGTGTCTACTTGTTGGAAGATAGAAATAAAAATATTCCCTGAGGAATTCAAATTTTAGGTAAGGAAACAAAACACAATAAAGTAGGCTCTGATAAAACTTGAAGTTTAAATACCCATTATTTTTAATTTTCGGAGAAGGCAATGGCACCCCACTCCAGTACTCTTCCCTGGAAAATCCCATGGACGGAGGAGCCTGGTGGGCTACAGTCCTTGGGGTCGCATAGAGTCGGACATGACTGAATGACTTCACTTTCACTTTTCACTTTCATGCATTGGAGAAGGAAATGGCAACCCACTCCAGTGTTCTTGCCTGGAGAATCCCAGGGACGGGGGAGCCTGGTGGGCTGCCATCTATGGGGTCGCACAGATTTGGACACTACTGAAGCGACTTAGCAGCAGCAGCATTTTTAATTTTGCTGAACCCCACATTTCAACTTTTTGAATCCCAAGAAAACTTTTTTCAAGAAGCGCCTCATAATGACCCTCTATGTCATTCTTTCACATTTGAAAATTAATTTTTTAATCTTCCAATCAGCGTTCAGCTTTAGAATTTCCTACAGGGTTATTCATTGTACTTGAGCTCTCCTATAAAGCAATGATATTAAAATGCAAATACAAATGGCTTTGTTTACATTTGTATTCCATTATTTTAAGGTACAATTTAGGGGCTTTCAATGTGCCAGGCACTATGCTGTGCACTGAACATAAAGGAATCCAACACAAGCTAGACTTGAGAGTACAGTGGGACAGAGGTAGGTAAACCGCTGATCACAGCTATAGTGAGGTGGATGTTGGTTGACAACACACAATATACGACCGCGCCTGGAGATCAGCCACACTGCCACGTGGGGTGCGTTGGGGCATGCTGGGGGAAGGGGGGCTTTATGGAGGAAGTGATGTGTGAGCAGCAAGTCCTCTAGAGGAGGATGAGGACTTTTCCAGGCAAAAGGAGAAGCATACGCAAAGGCGAAATGGCATGATTTGGGAGTCTCCTGGGGGTCTACTGATCAAGAGAAAACCTCCTGAGAAGGTTGAGAAGTGGGGCAGCATCTGTAGGGGGCTTTGCACAGCGAGCTGTCAGACACCAGACTGCTGCAGCTAACGACATCTGCTGCCAGCATCTTCGCCTCCCCGCCGAACTTCACAGCTCGCAGTCTCCCAGACACCCCTACCTGCTCTCCTGTCTCCCCTTCTTTTCCTGTCAAATAATGTTAGTGTCTGCTTCTAAATTCTCAGGCACGTGATGGAAGACCTGAGCAACACCAGTGGGAAGACCAGATAAACAGCCGTAAGTTGGGTCCCCATCTTTGTCAGTCTCACAGCAAAGAGCTTCCTCACACAACCATTTATAGTTTAAATCCCAAAGCCTAGTTGCTTAATGGGTATAAGCCGTATTTTCATTAATTCTTCCTCTGTTGTCTACCATTTGGCTATTCTCACTGTTTGCTCACATTTATGCCCACAATGGGTTGTGTGTGATTCCACTCTTTCAGCTACTGTTACTTCTTTTTTTATCCATTAGTGAATTTATAAGATCCCAACAGCATAGCTTCAAAATGTATTATGTAAAAACCAATAAAACTACAGGGAGAAACTGACAAACATACAATCATAGTAGAAAACACTAATACATTCTTTTAGGACTAATAATTAACGGGTTAATAAGACTAAAAACGTTATGACAAGTAACAAGTCTAACATAAAACTCTAACCTTCATACAAAGAATATTCAGTATTTTGACCCGAAAGAATGCCTCAACAAATACTTTTTTTTAATAAAGTCATTTACTTTTAAATATATATGTATTTACTTACTTATATTGGCCATGCTGGGTCTCAGTTGTGGCACACAGGGTCTTTAGCTGCAGCTTGTAAACTCTTAGCTGTGGCATGTGGGATCTAGTTCCCTGACCAGGAACTGAACCCAGACCCCCTGCATTGGGAGTGCAGAGTACACCACTGGACCACCAGGAACTCCCTCAGCAAATTCTGAGACAATCATACTATACAAATAATTTTCATGGACCACAATGCAATAAAATAAGAAGTCAATCCAAAAAAAAAAAACTGGCCAAACCTTCCATTTTGTCTCCTCATAGTACTGAAGATTTACTTTATAAATACTTATATAACACTACATGCCATCAGCTTCTGTTACTTCTTAGGGTGATAAAGTTCCAATGGAGCACTGCAATAAAATTAGAAAATAATCTATGGACTTTCTGGTTTTGGTTTGGTTTATTTCACAGAAAATCAAGACACTTATTTTATTTTTATGAAAAAAAATATAACCATCAAAATGCTCTTTTTGGTGAACAATACTTTTAGCTAGTCTCCAAAATTGTTGGACAACTATAATCCTGCTGAATTTCTTGAGCACTTAGGGCAAGTCCCTATAGCAAGCATAGGGTTTTGAGTTTATTAGCAAGGGAGAGCACTGTCTAAAGATAATTATGTTGTGACTAAAGACTTATCTTAGGCTAAAATCTTTAAACAAATAAGAGTCATAAGTATCTTTGTTAGAAGTTTTGTGGTGAAATAATCATTGGAAACTTATGTAGCTATGCCTTGATTGATACCTGTCTTTAAAATATTTTTAAAAGGCTAGGCATTTGCTAGATAATGCAAAGTACATCTTAAAAATTCCATATTGGCTAAGGTTATATATATTCACTCAGCAAATGTTTGCTGAATTGTTTCATTTGTACAGACACTGTCAGCTATACACGCTTGACAAGTCACTTTTTTAAAAAGTAATGGTTTTAATTATTCAGGCAGAACTTACAGTGACTACCGTGGGCAAGGACAAAATCATAATATTATATTACTACGTTCTGAGCGTTCCTGGTAGCTCAGCTGGTAAAGAATCCGCCTGCAATGCAGGAGACCCCAGTTCGATTCCTGGGTCGAGAAGTTCCCCTGGAGAAGGGATAGGCTACCCAGTCCAGTTTTCTTGGGCTTCTCCGGTGGCTCAGACAGTAAAGATCCACCTGCAATGTGGGAGACCTGGGTTCAATGCCTGGGTTGGAAAGATTCCCTGGAGGAAGGGCATGGTAACCCACTCCAGTACTCCTGCCTGGAGAAGCATAGCACATGTACTGAGCAATTACTAAGTGCCAGGCACTATACTAAGTGTTCAATGGAAATATCACATTTAATCCTCTTGGTAACCCTTTGGGGTAAGATTATTATCACCCCTTTTACAGGGAGAAATCTGAGGGAGAGATCAAGAAAATTTGTCAATGTTTATTAGAGCTGACAACACACAGAGCCAAGTTTTGAACCCAGGAATGTCTAAATTCAAACACTGGTCTCTTAACCACCATCTCCCCATTGCCTTAGGTAATAAACATGCTAACTGGAGAGCTACTTATAGCAGATACTCATCCTGTTTGGTAATATGGTAACATATCAGCTTACAGTTTGTTTTTACATATGTTAGAATTTGTAATCTAACAACAACATTTGAGGTAGGCGTTATCAATTACTCTTTTTAAGAGCTGAGTACACTGAGGCAATGGCATCCCACTCCAGTACTCTTGCCTGGAAAATCCCATGGACGGAGGAGCCTGGTAGGCTGCAGTCCATGGGGTCGCTAGGAGTTGGACACGACTGAGCGACTTCACTTTCACTTTTCACTTCCACGCATTGGAGAAGGAAATGGCAACTCACTCCAGTGTTCTTGCCTGGAGAATCCCAGGGACGGGGGAGCCTGGTGGGCTGCCGTCTATGGGGTCGCACAGAGTCGGACACGACTGAAGCGACTTAGCAGCAGCAGCAGCAGCACACTGAGGCTCAAATAATTAAGGGACTTGCCTAAAGTCATTTAACCACTAAAAGGAAGAATGAAGACTGAAAAGCAGGTCTTCCTTTTGGTTTTAAATCCTATTATGCTCTGCTATAATAGGTAGGGAGAAGGCAATGGCACCCCACTCCAGTACTCTTGCCTGGAAAATTCCATGGATGAAGGAGCTTGGTGGGCTGCAGTCCATGGGGTCTCAAAGAGTCAGACACGATTGAGCGACTTCACTTTCACTTTTCACTTTATGCATTGGAGAAGGAAATGGCAACCCACTCCAGTGTTCTTGCCTGGAGAATCCCAGGGACGGGGGAGCCTGGTGGGCTGCCGTCTATGGGCTCGCACGGAGTCGGACACAACTGAAGTGACTTAGCAGCATAATAGAGAAGTGATGGAAATTTTGCTCTACACAGAGATATGTGCACATACACTCAACAGATGAGGTATTACTATATCTTTTTGCACTGCTAAAATGGTCACTTGAATTAAAACTCATCAATTTTAATTTTTTTTACAAAAACAGTAGCAATTGAAACTGTTGTTGTGTGTGTGTCACTAAGTTGTGTCCAACCCTTTGCGGCTCCGTGGACTGTAGCCCGCCAGACTCCTTTGCCCACGGAATTTTCCAGGCAAGAATACTGGAGTGAGATGCCGTTTCCTACTCCGGGGGAATCTTCTTGACCCAGGAATCCAAACCCGTGTTTCCAATGTCTCCTGCATTGGCAGAAAGATTCTTTACTACCAGTGCCACCTTATATCTTATTGTGCTGCTAAAATGATCAAAACACATCATTGTTTTTTTTTTTACAGAGACTTAGTAAGTTGAAACTTTTAACAAGCCTAATAATAAAGGCCAAAAGCATCAAGTATTTATCAATTCTAATGAAAAGTTAAGCTTTCACTGATTATACGATGGACTTTTCTTAGTTTGTTTATCTAATAACCTTTTGAAAACCAGAGACTTCTTTAAATTATAGATAATGATTTTAAATCTTCTTAATTGCAGGCAAAAAGCAACACCAACAAAAAAGGAGGAACTCTATCTACTTGTTTTAATCAGAAAGTGTGTGTGTTGGGGGAGGATTTCTTCTAAAATGAATTGCTAATGAAAACTCCAAACAGATAATGAGCCAGGAGACCTTTAGTTAGTTCTTGAAGTTGAAATTTTTATACTTAAAATGGAGAAGAAAGAGTAAAAATTTAGTCCTCCAAAGGATGCTTAGAGGATAATATCATTCAAAAAGTTGGTGCCAACAACAATTTATACACAGCATGAAGAGCAACAAATTCTGCTTCTGTGGTTTATATCTGGAGAGCAAAACAAGTCAAAAGGAAAAATTCCAAAGAAGGTTCAAATTTATTCTCCAACCTCAGAGCCTAGTTCAGGTTTGCCTGTGTGGTTTTATTGCTTAGTTCACACACACAAATTAGCACTGGAGATCCTAAAAGCCAGCTTAAAAAAAAAAAAAGAAAGAAAATCTTTGGCTTCTGGTGTTGATGAAAGAAAACACTCTTTCTTAAAAATGTGATTATTTGGTTCCTCACAGTTCAAAATGTGTGAAAAGAGAGGGGAGTTTCTTTAAAAGAACTTCCTTATACCACATCTTAAAGTGTTGCTCTTTCCTCAGTGATGGGCAATCAGGAGCTTCTAAAAGCAAAGAAACATAATGGTATCTTTCAAATTAGTCAATAGGGAGCCTAGTGTCAAATTATGTATATAATCAAAATACTGTGAGGTTGCTTTCTGTAGTTACCTTTTTATAGGAGAAAAAATAATACAATAATTTACAATTTAAATCATTGGAATTTGAGTGACCTTTACTACAGTAAAATCTCATTGAAAAAAAATCTTGCTACAACATTCCCTCAAGAATAAATTTTTATAGTTACAGCCAGATAAAATATGATTTGCTTGTAAGATGAAAGCTGCTACTATGCCCTACCACCTGCATTATATATTACTGTGAGCTTATATTGAACTTCTATTGCAATAAGTATCAGAATAAGATCCATTGTCTAACCAAAGAAAACATTGACACATCTAACGGTTTAAAAAAGGATATGAGAAATATGTTACAAAATGTGTATTTTGCTAAAGTCATATAACACACTGATCAGGGACGGGTGTGCAAATTGCCTACAAGTCTAGGAGCTCAGTGTTCTGTGTTCAGCTCTGAGATGGGCAGAGTCTTTCTGTTCTGGCATAAGCATGTGGTCACTTGTGAACACACCAAGTGTATTAGTGTTTGAACTTTATCTAATACCTTTCAACACTTCAGAGGCCACTGCCAATCAAGCTAGTTGTTAAAAATACTTATTGACTCTTTTTTCTCAGTCAGCTTGGTAAAGATCTTTTGTTGCTGCTGTTTTGGCTTGGCTAATTTTGCACTTGGGGACATCCATGATGTTGCCTGAGTTTGAGACAGAAAATTTTAGAACTCATTTGTTTACTCCTTAAAAGAGTTGTTCAGTTCTTACTGTTTTATCTTAGCCTCCTTTTACATTTTGTAGATGAAAATTTTCCTCTTGACTTAACATTGTCAAATGATAGAACTTCTGTTATATATGAGGATTTTGAAGCTGTCTCCTAAATTTTAAAGTATGATTTACATCCCTAAGAATGTACATTCTGAGCGTTTTTTTAAAAATTAAAAAGCTAAAAAAAAAAAAAAAAAAAAAACAACCCCGCAAGATGCACCAATATGCCCATTTGAAGTCTTTTGAATAAATCCACTTTTTAGATGATTAAAATACCAAATCAAGTCCCTCTGGCTGAACCTTGTATGACCACCTACTCTGGGTAGATGTAATGAACTTGAGGTATTGGGGTACGACATCTGGCAAGGACTTGTGAATTACAATTTTCTTTTACAACTGAAAACCATATCCTGGTCAGGTCTCAGTGGGGTTTAATGCTTGTGTCAGAGCATGCAAGGTTTGTTTTGATCTGTTATGGGGTAACACACATAGCTTTCAGTTCACACTAATAACATCCCCGTGTCTGGTATACACCGATCCAGAGGCTACTAATTAAAGGCTGGAATTAACCAAGCACAGTTTCACTACAAAACATGTGAAACTGATTAAAACTTAAAAGTGACTGCTGATTCTCAATACAGGCAGAACTAAAGAATGTGGGGGTCTTGTGAGGTTACTTCAGCAAAAATTTTAAAGCACATTCAAGATGCTTTGGGTCTGCGTATTCAGCACACAGTGTGTTAACACAATAGAAAAATGTGCTAAACGTTGAAATTACTGAAACCAAGGCATGAAAAGGATTCAGCAGGGAAACAGACTGTTTCCCTCACCAGGGTGAACCCCTACTCTGAGTCTTTGGTCTAACAAACAATTCTATATGCAGTTGTTGGAATAATTACCTTACCATTTTCTCATCAAAGAACTGTTTGCTGATTTGGAAATGAAAGGGGGAGGAGGAACCAGAGGATGGTGACAGAGAGGAGGCGAGTAGCTAAGCTACATAAATCAGTATTAAAGACAGCAGCTTTATTTTGTTAAATATGGCTAATATACATACAGGAAAGTGCATATTTCGTGAGTGTACACTTTCTGAGTTTTCACACACTGGATTTATCCACATAGCAAGTACTCAGGTCAAGAAACCGAACATTCTCGGCACCCATACAGAGGGTTTTAAACTGAGCAATGCACCTTCACCCACAGCGGCACTTAAGTCTTTCTCTTTATCATGATTTGAAAGAACAGTGAATCCCTGAAGCTGGAAAGCAATAGGGAATGACAGTAGCCAGTGCTGAGTTCCCTCTGCTTGTGGTTTTAACAGGGTTCCTGGGTCCCACCATGGGATGTGTGATACTAATTGCTCAAGCTGGATCCAAGGAAGGCATGGAAGAGGAGGGAGACACTTCAGTTAAAGCTCTTTCTTTACGCATGCGCGTGTGCTCGGTTACTCAGTCACGTCCGGTTCTCTGTGACCTCCTGGACTGTAGCCTGCCAGGTTTCTCTGTCCATGGGATTCTTCAGGCAAGAATACTGGAGTGGGTTGCCATTGCCTTCGCAAAGGGATCTTCCCAACCCAGGAATCAAACTGATGTCACCTGCATTGGCCGGCGGATTCTTCACCACTCAACCATCTGGGAAGCACCTTTTCTTATGAAGCGCTCTCAGAACTGAGGTTTATAAAAGCTGGGAAAGCACTGTGGTTTAGGAGCTGAGGTCCCAGATTCTGAAATCAGAGATACCATCTCAGCTTACTTGAAGAAAGACCCAGTCCAAGTTATTTAATCTCTCTAAACCTCAGGGGCCTGATCAATAAAACAAAAATGTGCCTATTGCACTGAGTTTTTTTTTGTTTTTTACTTTTTGGCTGCATTCCAAGGCAAGTGGGATCTTAGTTGTCCGACCAGGGATGGAACCTGCACCCCCTGCATTAGAAGCTCGGAGTCTTAACCACTGAACCGCCAGGGAAGTCCCACTCTGAGTTATTGAGAGGACCAATTGAGAATCTCTACAGTTGCATGTGGACAGGCCTGAATGCAAAGAAGTAATCAAAAGATGGCACTCATCATTCTTATTATTACAATGCCTGAAAAACTGATCTATCCATTGGAGAAGAGACGTCCTGACTTTCCCCTCTGTTGGGGATCAGTTCACCCTCTGCATGTGGCTTTTGTTATCTCTTAGCCTGTTAGAACCAAATTCAAGACTAAAGAGTGAGTGACCCCTATTGGTAAAAGAACCAGTGTATTTCATTCCATCCTTTCCTGTCTGGACTTGCTAAATCTTTAAACAAATACCTCTTATACTGGGTTTTCAAATTCTGGTATGCATAAACGTCACTGGATTTCTGGGACACCATACCTAAATATTCTCTTTCAGTGGATCTGGGCAGGGCCCAGGAATCTGCATGTTAATCAGTATCCAGGCAATTCTGACATAGGTGGTCTCTGGGCCACCCTTTCAGAAACACAGCCCCTCTGAGTCTCAGGACCCCGGAGATTATAAAGAGCATCTGTTGAAGCAGAGGAACTTTCACTGATTCTATTTTCTACGCTGAGTAGACAGTATCCACAGTTGACACTCTCCAAACATTAAAGGAATTTTCCAAGGAATAAAAAGAAAATCTCCAAGTATGTGGGTTTCTGGCTTTCATTTCAGATAGATCATTTGCATATCATTAAAAGTTCTAAGCAGAAATGGGATGCTAATGCAATTTGTTGAGTCAAATCAATACAACTTTTAAAATTCATGGAAGCAAAAATAAGATTCCTGCTAATGTATAAATGTAACATTTTTCTCATTAAGTTTTTTTTTTATTCTTGAGCATATTTCTTGGCATCTGACAGTCTATTTTTTGGCATCTTCAATTCCTCTTCTTTTTTCTAAAAATAAGTCTATCGGCACCATAGCTTGAGACATTTTTATTAAAAATTTCATTTTTACCTATACACTTGAATAGTGAAGTTGCTCAGTCGTGTCCCACTCTTTGCGACCCTGTGGACTGTAGCCTACCAGGCTTCTCCGTCCATGGGATTCTCCAGGCAAGAATACTGGAGTGGGTTATCATTTCCTTCTCCAGGGGATCTTCCCGACCGAGGGATCGAACCCGGGTCTCCTGCATTGGAGGCAGACGCTTTAACCTCTGAGCCACCAGGGAAGCCCACATGATTTAATGTACACTGGATGAAGTGATGATGATGGTATACATCTCTCTCTTTCTCTCTCTCACACATATACACTTAGAGATGAAAACAATTTGATATTCTTAAGTCAGATTGCAGTCCAGATTAGAAATTTTGTTTTCTTTAGTTGCATTCAATAAGCATTTATATAGAACCTACCATGTGCCCAGTTCTATTAGGCAGGTTTGGTTATTTTCACAAGTTGATAGGGGAATGAAAAACCCATCATGGCAGAGTACAAGTTGGAATAAGGACAAGGTACCACTTTTCTCCACCAAAGAAGCCCTGGAGCACAGATCCTTCGACCCCAAAACATTTGACTTTGCTTTTATGGATCAGATCATTTTCATTTCCCTTCCTCCACACTCCACCCACAAATTCCTGCCCAGAGAGCACAGTTGTTGGAAAGTCTTCCCTCATACAGTTCTAGTCTACCCAACCCTGGCCCAGGTTGTCTAACACTGTCAAATTTGCCTGCCTTTCTAAGAGGATCTGAGCCAATTCATTTCTAATGAAGCATCTGGTGATGTGAAAAATGAAAGATGTGGGGCTAGATGAAAATATACCGACACCAGTACTTGTCCTCAGGAGAAGCAAGGATCATTCAGAGTGCCTTTTTGTGTGTGTGTGTGTTATCCCAATTTTCCAGAATCAAGGTACTATTTTCATAATTGGAAAAAGGAACTTAGAAATAGAATAAGGAAAGTGTATCTTAAACTGGGCTGTCCCACCATCAGAAAGTAGCATGGAGAGCTATTGTTACTGATGCTATTATGAGATATGCTCATCTGTATTTTAGATTCAAATACATATTTAGTTCAAAATGTAGTCACTTTGAAAAAGGACCCTCAACAGCATACACAATTGGCCTTTTTCTTGGATGTCAAGATTTCGGGCATGGGGAAGATTGAAGATGGTTTTGCTTTCTTCTTATTCCCCTCAAGTTCTGTAAAATAAGCATGAATGACTTTTGTAATTAGAAACATACCAATAAATGTTATTATTTTGAAAGACGATTTTAGATTTGCTGAAGCCCATGGATATTTGCATGCATGCTAAGTCGCTTCAGTCATGTCCAACTCTTTGCAACTCTATGGATTGGAGCTTGCCAGGCTCCTCTGCCCATGGGATTCTCCAGGCAAGAATACTGGAGTGGGTTACCATGCCCTCCTCTAGAGGCTCTTTCCAACCCAGGGATCGAACCCTCATCTCTTGAGTCTCCTGCGTTGGTAAGTGGGTTCTTTACCACTAGCGCCACCTGGTGTATTTAGGCTTTGACCAAATTTATTTCTACATGGGGGGAATTTGCTTAACTGCTTCCAGTGTGGTGGACAATTACTTAACATTCAATGAATTCATTTGCTTTAATGATTTTATAATCAGATATCTTATAAATATTGTTAATTGTTCTGCTGTGGGTATGAATTGAATCTAGGAAACTCCATAATTAAACAAAATTCAATCTCCTTTCAATATGGCCTTTTAAATAGGGAAGCATCAGATTTACAATGTGGGACTTGTGAAAATGTCTCATTACCTGGGATTATCATAATCCTGGAAATGACAAATTTTAAAATTTGTAGATTCATTTTAAGACCACAGAGAAGGCTGAAAGAAGGAGCCTATATTTATTGTGACCAGGTGTTCCTGGCCCTCTATCTTTAATAGCCGAGACCACATTGCTCTCTCCCCAGAGCACTGTTCAGGAAGGCATAAAAGATATGAACGTTGAAGAGGGCCTGGTAAACTCTTCACCCTAACTGCTCAAAGTGTACCTCGTTCTTGGGGTAGAACTTAGCAGCTTCCAACTAAAGGTGAGAAGTGCTGAGATTTCTGAAAACAGATGTTGCAGTCAGTAAACTCAGTGTATGTCTAAAACATCATCCCACTGGACCAGACAGGAGTATAAGAAATTGAATTCATTTGAACAAACAAATACGAGAAGGCAGACACAGAAGACAAATGACGGAATTGGCTTCTCCTACCCTCAGTCTGAGTGGACTCATCGTGGAAATCGTTTTTATTCTCATGTTTCCTCTTAGAGGCAATATTTAATATTGAAAAACAAGATTTAAGACATCTAATACTTTAAAATAAAACCAATCAGAGAAAGGAGAAAGATGCACACATCTGTCTGGTTTCATTTACAGGGTCCATGTTCGAAAGCCAAAAAAAGAGATTATATGCTTTAAATACAACCAAGGATGATTTTCTTCAGTGGAGCCATCACTGAAAAGAAAGCTTTCCTATTATTTTATCCTGGAAGCAACTTTTTTTTTTTTCCCATAAAGATTGAACTGATCTTTGAAAGTAATTATTTTAAGCATCAAAGCAATGAAATGTCCTCTAGCGAACAGCACATGGGCAGACCGTTCTCCAGCACTGAAACCCAGAGACCACAGTTGCCTTGCAAGGGTCTCCCATAAGTTGCACAGTCCTTTGAGCTAGGTAGGCCCTCTCTATGGTTCGGTTTGCACAGACTAGTACTTGAGTAGAAGTGGAACGTAGTAGTTAAGGGTTGGCATCACTGTGGAGCCAGATACTTGGGCTCTGATCCCAGCTCCCCTATTTACTCTCTCATGACCTTGGGTGGTTTATTTCAATTCTTTCTGCCTCTGATTCCCTGTCTGTAGATAAGGATAATAATATTACTCTATCATAATACTATTGTAAGGTGTCAATAAAGTTATTCCCCAGAAAGTTCTTAGAGCAATGCCTGCTGCTGCTGCTAAGTTGCTTCAGTCGTGTCCGACTCTGTGCGACCGCATAGACGGCCACCTAGCAGGCTCCCCTGTCCCTGGGATTCTCCAGGCAAGAACACTGGAGTGGGTTGCCATTTCCTTCTCCAATGCATGAAAGTGAAAAGTGAAAGTGAAGTCACTCAGTCGCTCAGTCGTGTCCAACTCTTAGCGACCTCATGGACTGCAGCCCACCAGGCTCCTCTGTCCATGGGATTTTCCAGGCAAGAGTACTGGAGTGGGGTGCCATTAACACACTGAATTGGAAGTATTAACTGGATTCCCAAATACAGTCAGTGTGAAACTACTCTATAAGAGAGAAGTCAAGAAGGGAGAAAGAAGAATTGCCAAATAGTATTGTCAGCATTGTTTTTGAAAAATTAGAAACTATATGCAAGTGCTTTCATGGTTCTGAGTTATGCTACAGTTGGGTGTTTCTTTTCTCTTACGTCTGGGTGAAAGTCTCCAGGAAATATGAGGGGAGACTACTATATTATCATCTAAACTTTGCCATAAACAAAAACCAGTCTCCCACAAGACTGAGATTGAGTTTTTAACGAAACGGCAGTCACTTGTGAAACATTTTCACCTATAAAAGTAATGGTCCAAACCTGTTCTCAGTTTCACTTAGAACCCATTGTGTTAAGAAGTGAATCTCTTGGGGGAGCAAACATCAATTGCATGCTTGTAGAACAAGCATTTTTTAATCACACACAGCCAGTAGAAAATGGTACAGAAGAATGAGGAAGTTATCTAATGAACGGGAAGCACAATGACGAATCCAATTCAACAGATTTCTCAAAGGCCTTTCCAGCAGCTCTCACAGCAGCCAAATGAAGGGGAAGGTAACAGTGGATTATTACCTTTCACTCAACACTTCTCTCTCTGCCAAGAATTTTTTAAATGTCACAGGAATATAATTCACATGCTTCACAGATTGTGAACAATTTTCTCTAAACCTCCACCATGTATGTATCCAGCAGCACCCAAACTCCACATCATCTGAGCATGACAGCAAATGGCCAGCACACCAACAGTCTCACCATTCAAATGCACTGGGGGTCTGGAGGAGAGGGCTCCAGGTGGCTCTTGCCCACAGAGGAAGTAAACCCAACACTGCTGGGGATGAGGCACGGCGAGCATAAAGGCAGCTCTGCAAAAATATTTGAAAAGCTGGGAGCCATAACAGAGAGACTCCCACTGATGCTCATTTTACCAGCTTCACTGGTTGTAGATAAGGAATGGTACTCTCAGGCATCACAGTGCCCATCATTCACAAGCTATGAACTCGTGAGAGTCAGGACCACCTCTTTTTAATCTTAAAACCCTGGATGGCCAGAGTTGAGTTTGACATGGCTCCTGACACATCAAAATAAAGAAGATCCCTAACGTGGCTACAAATATTCATGAAGCAGCTATTGTATGTCAGGCCTGGAAGCATCAACAAAGACTTCACTGTCAGGGTTTTAAACTGAGATCTGAATAGAAACTATGGAATATGAATGGAAATTTCCCTGGAGATGGGGATTGGAGAGGTAATAGGTAAAAATGTTCCCAGCCACGGAACAGCACTTGACAGCAAGCGTAAATGCCATGAGGCAGGAAGGAGCTGGATATGGTAGGGGTATTTGTTTTAATTATTAAATAATCAAGACATCATGGGTTGGCAACAGAGGAGTATCTTTCTAGAAACTGCCATATACATTGAGCGCTAGAAAATGGGATACTGCAAGACAGATCAAGAAAAGTATTCAAACCCTAAACCATCACACCACTCGCCATGGTGTAGGCAATTCTTTGAAACTATTTGGTCTGGGAGCACCTCCTGCAGAATTTGTGAGTCTACCAAGAACAGCCTATTGCTTCTCTCAGGCACTGCCCCATCTCCCACCACACAGAATGAAAGAGAGAGTCCTACAGAAGAGCGTCTTCCAAAACCTTCATCTGATGCTCATTCAGGTCTCCCAGCAAAGCAAAGCAGGGTGGCAGCCGGCCCCACCGCATTTCCATTTTCTTCCCCCACACACTTCCTTCCCTAACTGCCTCCACCCACATCTCACTTAGACTTATGCAACTGCCAAAGCAAACAGAGATGCCTTAGAGAGAAAAAAAAAAAAAAAAAGAAGAGGAAGAATAAGAAGGGGGAAAATAAATCCCTTCAGGATTTTTTGCACTTTGGGATTCACACAGCAAAACTATCTGAATGCCAACCTGACTCCTGTAGCTTTTCAAAGCACACAACAACCCGGTCACCCAGCTTAAGTGGTATAAAAAGTAGACCCACCAACTGATTGCATTCACAGTGTGTGGTCCAGAAAACCAATCCATTTGGAGGACAAAGCCCACACCTCTTCTCTGCAAGTTCATTAGGTTTCCTCACTTATTGTTTTCTCCAGGTAATGCCTGCAACCTAAGTAGGATCAGTAAAGTAAGTAGCCCCTGATAAAGTACAGGAAACATGGATGGGAGGGAGAAGATGGAGAGAGATGGGGTGGCAGGGAACTGGGGGAGGGGGAACCTCCTTGATCCTAGGACCCAAGGGAAAGTGTGATCAGAGCCTTCAGATGCGAGTCCTCTCAATGGTATGGATAGCAGAGAGCCAAAAGTGACCAAATTGTTACACATAAATTAATAGAAAACTCAATCTCAGGTTACTCAACACTCTTCATTTTGAACCCATAGAGGCTTCCGACTAAAACACTCCCAATCTAATATGGAAATAGGGTAAGTGCCACCCAGCACACATGGGTTTTCCAATAATCTCAAATCTATTTCTAGAGGCTGGGTGGGTATTTCATCTTGCCCACTTCTCTGCACAGAATCACTCAGTGTTTATGACTGGCTTTTAAAGGGAAATTCAGAACAAGCTATGCACTGTTTAAGCTTAGCCTTAGTTCTGTTTTGAGTTTCAAAGCAATCTCATTGTTCTTACCAAACAAAAAAGTTTTGACTTGAGCAAAATAAATAAGGGTTACCTGAAAGGAAAAATAGATACCAGCTACAGAGCAAATTTTCTTCAGAAGATGTCCTCTCTGTCCATAGTTCTTTTTTTATTATTATTATTTATTTGACTGCACAGGGTCTTAGTTGCAGCATGTGGGCTCTAGTTCCCTGTCCAGGGATCCAACCCAGGCCCCCTGCAGTGAGAGCTCAGAATCTTAACCACTGGACAACAAGGGAAGTCCCTGTGTGTAGTTGTTAAAGGAGGAAAAGGCAAAGCCTGTTGGGTAACGGTTCCTTTTCGTTTCATCCTCTCCTGAGTTTCCACAAGAGATAGAGCCAAGTTGCTGGGTTGTCCAACTTCAGAGCACCTAGTTTTTGTAAACCGCAGTGTGGATGGCACAATGTGGAAGAGCTGTCCCAAAGGTCTATCAAGGCGAGGGGTTGCAGAACATTCTAGAACATTAGCTGGATATGCCTAGGCTTCCACACTTAACCAGTGCTTCTCCTCACCCCTCTCCAAAATCATTTTTTCTGTTACCGTTCCACGTGGGGAAGATCCTCTGGAGAAGGAAATGGCAACCCACTCCAGTATTCTTGCCTGGGAAATCCCATGGACAGAAGAGCCTGGTGAGCGACAGTCCATGGGGTAGCAAAGAGCCAGACACGACTGAGCAACTAAACAAGGTAAACAAGGTATGTGGGGGAGGAAAATGGGGGACTAGGAGAAGCAGGGCCAAGTGAAAAATGGGTTCATTAGAAACACACATTCAGCTAACCTGCTGAGCCACGATGGCCCTGGAGAAGCCTAAAATCCATTCCTTCTTTGCCTCTCCTTCAAATGAAGAATTTCCCTCGGAGTGCCATTTCAGCCACCCTCCCTGTGAACATTCCGTAAAGATTCACATGACCCTCAGAGCAGGTAGCTTGTTTCACAGTTGAGACCTTGAGTTTCTAGTGTCAACGGGTTGGCCAAAAACTTCATTTGGGTTTCTCCAAAAGGCGTTATGGAATAGTTTCCTATCTCTCCTAAGTTTTTGCTCTTCAAAGAGGGACATCTCTAGGCAGCAGCTCAACTTCTACTGATAAGGTTAACCTGACCTTAGTAATACAGGGGAAAAGTGAAAGTGAAGTCCTTCAGTCGTGTCCGACTCTTTGCAACCCCATGGACTGTAGCCCACCAGGCTCCTCCATCCATGGAATTTTCCAGGCAAGAGTACTGGAGTGGGTTGCCATTTCCTTCTCCAGAGGATCTTCCTGACCCAGGGATCGAACCCTGGTCTCCCAAAATTGCAGGCAGATGCTTTACCATCTGAGCCACCAGGGAAGTCTGATATAGGGGGAATTGAACTTAAAGAGTTCAAACTAAACAGGATAAGGTAAGGTGCTTGGAAAGCTAATGGCTTGGCTTTTGGATGTTTAGTTCTCAGGCTATCCTCGCAGGAGTATCAGACTTCCAGGACACTTAATATGCTAGTGAAGGCCCACTGCCTTGGCAATGGGCTGTTTACTATACAGGGAACCAGAGAAAAACAATTTTCCCCGGAAGCATCGAAGGATGCAAAGATGCATTTAATAATGATATTCGATGGAGGTGGAGAAAGAGCTTTTTTTTTTTTTTTTTTTTCCCTAGGAGAACTTTCTTCAGCACTACAAAATTAAAGGATTTTCTAACCCTGTCTTCTTTTCGTCTTTCCCAGAGGAGGAAATTGTAAAGGCTGGCCCTTAAAAATAATATAGTAAAATCTAACTTTATTCCCCTAATCTCTTAATAATGCTGCAGCTGGCCATGATCTATTTAGCATAACACAAAAATAATGTATTTGTACCAAGCAATTTTGAAATGCTTTAAAACAGTGAAAGCTATTTGTTTGATTGATTAAGTTAAAGTGTTTACATAAAAGTGTCATATAGATATTTTGACATCAGTCATACAACACCACATCTGGTACTCCTAATTAAATTGTGTGAGAAAAGACGATATTTTTTATTCAGTCACAACAATATGGCTAACGGGAAGTACAACTGTATTCGTCATGCCCAGAGTCTGGGATCTGCAGTATGGCATGTGGCTGCGAAAAGCCCCAGATTTGGATTTTGCAAAGCTTTCCTAGCCTCCAACACATGTTTTGCCTGAACAAAGACTAAGAAACTGGGCCCCACCTCTGTGAGTCAACGGTTATTATTTTTTCTCCTTTGATTTAAACCTCTCCAGGCACCATCAGTGAACTAAAATGTAATGAGAATTAGAATAAAGTTATCTTAAGGAATTGGTGCTCAGAGCCCAGGTAAGGCGCTTTGTTTTGTTAAGCTTTATTCCTGCTGATTAGGAAATAAACCCAAGAAACTTTAATGGGGGGACAGGGGAGCGAAACCCTATTATTCATTTAGAGCAGGAGTTCATTTGTATCTATGCTGAAGGGTGGAACCTGTACCTACCTTAAAAATGGTCTGCGCCTTACTGAAGCACTTGATTTAAACCACTGATATTTTTCTTCCTTCCAAAATTAAGATGAAATATTTTAAATATAACAAATAAAAGACAAAATGGCTTGGCTTGTTAAAGCATGCTTACTTTACTTTTAATATACAAATAATACTTCAAATCCTCTTCTTATTTTTTTAAGTTAAATTATGTCCACCCCATGTGCAGATTCAATTTACTGACTAAGTATACAACCAAATCTAGCCTCCCTGGGAACCATCCATTTGCTTAAGAAGGTGGAGGAGACACTGCTGTATTTTCTTAAAGAGATTCCTGGCATTTTTTTCCTCCTTCGTTTCGCCTTAAAGACTACCTTGAGAAATGTTGCCCAGCAGTAAAAGGAAAATGAGTTCAAGCTTCAAAATCAGGAAATTTGGGTAGTAAAAATGTAAGTTATAAAGTCAACATTGATCGGAAAATAAATCGAGCTCTTTTAAATAAGTTAAGTGTCAGCCCTAAGAAGTAAGCCCATCCGACTTCCTATAGAATTATTCATCCTTCCTCAGGCAAACGCCGCCTCCAAAAGGCTCTTAAGCTGCAAAAGGAGACATTGGGCCAAGATGGTAAAGTATTTGAATACGCATATGGGATATGCACTTATTTACCATGTACCATGTTCAATTAAAAAAAAATAAACGTGAAGGCAGGAGCCATGAACAAATAGAAGGCACGGTTTCCTGTAATTGCAAGGAGGCTTAGGTAATGCTCTATGCGGTGTTTGATTTAAAATGTTAAAATATTAACAGAAGTTTTCTATAGCAGAGTGTTCCTATCACAGTGAAATGACTCATAAGAATGCTAAATTCAAACCAGATGGGCACAAACATTAACTAAAAAAAAAAAAAAAAAAACTCAGATTTTTTTAGGGGTCAGCATGGGTCTTCATAAAAATGAAGACCTTGTCTGGGTTAGTGAAAAATGAACTTTCAGTGATAAAAAAGAAAACAAGGGAAAATATTAGTGACTTTATTTTAATTAAACAAGCCACCGTCAATTAGAAGAACTAACATTTACAAAACTTTACATTGCCATTTTAATTTGAAAAAGATGACTATGGTTAATCATGAGACTTCAGATAAACAGGGACTTTAATGTCTCCTGTAGAGCCCAAGTCAGGGACACATGAGTTCAGCTGTGTGCCATGCTAATACCGGACAAAAATCTCTCTGCTTCCCACCAAGAAGTCACCCTCATTGAAGATTCGTGTGGTATAGAAACCTCCAACCGTCTGCCCACGGCATGATGCCAACCTGTGCTCTTCTTTCAGCAGACCACAAAGGAAAATTCTCATTGCCGGGTCAGACACCCCACCAAACCTCTTCTGCTCTCTTGTTGAAAAATATGTTCCCTTGCATTTCTTCCTTTTTGTTTTTTTCCTCCAGAGCTTTTTACCATTTGCAGATTGTCTGCAACATGTGCTATGTTTAAATGTGTACATACCCTACAAGAAGAAAAATATGTGGGCTCAGAATTAATATTGTTTTTGACTTATAGGGAAATTCCAGTTGTGTTTAACTTGGACTGTGGGATCCAGGAACTTTACTGAGAGGAGAAACGAATGTGTTTTGAGCAAAAAAATGTGTATGGGGAGTTCCCTACTGTTTTGTTGCTGGAATCTTGGACAACACAGGGAAAAATGACAAGCACATAATTTAGTCTGGCAGCCATACCACTTTGTGCTGGGAGCCTGTCAGTTCTTACTAGCTGAGTAAGGGCTGGGCTGCTTTGGTGCAAGGATGAGAGACCTCCCAGGAACAAGTAGGTACTTCAGGAAATGGTGTTTCTCATTCAGTAGGTGGCCTTTCCTCTCCGGGTCTGTGTGAATCGATGCCCCGCGTGGTGTTGGGGGCACTGTGCTACACTGAGCTGTTTACCCTTTGGATGAAACCTAAAACCACAGACCTAACCATTTGTGGTCACCAGAGATCTTATGGCAGACTTTCTAAGAGCAGTTGTGTTAACTCTGGAATCCTGGCTGCAGTCCAACTAAAGTAATTACATTCTGCCTCCCGAAAATTCCCCCTGCAGTTTCAATTGAATATGATAGTCTCAACCCTCCACCTCCACGGCATGGCTGGGCATGGTGGTTAGCATTCTGGGGAGGTGCAGCCTGTAATTCCCTGCTGGAAGAAGTGATTCCCAGGTCCTCACCAAGGTGTGATGACGCTTAATGAATTAGCGCTCATAAAAGCATGTGGAGAACCTAGTGTAAAAGTGATTCTAATACGCAAAGGGGCAGGAATGGTCACGTGCCCATTTGTCTGTAAGAGCTAGCGGTCAGTGCGCTATTAGACTCCTTTAATGGACATGGTTTGGGTGGACTCCGGGAGTTGGTGATGGACAGGGAGGCCTGGCGTGCTGCGCTTCATGGGGTTGCAAAGAGTCGGACATGACTGAGCGACTGAACTGAACTGAATGGAAGTACAGATTCAGGACAGGAGCGACAGAGTCCCCCTGCCCTCTGACCTAAAAATATCATAACTGGGCCAGTATATTCAATTCTGGAGATGCATATAAGAGAGGCACCTTATCTAAGTGTAGCAAGTCTTCAGAGGCCACCAGAATGAAGGGTCTAGAAATGATATTGCAATGTACCTAAAAGAATAGGAGATGTTTAACCAAACCAAAAAAAAAAAAAAAGAGGGAGAATGGAAGGGAGAGAGGAAGGAAGGGAGGGATAAAGGTAGAATTGATATTCAAAGTGCAAAAGGCACTTCCCTGGTAGCTTGCGCAGTAAAGAATCTGCCTTTGATGCAGGAGGCCGGGGTTCCATTCCTGGGTCAGGAAGATCCCCTGGAGAAGGGAATGGCAATCCACTCCAGTATTCTTGCCTGGAGAATCCCATGGACGGAGAAGCATGGTGGGCTACAGTCCAGGCAGTCGCAAAGAGTTGGACACGACTGAATGACTAACACATACACATGGCCCCACAGAACAGAACCAGGGCCAGTGGCTTCTCACAGAGAAGCGGAAAAAAGCCTTTCCTCCCAGCCCGAGCCTAGAATATCTTTTCCCACTACCTGTGGGCATCAATTCATCTCTTACTCATTCAACAACACTAAATATATAGATCTGTTGCCAGATGAAATTCATTCCACCAAAAATTCATCGAACACCAAATTCACTCAGTACTTAGAATCTGTAGTACTAATTTGGCCCTTATCATGGGCTTTCAATGGATGTCTTATTCATTCTAACTATCTTTCCTCATCAGTGTGTCTCTTATTCATTCTAACTATCTTTCCTCATCATTGTGTCTCTTATTCATTCTAACTATCTTTCCTCATCAGTGTGTCTCTAAGATTAATCACAGCAAGAAGCTTGGGATCAGTATATTTCTCCAATCTATAGCAGTGGTAAACGAAGTACATTCAGCCTAGTTCTTCACAATAGCTACTTATTATGAGACTATGACATGTGTACTAGGTATATATACAGGGATGAATAAGCAAACCAACCATCAAGGGTGAACTCCAACTGTATGACATAAATGATTTTTTAAATAAAGAAAGAAAAGAAAGAAAAAACATCGACTGGAAGGTTCAGGAAAGGTTTTCAGGACGAGGTGGACTTTGATATAGCCCTTGACAAAAAGATGCCTTTTTAATAGGCCAAAGTGTCAGAGGGAAGTTTGTCAGACATTTTAACAGGGAAACTACCTTAAAAGCAAGGACCAGAAGTGAGAAAACATGGGTTGGTTTCCTGGAACTAAGATGTTTCTTGAAACAGGATGTGAGTGAAGGGAGAAGCAGGAAACAAAAGGAAAGGCTAGTTGGAAGCATATTTTGGATCCATCCATCCAGTGCTCAGTCGTGTCCAACCTTTGCAACCTCATGGGCTGTAACTCAGCAGGCTTCTCTGTCCATGGGATTTTTCAGGCAAGAACAACCCTCCTCCAAAGAATCTTCCTAATCCAGGGATTGAACCTGTGTCTCCTGCATTGCAGGTGGATTCTTTACCACTTGAGCCACCAGGGAAGCCTCTGTATTTTGGAACACCATAAGAAATTATTCAGCTCAGTAAATAACATTGGGCTATTGAGGATTTTAACTTTGTTTTCATGGGGGAAATATTAAGATGAGACTTATGCTTTAAGGTATTGATATGATAGAGCTGTGTGAGATGGATTTCAGGGCTGAAGGCTGAAGTCTAAGCCAAGGTAATTACAGACCTAAGTGGGCTATGGTGTAGAAGGTGTGGGGTAGGGGAGGAGCAAAGGAGATGAAGAAGATTGATTTCACAGAACTTTAACAAGCTTGCTATGCAGATATGAAAGGAGATCTCTAGGTTTGAAATTAGATGTTTGCTTTTTACAACAGAAATAAAGAAATCAGAAGGACCTGATTTGCATAGGGAAATGATTAGTTTTCCACATATTAAGTTCAAGAACCTATACTGAATTCAGGTGAAGATTCCTAGCATGTAGTTGAAAAGGCAATACTAAGCCCAAAGGAAAATGGCACAGTGAGACAGATAGACAGACAAACAGAAATAAAGATATGGCCTCTATCCACATGCAGGAGTGGCCAAGTCACAGACTTACAGAAAAGAAGAATCCTCAAAAATGAGAGATGATCAGCCAGGTCAATACTGAGGTCAGATATGAAAACATGGCATATGACTTGATGATTAGAAGGTCACCAGTGACCTTTAAGAGTAGATTTCAGAGATAAGTGAAAGTGCAACATTTCAGGAGAAAGTAGAAATGTCTTTGGGGCTTATATGGGGAGTTGTCTTCCCTGGTGGCTCAGACAGTAAAGAATCCACCTGCAATGCAGGAAACCTGGGTTCGATCCCTGGGTCAGGAAGAACCCCTCGAGGAAGGCATGGCAATGCACTCCAGTATGCTTGCCTGGAGAATCCCATGGACAGAGGAGCCTGGTGGGCTCCAGTCCAAAGGGTTGAAAAGAGTGGGACACGACTGAAGTGGCATAGCATGCATGCACCATAAAGCATATGATAAAAGTGATCAACAAGAGATGGATTTTAAAATCCTGAGCATAGTGAGTGG
The DNA here is from genome assembly GCF_002263795.3 of Bos taurus. Lineage (NCBI taxonomy): Eukaryota > Metazoa > Chordata > Mammalia > Artiodactyla > Bovidae > Bos > Bos taurus. The sequence goes on along the minus strand of NC_037332.1, from coordinate 47,714,397 downwards.
CCTTTGGAAGTTATCCAAAAGACGCTGGACCTACCAAAAACAAAACAAAACACAAATGTAAAACACTGGCTAATGGTTTTCTTAGCAGTGCACTTCATCCTGTTAGTTCACTGAGAAGACAAGTAAGGGTTGATCTAGGTGTGGATCTGGTTATCTGGGAACCAAGAAGTACTGGTTGATAGCAGGTGCAATGTGAAATTAACTCCCAAGGATGAAATCTAACGAGGCTGGTGGTGAGTCTGGTCACATGATCAAGTTAAGTAGCATTAAGAAGAGGAAATCAGCAGACACATTCTCAGACATCTGCCCAGCACCCTGGGAAGCAGTAGGGGTACAGACGTGGAGATGCATATATCTCTGAGGGAGTGTTCCAAGTGGAAGAGCGGCAAACACTTGCACTGAGGATTATGTACAAGAACGATGATCAAACTCAGACTCCACCACTTATTAGCCATGTCATCCTTAGTGAGTAACTCAACTTACTAGTTATATTATTCTAAACAAGTAGCTTAACTTCTAAGCCTCAGTTTCCTAATCTGTAAAATGGGAGTGGCAACTTACCTCACAGGGTTGTTATGAGAATATCCATGTGCTTGGCTTAGAGTAAGTACCAAATGAAATTAATTTCATCAACTTGCCATGTTCTTTTTAACTTGCTCCAGTTTCAGCACCCTTCTGATCTATCCCTTCCCCTCGGTTCTAGGTGACTCCATGGTGACTTACCAACCTCACCCTCTGTGAAGTCCACTCCCATCTCTAACAAGCTAATGGTGTGATGCATCCTGGGGAATACATTAAGGATTATGAACCTCAGACCTACCAATTCTTGTTGAATTTCCCAGCCCTTTATCTCTGTCCTTCCAACCCCAGCAGAAGCTCAGATTAACAGCTGAGGGACCATACCTAAACTGGGATGGGGGAAGTGGATTTTCTCTCTAGTCGCTGGGCTTGGCTCCAAGATTTCTCTTTCCTCAGTGGAACACCTTAGGTATGAATCATTGCTCAGGACCATTTCCTCAGGGAAGTTGGTGAGGAAAGAACATGAGTAGCAAGCCCCTTAGAGCTGGCTATTGCCTAAGAATGGGAGAGGAGGAAGAGATCCATGTGTGGCAAGGGATCTGGGTCCCTCCACTTTATGCTTCTCCTGGGCTCAGAGACTTTTCCTTTGCAAACAGTGCCATCTACACATCGGGAGGGTAAGAATTTAGCTCACTACTTTATTTGAGGAGACCACGGTGTATTTTGCCTTAAGGATAAGTTCCCTATTTTGTCAACTTCACAATCTCTGCTTCACTTTCAATGCCAGTTTTTTTCATTATCAAATGAAAAAAATTTTTTTAATTGAATGAAATCAAACTTTTCTATTTTTTAGCATCAATCATAACTTGTCCCAATGATTTGGCAAATTATTCTCTCTAAATTCTAGGAAATTGTCTTTTTTTCTGGAGATTATAGATAGCCCAAAGATACAACAATGTTTTATCAAGAGAAGACAGGGTGGTTGATGTAGAATAAAGGTCCTTCAAAGACGGTTCAAGGCCAGGAAGAAAGATAACCCAAAGTTGCATTCTTTCTTATACCTATGCTTAAACAAGGCCAGCAGTAAACTTCCTCTTAGAGAGACGTGGGCAGGCTGGAAGGTCCCCTTATACTAACACCTTCACTTCACAGGCGAGAAGCATTAAAACTGAAATAAATTTTCTTAAGCTTCTTTATTAAAAATAGATATGTAGGGAAAGATTAGATATAAGACAACTTGTGTCATCCTAAGGGGTTACTTCATTGAACCTGTGTTTTGTTGATCTACTAACTACAAATACAAACACAAGAAGGACCAGTATACACTGAGTCCTTGAACATGCAAAAGTATTTAATGACAATGAAAGGAGGATCTATCGCAAACTCGTTTCATGTGTCATATCTCATTTCAGCCTCTTAGTATCCCTCTGAGAACAGTATGATCATTTATTTGCCTACAGTCACAAACTTAAAATGTTAAGTGAAATATATCTGGCTTCTAACTAAGCCCAATGTTTGTTTGTTTGTTGCTTTCCCATCAGTCCTGGCTTTACATGTTAAAATTCCATTTATAATTTCATTTTAGGAATAGCTCACACCTTGAACCATGTAAGGGTCTTCACATGGCTTATCGTCAAAGAGCCATTACTTTTAACTTTTCTCATCTCTTCCCATCTGGGTACCACCAAATCATTCCCCAAAGGGATCTACAAATCAGATCCAGGAGTGAGGAAAAGTGGACAGAGGGGAACTCCCTCAATCTCACATTCCCCTACCAGACCAGGGTTCTACCTTTACCTAGTTGGCCAAGGCAAAGATCATTTATCCTACTCCAAAAGAAGGTGAAACTTTTCATTCAAAAACCAGCTAAGTGTATCTTCTGGTATCTTTGAAAAAGAAGCGCAACCCAGAAATTGTCTAAGGTTTTCAGCTTCATTGGAGGCTGTCTTTTTAGTTGAGAGCACAAAAGCAATGACAAAGAATGTCTTCTTCAAGGTGGCACAAATTGTTTTTAATGAAAATATACATCACAATATCCTCTGTAATTAGTACTTACTCATTCTTCAACAAATACTTCTTGAGTACTGTTTATGGATTAGACCCTATCAAACTTGCAATTTTGTCTCATAATTGAGATCTGAAATAAGCCACGATGTAAGAATTCATCCCTCTCTAACTAGAAATGTAATCCTAGCATTAAGGTGTATGTTTTCATCCAGTATAGCAAATCGTTAGTCAGCCTTTTCATAAAAAAAGAAAAAAGGGATAAATTTTATTGTGGAAGTTGCTGCTGCTGCTAAGTCGCTTCAGTCGTGTCCGACTCTGTGCGACCCCATAGACGGCAGCCCACCAGGCTCCCCCATCCCTGGGATTCTCCAGGCAAGAACACTGGAGTGGGTTGCCATTTCCTCCTCCAATGCATGAAAGTGAAAATTGAAAGTGAAGTCGCTCAGTTGTGTCCAACTCCTAGCTACATGTGTTGATACTAGTTGAAGGAAGAGCATAAACTTCTAACTAGATAACAATGTTCCAAGCATTTCTTGCTTCCTACATAAACATATATCTGGCCTCAAATATACAAACATGATCTTCCCACAGATTTCTGGCTTTTCAGAGAAGGAAGCATGAAACAAGAAGGTCTCACCTCATGGTCTCTTTGTTTCCCAGCTAACATTCGGTAATGGGATCCTTTCTGATTTATTTTATTGGAAGCCCAATCAACTGCCCTCTAATGACGTATATCTTTAAAACATAAAATACAAAAAATATTTTCACATTACTGCCTTAGATATAAAGAGCATCTTTCTTAGAAAAAGTAAGGGGTTTCTGACAGAGAAAGTGAAACTCCAACTATTAATTATTAATTAATTCACCCAATAGGACAGATGGTTTCTAAAAGACAAAAGTAAAAATCAGACACTGTTGTTGGAACTGTTACAACTATTTTGAAAGTGAAAGTGTTAGTCGCTCAGTTGTGTCTGACTCTGCAACCCCATGGACTGTTGAAGCCCACCAGGCTTCTCTGTTCATGGAATTCTCAAGGCAAGAATACTGGAGTGGGTTGCCATTCCCTTCTCTGGGACGACTATTTTGGTTCACAGCAATTGTGATCATACAAATGTGCAAAGTACAAATACCAGAATGTTCATTGGTGTTAGAGAAAAGCTAGAAATGAGAAACTGTCTGAGTGCGTTTTCACAGGGAAGTGGTTAAATAAATTAGGATACATCTACAAAGTGGAAAATCAAGAGTTGCTTTAAAAAGAATGATTTAGGTCAAGGTGGGCTGATACGGAATGACCGACCATAATATATAAGCTCCTTCCATTACAAGTTTAGTGTGCAGTATACCAGGCTGCCCATGTCAGTAAGGGTTTGACTTCAGGAAAGCAGAAGCCATGCTATGTATTTTAAGAGAAAGGGCTTTCATAGAGTGAAATGGAGGCTTACACAACTGTTGGAGGGGCTAGGGCGTGGGTCAGGGAGGCTATCACTGAAGATCTCAGTGTGCAGCATTATTGGTGACCTCAGCCAGCACTAAAGCAAATGCTTTTCCAAAAGCCACTCCAACTGCATCAACGCTTAGAGTCCCAAAGCACACAATACGCAGGGGCTCACCTGGGAGCCGCTGTGAACCATTCATGTGTCCTCTGCGCCCAGGTTTGCCTGAAACTACCTGTGGAGAATAATGGCCTTTCCCGCCTGTCTCCCTTCCAGACCTCACCCGTGGGGCTCACACTGACAGACTCAAGTCTAGAACAAATGGAGAAAGGAGTTCTGGAAAATGTGTACAGAGCAGACCAGGGAGGGGACGGCAAAGATGTGGGTTTGACTGTAGACAGCCCTTCATTCCGCCTTTTACAATAGGAGCTGGCATACAAATCCTTTGACTAGTGGTCACAGGCATAACTGAAATACAATGTTACAACAAAAAAAGTTAATTTATATACAGTTTCTCTGAAACAATATCTTTAGGACATGTACCCAGTTTTCTCATGAAGGGAGATGTCACATCTCATAGTCAGAATTGAGAAGTCCAGAAAAACTTCTGAGTTTCAAAAACTTTCATAACCTTTTCCAGAGTCCTAACAGTAGATAGAAGAATCTATAGAAAAGTCAAACTTTCTGTATAGATATGGAAATAAAACCTGTCCACTGCTCATTTGGGCAAGAATCTGCCTGCAAAGCAGGAGACCCGGGTTCAGTCTCTGGGCTGGGAAGATCCCCTGGAGAAGGTAATGGCAACCCACTCCAGTATTCTTGCCTGAAGAATTCCATGGACAGAGGAGCTTGGCTACAGTCCATGGGGTCGCAAAGAGTCGGACACGACTGGAAGACTAACATTTCACTTCACTTTACGAACGATGTTTTCCTGCCATCGTCTAGTCCGTAAGGTAAGTGGTATTAGCCTCATTTCACAGACGGGGAAAATCAAGGGTGAGAACTTCCTCTACATCACACTACAGCTATTTTACAGAGCCTAGAACTGAACTCTGACACATCCTGAAATCCATGCTCTAAACCATTCTTTCTGAAGGGGAAAAATAATGTAAATCAAAAACTCTAAAAATTATGTTTTTTATGAAACGATTTAGGGAGCTGGGGCAGAGGGAGAAAAATGCCTCTTACTTGAGTTGAGGCACATATTTAATAATTCCTGGGTTTAAAGTAAAATATTTTATGCTTTTAAAAGTTTTCTAAGATATCTGAGCTATTGTTATTTAGGTGTCTATATTGCCATGAAGGAGATAAGCCCTGGGATTTCTTTGGAAGGAATGATGCTAAAGCTGAAACTCCAGTACTTTGGCCACCTCATGCGAAGAGTTGACTCATTGGAAAAGACTCTGATGCTGGGAGGGTTTGGGGGCAGGAGGAGAAGGGGACGACAGAGGATGAGATGGCTGGATGGCATCACTGACTCGATGGACGTGAGTTTGAGTGAACTCCGGGAGTTGGTGATGGACAGGGAGGCCTGGCGTGCTGCGATTCATGGGGTCGCAAAGAGTCGGACACGAATGAGCAACTGAACTGAACTGAACTGATTGCCAGTGGCAGCTAGTCACCCCATAAAAGACAGACAGAATTCATAGTGCAGAAGAATTAAACTAATTTTTTCCTTAGCAACAAAGAAACAGAACTTCTCTAAATGCTTAAGCAATTATAAATAACAATTATAAATGTGGGCTCTGAAATTTCAAAAACAATCACAAACATGGACATTAAAGTCACTCAATTAAATATGATCATGCTGATAAGATTAAATTGTATAACAGAATAGTCCCTAGATGAGAAAAGACTTTCACTTACTGTACAGATTTGACTTACCCATTGAAACAATGACTTTATCTCTGCCCTGAGACAGTAAATTTATACTCAGTGGGGGACTTGCCTGGCCATCCAGTGGTTAAGACTCTGCACTTCCATTACAGGAAACACCAGTTTGATCCCTGGTCAGGGAACTAAGATCCCACAAGCCGTAGGCATAGCAAAAAAAAAAAAAGAAAAAGTTGGGTAAAATCTTTAAATTAAAAAAAAATACTGACTTAAAAAATAGTAATAATAATAAAAACCCAGTGGAATGAACAAGAAGGAAGAGAAGAGAAGCCCTTGGGAAGAGAGAGGTAGAGGGGCTTCTAAGCAGAGTATAACAGTGTAAATTATTAAGGAAAAAAAATAGATGAGGATGAGATGGTTGGATGACATCACTGACTCACGTCAATGGACATGAGTTTGAGTAAAAGCCGGGAGTTGGTGATGGACAGGGAGACCTGGCATGCTGCGGTCCATGGGGTTGCAAAGCGTTGGACACGACTAAGTGACTGAACTGAACTGAGCATCTTTTTGCCCATCACCGTCCCTGAGAGAGAAATCTGTATTACATCTCTTAGTCACCTGACCTTATAATACTGACTCCCCAACACCACTACCACTAGCCTTCACTCCGACTGGGGAGTAGGTAGGAGTTTCTATAGATAATTCACACTGAAGATTAAACTGGGTAGCTCTCGGGGTGAACCTGATGGAGCTGAGACCTTAGGGGAGTCGGAATTTCTCTGAGACTGTAGAAGAGATGCAGGACAAAGTGACAGAGGCAATAGCTTCCCTTTATATAGAAGGATGGCTATGAGATGCTGAGTCTGTGGTTCGGGGGTAGGGGGGATTACTGGCAGAAGTAAGTAATGCCGTAAGCCTGGCCAGAGCATCATGGTTGAAGAGAGAGAAGGCAAAGCCTAGAACAAGACACCTGCATTGGACAACAGAGTGACAGTAAAGATGAAGTGCTCCCAGACTGCTTCCTGTTCTCATTTTTTGTTATTGCTTAAAACCAGGGTTCTGGCCTAATAATATAGCATGAAGGAAGAGACCTCCTAAATGAGCACAAATTTATGGCCAGTCAAACTCGTTATGGGTTGAAGCAGAATAAATTTCTTAAAAAAAAAAAAAAGGCAAAAAATTCATTTATTTGGCTGCTTCAGATCTTAGTTGTGGCACTCAAGCTTAGTTGTTCCACAGCATATAGGATCCTAGTTCCCTGATCAGGGATGGAACCTGCGTCCCCTGCATTGCAAGGTGGACTTTCAACTCCCAGGACTTCCCTGGGAACCACCAGGAAAGTCCCCAGAATAAGTTTCATATAGAAAATAAAGTAGGCTTCTGGTTAAAGATATTGTTGTTCAGTCACTAAGTCGTGTCAAACTCTGCCGCCCCATGGACTGCAGATGGCAGTCCTTCACTATCCTTCACTATCTCCCAGAGTTTGCTCAAATTCATGTCCACAGAGTCCGTGATTGTATCTAACCATCTCAGTCTCTGCTGCCTTCTTCTCCTATTGCTTTCAATCTGGTTACAGAGAGCTTCTGGTTAAGATAGCAATGGCCATCTAAGGTCCAAGATGGTGGGGTAGGGAGACCCTGAACCCACCTCCTTCCATGGACACACCAAGTCTACAGCTACATGAGGATCGTTTCCCTTTGAAAAAGATCTGAAAACTAGGTGAACTGCTTCTTTACAACAAAGGATAGAAGGACCACAGTGAGATGGGTAGGAAAAGCAGAGACTCAGTCTCAGCGAATATTGCATTCCCAGCATGGCATGGCAATATGCATAGGGAGGGAATCATATCAGTCTGGTGCTTCTCCCAAAAAACAGAAGAGCTAGTGCCCCATCAGGGACCCCAGTCCCTGGGATCTGCACTAGAGAGACAAGCCCCCAAAATGTGTGGCTTAGAAAGCCACCAGGACTGATGTCCAGGGACCCAAAATGACACAAGAAACTGAGATTCCCTTCCTACGGGGCTCATGAACACTCTCACTTGTCCCAAGACCCAGTTAAAAAAAAAAGAAAAAAAAGCAGAAGTTTGAAAAGTGTCCAGAGACTACTATGTGAAGGAAATTGATTTGCTAATCTAAAAGCATATGCTGGAGGAGCAGAGGACAGGAGAAACTCTTCCTGGAGATGGAGTTATTGGTGGACAATACTACTGCCCTTCCCCGCTGCCCTGCTAGCACCAAAGTGCATGTGGAGAAGCTCTTTAGAGCTTCGTCCCGTTGCCATCAGTAATGGCTTTAAGAAAACTTAGAAATAAGTTCATTGAATTTTAGTACTTGAAAGTATGGCTTTGTATCACCAAATCTGTACCCAATACTCATAAATTTGTAATCACCACTACCTCATAGCATCTGGCAGTTAATTGAAATATTTATTTATGCAGATTAGATTATTTTTCAAATGTCTCCCCACTCCATTGGACACATGACTGCTTCGGTCAGTGGAATGTGGGCTGCATGACAAGGCAACAGTTCCCAGCATAGGTTTTATAAGGCATCTCTAGTTTCCACACCCCCCACCCCCTGCCCCGACAGGAGCATCTGACTTCTGCCATGGGAAGAACATGTCTCCAATAGTAGACAAACACAAGGAACCATCTGTATCAGATGCAAGACAGACTGTGGTACTACCTTCTTCCAGGTGAATATCTTTCTTCAGCAATAATTCTTGGAACCAAGATAATTTATTTCATTCTTCTATTACTAATATACTATTACTGGTACACAGCTAGGGCCAATGAGAAAAAACTGCCTATGCAGAACAGGGAATGTTCTCTGTTGAGTAGCAGAACTTTACATTACTTTTGTTTGAATTCCTCTCTCTGTCTCAACTAATTAATTATTTCTGTTGCCTAGAGTAGAAAGCCCAGTCCATACCACTGGCCTATTCTGGTTGGAGGCAGTGGTTGGCAAAGGTTGAACCCCCAATTTAAGAAGTTCCATCATAGGATGGGGCTTCCCTGGTGGCTCAGACAGTAAAGAACCTGCCTGAAATTCAGGAGACCCAGGTTTGATCCCTGGAGAAGGGAATGGCTACCCACTCCAGTACTCTTGTCTGGAGTTTTCCATGGACAGAGGAGCCTGGTGGGCTGCAGTCCAAGGGGTTGCAAAGAGTCAGACACAACTGAGCAACTAACACTTTCACTTTCTATCAAAGGATGTTGAGCCAAAGTCTCTGCTAACAACCTGAAGTCTATAAAGTATTTTATTTTAGAATGTAGCAGAAGTGGGTCTAGAAGAAATTTAGAAAGAATAACAATGAAAACACACAAGGGAAATCCAACAGTACATCTTTCCTTTCTTTCTATTTAAAATAATAACAACTATCTTTACTGTGCTTTTGCTGAGGCAAGAATAAGCTCTGTGTTCAGCAGACTTTGCAAATTAGCTTTTGCACATTGCCTTTCTCAGTCTTTAGGGGAAAGAGGTTCTCCCCCATGACACAAAATTCTGAACTCATACCTAGGCCATAAATAATTATGGAAAAATGTAAACCGATGAGTTATACTTAGAATATAGTAGGTATTCAATAAATATCTATTAATATGAATGATAGTATTTCTAGATTCATTACTAACATACTTTTATTTAATCTTTGCAGTAGATATGACTGGTGAACTAATAAGGCTCAGAGAAATTAAGCAGCTTCTTGAAAATCACACACTATTTGTTGCAGCATCAACTCAAAGCCAGATCTGATGCCAAAGCTAGCACTACACAATGATACTTCTTTGTTGAATGAACTGAATAAACTCCCAGACTCTCCAACACCTCCAGCTCCCCTGTGAAGTTGGAGAGAATCACTTAGTTTGTTTTAGCCATTTAGAAGCAATTAAGTACATTTTCTCTCTGCACTTTCTCCCCTTAAAAGTCTTAAACATTCCTGTGGACACTACAACAATATTGCTCTCATGATTAACTGTTTGCTAGAACAATAGCCTGGTCCCTTTTTGTGTGTTTCAGGCCATTCCTCGATGGTCTTCATATTACTTTTTATGGTTTACCATTTGAAATATCTTGGAAGACTGAAAATAAAACTGCTATTCCCACAGACTAGTTTCTGTTTCCACTTGGTAAACTCTAACACTCCTTTCTCTTCATATTTTGAATTCAAGTGAAGTTAACATGACTTTGCTTTGGGCCTCTATTTTCATTCTATGCATCAAGATCAATGAGCTTCTGAAAACCTGCCCGCCTCCGGGAAGAGTGATACAAAGACTCCTAAAGCCAACTATGCTTGAATCTGTTTCAAATGCCACATGCAAAATTATTTCCCCCCAACAGGTCCTGGTGACACTTGAGACCTCTGTCACTGCAAACATCAGGTCTGGGGCATAATGCCTTTGACTAGGATTTCTCCTCTCCTGCAGTTCCTACCTGTCTTTCTCTCCACTCAACTTTCTGACGTATTAGTTGCTCAGTTGCATCCAACTCTTGCAAATCCATGGACTGTAGACAACCAATCTCCTCTATCCATGGAATTCTCCAGGCAAGAATACTGGAGTGGGTATCCATTCCCTTCTCCAAGGGCTGTTCCCAACCCAGGGATCAAATCTGAGTCTCCTGTATTACAGGCAGATTCTTTACTGTCTGAATCATCAACTTCCAGAAGGCTTTCCCCAAACCACCTTGCAAACCAAATGATAGAACTTCTTGTAGAAACCCAACACCAGCTCACCCTCTAGGACATCCCCAGGACTCCTCCTCCCCTTCTATCCAGGGTGCCTCCAAGAATCATTAATTTTTGCAAGATACAACTCTGTGTCAATGCTAGAAGTTAAGTAGGCTCTAAAATAATGATTGAACTCAATATTTGTGATTAAGAAGTCAATGTCTATCAGATACTGTATGCAAAAGAAGAAAAAAAGTGTCATTTAAGAAGAGCAAAGAGGCATCCTTGAAGGCAGATCTTGCATCTTCAGTTCAGTTCAGTTCAGTTTAGTCACTCAGTCGTGTCCGACTCTTTGCGACCCCATGAATCGCAGTACACCAGGCCTCCCTGTCCATCACCAACTCCCAGAGTTCACTCAAACTCACATCCATCAAGTCGGTGATGCCATCCAGCCATCTCATCCTCTGTCGTCCCCTTTTCCTCCTGCCCCCAAACCCTCCCTGCATCAGAGTCTTTTCCAATGAGTCAACTCTTCTCATGAGGTGGCCAAAGTACTGGAGTTTCAGCCTTAGCATCATTCCTTCCAAAGAACACCCAGGACCAATCTCCTTTAGAATGGACTGGTTGGATCTCCTTGCAGTCCATGGGACTCTCAAGAGTCTTCTCCAACACCACAGTTTAAAAGCATCAATTCTTCCACGCTCAGCTTTCTTCACAGTCCAACTGTCACATCCATACATGACTACTGGAAAAACCATAGCCTTGACTAGACGGACCTTTGTTGGCAAAGTAATGTCTCTGCTTTTGAATATGCTACCTAGGTTGGTCATAACTTTCCTTCCAAGGAGTAAGCATCTTTTAATTTCATGGCTGCAGTCACCATCTGCAGTGATTTTGGAGCCCAGAAAAATAAAGTCTGACACTGTTTCCACTCTTTCCCACCTATTTCCCATGAAGTGGTGGGACCAGATGCCATGATCTTTGTTTTCTGAATGTTGAGCTTTAAGCCAACTTGTTCACTCTCCTCTTTCACTTTCATCAAGAGGCTTTTTAGTTCCTCTTCACTTTCTGCCATAAGGGTGGTGTCATCTGCATATCTGAAGTTATTGATATTTCTCCCGGCAATCTTGATTCCAGCTTGTGCTTCTTCCAGCCCAGCGTTTCTCATGATGTACTCTGCATAGAAGTTAAATAAGCAGGGTGACAATATACAGCCTTGACGTACTCCTTTTCCTATTTGGAACCAGTCTGTTGTTCCATGTCCAGTTCTAACTGTTGCTTCTTGGCCTGCATACAGGTTTCTCAAGAGGCAGGTCAGGTAGTCTGGTATGCCCATCTCTTTCAGAATTTTCCAGTTTATTGTGATTCACACAGTCAAAGGCTTTGGCATAGTCAATAAAGCATCTTCAAATAGAACAAAATTACAAGCAGGCAATATTGATCCCAGAAGCTAATCCTGTAATCCTGCTCACAAGTTCTAGTCACCACGTGTGCACCTTTCACCTTGAGTATTGAATATTCCCTGTTACTCTTTTGACATGTGCCTCTCGAACTTCAGTGTCTCTTATAAATACCCTTCTGATCATTGACCCCAACTTTGCTTCTGTTCCAAATACAGTTTGGGCATTTGACTTCAATCTGCCCTATAGTCTTTGTCTGTCTCCATGCTTTGTCTGAGTGCTTACCAACAAGGAGAATACCTGAGAAGAGAGAGTTGAAGGTTTTGTTCAGACTTCTGCTCAAGGCAATGGTTTGTTTAGTTAAGGCATAATGTCTCTTCCAAATGTGATGCCTACAACTAAATTCTAAGAATCATCTCCTACTCTGAAACCTTCAGGTTTGGGGGTGGAATGGAGTCTGAGATGTACATGACATTCTGATTCTAAACCATATCCATCTATTTCTTTTAAAAATTTTTTATTGAAGTATAGTTGATTTACAATGTTGTGCCAATCTCTGATGTACAGCAAAGTGACTCAGTTATACACATACAGACATTCTTTTATTTCTTAATTTTGATCAAGTCATATATGTTTTTGTGCATATCTTTATTATAGGTGCATTCATTGGAATACAAACATTTACTTATGTCACTTAAAAAAACACTATGTGTCACACTGCATTTCTATGAATGAGTTTCTTTTACAAAGATATTAAATCACGAAAAATATTCTCCTGAGTTTTACTGAGCAAAAGTATGACACATAACCACTAAACCTCATACTAAGAAAAAGTTAGCTTAAATAAGAAATTGAAAAATCTGCCTGCAAATAATACTGTAAAAGTTTACAGTCCATCCTAACCATCAAGGATACTTTCCATAACTTTAGGGTTTGATAGTAAAATATATACACACACATACGTATGTTTCTAATAACAAAGCACTAAAGTAAAATAAACCTGCTTGTCCAAATACGGTTGCGTTTCAGTCAAAGTTTTGCTTAATATTTTGAGAAGAGCTTTCAGAAGGTAAATATTCTCAGCCTTGGATCTGATAGCAGATGTTCATGGTGCCATCTACCGGCCATTTGACTGAGAGACCTGGATTTGGCAAGTAGCAGTTTCCATAGCATAAAACAACCTTCTTATATGCACAGCACCAACATGGTAGCCCGATTTTACTTAAAATGCCCAGCTGTGCGGATTTCCTTTTTCACAAAAAAGACACCCAAATTGTTGAGTGTCACCAGAATGGTTAGGTAGCTCATTTTTGAATAGCAGTGTTTCTAACAAAACAAAGTTTAAGCTGACTTCTGCACTAGAACCATAGATGACCGTCTATGCCTTGCGCGGCCTGAGCACCGTCATAAGGAAGGGGAGTTGACCTAGCCAAGTGTGTCTTCATGGAAACACCCTCTCAGGAACACAGAATGTTCCCAGTAGAGTGAAGCTGATGAGAAAAGTGGAAGTAGTGGGTGTAAGTGCTAAAATGATCATCTCTCTGTAAAGAGAGAGCAGCGGACAGACCTTGGTCCTCCCTTCAGAGGTCATGAGATTACCGCAGGCAGCAGGGGATTACTCATCTTTGCCAGTGACTTTCTGAGCAAATTTACTCTTGAGGGCCAGTCCTGGAGGGCAGGTCCAACGTTTTCTTCCTTTGTCATCTCCCCCACTGCGTGCCTGCTCTTCTCGTGGCCTCTCTCTACTTTATACTCTTCAGAAGCTAAGTTTGTCCTCCTCTTTCATGTTTTCTGTGTCTCAGCTGCAGAAGGCCTTGGTGGATGATCCACACATCACTAATGAGCCCAATTATCATCCTGCCTGGCCCCCAGTGGAGCTGCTCTGAGTTTGAAGCTCCCAGAGGCCTGGATGCTATCGAATGTGAGCCCATGGCAGCCACAGCAGGCAGGCTTCAGAGCCTTCCCAGCTGTTCAGTAAGCCTGGGACTGAGCAGCCGTGGTCCTTTCACACAAATCAGGAAGTATCCTGTAGGTCTCTGCACGGAGACCACCTAATCAGACTCCTGAAGTCTTTTTTTTTGTTAAAGAATCTATGAAGAAAGTGCTTTCCAGAAATTAAATTAAATTCCAAACCTGATGTATATTTTGAGGCTAGAATTCAAGATTCTGAGAGGAGGATAGGGTCCCTCTTGAGCCAAATGTCAACTTGCCCCCTTTTAAACGCTATGCTTCCCAGGTGGCGCTAGTGGTAAAGAACCTGCCTGCCAATGCAGGAGACAGAAGAGCCGCGGGTTTGATCCCTGGGTTGGGAAGATGCCCTGGAGGAGGGCATGGCAACCCACCCTCATAGTCTTTCCTGGAGAATCCCATGGACAGAGGAGCCTGGTGGTCTACGATCCACAGAGTTGAAAAGAGTTGTACGTGACTAAAGCAACTTAGCACAAATGCTATGGCTATCTGAGGTCTCTAAAAGAGACGATGTGGAAAGTTTGGTAGAAATTAGGAATCAAAGACAATTTCTTCATCCTTTCACATCAAACACAGGTCTACCTGCATGTCCTAAAAATACTGAAAAGAGTTAACACAATAATATTGGATGCATATTGATGATTTTAGCAATCACCCCCTCCTGAGAAACAAAAATGGAAACTTGAATGGATCTAAGTGTTTATAAGAGCACAAAGTATTAAATCCCAGACTACGACAAGAGTTTAAAACAACAGGTTCTACAAGCATGAGTGACTTTTAAAATCAAGTTTGTGCCCAAACATTGTTTTATTTTCAAAGGCTAGTCTCACTTCATCTGGCACACTAAAGGAGCTTGGAAATAAAATGGTTGTTTTTGAAAGAAAATCTAAAGACATTCTTCTACAATCCAACTGATACTCAGAAGATAAGTGTAATGTTCAGGAGATAAATGGAAGATTTATTACTGGAAAGAAAACAGTCATTTTTCTACCTACGATATCTGGGTTATACATACAAGAAATCTTTTAGAAAGGGATAAGTCTTCAATAATTTAACTAGAAATGGTGGGATACTTCCCTGGCAGTCCAGTGGTTAGGACTCTGCACTTTCATTGCAGTGGGCAAGGGCTCAGTTCTTGGTTGGGGAACTAAGATCCTGCATGCTGCATGGCATGGCCAAAAAAAAAATTTTTTTTAATGGAAGTATACAAAATAGATTTGTGATGCACAGAGAAAGAAAACAAGATAAAATAGTGACATCATTGACACTGTCCATTTGTTAGGGAAGCACACCGAAACTTTCCTCCCTGGCCAGGCACCATAGTAACTATTGGCATGAGGTGTTTAACACAGGAGGTCCTAGTAAGGGAAATGGAACGAATAAGCCACCACCAACCAGAAGAGTTCAGGAAAGATCAAAAGGAGACACCACTGTGTCTGACCACATCCCAGAATCCCTCTCACTGGGATCCATCTTGGCTGAGCACTGTGCGCACCACCAAGAAGGACACTTGAGTCAGAATGACTGGCCAAAGGCTATCTGGAAATTAATCCCATCACCAGAAAACCCAAGACTGCGAGCCATGCTGCAGAGCAGTTCTGGGCTCCCGTACCCTACTGCTCTCTACCCGGGCACCCTTTCCCAATAAAAGCTCTTGCTTTGTCAGCTCATTGTCTCCTCAGACAATTCACTTCCAAGTGCTAGACAAGAGCCCACTTTCAGGCCCTGGAAGGGGTCCCCTTCCTGCAACACATTCAGAGCCCAAATCCAGCTGATATAATTTGCAAGTTTTCAATTTGATTTATTTGCAGAGAGATGATCTCTGGGTTTTTTGAGGATCAGTCTCTTGTTTCAAGTTTTCTAAATAAAACTACCAACTTGAAAGTGCTATTTTTACTATAGAAAGGAACCTGGATTATTCTAGAAGAGCACCCAAAACATAGTACACCCAAGAAAAACAGTCTCTGTTGAATTAGAATCTCAATCATACTTGCAAAGACAATGGTGAGATTATCTAGCACCACAGAGAAACTGAGGTCATGTATTTTCAGCACATAAACTCCTAACTATCCCAAGGATTGTGCCTCTCTTTTTTGAAAGAAATGTACCACGCATTTTGAATTTCCTTTGATCAATCCTGTTATTTTCCAAGGCTCTACCCATATTTCAACAGATACAAACATGGTGTGTTGAATTCAAAGGAAGAAAGAAAAAGAAGGGTGAGGAAGAGAGGGAGAGAAGAGAACATTCAGAGAAAAGAGAGAGGGAGAAGGAGAAAGAGAGAGAGATCAGAGGGGCCAGAGGAGGAGGCAGAGGATAAGACAGTCATGGGGCAGAGATACGAAATCCAAAGAGGGAGGAGGGAAAGGTGGGGGAAGCAGGAAGGACAGAGTACAGCACAAGAAAGGTGAGAAAGGTAAAAGAAAAAAAAAGAAAGGGTAGAAAAAGAGACAGGGAGAAAAAATTACCCTGGAATAGAGGGGAATGAGGGATTCCCTGGTGGCTCAGAGACCAACTGCCAATGCAGGAGACACAGGAGAAGGAGACGAGAGTTTGATCCCTGGGTTGGAAAGATTCCCTGGAGAAGAGAATGGCAACCCACTCCAATATTCTTGCCTGGAGAATTCCATGAACAGAGGAGCCTGGTGGGCTACAGTCTGAGGACTTGGACACGACTGAAAACACGAGCACATACACACACACACATACACACACACTCTCTCTCTCTCTTTGAATGAGAGAGTCAAAGAAAGGTAGTAACGGATGGATCCCTGGAGAGGCTGAGGAACAAAGGTAATGACCTGGTTACCCAGCTGTTTAGA
The DNA here is from genome assembly GCF_002263795.3 of Bos taurus. Taxonomy (NCBI): domain Eukaryota; kingdom Metazoa; phylum Chordata; class Mammalia; order Artiodactyla; family Bovidae; genus Bos; species Bos taurus. Next base: position 47,697,750 of record NC_037332.1, on the reverse strand, counting down.
ATCTCAGCAGGTCCGAAATGGAAGGAATATTATAGAACATCTCGTCCAACCCTTCAGAGTACACATTCTGAAATAGAGCGCAGGGGAAGTTAAATTACTAAACGTAAGTCACATACCTAGATATCATTGTTGAAAATAAGTCACAGAAACAAAACAAACAGGCACCGCAGCTTTTGGATCATCATATATAAGCGCTTGAGCAGCCTCCTTGAGCTTCAGACGGCTGTTGGATTAGTCTGAGATATGGGACCGAGCACCCGCATCGGAGGGTGGTCCGCGAGCCGAGAGGATGCAGAGGCAATCGTGATCCAGCCTCCTCTGAGGTCATCACTCGGCTCGAAGTGAATTCCCAGCGCAACCGACAGCTCCATAATCAAATAGAAGTATCAGAAACCAAGAGCAATAATAACAAAACTCTAATCCCTCTGGTATTTAGAGGAGGATAGGAGCTTGAACTCTAAGGTCAGACTGCCTCCGTGTGAATCCTCACTGAGCCGCTGTCCTGTGACCTTAGCGAACATTTTCTTTACCTCAGTTCCCTAGCCGGAAAATTGAGGTAATCACAGTATTGCCAGCTCAGTGCTGCTGTGAGGATTAATTAAAACAATCCGTGGACCGTGTTGACGACAATACCTGGCGCACCAAACACAAATGGTTTGGGATTCTTGTTGGACCGTTTCAGCTTCAGCGCCACCCAGCTGTATTTAAAGTATGGAACTGACTACTTCATTTTTGTAAAATACCTGATTATGAAAACGCCTTTGGCATTTATTTTGAATGAATGAGGAGGGCGAGTACTAAGCTGGCATCAAGCCACTTTAAACCTCTTACTTAGAAGACCTCTGAGGTGAGATTTTCCAAGCACTAGTTACCTAGTTTTGAGACTTCAATGTCCAATGTTATTAGTTATGAAGGATAAACCTAATTCGGCATTTGACTTGATTGGCTGCAGACCTGCTGAAGGTGATTTGCTTTGAAAGGAAAATGGAAACAAAGCCAAGACTTCTTAATTTACAAACATTAATGTTGATCTGTTGCTTTTACTATTAAAATAGCCTTCTATCCATTTCAGCTGAGGTGCTGATCCCTTGGTGACCACCTCCACATCTTTAATGTCACTTCTGAGTGCTCTTTTATTACAGGAAGTGGGGCAAATCAGTGGGGAGGCTGATTAGAATCCCCTTTAGAGGCAAGTGGATAAAAATGAGATTAGGGAATGTGAGCGCATCTCTAAATCACTGCACTTGCCCAAACCAATTACATTTAAATGTGCCTTCTCCTCCAGTCCAAAGAGTGAGCAGTGATTCAGGAAAGAAGAGACCCAAACTCTGAGGTAAGCTATTGTCAGTCACTTCACACACACACATACACACACACACACACAGTATGCGTGACTTTCCTCAGATGAAGTGGTATTTTCCCTTTGCAACTTCTTCAGATGTTCTAGCTTTCCAATAACAATACTTCCTATTTATGGTGCACAGTTTCGGGTACTGGGCTGAGGTTTAAATGTGTAATTTCATTTAAGCATCATAACAAACCTGTGATACGGATAGTGTTGCCCCTTTAAAGATGAGGAAACGAAAGCTCCGAGGATAAAAATATTAATAATAATAGTTACTTTTTAAAACACTAACATGTGCTAGATGGTTTTACACACACTGCTTCATCTAATCTTTAATGATTTTGTGAGATAGATTTTTGTCCCTGTTTTAAAGGTGAGGAGAATGTAGCTTATGATTATTTATAATAGTTACGATTTATTACATACTAATTATGTACTGTGATAATCACTGTATCACATTTTATATATATATATTATCTTTTTAAAATTTATTTATTTATTATTTTGGCTGCACTGGGTCTTCACTGCTGCTCGTGAGATTTCTCTAGTTGTCGTGAGTGGGGGCTACTCTTCTTGTTGCGGTGTCTTCTCTGGCTGTGGAGAATAGACTCTAGAGCTTGAGGCCCCAGTAGCGGTGGCGCACAGGCTTAGTTGCCCCAAGGCATGTGGGATCTTTCCGGACCCGAAATGGAACCTGTGTCCCCTGCATTGGCAGGCAGATTCTTAACCACTGGACCACCACCAGGGAAGTTCCCACAGTATCTTTTTAATTCTTACAACCTAGTAATGTAAATCTTATCATCAGTTCAGTTCAGTTGCTCAGTCATGTCCAACTCTTTGCAACCCCATGGACTGCAGCATGCTAGACTAAATGACGGTACAGCAAGAAGATGATTTGCTCAATATCGTTCAACTAAGACAAGCTGAAGCCAGGATTTTAACCAAGATTTAGGTAATTCCAAAGCCTAAATTCCATACTTAACCTGTACCATGCACTATCCCTATTTCATTGCTTTTCTAACTTTGCGCTTATTTTTCCCCTTATTTCCATTTAATGTAATGTAAATGGCATTATAAAAGAAACTTCAGATCTGGAAAACATGAATTCAAAACCAGTTTGAAGGGGCTCCCACTGTCTAAATCTGGGACAATTTGAGCATCAAAATAAAAAATGACTGTAATGGATTATGATCCTTTTGATAAGAATTCATGAGTCCACGCTGATATGAATAAATGAAGAGGAAGTTCTTCCTCAAAGTAGAAAAACTGTCAATAAATACAGAAAGAATGATGTAATTAGAAAACCACCATAGTGGCAATCACCACAGTAATAATTAACTCTCGTGAGAAACATCGGTGGATGTCAAAACTAGTGGGTGGAAGTGGAGTGAGGAATATAGTCTCAAAGTATCTCCCCACAAAGCATTTATTAATACAAGAGGGAAAATACTTTTACAATAGAGACACAAGGCAGACACCATAGTCTTAATCAAGAGGTCAAAGCTAATACCGCCAGTCACAGGACAGACACCACATGCCTCTCAATAAAATACAATAAAGAGAATACAGCATCCATGATATCATAGCCAAAAATGCATCCTGGGGCCTAATCATGAGAAAACATCAGAAAAACACAAATAGAGGGACAGTTTACAAAATGACAAATGTATAATTTTTTAAAATGTCAAGATCATGGAAAGATTGATGACGTGTTCCAGAACAAAGAGACTGAAAACACAACTGAGTATAACATGTGGCCCTGGATTAGAGTCTTTGTTATTCAAGGCATCACTGGGAAAACTGGCAACATTTAAATGGGGTTTTAGGTGAAGAATATACATTTCTTTTTACCTTTCTTGCAAATTTTCTCTAAGTTTGAAATCTGTCAAATAAAAGGTATTCTTTAAAAAATTCAGCCACTCTCCATGTGACCTTGGGCAAGTCAATGAACTTCCCTGAGTTTGTTTTTTGTTCTGTAAAAGTGGGAAATAATTCAATAGTTTCATTGAGGCCACAAGTGAGATGGTATATGAAAAATATTGGGCATTTATCAAAGGAATCTATAAACACTTGTTCCCTTTTTTGGCCTGTTTACCTAATACTTTGAACTTGACCTTTTAGGGGTGAGGGTTGAGAAGAAGAGCATGACTTATGCTTTGTTTTACAAGGTGAACAAGTCACAGCATTAGACACATTCCAGAAGTTCCAAGTCTGATGCTCTACCTTGGGTGACCTTGTCTGCTTGGAAACTATCATTCCATTGGGCAGTGCTTCCAAAATTGGGGTCCTTATTTTATTCTTTTTTTATCCTTTTATTCCTTTTTATTCTGGGAGACCCAGAGAGTTTTTTGGAGTAAATTTTGTGTTTTCATTTAAATTAATGTAAACTAATTAATTAAAATTAATGTAATCTTATCAGCATGAGCTGATCATAGTTAATTAAGTGACTTTCAGTGCCCACGTTTGCAATTGTCTTTCAAACTCCAAGCCCACATTTACAACAGTGCTTACAACTGTTTAGAAACCAAAGAGTCCCACTTTTGTTATCACAGGCTAGTGAGAAAAAGAAGTGGATTCTATCGGCAATTTATGAATTCACACCAAGTGAAGGCTGCTGCTAGCAAATACAAAGCACTGTGTGACTACCAAAGAGATGTTCCTTCCTTAAGACATCTTATTTCCATCTATCCAACAAACTGTTCTCCTATAAACAATAAACATAACAAATTAGTAGATATGCTGCTAGAAAGTGATGTGTTATCGAAAAAGAAAAAATAGAGCAAACTGAAGAGCATCAGAAATACTGGCTCAGGATCAGGAAGCAGTACCAGGTTCAGTATTACATTTATTGGCCTGGTACTTCCCCGGTGGTCCAGTGGCTAAGACTCCACACTTCCAGTGCAGGAGGCCTAGGTTCAATCCCTGGTCAAGGAACTAGATCCCACATGCCACAACTAAGACCAAACAAAACCAAATAACCCTGGGGTCATCAAAAGAGACCCTAAGAGAGGTAAGAAGTGGCAAGATTCTGGGTTTCTTTAGAAGGTAGAACCAACTGAATTTGCTTAGAGATTGGAAAGGGATGTGAGAGAAAGATAAGACTTATTGATGACTCCGAGGTTATCAACCTGAAAGATAGATTTTCCAATCACTGAAAAAGACAAGGCTGAGAGTAGAGCAGTTTTAGAAAGGCATACTGAGTTTCAGATGTCTGTTAGTTATCCCAAGGGATATATGAATATGGAGCTCAGGACTGGCCAGCAATGAAAGTGGGCTGCCTTGGTATAGAGAGCCCTAAGTCTACAAAGTGATGAAAAGGGAATATAAACAAATAAAGAATACAAAAGAATGAGCCTGGGAATCTACTGTTGAGTGCTGGGGAGAGAAGGATCTACAAAAGAAACTTAGAAGGAATACTCAGGGCCGTGCCATGCTCAGTCGCTCAGTTGTTCAACTCTTTTGCAACGCCAGGGACTGTAGCCCACCAGGCTCCTCTGTCCAAGGAATTTTCAGTCAAGAATACTGGAGTTGGCTGTCATTTCCTACTCCAGGAGATCTTCCTGACCCAGGGATTGAACCCGCGTCTCTTGCGTCTTCTTCACTGGCAGGCAGATTCTTTACCATTGTGCTACCTAGGAAGGCCAATATGCAGTGAGGCAAGCAAATAATCATAAGATGTCTTGGAAGGCAGATGAAGACAAAGATTATTGATCCGGTTCTTCACTCACCTGTAAGAGGACTATACCCCCATACCATTTGCCATGTAGCTTTATAATGCCTGCCCACTGCAGGTGAGGGTACTTCCCACCTCCACTGGGCCTGGGTACATGACTCATTTCCAGTGGGTGTGAATGAAGCAGAGGCTTGAAGTGCACTTGCATGACTTGCTCTATGTCTTGCATTCCTGGCATTTCCCATGAGATGAACATGTTCTAGGTGGCTGCTGGTTGAACGAAAATGAAAGACTGGTGGAGCACACTTGAACCCAACCTGTACCCCAGATCTGCTCTATCTAACTTGCAGGCCTGTGAGCACAGGAAATAAATGTACTCTTGCAAGCCACTGACTTTGTGATACATCACTGAAGTGATCACTGACTATCATAACCACAGAGAAGTCCCCAGGAACACTTATACAAGCCAAAGAGATTAGTATGATTTAGATAAATGATGTGACGTTTCTTGCACCTGCATGATATGGTGTAAATTCACTCCTGCCAGTGTGTGTGATTGCGTGTGTGTGTGTGTGTTCTAATATTTCTCAGTTGATGTTCATGGCCAGGCCCAGGAACTGCTACACTAGGTAACCTCCAAGGTGTTTTCCAAATTCTCAAACTTCATGATTCAACACGATCCAGCTTGTGCCATTTATTCACTGTGTTACATGTAGCCCCTCCATTCTGACAGCTTCTGCTTTAAGTCAGGCAGAGGTCACCGTGTGCCCCTATGCTTTGGTGCCATTACTTCTGAGATCCTTGGCAATCAGCAAATTCAAGAGGCCCCCAACTTTTTAGAGGCTTATGCACAGCCTTTAGGTGATGGGGAAGGAGGTGCATACAAAGATGGAAGCGGGTGTGGCATGAGTTACCGCAGGATTCAGGGAGGAGCAGAGAAGATGGTTCGGAGAAGGCAATGGCACCCCACTCCAGTACTCTTGCCTGGAAAATCCCATGGACGGAGGAGCCTGGTAGGCTCCAGTCCACGGGGTCGCTAAGACTCGGGCACAACTGAGCGACTTCACTCACTTTTCACTTTCAGGCATTGGAGAGGGAAACGGCAACCCACTCCAGTATTCTTGCCTGGAGAATCCCAGGGACAGAGGAGCCTAGTGGGCTGCCGTCTATGGGGTCGCACAGAGTCGGACATGACTGAAGCGACTTAGCAGCAGCAGCAGCAGCAGAGAAGATGGTTGGCACTGCACAATCCTGGGTTTCCAGGTCAAATGACTGCTTGTAATAAATTGGGAAGGGGGAAATAGGTCAAATTTTGATTAATAGTACCAACGTGGAAAATAAAAGTTCCATACTGGGAATATTGGATAGACATTAGGGACTCCCCTGGCTGTCCAGAGATTAGGACTCCGTGCTTCCAGTGCAGGAGACATGGGTTCAATTCATGGTCAGGGAACTAAGATCCTGCGTGCTGAGTGGCGTGGCCAAAAATAAGTGCCGTCCCAAAGGTCATACAGTGGTCTGTACTCTGCATTGTGGATAGATATGATCACTTAAGAGATACTTGGTTGATTTGTCACTTGAATAGAAGACCTAAGATAGAGGAAAAATGAAACTAGGTGGAATATTTGAAAGTCTCACCATCACAGATATTCCATTGATGTACTGGAAATTCCTAGACAGGGCCTGACCTTAAATGTAGATAGATATTGGGAAAATAACTGCTGTGATATCTGTCTCTTTCTTTTGAAACAAGCTCCCTGTAACTTTTGGAGAGCAGATGAAGTTAGTGGGAGATAAATTCCACCTTTTGGGAAACTCTTAAGCACTTTTAAAGTTGCAGTTCATCTTAATAAGGCATCAATATAGAAAGGCAACCAGTACTCACATGAGCCTGGAAAGAATTCTTCCTATCTAAAGAGACTGAAGTTAGATTGTATTAGAAAGGCATTTCCCTCTTTATCTTTAGAGATTTTTTAGAATTCCTTCTTTTATTATTATTTCCTTCTCTTTCTCTCCTGGAAGGCTCATCTCTTCCTACTTTTTTACTGATCCATCTCAGCCTACTCCAAAGCAAGACAGCTTAGGTTTAGATAGATCACAGACTGAATTTCATTGTTCAACGACTGTAAGACAGGCATAAGGATCCTAGAAGCACTCTAACTTTTCTTAAACATTTTAGTATCTTTCTTAGGTAACCTTTAATTGTAATTCAGGTGGTATCTGGGTGTGCATGTGTGTGTGTGTGCATGTGTGTAGGTACATGTGGAACTAAAAATATTACATGTATATATTCATTTTTATTTTTTGGCTGAACTGTAAGGCTTGTGGGATCTTAGTTCCCTGACCAGGGATTGAACTTGAGCCCCCCTGCAGTGGAAACTCAGAGTCTTAACCACTGGACCACCAGGGAAGTCCCAGTGACAACATATTTTTAAAACATAAAACAACTTTCTTCAAAAATATACCTGCTATTAAGTGACCCTAGGAGGCCATATGAGTATTTCAGCTTTGAGGTATTTGTTCATCAAAATATTTCTAAAGGCTGGTTACACTGACAGGAATATAGTCATTTGACAATATAATCTCTGTTGGGTTCATCAATCTCAGTTAAATAAACCAATTTAAGCTAAATAAAATTACGGTGCAAACATACAATGGAAAGTATTCCTGACTCAGCCGCTGTTAAAAAGAATTATTTAGCTCACCTCCAGGATACATTAATAAGTGAAAAAAGACAGATGCAACAGTGTGCAGTGTGCTACCATTTATATGAGAGGAAAAAAGAATATATATGTATATGTTTATAAAAGCACAAAATATTTCTGAAAGAACACATAGTAAACTTTGACTGTGGTGGGTAGAGAGAGTGTGGCCGGGGGAGGAGGAATGGAAGGATAGAAACCTAAGTGTGCCTGTCTTTGAATTTATCATGCATATGACATCCACTCCACAAAAAAGCAAAATAATCAGAAAGAAGTCTCCTGGGTCCCCTTTTGAGTTGTCATGTGGTAGAGTGCTCCATGGGTGGCTCTAGTGGTAAAGAATCCACCTGCCAATGCAGGAGATACAGGTTCAATCCCAGGGTAGGGAAGTTCCCTTGGAGAAGGAATGGCAACTCCAGTCTTCTTGCCTGGAGAATCCCATGGACAGAGGAGCCTGGCGGGCTACAGCCCATGGGGGTACAAGGAGTTGGACATGACTGAGCAACTGAGCACCATGGGAGCACAAAGGGCTCTGCTGACACAAGGTCACACTTTGGGGTGAACCAGGTTAAGGTTTGAATCCACATGTTAACTGAGAGGCTTTCTGTGGGTCCCTTAACTTCCCTGAAGCTCTCTCCTCTGTGAAATGGCGGAAATGATAACTACTGTAGGGAAGGAATGGAAAAACACAGCAGGCACTCAGAAAACCCTAACTCCGATTCCCTCCTAGCATGTAGGAAGGGACTTGCTTTGGTTATATGATGTCCTTAATAATTTTTAAAGAGTTAATTGATTGCAGGCTGTCCCTTTTCATCTCTGCCTCATTCAAAGGTTGTAAAATAGTCTTTAATGAGGAATGCCTCCCTATGCCACAGGGAACAGACCTTGGTGCCTCAAAATCAAGATCCCAATTGAGACATTACCATGAGAGAAAAGGTGGGTTTGAAGGCAAAAGAGGGAAAGAAACTTTTACTACTTGTCTTGGTACATGAAATTTCACCATTAAACTTCTCTTTTATATCCCAGTGGCTAGTAAATCCCTAGCAGCCTTGGTATAGATGATACTTAAACCTCATCTGCTAACACTTTGTAGGGAATTAGTTTAAGCAATTAAAATCTTTCCCTTCCCCAAACACCACCACCCATAAAACAGAGGACCAGTGAAAGGGGTGGCCAAGAAGCCCCTAGCCCAGCACCAACTGCAAGTTAATTTTAAAAGTACCTTGCCTCAAGACCCTTTACTGCCATCTGCTGGAAAACTGTAGGTATGAACTATCCAGGTTCATTGGAGACAATGGCCCTCTGGGAATTGGGAGCCACAAAGCCTGCACAAATGGAAGCTCAAATAGTAAAGAATCTGCCTGCGAGGCAGGAAACCAGGGTTCGATCCCTGGGTTGGAAAGTTCCTCTGGAGAAGGGAATGGCAATCCACTTCAGTATTCTTGCCTGGAGAATTCTATGGACAGAGAAGCCTGGCGGGCTACAGTCCAGTCCGTGGGGGTCACAAAGAGTCAGACACGACTGAGAGACTAACAACAGTCCACAAACCTGCACGACTGTGAGCAACACCTCAAAACAAGCTTCACAGTTTTGCCAAGGCACAACTCTTGCAGCATACACAATTGATGAGTGGCTGTCACCTTTAGGTATGGGTCTTGCATGAATTCTTTGCAAGGACTCTCCTTGTGCACTGATGGTACTGGATTAAACACTGCTCCCTTTTCCCAGAACCTTTAGACTGAGAATATCATTTTAAAGAGCCTTCATCAGTCCATGACCTTCCCAGGTGAAAAAGTTTTTAAGGAGTGTGAATTCATCTTTCCATCATTGTTTGAGGCAGCACCATAAATTGTGACAGTCAAGCGAAGGCCAATGGAATGCAAGCTCTGTGGATGGGAAACAGATCTGTCTAGGTGCCATCAAAGCATGGAACTGGCCATTAGTAACTCTGCTGAGGTCTCGGGTGCTGGGGAGCAGGAGGAGGAGAAGAGGGGGAAGAAGTCCTATGGGGCTCACATAGCCAGCCAGCTCCTCATCTCAAAGACAGAAATGAGGTTTGGCTTCATTTCAGCCCACTGATTGCTTTATTTCAAATTACCCTAACTACTTAGCATGGTAAATTAAGTTGAAACCCCCAAAAGTTTGCAGAGGATGTCATCTAATCTGATTAAAAGGAATATTCCCGTCACAAGCGAGGGAGGAAATGGAAATTACGCTGAGTGCACTGCTATTAAATAATTTGCATAGACTTGCATATGCTATACATCAGAAAAGCATATGCTCTTTAGATTTAATGAAATAATTTTTCTTCTCTAAAGACTGTTATAGTCTCTGTCCTTCCCTATCTGTCTTTTTCTTTTCTCATCTGTCTCTTCTTGAATGTTAAAATTATTTCATGGGAAGAGTACATGGTTATGCACAAATTACATGAAATATGCTAATAACCTTCCTGCTGGCAGGGCTGGGAGGTCTTGAAACTCCACTCTCAAACTTCCCATGTACCCTCCCCATTTCCCCAACTCCATCCTATCCCCTCATATAATTAAAGGCTCCCTTTACAGCCCTTAAAAGGTTGACTTAATTCATTTGGGGCTTCCATTGATGGGGGAGGGTGGTCAAAACCAAACCTTTGACTCTACTCCAAACCTTTGACTCTACTTTTCAAGTCATGTTTTCCTAACCCTTAAGGAACAGCACCTAAATCAAAATGAAAAGGAAAGGAAAAATCTCCAACATGCTCATGTCATCTCTATCTGTTGAGTCTATGACGCTGCCATTGTGGTTGTAAGTGTACAATAATCAGCCTTGAAAGATTCTGTACCTGCTCCGCTTTTCCAGGTTCAAAGCCCTTGAACGCTGGCTGCTGTTAAAGGGTCACCCCCATTTTTATCAGTGGAGACAAGGAAGCCCAGATAGGTGAACACGATGCCTTAGTGGTGGTGGGGGGTGGGGGACAGGGGATGAAATCTATCTATTTTTGTATTCTCCGTGGATAGTCACTAGTTTGGGGTAATATTTTAGCAGATCTCATGTTCAGTTGTAATGTAGCCAACAGAGGAATTCTAGTGAATTCCCCAACAAAATTACATTAGGATCAAATGTGATCATTATAAACACTATCCAGATGTTGAGGATGGACTGGATATAACTCTTTAAGCCCCAAATTACAGTATAATAAATGCAAGCATGGGGATCTGCCAATACATCTGAATTTCGTGTCGGAAACCAGGTCTGACCTTAATTTAACTCTATAAGGAACTAAGAGTTTCCCCACTTGGATAGTCAGGATGAATCCAAAGATCTCCAAGTGCTATATTGTCACAAGTTTTATCACTTACTTGAAGAATGACTGTATCAGATTCTGGAGTCAAGCCAATCTTAGTGCAAGCGTTTTATTAACACATTTAGAAAGGAAACAGAATTGCAAATATAGAAATAACCATTGAGGTTATGAAGCAAACCTGTGAAATGAAATACAATGTAATATTAAAAATACATTTGTCCTTGGTAAATCTCACAGAGTTAAGATACTATAATAAGCACTAAAATATTTTATTATATAAACCAGGGTTGCAAACTAGCAGGGCTCACAGAGAAAGATAAAATTTAGCAAGGAAAAACTTCATCCTTTGTCCCTGAATTTTTTTTCCTTATATTCAGGGCTGATATAAATGGATAACTTTGTATTGTAGCTCAAGATCAGCACTGAATGTATCCTAATTAGAATGTTGGTGGTTATAATGGAAGGTGACTATTTTAAATATTCTAATGTTGATATTTTTTAAAAGCAGGCACTCTGGAAAGCTAGAATTCATAGACTAACCAAGCTGTTAAGCAGTAAACTATAGCATACTTACTAGCTGCATAATGTTGTGCTGATGTTGCTGAAAGAAATAGAAAGTATTGGGCTGGCCAAAAAGTTCATTCATGGTTTTCCCTTAAGCTGTAACAAAATACCCAAGTGAACTTTTTGGCAAACCCATTTAAAAAACAAAAATGATTTAGGGAGTGCCAAGTATGCATCAAGTTCTTAAAGAAATGTTTTTTGTCTGGATATATCAAACCATAGAATGGTCTCCTCCCTGCAGAAACTTAAAATATAGTGCCAAAGACATGAGATTTGCAGCCCCCTAAATTCAGAAGTCAAATCCCAAACAAAATACTAGATGAGACAAGTAGAGTACAGCACTGAGGGGCACTGGGTGGCTCCTACCACCAGCTTGCCAAACAACAACACGAAAGCTATTTGTAGCAGTCAAAACGTATTGATAAACACATGAAATCAGCTACCAAAAAAAACATGTGAAACCTGCATTATAATTGTTAAACATAAGAGTATTTTTTTAAATCACATATTTGTTTGCAAAAAGAAATTAAAGATCTGTGGTAAAGAATCTGCCTGCAGTGTGGGAGACCTGGGTTCTATCCCTGGGTTGGGAAGATCCCCTGGAGAAGGGAACAGCAACCCACTCCAGTATTCTGGCCTGGAGAATCCCATGGACAGAGGAGCCTGGTAAGCTACAGTCCATGGGGTTGAAGAGAGTTGGACATGACTGAGTGACTTTAACTTTCACCATCATATTTATATGGTCCATGACCTCCCCCTCTGCTCCTTCTCAACCTTTGTCCTCAACAATTTTCTCACTCAGTATATGACTCTGAGGCAGACAAAGTGTACAAAGGCATTTCAAGAATGGAAGGGTGTCTGAGAAAGAAGGACTTGGATGGGCCAGCACCATGGGCTTCAAAATATTCTCAACAGAACCATCTAAGTGTCCATAGATAGATGAATAGATAAACAATTTGTGGTATATCCATACAATAGAATATTATTCAGCCCTTAAAATCAAAGTCTGACACATGCCACAACCTGGAAAACATTATGCTAAGTGAAAGAAGCCAGTCACGGAAGAATGAACACTGTATAATTCCATGTGTATGGGGTATACTTAGAACAAGCAAATTCGTAGAGACAGAAAGTCAAATAATGGTTACTGGAGGCTGAGAGGAGGGTGGAATGGGGAGTTTTTGTTTATGGGGACAGAGTTGCTGTTTCGGATGGTGGAAAAGCTTCTGGAAATGGATTGTGGTAATGGTAGCACCACATCTTGAATGTACTTAAGACCAACTGAACTGTACACTAAAAAATGGATTAATTGGTAAATTTTATATTATGTATATTCACCATTAAAGAAAAGATAGTCTCAGGGAAAAGACAATGGAAGCCAAGGTGCCTGGCAGAGGTGTCTGGAGTACACAAGGGAAAGATGAGTGAGTGCTGGTAGAACAGGATTGCAGAAAATAGACTTCCTCCCAGGGTCAGGTAACTGTAGAAAATGGGAGGGCGGAGGGAATTTACAAGTGTCTGACCCGCCTAAAGGCAATATTCAATTAAAAAGCAAAGCAAACACTGCACAAAGCATCTTCTGGGCAAGGATACCAGTTTTTCAGTCCTGTCATCAGCCATCAATGTGATGTTAGAACTAAAATAAATATTTACTGTGGGGTTTCTATTTCTAAGCATATGCTACCAGAAACTGGAGCTAGAACTTGGGGAGTAAAGGAGAGAGAAGAGGAGATATGTAACAACGAAACAACTACCACCATTTATAGTAAACTTACTGCGTCCTACATAGGCACTGGAAGTGTTTTACATGTATTTTCTTATTTAATCCTCTCAAGCACCTGTGAGGTAGGAATTATATTTATCCCCATGTTACAGATGCAGAAACAGAGGTATAAAGAGGTTAGGTCTCTGGCAGGTAGACAAGTGGAAGAGCCAGCTGGCCATCTGGTTCCAATTTAGGGTCTCTGCTCTCAAGGCATAAAAAAGGGTAGACCAGTAATCCTCAAACTGGAACTCTTTTTCAAACATACAGGGTTAAGAGAGACATAAAGCTGTGAAAGTAAACGAGGATACGGTAAAAAAAACCTCATCTTATATGCATATTTGAGTGGAAAATGAAGGAAGAGCATGCAATGGGGCCTGAGGATTTGTTAGAGATGAAGGAAAATACCAAGAGTGTGAATGGCACCAAGTCAAAGGAAAAGAAGGTTTCAAGAATTTCAGTAACATCAAAGGCTACAGAGAAAGATGGAACAAGATTAGGCTCCTACCACTAGTGAGAGTGCTGTCGCAATCCACACCAAACCTCAGGCTTTAGAAAACAAAGCTTTGCTCAAGATACATGGCCCTCACTGGGTGGCTGGAATTCCTCTCCACACTGATGTTCTTTCTCCAGGACCTGGTAGTCACCATCTGAAGCACTGCCCTTTGCATGGGAGAGAGAATAGGAGGGTGGCTGACTAAGGCCTAGCTCATAAAAGATTTCACATATAAATGCACATGTTACTTCTGCTCATATCTCACTGCCGGAAGCCAGCCATGTGGCCAAATCCAAATGCAGGGGATGGGGAAGTGAAATTTTACCATGAGCCTAATAGAGATCAGAAATATTTGGTGGACAGCTCTGCTAACTACCCATGAGGAGTCTCAATTACAATACACCCCCAAATGTTTACATTGCTCTCCAGATTAAAAACTTACCTCCATTATCTCACAGATCAGATCAGTCGCTCAGTTGTGTCCAACTCTTTGTGACCCCATGAATCGCAGCACGCCAGGCCTCCCTGTCCATCACCAACTCCCGGAGTTCACTCAGACTCACGTCCATCGAGTCAGTGATGCCATCCAGCCATCTCATCCTCTGTCGTCCCCTTCTCCTCTTGCCCCCAATCCCTCCCAGCATCAGAGTCTTTTCCAATGAGTCAACTCTTTGCATGAGGTGGCTTTGCATGAGGTGGCCAAAGTACTGGAGTTTCAGCTTTAGCATCATTCCTTCCAAAGAAATCCCAGGACTGATCCCCTTCAGAATGGACTGGTTGGATCTCCTTGCAGTCCAAGGGACTCTCAAGAGTCTTCTCCAACACCACAGTTCAAAAGCATCAATTCTTCGGCGCTCAGCCTTCTTCACAGTCCAACTCTCACATCCATACATGACCACAAGAAAAACCATAGCCTTGACTAGACGGACCTTTGTTGGCAAAGTAATGTCTCTGCTTTTGAACATGCTATCTAGGTTGGTCATAACTTTCCTTCCAAGGAGTAAACGTCTTTTAATTTCATGGCTGCAGTCACCATCTCACAGGAGACCCACAAATCAAGGTATGTTTTATTATTTCCATTTTAAAGCCAAGGAAACAAGCTTAAAGAAATTAAGTTACTTAATTGCCAATGTCACATACTACTAAGTGGCTCCTCTGTCCTTGGGATTCTCCAGGCAAGCATACTGGAGTGGGTTGCCATTTCCTCCTCAGGGGATCTTCCTGACCCAGGGATCGAAACTGAGTCTTCTGCATCTCCTGCACTGGCAGGCAAATTCTTTATCACTGTGCCACCTGGAAAGCCCTTACGACCGAGTAGCAAGGCTTGGAATTGAACTCTAGTTTCCTGACACTTGGTCCAGTCTAGGGCTATTTCCTGGATGCCTCCAGGCACATGGATGAGGGCAGATGTCAGATTCTGGTGGTTGAGAAATTAGTTGGAAGTAAAGAAATGGAAGCATGTACACACTAAGATGCTTAGATTTGATTTTGCAGCCATGGGAAGTTTCCTAGCTGGAGAGTGACATATTGAAAGGAATGTTTTAAAAGCTTAATTTACAGCCCTTCCAGTATAACCCAGACAGGCAGTCACACGCTCCAGGAAGGATTATTAATTGTTTCAGACTTTCAGGAAAGTGAGTTGGCAATATAGATCAGGAATCTTTTTAAGAAAAGTTCATTCTCTTCTAAAACTCTTCTATAAGAATATATCAGATAAGGATTAGTAAGTCCATTATTAACAGATAAGTATTTTAATCACACACACACAAAAATATTTCGGAAAAAATTTAAACACCCAAACATAGGCAAGTAAGAAAATGTAGTTAACCCACAAGATAGAATATGAGGCTACCTTTGAAAACATTGTTTGGTGTAGGGAAAATCCCCATGATGTAAAGTTAAAAAAACAGAATATAAAACTGTACAGTGTTGAGACAGTTATGAAGATATAGACACATATATTCTTTGGGTAGTTGGATTATGGATGACTATATTTCATGTAGACCTTACTGGGTTTTCTAATTTTCTACAATACTTGAGTTACTTTTATGAGAAAAAAATAAGAAATTGATAACTACACAGGGTGATTAGAAGAGAGTAGAAACAGCAAAAAATCTAGCCTTTTATGGGGGCACAGGGCAAGAGGAGAAGTTTGTTATTGTGCTGTTTTAACTGAAAGATGTAACACTGCCTATGAGGCCAAGAGGCACCACTGGAAAGCCTAGTTATTAACCACAGCAGGAACAGAGCTGCAGGAAAGACAACTTAATTACATACCATGGCTTCATCTAGCTGCCCCTCTTCTTTTAACTTTTTACTTTATGTTGGAGTATAACTAATTAACAATGTTGTGACAGTTTTGGGTGGACAGCAAAGGGACTCAGCCATACATATACATGGATCTGTTTTCCCCAAAACTTTCCTCCACCCATGCTTTAGCAGTCCCTCTTTTTATACAGAGGAAAAGAATATTATTAATCTTGACCTTAGTCAGAATGCTACATTTGTGTGGCCAGTTGTCACTCCCCTACAGTTTAGAAAAAGATTGTTTTGAGAAGAGACCTGGGCTCTGAACTGAGTCATGAACTCCTAATACCTAGGGATCTCAAAGGTTTCCTCATTTGTTAACAAGTGCAGGGTTAAAACAGACGATTTTTAAAACATTTTTCAGCTTTAAGTCTTAAGACTATTTTAGTCCATATTAATTCATGTTAGTGAAATCAACCTATAAGAATATTTGTGTGAAACATTTTCAGATAGACCATCCACCAAATAAAACTGAAATGCTTTTTTATATGTGCCAGTATTCTAGGTGCCATATTAAATTTAAGAGTAATTTCTCCATCATCTAACATTTCCAAAAATGGTTCATAAACTTAAAAGTTAGCTGTGAGACTTTTGAAAAGCTTTACAATGGAATTATCCTCTGTTTCCCTCCAAGATAAAGTGTGAAGTGAAAGTCATTCAGTCATGTCTGACTCTTTGAGTCCCCCTGGACTATACAGTCCATGGACTTCTCCAGACCAGAATACTGGAGTGGGTAGCATTTCCCTTCTCCAGTGTATCTTCCCAACCCAGGAATCGAATTGGGAAAAGAGCCCAACTAGAGGTGAAAGATGTGGAAGACTTCTTAACACACAGACAAGAACAGACCATAAAGGATATTTTTGGTATTACCTACTTTGCTTTGATAGACAGTTAGCTTGTATTTTTCTTTTAGACACCAATACCATTAACTGAGAAATTTGGGGGAAATTTGAAAACATAAAACACAACTCAATTTCACTAAGGAGGGAGACATAAGGGCTTCCCTGGTGGCTCAGATGGTAAAGAATCCACCTGCAATGCTGGAGACCTGGGTTCGATCCCTGGATTGGGAAGATCCCCTGGAGGGCATGGCAACCCACTCCAGTATTCTTGCCTGGAGAATCCCATGGACAGAGGAGAATGGTGGGCTACAGTTCATGGGGTAACAAAGAGTTGGACATGACTGAGTGATTAACACAGCATAGCACAGGGAGACACAAAATAGACCCAACTCATCTTAATTTCCAGAAAAAGACATAAGCCTTCATTTAGTAAGTACAGAAAATATTTTAAAGCAAGATTCAGCAAACTTTTTCTTAAAAGGCCAGATAGTAAATAATTTGGGATTTTCAGGTTAGAGACGGGTCTCATTCATAAATATTCAATTCTGCCTCTTACAAAAGCTTCCACAGAAAATAATGTACATGAATGAGTGGGTGTGGCTATGTTCCAGTAAAACTTAATTTGTAAAAACAGATGGCCAGCCAATTGGCTTGACCCTGCTGTAAAGCACATCTTCTCTTTATGCATCCAGTTAAGCTTAAAAGATGAGGGTAAAAAGGAAGAGGAAGAAAAATATAGTAAGCAGAAAAACTGAGATGAAAAGGGAAGAGCCAAGTGGAGAGGCAGAGAGAGAATGCAAGATGAGTAGTGATTTGAGCCTAAGGAGGAAATTAAAATAATATCCATACAGAAAAAGAGGTCAGTGTAGAAAACAACAACAACAACAAAACATTTTTAAGAGGAAAAAGGAAGAGAGAAAGACAAAGTGAAAAAGATAAGAAAAACAGCACAGAAGTAGGAAATCTATTTCAACTATTGTCAGTGGACAAATTTTCCACAAAGAAAAAATGCCAGGAGTCATTTATAAACAAAAACACAACTAAACTTGATGGGATTTTTTTCCCATAAGAAGTAAAGAATGTTTCACTCAGAGCTTTAAGTTTTTATTAATAAAAAAAATGTTTTTACATTATATGCAAGAAAACCAGACTGAAGGAATACAGAGAAAAGGGAGATGCAAAAGTGTATCAAATGAGGACAGGACAGGGTGGTGACAGTCAGGAAAAAAAAAAAAGTGTAAACTTTCCCTGTCCTCTCAGTCTCTGCTCTCTGTAATTTAAAGTGCCAAATTTGATCTGCAACCCTCTGATCTTGCTGGAGATTTCCTGGAAAAAAAATCTTGCTGGCACATGCCCAGCACAGCCCCTTCACTCATCCTAAACCCAAGCGGTTCCAGCCTACCACCCACTTGCCTTTCCAGAAACAGCTCAATGTCAAATTCCTTCCTGGCACTATGAACTCAGAGTGTACACTGGTCTTTAATGACAAGGGTGGAAAATCAACCCTGGGTTAATTTCCTCATCCACTGGTCACACCTTAGCATTTCCTTTCAGTTAAGAATCACACCAAAATGACCTCCAGACCTAGGGGTCCTCTGGCTCTTTAGTTCTAATGACTAGAGTATACGCTTCAAGTCTGACCTTTCAAACTTCAAAACCTGAGAGGTATGTGTGAGAAAAGAGAATAAAGAACTCATAACCACTGGGCAGAATTACACTTAAACCATCTTGATTAAGTGAGGGGCCTCCCACTCTCATACTCCCACTCTTCGCCCCCTTCTATTCCTTTCTCTAGCCTGGTGGGCTGCAGTCCATGGGGTCGCTAAGAGTCGGACACGACCGAGCGACTTCACCTTCACTTTTCACTTTCATGCATTGGAGAAGGAAATGGCAACCCACTCCACTGTTCTTGCCTGGAGAATCCCAGGGACGGGGGAGCCTGGTGGGCTGCCGTCTATGGGGTCGCACAGAGTCAGACACGACTGGAGCGACCTAGCAGCAGCAGCAGCAGCAGCACTCTCTTTCTCTCTCCTCAAGAGAGACAATTCAACAGCCTCTTCTCAATCCAAACCTGGCTTTAAATAACACTCACATTCAGGAAGTTCTTCTTTACATTTAACCCAAATTCCTTCTGCTACAGTTAAAACCCATTTCGTCAGTGGAGATTCAGAACAGCTGGTTCCCATTCTCTTTACGGTGATTCTTCTTAAAGATTCATAGGCTTATAAAGGACGACCATACCAATTTCACCCAAGGCGTACAGCTTCCCTGAGTATTTTCCATGAATATTTCATTATATTTATCAATAACCAATTGCCCAGACGTGGAGAGGTTACTCACTGAGCAAATTTCTGCAGATGAATAAACACAACAGCCCCTATCCAATTACTCAAGGGACTCCTGCATTAGTAAGTATCTACGCTTTTGTGAAGACGATACTAGTTTGAAGACAGACGGAACAAAGAGTAAACCCAGAGTGAGTGCTTATGTCTGCACAGGGAAGCATATAGGAATGACCAATCTTTGGCCAATTGCCTACCGCTCTGCTCAAGAATATCACCTCTTTGTGTGAGCAAGATGAAGTATTTAAGAATTTTGAAAAATAGTACCCAATGTTGGTCTCCCACTGTAATTTTATCTCCCTGCCTCTCATCACATAGTATAGTTTCTTCTCTAAAGGATTAAAAAACAAAAAAATTAAAAAATAAAAACAAACATAAAAATAAAACCCTGGAGCAATACAAAAGATCTTCAGCTGACTTTTAGGAGCAAACGACATATGTTCTTGAACATCTGTGTTCTTCCTAAGCTATTTTTTTTCCCATTATTGTCAAGAGAAAAGAAGTTTAGTGGAATGTTTCTCCACAGAGGCACAAGTCTGTAATACTCCCTGTTGATTACATATAAAAGACACAAAATATTAGTTTATTAAAAGCAGCTTCAACCATTGCTGTACAAAGCAGTTCTCTGATGGAACAGATTTATGAAGTAACAGCTGAAAGGTATGCAGATCACAAGATACATGACAAATGTACTTTATTACACGGATCAGAAATACCATATGTACTAGCCGTTACTGTACAGTGATACACAACACCCAACTAAGACTATTTAAAGGTTTTGCTGATATTGAGAACTATAAAGACACAATGTGAGAGTGAGAAAGTGTTTCATAAGATAGCATAATGCCAAGACAAGTCATCGCTTTAGGAAATTAAATATATACTCTGCATATTATAAACTTAATGTATTATAAAACAAGGCCATTCTTTAAATTAAAATGCGAAGGACTTCACCCTATTCATTGTTTAAAGCAGATGTTTATAACGTTTTTCCATACTTTAAAGCGGAACTTGGAATGAATACCAGACTTAACGACATTAACAAATTTAAGATTTCAGATTTTGTTATTTCCGCCAAAAAGATACTTAAGTCTGCAATCATGGGGCGCCAAAAAACTAAAAAAAGGCTAAATAAGTACAGCACATTTCAAAGTGAACAACTTCCTGCAAGGCACTCCTTGGCTGGAAGACTTACCCAGCTTTCCACTGAAATTCCAAGTACAATATTTGGGTCCATTCTGCCACATTCCAACCACGTGGCTATCCAGCATTACCTCGATAGAACAGTCCTCCCAAGGCTACTTGTTTAATTTCCCAACAAACATCTTAGTTAGAAGGCTCTTCCTTAAGACTGAATAGAAACCAGTCTCTGAAGCATACCATCAGAGACATCCATTCTACACACCAGAGAGCCTTGACCACAGTTTAATAGTTGCATAGCTTTGGGCAAGTTTACTTACCTCTCCAAAGTTGGTTCCTGCTCTGCAAACAGGGATTATAAGAGCATTGATCTCACAGTATTGTCTTAGGGATTAAGTGAAATAGTATATATAGGTAAAGAATTTAACACATTAAGTGAAAGTGAAGTCACTCAGTCGTGTCTGACTCTTTGCGACCCCATGGACTGTAGCCTACCAGGCTCCTCTGTCCATGGGATTTTCCAGGCAATAGTACTGGAGGGGATTGCCATTTCCTTCTCCAGGGGATCTTCCCGACCCAGGGATCGAACCTGGGTCTCCTGCATTGTAGACAGACACGTTACTGTCTGAGCCACCAGGGAAGTCCATTAAGCAATCTCTAAATGTTGGCTGTTATTACTAATATCCTAGGAAATTAGGCTTCCCAGGTGGTTCATGGGTAAGAATCTTCCTGCCAATGTAGGAGATGCCCGTTTGATCCCTGGGTCAGGAAGATGCCTAGGAGGAGGCAATGGCAACCCACTCCAGTGGGAAATCCCATGGACAGAGGAGCCTGGTGGGCTACAGTCCATGGGGTTGCAGAGTCGGACACAACTAAGCACACACGCACCTTTTTTTCCTGCTCTAAAATGTGCAGGAGACTCCTGGCATTCAACTGTGTAAACTTTAGGGGGCTTTGTAAGCAGGCACAAAGCTGGCCTTGGCCTTCCTGCTACCTGATGGGACCCCACGAACAACAGAGTGGCCTTAAACTGGCACGAGGATTTAACAGTTCCCTAATACCCCTCATGGACAGAAGAGTTTGGCAGGTTCCAGTCCATGGGGTCTCAAAAGAATCAGACATAATTTAGTGACTAAACAACAATCCCCCTAAACATTTTCTTGTTAAACTGGTATGCACCTAACGCAATGGAGTTTTTATATTCTGGCAAATACAGAGGATACAAATACAAAGCATGATATTTTGTGTCTGGCATGAATGTGAATGTGAATTACTCTGCCAAGTGGCATCAGAAGTCAGTCTCTCAGCTCGTAAGCTTAGTCAACAACCCACCATCTGCATCCCAGTTTAGTATTTAAATATGTGGGAATTCCCTAAAGTCTCTTTAGATTCCTCCTATTTGTTCTATTTGTGGCTACCACTTCACTTCACTACTCCTACACACTACCCTTCACCATCAACACACTCCAGATATTTAACACACATTTCAGATATTTAAAACAAGTCATTTATAGCCCATTACTGCTTTCTCTAACTCCTAAAAATCATATCCCAGATATATTGAGCCAAATTTTGAAAATATCCAATCTCCTCATAAGCAAATATATTCTGCTACCTATTTATTCTAGGCAGCATGTGAACTATTAACAGGAAATTTATATAAAATGACACTAGAGGAAGAGATGTAGTCAAAACCACTTGATTCTTAGAGCTTCAACTGCAGTTTACATTTCTTCTCTGATTAGCAGCTTGAGTACCAATGAATGTGTGCTATACCATTAGGATGGGGTCAACCCATTCTAAGGGTGTGCTACTAAAGGAATGCCAGTCTGGTTTAGGCCTGGAGATTTGAGATTTGAGAAGAGGTCTATACATCATTTCTCTATTGAAATCTGCTCTTTATCTGATCTTGAGTATCCCAAATGGACTGAACCAAAAGTATTCTATCCTAAAACTACTTTTTTTCTTAGCAAGTTTGCACACCCTTAACAGGCAGAATGGCATTATAAGAGGATAGGCTCTGGTGCTTAACTGTCTGAATTTGAGTCCCAGCTATATGGCCTGTCTGCTTCAGTTTCCACTGGTGTATATAGAGATAATAGGATTGCTCTTATCATTGTTACTATTATTGCTCATAGGATTGCTGAGAAGATTAAATGAGTTAATACTTGAAAGATTTTTAGGACTAAATGACTAAGGCCTGATATGCAATCGATAAATGAAAGCAATTTTTATTGTCCTTAGATAATATTTTAATTTTAAACTTCATTTTTTAAAAAACAAAAATAAAATGTCACATTAAATCCCTAATGTGATTTAGCCCACTCAATCTCATTCCAAAAAAAGGTTTGGTGCTTAGCTTGAGCTCCATCTGGTGGTTTTACAGAATTCTCTAAAGACATCAGTCAGAGATGACAAAAAGCTAGGCTAAATCATTTAAGGGATTAGAGGACTTTGCTATACTTCCTAATTTACAACCGTCAGGAAAAAGGCAATAAAGAAGTGATCATACGCTGTACTTATTTCTGAATGCTACAGTTCCCACCAAAATTAGGTAGCAAAAATCCTGCAGACCACACAGTTCAGGAACTCAGTGACCTTAGAGGCACCCATCACAAACTCTGCCAGTTTTTGATAGCCAACTTGTCAGAGGACATAGGACTCTTGAAAACATATTTCTCAAATACATCTTTATACTATTTTGATTCTGTTAACCTTTATGTTAAATCCTGACTGTATAAACTTCATGAGTAGACAAACGTTAAGTGAATAGCCTAACATCACTCAAAGGCCCTGGATGGAAAAAAAGCTACTCCTTTGGGAGTCAAACTGGAGATTATCAGTCTCAAAATACATTAACAAATACTTAGCACTGGCCTCTAACCTCCAACTTAAAGAAAATCTGGCAGTAACACCTGACAATGCTGCTGAATTTTAAATAAACACCAAGTGTGTAACATCCCTGACGTAGACAATTCCTATGATGGTGAAGAGTAAACAACTTAGCTGGTATATTTATGCTGGTATTGTCATGGCTTAAATAGACAATATTAGCGACTTTTTATTTCATGAATTAACATTTATGTATTTCCTGTTACTCACAAACTCTATTGTTCAAAATTACACCAAAAGGCAAAAAAAGGCCATGAACTTTTTTGAACTTTTCAACTCACATCTTCTATTAGCTTAAGTATTTAAAAATAATCCACTTTTTGGTGAACTAACCACTAAGTAGATTGAGAAGTTTATTATATAAAATAATTCTAAGACTTTACTAGCATTAAATTTCAGCTTCACATCTCCTGAAAGATTTGGGTTGTCCTTTTTATTTCTATATTGTGTCCCAGCCTAGCAACATGCCCAGTACCACATTTGTGTCCTTATGATTAAGTGACTATTCTAATAGGTCTCACTTTTAACTTGGTTTTCCTGAGAAGCTAACAGCCTCTTCTGAGTTCACCCATGAGGGTGAACACCTTGCCTTGTTCCCTGGGTCCCTAACACCTGGAAGTCTGCTAGATTTCTACACTACCACATAGGCAGACCTCATTTTATTGTGCTCTGCATAGAACTTTTTTTTTTTTTTAACAAACTGAAGGTTTGTGGCAACCCTCTGTCAAATAAGCCTATCAGTGCCATTTTCCCAACAGCATTATTTTTTTAAGTTATAGACATATATTTTAACATAAAAGGCTGCTGCAAAATAGTATAAACATAATTTTTATATGCACTAGCAAACCGAACAACTCCTGTGGTTCCCTTTATTGTGGTGGTTTGGAACACTGTGCAGCATCTCCAAGATATGCTGTCCTAAGCTAATATTTTCTTTGAATCCTCAAGAATGTAGCACTTCCGAAACTGATGTGACCATGTAATGTATTTTTTTCACAACACATCCAGAAAATCTGAGAACTATACTCTGAGAATAATATAAAAACTGAAGAACATTAACCTAGTTCCCAGGATTTTAAATCTTCTGAAAAGATAGAACACATTAACTTGTACATGTTAATATTCTACCTAAAAGTTTAAGATTTTTTAAAAATTGAAGAATCTGGTCTTCTCTACTACTAGGAAACCTTAAGGATATATGAAAGAACAGTTCTTTAGGATCTAGATGTATCTTTTATTCTGAATTATACAAAATCAAAACTCCAAATAAGTATATTTTTCAAGTGAGACAACAATTTACTTTAAATCTGAGTTATCTCAAATTTGTCAGTATGATGTCATATTTTACTTTTTCTAAAACTGAACGATTACAACTGCATTAACACTTGAGAGAATTCTGATGTCTGATAATCCCCACATACAGGACAACATTCAGTGGAAATATCAGTGTACTTTCACTCATCAAATAAAATATTTTATTCAAGTTACCAAGTTTGAGGAGTTATATTGGGCTTGAAGAAAAAGGCCAAGTTAAAAAATGGAAATAAACTTTTCATTTGGTGGAAGCTGAAATCCATGTATACATTCTAATCAAAGATTTGTCTCATGTTGCATTTTTCAAGTTTTTAGAGTCTACCAGGTCAAACCCTTTGCTGCCTTCATGGCTTTTACTTTGCTTTTTCCCTTCTTTCTCTCTCGCTTTGCTTTCAGCCTTTTCCTTTGCCTCTGGTTCATCCATATGGGGTACTGCCCATGCTGGTCTAGAAGAGTCTTTTTGTTTCTCTTAATATCAGTCTCCATTTTCATGTCATCTGAATAAAAAATGGAAAAACTATTAATACTCACAAAGGAAGAAACAGCCCCATGATAAAGCACATTAATGTAATGAGGACGGTAAATTTAAAAGTGGCATGCAACTACAAAAGCAAAAAAAAATACACATCCTTTATTTGTGCGATGCTCTTTGACTAATAATCAAAACACTCCTTATAGCACATTCAGGAGAATCACACACATGCCATGTGTTCCTACAACCATGAAAGATATAGAAACTATCTCTGAGAAACTAGAAACATCATCTATTTAATCACTAAGAAACTTTCTAAAGAAGGTTGGTATGCAATCCAATCAAAAAAAAGGCAAAGTCTGAAAGGGACATTTTTCCAAAGAAATACACATGGCCAATAAGCACATGAAAAGGTGTTCACATCGCTAATTATTAGAGAAATGCAGATCAAAACTACAGTGAGGTACCACCTCACAGTGGTCAGAATGGTCATCATTAAAAAGTCTACAAATAACAATGCTGGAGGGAGTGTGGAGAAAAGGGAGCCCTCCTACACTGGTGGTAGGAATTGGAGCAGCCACTGTGGAAAACAGTATGGAGGTTCCTCAGAAAACTAAAAATAGAATTACCATATAATCCAGCAATCCACTCCTGGGCATGTGTCCAGACAAAACTATTAATTGAAAAAGATACAAGCACCTCTATGTTTGCAGCAGCACTATTTACAATAGCAAAGACATGGAAAGAACCTAAATGTCCATCAACAGATGAATGGATAAAGAAGATGTGGTACATATATACAATTGAAAACTATTCAGCCATAAAAAAAGAATGAAATAATGCCATTTGCAGCAATATGGATAAAACCAGAGATTATCATACTAAGTGAAGTAAGTCAGATGGAGAAAGACATATAACATGATATCACTCAGGAGTGAACTCTAAAATAAGACAAAAATGAATCTATCTATAAAACTGAAACAGAATCAGGGCTATTGAGAAGAAACTGGTGGTTGCCAAGGGGGAAGGCAATGGGAGAGGGCTAGATTGGGAGTTTGGGATTAGCAGATACAAACACATATATATAGAATGGATAACCAACAAGGTCCTACTGTATAGCATAGGGAATTATAGTCAACATCCTGTGATAAACCACAAAAGAAAAGAATATGAATAAGAATGTGTGTGTATATATATATATATATATAAAACACTTTTGCTATATAGCAGTAATTAACATAACATTGTAATTAAACTATACTTCAACTATACTTCAATAAAATATAAATTAAAAAAAGAGAACACTTACGATTGTCCTTACGATAGTAACAGTTAAATAGGAAACATTTAGGAAATACGGATTTGAATTACTGCATTAGGGGTTACGTATATGGTTCTGAAAATGTGAGTTAAAAGAACACTTCTCAGATTAGTTGCTTTCTTGAGCTAACTAAAATAGTTGCATCAGTAAGAAGTACACTCACCCTTCTAACAGACAGGCCTTAAGAAGAAAATAAACTATTAGGAATGACTGGTCACTTTCAATGAGGCGTACCTGGAAGAGGTACAGCAGCAAGCAGCAAGCTTTTGATGACAGAGCAGACCTGATACCCTGGGGCTGCCACACTTCTTTATCCAGGTCACACTCAAGGTATCCAGCTCTTCTAACAGGAAGATCAGCACAGCAATGCTGTGGTCCATCTATCACCAACCTTATCTATTGTGGAGGACATGTCCAGAATGTCCTCCTCTGGGAACTCACCAGAGTTCTGTGAACTCTGCTACCTGACATTACATTAGTTCATTTGTCTGGTTTACTGTCTGTCTCCTCCAATGTGATGTGAATCCCATTAGGATGGAGACCATTTCTGTTATTCATCATTGTTGCCTCAGGACCTAGAACAGTGCCTGATATACATAAGCCATTCAATAACTGGTCAGTGAATGTTTATTCTGGGTGCTGTTCTAGGTTCTAGGGATACAATGGTCCAAATAAGCTTTGCCCTCATGGACTTCTCAATGGTCTGTTGAGGGGAGAATAACAAAACCTGTGGTTAGAGCCTTTTCAAAGAGAAGTATTGAAATGAGATTAACTAGGACCAGGCAGGCTGTGGTAAACACATGGAAAGATAATGAGGTGATTTAAGCATGGGAGTGACATAATTGGTTTATATCCTGAAAAGATCATACTGGGTGATGTGACAAAAATGAATCAGAAATGAGAAAAAGCTGAGACAGAAGTAAAATGGCTACTACTGTGGTTCAGGCAAGAGATAACTGTCATTAAAGTAAAAGCGTGAAAGCAGAAGAAAAATGGATAGATTCCTAATGTATTTTGGAGATAGTCAAGATGTGCTGATGGCTTACAGGTGGGTGATAAAGGAAAGAGAGACCAGGGATAATGACTACTATATAGAGACATCATATACACATATCATACATAATATACATATAATACATATATAATATATATATTACGTATAAGACATATACATATTATATAATGACACATATACAGCCTCCAACTTCAGACTATATTAAAACACAGAGCACCCAGAATCTGTCAAAATCTAATACAGGGCAACAGATCCTTAAGGTAGTAAGGACAGAGGACTCTCAGAATGGAAGCTAGATCATGCAAAGGGTAAAATGAGGAGACCTCCTTCTATCCTGCCTAGTTCTTGATGCCTGTGTACCCTTCCAACAAGCGTGTGTCTAGGTTTGTCTATTCCCATAGTACTGTCTATTTCTGAGACGCTCAGGCTATTGTAATGGCTTCCCTAGTGGCTCAGACAGTAAAGCGTCTGCCCACAATGCGGGTAGACCTGGGTTCGATACCTGGGTTAGATTCCTGGGTTGGGAAGATCCCCTGAAGAAGGAAATGGCAACCCATTCCAGTACCTTGGCCTGGAAAATCCCATGGACGGGAGAGCCATGGGGTCACAAAGAGTCGGACCTGACTAAGCGACTTCACTTCACCTAGGCTGTTGTATAAGCACCAAAGGCTCTGAATAATCCAAAACATGCTTATTCACATGAACTGGCTTTAAAATAGCTTAGCATAGAATCTCCAGTAGCACCTACAAAGAATTATGTGGTATGGCAGGTTTGTAGAGAAGCAAGTGTGAGAAAGAATGGAAGATAGTTGAAAAGGAAAAAGTCACAAAGGGAAGTTTGATATAATTAAAAAAAATTTTTTTTAAACATAATCTCACCTGTTTCATCCTTCACCACACACTGCGTTTTCTCTTGACAATGTTTGGGTTCCACCACAGTTGCTATCTCTTGAACGTCTTTCATTAAAACATCACCATCTATTTTAAGAATACTTTTAAGTCTGCTGAGCTCCTTTGGGGCATTCTTTTTTCTCTTTTCAGCACGCATCTTCCTTTTCCACTTACTCCGTAAACTTTTAGCCATATTTTACCTGGAAAGTTCACAAAACAACATTTTCAAAAGCAACTATTTACTAAAAAAAAAAAAAAGGCAAATCTTTGGAAAACCAAGTCAAAAGGTATCTCTGCAACACATGAACAATTGGAAAGTAAACTCTTCACTTTGTTCATGGATTATGATGGCATAATGTGCAAATTACGTGAGGATCAATTAGGCATATACAGCCACTAAATAACAATTAAAAACACCAAATCTGACAGCCACTAAATAACACAAATACCAAACCAAACTCCCTGTGGCCACTGGCACACTGTACTGTATGTCAGCCAATTCTGAAAGCTCCTATAGCTTCCATACGAGATGCAGAAATTTAACCATATATGATGTAGAAATTTAATTTCCTCCAAAACACGAAGAGCACTGTCTCCTTACATTCATGTAACAACTTATATTTTATA
Source organism: Bos taurus (assembly GCF_002263795.3). Lineage (NCBI taxonomy): Eukaryota > Metazoa > Chordata > Mammalia > Artiodactyla > Bovidae > Bos > Bos taurus. Next base: position 47,668,762 of record NC_037332.1, on the reverse strand, counting down.
AATCTTTTAACTGCATCTTGATTTCTCCCAAACCTACAAGTGATCTTACCCACCCCAATTTTCCTCATTATCCACCCTTTTAAGTCAATCTAGGTATTTCAAGGGCTTCCCTTGTATCTCAGCTGATAAAGAGTCTGCCTGCAATGCAGGAGACACGGGTTTGATCCCTGGGTCAGGAAGATCCCCTGAGAAGGAAATGGCAACCCATAATATTCTTGCCTGGAGAATCCCAAGGACAGAGGAGCCTGGCAGTCTACAGTCCATGGGGTCGCAAGAGTAGGACATGACTTAGTGACTAAACCAGCAGGTATTTCAAACTTGTATGTTTCTATTCTTGATTTCTCTCCACCCTTTAGTCCCAGCCTGTCCCCCACAGAGTAGTCAATGTGAGTTTTTAAAAACTTGAAGGGTATATACAGTCTTTCTTGAAATTAACAATTTTCCACCTCACATATTCAAGATCTACAAGGTTACTTATGATCTGGCTCCTGCCTCCTTCAACTCCTATCTTCTATGCTCCACCCCTCCACAATTTCATCTGAGAATAGCCCAATCAAAGACAACCAAGGGACAGTGTGGGAATGTGATGAGGGCTGGGAAGAGATTGCAGGGATTATTGAGTTTAGAGGGAAACTTGTAGGTATGACTTATAACCTCATCTTAATTGTGCCTTGTGTGTATATATATTTCAAAATATTCTATACACTTTAAATATGTGCAGTTTGTTGTGCTAATTACACATCAATAAAGCAGTTAAATAAATGACATTTTGGGGAAAAAAAAAAGAGAAATGTCCAAATGACGTTGAGTTCAGTATCTTTACATTTGCCCTTCTTTTGCCTAGGAACTAATCCTTCAGTACCTCGGAAAGGGTTTTTCTGACCTCTGTAAGCTCGCCTCCTTTTATTCTCTGTATCATTCTTTTCTTTCCTTCTTAACACGTTTTACAATCTAAAATTAAGTTTATTTTCTGTCATTCCCGGTGGTCTGTGGGCTCCACGAAGGCAGTGGATAAATAGATCTTGTTCACTGCTGGATCCCCCAGTGCCTAGCGCTGTGCACACAGTATAGCTTAAGTAAACACTCGTTGAACGGATGACTGGCGGAGTTATCATTTCTGGACGCCAGCAATCACAAACTAACTCTGTCTTCTTATGTACAACTCAAGCCCTGCGAGGGGTAGGAAGAAAAAGGTTACGGAACACAACTCTGAGGGCCGCGGTTAACCCGAGCTGGGCTGAAGAAGGAATCCACTTCCCACAGAGCACTGGGAAGCCCGACCAGAGCCGCCAAGACGACGCGAGACCCTAGGAGAGGCCTGCTTTTCTGGACAGGGCTCAAGCTTGCCCAGAGAGGGACAAGGTTTGAGAGGAACGCTCCATTAGCGGCGGAATCAAGTACCACGGCCCACCCGTCACTGAAGCCATGCGGTAAAGAACCCACCTGCGAAAACCCAGGAATTCAAATAACGCACGATGCTCAAGCCGCGTGAATTCTCTGCACTTCCGCCTTCCGGCCAACCCGCTCCTCTGGCCCGCCCCTCCCGGGTGGCGCGCTGCTTGCCGGAAGCCAAAATGTCCCGGATGTCGTAGAGAGGTGGGGTCCTCTGGAGTCCCAAGCTGACGCACTTCCTGATTTTTGGATAAGTTGCGTACCTGGAGCTGGGCTCCTCCCAGATAGATTCTGAAGTTGGTTGTGGAGAGTGCAACGGAGTGCCCGAGTCAAGGGTTCTTGACACGAGCTAGGCCTGCGTCCTGAGCATGAGCGGGATAGCCCTGACACTAACCCACGGAGGGATAACCGCCAGACGACTTTGCCCGTCAGTTAGAGAGCTCAGAGCTGATCTTTAGGTTTCCTGTCACGCCTCCCCGTTCGCAGGACCTTCACCACTGTCACCTGTTCTTCTAGATGCCAAATTAAGATCATCTTTATTTGCAGCCTTAAACTTCCCCATCCCAGCTGATGGCTTCATCGTTGTACACATGTCAAAACTTGTCAAACTATATCTTTAAATACGAGCAATTCATTGTATGTCAGTTATACTTAAAAGCTGTTACCAAAAACCCCCTTTTCATCCCAAATAAAAGTTCAAAGGGTAAAATGATCAAACTAATTCAGTTCAACTCACTTTTACCTGACTCATCACTTACCGTATACCAGACACAGTGCTTAGCCTAGGACACTTGGCATAGGTGGTGGTCACATTGATCACAACCACTTTTTTATGATTGCTTTACATGTGTTTCTGATAGTATTGGCTTTGGAACCGTACAGGTTTGTGGTATTTATGGTTCTAACACTTTTTGTGAATGACATGAGTATCTCAGAGCCTGGACTTCCTTATCTATAGAATGAAGCTAATACAACCTAATAATCCAAGGTAGGGGATATAAGAGTTCAGCAAATGGCCACTCTTATCATTTTTACATAATAAATTCAAACATGCACAGGACTATTTGCAAACAGTATTTTCTAGAGATTTACAACATATACCTAAAACTAGGAAATAAATTCTATAATCATAGCCTAGTAAACTCCTGTCAGGTTACTTGTAAGAGTTCTAAGAATTTATGGGTACCTTTTTTCTTTAAATTTGCACCCTTGAAGAAACTGTGCATCATATGGAAGTTACTAAACTCCATATGAATACAGCAAGCTTTTTTTTTTTTTTTAATGGAACAGAAGCTGGAAAAAGCTCATGACATGGTATTTAAAAAAAAAAAAAAAGCTTGAAAAACTTGATTTCTTTAGAGATTAAATTCCTTTACAGCAACTGAATTTCTATTATAAAGTTAACTATATATTAGATCTTAGCCACCTCTCCCAAAAATAATGTTCACATTGCATTTTAAATTAGAGCTCACTTTCAGACAGTCCAAATTGACACCACCTTGCTTAACATACCTGGCCAAGACTTTTGAATAGATACTTGGCACAAAAAAGATTTTTTAAAAACCCTATCTTATGAAAATGTCATGGTGTTAAATATATGCCATAATTCTGCACAATTGGTTCTTTAAAAGGTTGAATCCTAGATTGCATTGGGCTTCCCTGGCGGCTCAGCTGGTAAAGAATCCGCCTGCAATGTGAGAGACCTGGGTTTAATCCCTGGGTTGGGAAGATTCACTGGAAAAGGGAATGGCTACCGGCTTCAGTATTCTGGTCTTGAAAATTCCATGGATTATCCACGGGGTCACAGAGTCCGACACGACTGAACGACTTTCACTTTCACTTGACTGCATTATTGAGGGCAAAAAAATTTTTTAACATGTTCCTCATCAGTTCATATAAAAGCAGTTCCAACAGAAGAGTTAAATGGCCTTGGTATACTTAAAAATCCTTAATTCATTCCCTCATTCAGACATTTGAGTATGCATTCTGTGACAGGCACTGTGCTGGCTATATGAAGATGCTGCTGCTGCTGCTAAGTCTCTTCAGTTGTGTCCGACTCTGTGCGACCCCATAGATGGCAGCCCACTAGGCTCCTCTGTCCCTGGGATTCTCCAGGCAAGAACACTGGAGTGGGTTGCCATTTCCTTCTCCAATGCATGAAAGTGAAAAGTGAAAGTGAAGTCGCTCTAGCAACCCCATGGACTGCAGCCCACCAGGCTCCTCTATGGAATTTTCCAGACAAGAGTACTGGAGTGGGTTGCCATTGCCTTCTCTGATACAATGACGGGAACCAAACTACTGTCTTTAGGAAACTTTAACCTCTGATGTGATAATGCTTAAGGATCAAACTGGACATTGCTTCAGCTCCATTACAGAGCCAGAAGGAGCCTATGGGATGGATGGGAGGCACTTGAATACCTGGCAAGCAAAATGGTTTCCCATCTTAAAGCCATGCTACACCACCAGCTAATGGTGCCTCTACAGTCAGACATTACCCACGGAACTCCTGCTCTGGCTGTCATACCTGGATAAAAGCCAGGTGTGAGATCTGCAGAAATGAAATGAACGTGGGCAAAAGGGCCTATTGCACTTTTTCCCCCCAAATTATATGCAATAAAAAGTTCTCAGATACTGCTCTTTCCTATTTTCCTCCTACTTCCCCGCTGTACTTTGTACATTCAGGTACTTGTCACTTGGTCAAAGTCCTGCTAATTCGATTTTCTTATTCTTTGTGCAGTCTGCATATTTTCACCTTTATTACACTAATAAACTGAGGTTGCATATGCCCTTTTATCCAACAATTCTACTGCTAGGTATATTCCCTACCTAGGCAAACTCTCATATCTATGTACATTGGGGGAAATACAGGGATGTACATGGCAATACTGATTGTGATAGTAAAAACGGAGGAGCCATATAAAGTTCATTGATGCAATAAATGATAGAGTGCCTGATGAACTATGAATGGAGGTATGTGACACTGTACAGGAGACAGGAATCAAGACCATCCTCAAGAAAAAGAAATGGAAAAAAGCAAACTGGCTGGCTGAGGAGGCCTTACAAGTAGCTGTGAAAAGAAGGGAAGCGAAAAGCAAAGGAGAAAAGGAAAGATATACCCATTTGAATGCAGAGTTCCAAAGAATAGCAAGGAGAGATAATAAAGCCTTCCTCAGCGATCAATGCACAGAAATAGAGGAAAACAATAGAATGGGAAAGACTAGAGATCACATCAAGAAAACTAGAGACACCAAGGGAACATTTCATGCAAAGATGAGCTCGATAAAGGACAGAAAGGGTATGGACCTAACAGAAGCAGAAGATATTAAGAGGTGGCAAAAATACACAGAACTGTACAAAAAAGATCTTCACGACCCAGATAATCACGATGGTGTGATCACTAACCTAGAGCCAGACATCCTGGAATGTGAAGTCAAGTGGGCCTTAGAAAGCATCACTACGAACAAAGCTAGTGGAGATGATGGAATTCCAGATGAGCTATTTCAAATCCTGAAAGATGACCCTGTGAAAGTGCTGCAATATGCCAGCAAATTTGGAAAACTCAGCAGTGGCCACAGGACTGGAAAAGGTCAGTTTTTATTCCAATCCCAAAGAATGCTCAAACTACCACACAGTTGCACTCATCTCACACGCTAGTAGAAGGCGATGGCACCCCACTCCAGGACTCTTACCTGAAAAATCCCATGGACAGAGGAGCCTGCTAGGCTACAGTGCATGGGGCTGCTAAGAGTCGGACACAACTGAGTGACTTCACTTTCACTTTCATGCATTGGAGAAGGAAATGGCAACCCATTCCAGTGTTCTTGCCTGGAGAATCCCAGGGACAGAGTAGCCTGGTTGGCTTCCGTCTATGGGGTCACATAGAGTCGGACACGACTGACACGACTTAGCAGCAGCAGCACACGCTAATAAAGTAATGCTTAAAATTCTCCAAGCCAAGCTTCAGCAATACGTGAACCGTGAACTTCCAAACGTTCAAGCTGGTTTTAGAAAAGGCAGAGGAACCAGAGATCAAATTGCCAACATCCACTGGATCGTGGAAAAAGTGAAGAGAGTTCCAGAAACTCTATTTCTGCTTTATTGACTATGCCAAAGTCTTTTGACTGTGTGGATCACAATAAACTGTGGAAAATTCTGAAAGAGATGGGCATACCAGACCACCTGACCTGCCTCTTGAGAAACCTGTATGCAGGTCAGGAAGCAACAGTTAGAACTGGACATGGAACAGACTGGTTCCAAATAGGAAAAGGAGTACGTCAGGGCTGTATATTGTCACCCTGCTTATTTAACTTCTATGCAGAGTACATCATGAGAAACGCTGGACTGGAAGAAGCACAAGCTGGAATCAAGAATGCCGGGAGTAATATCAGTAACCTCAGATATGCAGATGACACCACCCTTAATGCAGAAAGTGAAGAACTAAAGAGCCTCTTGCTGAAAGTGAAAGAGGAGAGTGAAAAAGTTGGCTTAAAACTCATCATTCAGAAAACTAAGATCATGGCATCTGGTCCCATCACTTCATGGCATATAGATGGGGAAACAGTGGGAACAGTGGCTGACTTTATTTTTCTGGGCTCCAAAATCACTGCAGATGTTAATTCCAGCCATGAAATTAAAAGATGCTTACTCCTTGGAAGGAAAGTTACGACCAACCTGGATAGCATATTAAAAAGCAGAGACATTACTTTGTCAACAAAGGTCCATCTAGTCAAGGCTATGGTTTTTCCAGTGGTCATGTGTGGATGTGAGAGTTGGACTGTGAAGAAAGCTGAGCACCGAAGAATTGATGCTTTTGAACTGTGGTGTTGGAGTAGACTCTTGAGAGTCCCTTGGACTGCAAGGAGATCCAACCAGTCCATCCTAAAGGAGGTCAGTCCTGGGTGTTCATTGGAAGGACTGATGTTGAAGCTGAAACTCCAATAAGAGCTGAATCATTTGAAAAGACCCTAATGCTGGGAAGGATTGAGGGCAGGAGGAGAAGGGGACAACAGAGGATGAGATGGCTGGATGGCATCACTGACTCGATGGACATGGGTTTGGGTGGACTCCAGGAGTTGGTGATGGACAGGAAGGCCTGATGTGCTGCAGTTCATGGGGTCGAAAAGAGTTGGACACGACTGAGCGACTGAACTGAATGGATGGTTGTTTTTACAAAATATAAAACTACACCAGTGGTTAAAAACTATATTTCCCAAACCAAACAATGATTTGCTGGGTAAAAAGAAAAAAAAAATGACCTTGTTACAGAGTGAAGTAAGTCAGAAAGAGAAAAACAAGTATCATATTTTAATACATATATATGCAATCTATACGGTTCTATAGTACTGCTGAACCTATCTGCAGGGCAGGAACAGAGATGCAGACATGGAGAATGGACTTGTGAAAACAATGGGGAAAGAGAGGGTGGGATGAATTGAGAGTAGTGCTGACATACACACTACCACGTGTAAAAGAGAGCTAGTAGGAAGCTGCTGTGTAACACGGAGAGCTCAGCTCAGTGCTCTGTGATGAGCTACAGGGGTGGGAAGGAGGCCAAGAGGGAGGGGAGAGATATATATAGTTATAGAAACCAACACAAATTGTAAAACAATTATCCTCCGATTAAAAATAAATTTAAAAAAACGGTATTGTTTTACATTTTTTAAATGTCGTTTTTATCTGCATTTGCTTATTTATTATCTTTAGTCACAATTCAGTACATTCTCCCTTTTGACCAACAATAATAACATTAATAACAGCAGCTGACATTAATAAACACTTAGTTTATATGATATACTCATCTCACTTAATCCTTATAACAATCAGTAAAGAAGGTGGTGTTATTCCTATTATAAAGATGAGGTAAAAGACCTAAGGAAGGAAGGATAAGTAATGTGCCAAAGGTCAAATCACCAGTTGGTTACACAGCAAGGATTCCAATTTAGATTCTCTTACCTACGATGCTATGTTAACGTGAGTATAGCATTATGCAACTGGATATTCAATAATTAATTGATAGTGATGGGGTCAAATTTACATCTAAAACTCACCAAAGGCTGTATCTATATACTACTAATTTATTTCAGTTTAATAGCTGGGAAACAATGCTTAGTGAGTGTTACAGGCTGAGTTGTACCCCCTGAAAATTCATATAATGAAGTCTGTCTTAATCTATTTGGGCAGCCAAAACAACACACTATAGAGACTGGGTGGTTTATAAACAACAAAAATTTACTTCTCACAGTTCTAGAGGCTGGGAAGTCCAAGATCAAGGTGCAGGCATATTCAGTGTCTAGTTTAAAGGTCCTCTTCCTGGTTCATAGACTGTCTTTTCATCATCAGCTCATGTGGCAGAAAGGGTAAGCGGTGTCTGTGGGCTCTCTTTTAAAAAAAGAGCACTAATCCCACTCGTGAGAACTCCATCCTCATGACCTAAGCACATCCCCAAAGCCCTACCTCCTCATAGCATCACAGGGGGCATTAGGTATCAACAAATTATTTAGTGAATGCAAACATTAGGACCAGTGCAAAGTCCCAATTCCTGGTACCTCAGAATGTGACTGTATTTGGAGACAGAATCTTTATAAAGAAGTAATTAGAGTAAAATGAAGTCATCAGGGTGGGCCCTAGTCCAATATGACTGGTATCCTTATAAGAGGAAATTTGAATATAGACAAGTACAGAGAGAAGTCCACGTGAAGACACAGGGAAATGACCATCATTCAGGCAAGAGAGGGAACTCAGAAGAAATCAACCCTACCTTGACCTCACACTTCCAATCTCCAGAACTTTAGAAAAGAAAGTAAATTTCTGTTTAAGCCATGCGATCGGTGGTACTTTGTTATGGCACCTTAGCAAATGAATGCTGTCAGGAATTTGCTAAAGTTTTATTGGTCACTGGTATACTGCTATAATTTTTAAATGAAACTTGTACTTTAAAAACTAAGAATGTTAACTTCTATGTCAAAATAACTGACTTAAGCACACTTTTAATTTTTAATGCATCATAATGTAATGAAATGTCATTAACATTTTAATATAATTTTATTGTAATACTGAATAATTCCCTGTAATTTATCTTTAATACTTTTTCCTTTCTAAATAAGATTAAAATCTAGTCAAAGGAGATTTATACTTTATAATACACAGCATACAAATAAGATCTTAAAAGTATTTAACAATTATATCTCAAACTTTATTACTTAAGGAATCAGTTTCTATATACTGCTTTCAATCACTTTTTATTAGCTGCTTCCAAAACCCGTAACAGGTGCAAGAAGAGATTGATGATATCCAAGTAGAGGTTGATGGCAGCTAATACATACTCTTCAGGTGACAGCCTGTGCATCAGTGAGTGTGTGTCATAGATGATGAATCCGCAGAAAAGAAGGGCTCCCCCAGCAGCCAAGACCAACTCCACTGTCTCACTGTAAAAAAACAACTAAAGGCAAGAGATTATTGTAATAGTTTTATATTTAAGAACAGCATTAAGAATACTTAAGTTACTTATACTCTACATACATATTTAATAATTCTGTACAACTTTGAATACAAATGTTAAAAGTAGAAAAAGGCAGGGCAGGTCCACTTGTGTTGGATGAATGGGTGAAGGGAGGAACCAATGAATATTCTCCTTTCTATTAAATTACCCACCTGACTTTGAACAGTAACATTCCAAACATAAATTATTTAAAATCTATTTCTTACTCAGAATTACATGTGCCACTTGAAGATTAGCAATTGCAAGTGAGGACCTCTTTCTATTTCATTTAACTCATTTGTTCATCTTTCTTTCAACCAATAATATTAACATAAGACCTTGATTTTTAAAATATCATTTTAAAATCATTCTACATACAAATGTTCCAGATAATTATAACCAAGTGTCCTACAGTAACATGTCTCTTACAGCTTTTTGAGATTATTTGTATTTCAAGTTATCATTCTAAAACAACTTACCCTCAAGATTCCTGACAAACACAAAATCCACAAACCAGCAAACAGTCTATAAAAACAAAAATTTTAATAATTTAGAATATTGTTCCTAACCAAAAACCTTTGTAAACTCATTCAGCATTTTCTGAATAAATAAATCCATCCTGATATTTGGCAAAGAATCACTGAAATGTAAGAATTCTTAAACCTACAATGAATATTACAGAATACCCAGAAATTGAAAGAACAGCTATCTATTCAACATTTGTTTTTATGGTGTATAAGACTAATTAAGAGTATAATTTTTAAAGTTTCAATTGGAATATAAAGAAAATACTGACATAAGCAAAATATCATTAGAAATATCATTTAATTCAGAGAGCTATAAAACTTCTTAAAAATATATAAATTTACCAATGAAGCATAATTTCATTTTTAACCAAATAACAAATGATTCTGTGAACACGCATATCCATTAGAGTTCCCAATGTACACTCTGTTTTATTCTGATGTATTAAAGAACTTAATTTATGCACATAAATTTGCCACTGCTATAATTTTATGAGTTATCATTCATTATATATAAAATAAAATTATATATTATATATGTAAGATATAATTATATGACAAGGACATCTAGGAAGTCAGTCCTATTATCTTATGAGACTTGGAAGCCTGAATATACATCTGCTGCCTCAGGCCACAAGTACACTGACCAAATTTATGCTCCCTCCTTAAATAAAAATGAGACAAAATATACGAAACAACAGTTTTCAAACAATAAGCAGCACAGGACAATGAGTCCTGAGATAAGGGAAACAAAGAAGGTGAGCTCTACAAATGACCCAGCTAGAGTTCCCAGGCCACAGTGCAGGGACAGGAATCCATATGCAGCTTTGTGGTTTCCTTGAGTTGAAGAGACGAGAATTCAGAGGTTAGAGAAGCTAAAGTGGTAGACTTTGAAGATCCAAGTTCTAGAGAAAAAAAGGGTTATACAGAGATTTCTGGTGGCATGCAGAGGGTTCTCCTCCAGTCTTTAGCTAAGTACTTATCAATGCATATTTGTGAGGAAGTACCAAAGTCTGGAGAAACCACCACCAGAGAGAACCAGGCAGAAAAATCCTCAGACGCAATAAAGCCAGAAATAGTTTTGATTCACACCAGCTAGAGTGAAAAGACCTGAGACATGGGGCTTTGAGTAATCCTCAGAAGGATACTATCTCAAGAGTGGGGCCAAATTAGCCCTGAACTAAAAGCTGTTCTGGATCCAGCTAACAGAGCTTAAAAACAAGCCTCAAAAGATTCAGACCATTTCCAAAGAACTTAATTGCTTCCTAGAAGAACAGAACCTAACACATATGCAAAACAGGAAGCAAAAAAAAAAAATTATATATATATATATATAGCTTCTCCTTAAATCATACTCCATTCTAATACAACTGTTTATGCATCCTGCACAATTGTCAGTGTTGGCTGACCAATTAATATTTTATCCCAGTAGAGACTTCTGATAATCTGGTTGTTGTTCAGTTGCTAAGTTGTGTCCAACTCCTTGTGACCCCATGGACTGCAGCACACCAGACTTCCCAGTCCCTTCACTATCTCCACTATCTGGAGTACCAGGAAAAAAGGGGGAGGAAAGAAAGTTTTGCAAGACTAGACTACTTGTAAATTTTTAGTGCTTTAACAGGAAAAAAGAGCAGAAAACGTTTGGGTGATTATGTGCCAAAAGAAAGCCATTGTGAGCTTAGGAAAGATTCTATGCATTCTTACCAAGGTGAGGGCAACACAGTACCATTATCCTAATATAAAAAGGATCATTCCTTATATTAGTTTGAAGAAGGATACAGGTTACTTAAGATGGATCAAAAAATTTAAAGTTCATGCAGACTTCCTTAGCACCTGGGTCACAATTACCTTGCTTTTGCCACAAAGATGTGGATGGTAACATTTCCCACAGTTAATGTTAAGATCTAAATAATTCAGGTAAATTTCATACCATTTATAAAGCATGCAAGCCTATAGCCTCTCTAGAAAGCTTAAATTTCAGGGCATTCACTTCCCTTTCAATATAGAGGTGAAGCAAAAAACTCAAAGCTACTTTCCATCTCCTATCATGTATGCTCCAGGAGAGTAGGGCCCTAGTACCCAAAGGGATGACTTCTCATTACCTCCATTTTTAAAGTATCCAATGCTAACAGTACAGCACCTCTCTCAAAACGAGGTAGTAGTGAAGATATCTATCTATCATAGCCATGATAAATATATCACTTACCCTGCTCCAAATTTGCTGAAATCTCTCTTAGACTGTAAAGTATATACAGTCAAACCAAGAAATACTGCACAAGTCAGTATGAAAGCTTGCAGGACAACATACACATCATAGAAAGTAACTGTAAAATTACAAAACATTGATTAAAAATACATATAAACCATATAAAAGCTTTTTTTCTGTCATATAATAGAAATGCCTTATTTTGTCCTATACTACTTGCCAATAAAAACAATTATGAAAAGATTCCTTATTCAGTCTTCAACTCTTGTATGGTAAAACCACACCCATAGTGCAATAAGCAGGCTCCAAAATATACAACATAAGGAGATCACATCATTATGAAGTTAAAGAAATGGCTAGAAGATAATACACAGCCAGCTGGTTTAGGAGTTTAGGGAATATGGTGAAATGATTTTCACCCATTTCTATCCCAGCTGCAGTTCATCACCATTTGTGGTGACTATCAACTATGGCTTAAACCATCAATAGTGATGGTTCTGGGTCCTGTGGCTGGCTGGGAATTCCTAGGCAAGAAAAATATTGGGGCTGTCTGGGGTTGTCTGCCATTTACCAGCACTGTAGGCAATAGAAACCAACCACGAATTGCTTTATATCCAAGTCTGCATTATCCTGGAGAACATTATTGGGGTTTACTGGATATATATCGAATTTACTCCAGAAATTTTAGAATGACCATCTAGACTGACTATAGCAATTGTAATAAAACTGCTCAACATTTTACAGAATACTGAATTATAACCTCTTTAAAGGTAATTGAGTGTTTTGAACTCAAATCCATTTAAGTAATTTTTAATCTGAGAGGGATAAATTATCCAAGTTCCTTCTGTTTCTAAGTAGTTGACTTTATTTATCCCACACAGGGTTAAGAAGATGAATATGCAGAAAAGATAAAACATGAAATCACTTTTGCTTCTTCTCAGAAATTTCAGTAAGTTCGGGTGGATTCCATCTCTCTCCAACATCCCTTACAAATGGTGGATGCCAGAGGACAGAGATAGACTTAATAACATAGTAGTAAGTAATAGATAATAACACTGATAATAAGTTAAGTATTAATAATACTTCCTTTCCATGTTGAGAAATTTCAACCCTATTTAGTTTGGTGGTTATTATTTATTTATATTCTGATTCTTTTATAAAAAGAAGAGATGAATTACCAAAAAACATAGAGACAAAACCTAGCATGAAAAAGTTAAAAACAGTAATGACAAAAGAAGAAGAGAAAAATACATTAACAATATGGATCCACAATTTATTGCTATTGACAGTAACAGTACATTCTGATCTTTTTTGGTATCCCAGATAAATAATTTTGAAACAATCAGAATTTTTATTGTTAATCACAAAATTTTTTACTTGAGATATTATTATATAGGGTACATCAAATAATTATAACAGATACTTCCTTTTAAATATTATATATATTTAACACAAAATACAAGACAGAAATGACTATTGTTTCTTGTAGTGCCCTCTGATGAAATATGAGGATGTAATAAGGTACAGTTCAGTGCAGGCAATTTGAGATACTGAGCTCATGTGATGAAAGAGCATGGTTCCAAACATGTTATTAGTTCTTTTAAGATCCCTTTAAACAAGAAAAAAGATTAGCTATAGTTGTCTTTTTTTTATTTTTGGCTGCGCTATGCAGCATGTGAGATTTTTAGTTCCCTGACCAGGGATTGAACCCATATCCTCTGCAGTGGAAGGGCGGAGTGATTAACCACTGGATTGCCAGGGAAGTATCTGATGTTGTCTTGTTGGATAAACAAAATGAATATTGTTCTCTGTTCCTATTGTTTTCCTAATTCTTTTCGACTTCCTCTAAACTCAGCTAAAACAATATAAACATTTATTTTTTGCTTATATTTTAGGAATTCTTCATTCTATGCCACATTTTTTAATATGACATTACATGATGTTAAGCTTTAGCCCCAAACACTTTTTTACCCAAAAGATTTATCCACTTTAAAAAGTTACTGTAATATACAGAAGCACAATTATGGCTTACCAACGAAGGCCACGGTCAGAGATTCCAACAGTGTCTAAGAAAAAGAGACTGAAATTACACAGATGCATGTAAAATTTATACTGTTAAGTACATGTTCTGATTTCCAGGAATTCAAGGTGATTTCATACCCAATGATCTCATTTTAGTTTCAGAGCAGCCTTTTGAAGTATATGGGACATATAATAAGCCCACCATAATAAAAATGAGACCTCAATGTATTAAATGAAAATATTTAGATTCTTTTCTTTTTTTGACTGTGCTGCACAGTTTGTGGTATCTTAGTTCCCCAACCACAGCAGTAAAAGCAATGAGTCCCAACCACAGGACAACCAGGGTATTTCCATGAGAACAGATTCCAATTGTTATACCATTATTCCTTAAACTCAACTAGATTTTTCATATCTGCAACAGGGAGATTCTAGAAGTAATATAGAAAATTCTATTTTTCTCACTCTTTATGATGTAAATAAAGTTGAAACTGCAAATCACATGCACATTTAAAAAACCTCACTACCTCACACAAACACGGAAAGAATATAATATTTAGATAGTACTTTGGTGTGGCAGGACTGGTCTCCTTTAGGATGGACTGATTGGATCTCCTTGCAGTCCAAGGGACTCTCAAGAGTCTTCTCCAACACCACACTTCAAAAGCATCAATTCTTCGGTGCTCAGCTTTCTTCACAGTCCAACTCTCACATCCATACATGACCACAGGAAAAACCACAGCCTTGACTAGACAGACCTTTGTTGGCAAAGTAATGTCTCTGCTTTTCAATATGGTGTCTAGGTTGGTCATAACTTTCCTTCCAAGGAGTAAGCGTCTGTTAATTTCATGGCTGCAGTCACCATCTGCAGTGATTTTGGAGCCCAGAAAAATAAAGTCTGACACTGTTTCCACTGTTTCCCCATCTATTTCCCATAAAGTGATGGGACCAGATGCCATGATCTTATTTTTCTGAATGTTGAGCTTTAAGCCAACCTTTTCACTCTCCTCTTTCACTTTCATCAAGAGGCTTTTTAGTTCCTCTTCACTTTCTGCCATAAGGGTGGTGTCATCTGCATATCTGAGGTTATTGATATTTCTCCCGGCAATCTTGATTCCAGCTTGTGCTTCTTCCAGCCCAGCATTTCTCATGATGTACTCTGCATCTAAGTTAAACAAGTAGGGTGACAATATACAGCCTTGATGTACTCCTTTTCCTATTTGGAACCAGTCTGTTGTTCCATGTCCAGTTCTACCAGTCCTGGGTGTTCACTGGAAGGACTGATGCTGAGGCTGAAACTCCAGTACTTTGGCCACCTCATGCGAAGAGCTGACTCATTGGAAAACACCCTGATGCTGGGAAGGATTGGGGCAGGAGGAGAAGGGGACGACAGAGGATGAGATGGCTGGATGGCATCACCAACTCAATGGACATGAGTTTGAGTAAACTCTGGGAGTTGGTGATGGACAGGGAGGCCTGGCATGCTTCGATTCATGGGATCGCAAAGAGTTGGACATGACTGAGTGACTGAACTGAACTTGGTGTGGCAGAGTATTGAAACTGTCCCCCAATATTCTTTTTTTCTTTCTTGGTAACAGAATTTTGCCTAAACATATACCCATTCAGATTAAGCATTATGTTTTCAGCTTCCCTGGCAGCTAGATCTGCAAGAATCTATATCTAAAAGCTAGAATATAGTGTGATTATTCTAGCT
Organism: Bos taurus; assembly: GCF_002263795.3. NCBI lineage: Eukaryota > Metazoa > Chordata > Mammalia > Artiodactyla > Bovidae > Bos > Bos taurus. The sequence continues at coordinate 47,653,430 of NC_037332.1, read as the reverse complement.
TTTAGAATAGAATAGAATAGAATATATTCTAGTCAATAGAATGTGAATAGAGAGACATACAACCCCGAGGAGCAAAGAGGTTTGCTCTCTCCTTTCTCTTTTCATTTTTTAAATAGATAGAATGCAGGTATGGTAGTAAGCTATCTTATTCGATGCAACTTTATTTATTTATTTTATTTTATTTTTTCCAATGCAACTTTAGAAATGTCTAAACTATAGCAGTGTCTGGGCCCCTGACAACTTCACTAAACAGTCATTCAGATTTTTATATGAAAGAGACATAAGCTATCTTGTTTAAGCCATGTCAAAAGTAGCTGAACTCATATCCTAAATAAGAACTAGGGATACTGAGCTTCATCCTCAAGCTTCTTTCCCCTTAATTATATCTTTGTTTTAATTGTTTATTCTAGTTAGATTTTATCTGATAGACAATTATCATAAAGGAAATGCCTTGATTTTTTAAAAAACTCATTAATTTGGTTCTGCTACTGTTACATATATATATGCATTCAAATAAATAAATTTGAAATTCAGGAATAAATGTTAAGGAAACACATTGTCAAAGTACTTACAAATCCAAAAAGCAGGTATAGGTTAAGGGGATGCTTATGTCTGTTTACAGTCAAGGCTAAAATCAAACCCAAGGATCCAAGGGCCAACACCAAAATTAAGGCAGGACTGAAAGACAAAAAATTAAAAGCATTCTCAACTTAAAAAAATACCATAAATAACATCCAATTTAATAATAAAATTTCTCTATGTGTTCATGAAAGTACAGGAAAAAAAAATTTGGAAGGATCTAAACCAAACTGACCAAAGAAATTATTTTTCCATGGGGAAAATTTGAGACTGTGAGATGGGAAGGAGCAGGAAGACAAAGAATCTTTCCCACTATGAATGTGGAAAATGTAACCCTTTTACATCATGAATTTCTATTATATTGAATAATTTTTTCAATTAGCATACTGCCTTTTTTAAAAACTAAAACTCAATAAAGAAAAACTATTAAATAATAAGCAAATTTTATACCTAACTACTTTTTTAGGGCATTTACTATATAGCTGTAACTTAAAGAACTTACTCCAAATAGCAAACTAATAGTTCAAGATTCCCCTTTTGTAAAGGAAGGATAGAAATTATCTACTTTTAAGAAAATATTCATTCTTTACTTTTCTTTAATATAAAGTCTATATTACTCTTACCCATGGAAATAATTATTTTGGAGGTCAAATCTTAAACAAATTAGGGAAGAACCATATGGAACTCCTCTGAAAGGATTTCAGTGAAATTTTCCTAGCTGTGAACTGACACTAAGGTAAATTTAACTTTTCAAGCACTGTCTTGGGCTTTGGGGACAGGGCATAAGTCTAATAAAGACACACTCAAAAAATTACATTCAATAAAAATTCTTAATGGAGATGAGAGGTTAACTCTATGAAACCAAGCTAAAAATGTTGGCGGTAAATACCATATTGTAGATTATTTTTCTTGCAAAAATTTATTCACAAGAGTTAATCAATCCTTTTTACATTCTAACCTCAAAAGTTAATAGAAAAAAACCCCACTACCTTGCTCATCTTATGCCCTTTGAGTCACATGCAGTGGCTGAAAATGATTCTGAATCATGTCATTACCTTACCTTTCATGTACAAATGTCCGTATAGAATCAAAGTATAAAAAAAATGCCAATGTCACTGTAGTTAAGAGAACTTGGAGAGAAAGGATGCTGTAGACTTTTCTTAGAAAGGCTGAAAAGAGAAAAAAGTTACACATGACTATTTTCTTAAGCATTTATCAGAGTACAGCAAGATCAGGTTTCTTCTTAGACACATTAAATTACTATGTAAATTCTTTCTTAAATCTTAATCCAAATATCACAACTGTAACTAAAACTTAAAAAAAAAAAGCCTCCCAGAAAATAAAAAATTTTGTTAACTATACTCCAGGAAGCATGAGCTTAAAAAATTAAGTTAATGGGCCAGAATACAAATGTTTCCATCAAAATAAAACGAAACCATCAAATCCATATTTGTGCAACATACAACAAAGCAAAGGATTAAAACCAGAACATGTTTTAAATAACGAAGTTATCTTGAAAGTGAAAAGCAGGAATAAAAAGCATATGGTTAGATATAAAATTTAAAAAGAAATCTTAATTTCCAAGCGGTGCAAATGTTTCCCTAAAATGAAGCTTCTCCATAAAAGGCAAATAATATATAAACTTACTTTCACTCACCTATTTTTATTTCTCACTTCTAGTACCTTTGCTTCTAGTTTCTATATAAGAAATTCTGACTTTCAAAATACGTTATTACCAACATCCTTATTACCAACATCCATAAATCAACTCCAAAGCGCAATGATCTAAAAATATTTATAAAAGTCTTCTGATACATAGAAGACTTCCCAGGTGGCGCTAGTGTAAAGAACACACCTGCTAATGCAGAAGATAAAAGAGACATGGGTTCGATCCCTGAGTCAGGAAGATCTCCTGCAGAAGGGCACTGCAATCACTCCAGTATTCTTGCCTTCAGAATCCCAGAGAGAGGAGGCTGGTGGGCTACAGTCCACAGGGTCACAAAGAGTTCCTCGTATTCCTGAAGGACCCTAAACAGACTTCTAAATGCTTTATTTTATAGTGATGTCTACTTGTCTTTCACTATTAGACTATGAAGACTAAAGAGCTCCCTAATAATAGGATATTAATATTCATTTTAAGTTTCCCATTTTAGGACACGACTCAGCATGAGTTCCTACCACTCTGCCAGGGATGGCACAGAATATTGTTTAATCGTTAACTCTGGTCCAACTCTCTGTGACCCTGTGGACTACAGCCCGCCAGGCCCCTCTGTCTGTGGGATTTTCCAAGCAAGAATACTGGAGTGGGTTGCCATTTCCTTCTCTAGGGGATTGTCCCAACCCAGGGATCGAACTCACATCTCATGCATCTCCTGCATTGGCAGGTAGATTCTTTTCCTCTGAGCCATCTGGGAAGCCCTTGGCACAGAATAAATACTCCTTAAATTTTATTTGCTTTTAAATAAACTTATATTGAATTAATGAAAAGTAAATTTTGCCAGAGAAAAGGTGTTATTCTGACACAATAATGGAGCCACATAATTTCTTAGGCAAGAACAACACTGTGGAATGATTTTTACCCAACAAAAGATATGGTACTGTCTCTTGACTCTCATGACAATATGCATGCGATAAATGTTCTCTTTGAAAAAAATTCCTACTAAAGACCTCATTCCTCAAGGAATGATGAAGTGCTTTGATGGCATGTCTGCCAAATATCAAGCAGTAAAATAAATATAAGAATAAGAGAATGTTCATAAATAATAAAGATTTAATCCTTAAAGGCCCTCCCATTACATCTTTTTTAAAATATAAGAGTATTTATTTATTTTTTGATTGTGCTGGGTGTACACTGCTGCAAGGGCTTTTCTCTGTTTGCAGTGAGTGGGGGCTACTCTAGTTGCATGGGCTTCTCACTGCGGTGGCTACTCTCTAGGGCACACGGGCTTCAGTAGCTGCGGCCCCTGGGCTCTAGAACACAGGCTCAATAGTTGTGGCGCACAGGCTTTAGTTGCTCCTTGGCATGTGGAATCTTCCCGGATCAGGATCAAACTGGTGTCCCCTGCATTTCAACATGGACTTTGAACCACTGGATGCCCAGGGAAGTCCTCTATACTCTTTTAAAAATAGAACTTAAATCAAATCCCACAAAAAGTAACATTTGACACCCATTTTGAATAACTAATATAAAAAGTGGCAAAAGATATACATACACACCCAGAGAAAAAAATAAAAGATCTGATAAGAAAACAAGTCAAACTGCAATCTTTCAGTTGTGTTTTTTTTTTTTTTTTTTTTTGAGTCCTATTTCTGCCTTTCTACTTTTCGGCTTTCTACTTCCACTTCTTCCCTTTCTACTCAAACTTGACAGGCTGAAACATGAACTTTTCATTTCTACCCAATCTGTAACCAGCACCAACCTCCCCCAAGCCAAAAATGTAGGAGTCACCTCTGATTTCCCTCTTTTCCCAATCCATCAACAACTACTGTAGCTTCTACTTGCAAAGTGAAAGTCATCCACCTCTTTGGTCTCCTTTGCTACATTTCCAGTCAGTCTTACGATCTCGCACCTGCACGGTTATAGTAGCCTTCTATTTGGTCTGCATGCTTTCACTGGTCCCACCTATAGTCCCACAGCTGTTGACAGCTATCTTTTTGTAGAGTAATCTGTATCATGTGACTGCCTGCTTAAGTACTTGTAATGCTTTCCCTTCTGCTTACAATAAAATGTTAAAGTTTTTATGGGGCCTAAGAGTCGGACACGACTTCTTTCACTTTTCACTTTCATGCACTGGAGAAGAAAATGGTAGCCCACTCCAGTGTTCTTGCCTGGAGAATCCCAGGGACGGGGGAGCCTGGTGAGCTGCCGTCTATGGGGTTGCACAGTCGGACACAACTGAAGCGACTTAGCAGCAGCAGCAACAAGCCCTACATGACATATGCATGCATGCTCAGTCTTGTCCGCCTCTTTGTGACCCCATAGACTGCAGCCCACCAGGTTCCTCTGTCTGTTGGCTTTCTCAGAACAGAATTCTGGAGTGGGTTGCCATTTCCTTCTCCAGAGGATCCTTTGGACCCAGGGCTTGAACCTGTACCTCCTGTATCTCCTGCATTGGCAGAGGGATTCTTTACCACTGAGCCAACTGGGAAGCCCGTGATTATCATAACTAGGTCATAAAAGACACGGTAGCTTCCTTAATGGTCTCTCCTGGGTTGCATGCTCTTGACAAGTCAGCTACCACGCCATGATGCTCAAGCAGCCAATGGAGAAGGTCACATGGCAAGGAATTAACACCTTGTATCAACATCTGCATGAGTGGGGTTTCCAGGAAGCAGATCTTCAACCCAGTGAAGTCTTCAGATGACTGCAGTCTCAGCCCACATCTTGAGTGGACTCTCCTAACACACCCTGAGCCAGAACCACCTAGCTACGCCTATCCCATATTTCTGATTCTCAGAAACTGTGTTAAGTAATAACTGTTGTTTTAAGCTTCTAAAATTTGGAATAAATTTTAATAAAGCAATAGATAACAAATACAACCTAGCTAGCTTCTTCTCAACAACACAACTGCCATCTCCTTTAAAAGTTCTTTCCCTGACCATTCCTTAACTAAAATAGCTACTAAGCTACTATTCTAGGCTCTAGTGTCTATTTCATCACTGTTTCTTTTCTTTAGAGAGTTTAACACTGCTAGTAGTCTATTTATTTGCTTAACTCTTTAGGGCCTATCTCCCTTACTACTCCACACAAATAATAAATCTAGAGGACTCAAATATTATCTGGTTACTGCTATATCCTTAATATCAGCAGGGAGCCCAATAAAGTTGTATAAACAAAAGAAAAATGCTCACCTTCACTCACCTGGCTAAAAAAATGTAGATTAAAACAAGATTACATTTTTTTTTTACCCACAACAAGACGCAGTAAACTATGGCTAAGGGCCAAACCCAGCACATCACCTGATTTTATAAGAAAGTTTTCCTGGGCACTGCTGCTGCTAAGTCACTTCAGTCGTGTCCGACTCTGTGCGACCCCATGGACTGCAGCCCACCAGGCTCCCCCATCCCTGGGATTCTCCAGGCAAGAACACTGGAGTGGGTTGCCATTTCCTTCTCCAATGTGTGAAAGTGAAAAGTGAAAGTGAAGTCGCTCAGTCCTGTCCGACTTCTAGCAACCCCATGGACTGAAGCCTACCAGGCTCCTCCATCCATGGGATTTTCCAGGCAAGAGTACTGGAGTGGGGTGCCATTGCCTTCTCTGTTCCTGGGCACAATCACAGCCATTTCTGTGTCCTCTATAGCTTCTTTTTTTGCCTGGATAATTCCATGGACAGAGGGGCCTGGCAAGCTACAATCCATGGGGTTGCAGAGTCAGACACAACTGAGTGACTAATTGTAATTGTATAGCTTCTTTTGCATGACAATGGCAGTATTTTGTAACTGTGCCACAGAGTCCTTTATTATGACTCCACAAAGCTGAAAATATTTACTATCTGGCCCTTTGGAGAAAATGTTTGCTAATCCCTGATCTACCAGATTGCCAGATACTAAGAAGTTTGATGATCTCAGTGCTGGTGAGAGTGCAGTAGAAAGTACCCTCATGTATTGTTTGCTGGAGAGTCAACAGGTGCAATCTCTTTGGGTAGTTGACGACATCAAATTTTAAATGCACATATTCTTTGGACCTATAATTTCACTGCTAAAAATTTATAGAACAATAATTGGAGAAATTCACAACCATATGGAAGAATGGCCCCTAAAGCTCTATTTGAAGGAATAAAAAGAATGAAAAGTAACAATCTAAATACCCATCAAGAAAGGATGATTAAATAAATTATGGAACATACATATTATAGATGATCACCATAGTTAAAAATATGATAAAGCTATAAATATATGTACTGCTATTTTTCAATATGATAACATTAAATAAAAATACAAAGTTGCAGAAATGTAAGAATCATAACATTGTGCTTCTTAGTATAAAACAGTATGTCTTAGTGTTTCAAAAATACAAATATAGTAGACTGCTAAAACAGATTAGTTTAATAGACTATGTATATTACATATGTAACAACTAATTATATAAACTTAACTTAATGGTACTATAAAAGTGCTCAAGGTAGAGATTGTACTCAGCTTTCATTCTCACATCATTTTTCTGTAGCTTCATAATTTGTTGTTTTCTACCAATAAGCCTTGGCTATTTAAATATATAATATTCCAAAAGTATTTTCCAGAAGATGTACGTATTACATTTTCAAAACAACCCCATTTTCCTTCATGTAAAGGTAGTGAGGAAAGAAGTTTTGGAAGTCACAGTTGCTCACCTTAAGACACTAGTTAGATCAGCCAGATTAATTTGCTTAAAAAATAGAGGGAGGCATTTCTGTTTTACCTTTAAATTCATAAAAAATTTTGACAGACCAGATACCATTTTAAACTACAGATGCAGTCAGCTTAGTCACAGGTCCAATGACCATGACACAGGGTTCCTTACTGGTAATTTCCTGATAGGAGTGAGATCACACTGGGTGAATTCCTGGATGAGAGCTGTTACCAAGAAAGGAGCCATGATTATCATTTTCTAAACATATGTCTAAAGCTTAGAATTTTCAGCCCCACACCCGTTTCTCCTGAGAAGAGAGAAGGGCTGAAAATGGAGGTAATTAATCACGCTTTCGTGAGGAAGCCACCATTAAACCCCAATAGTACGGGGTATGCAGGGCTTCCAGATGGGTGAACACAGCCTCATACCAGGACATAGAAACTGCAAAGACAGACGAGGACACAGAATCAGCCCTTATATCAAAAACATAGCCTGCAATGCAGGAGACCTGGGTTCGATCCCTGGGTCAGGAAAATCCCCTGGAGAAGGAAATGGCAACCCACTCCAGTACTCTTGCCTGGAAAATCCCATGGTCAGAGAAGCCTGGTAGACTACAGTCCATGGGATCGCAGAGTCGAACACGACTGAGCGACTTCACTTTCATTTTCCATTCAGATATACGTCACAATGATCATATAATAAACTTACTTTCACGGAAAAAAATAACCCAAGTTTCTCTTAACTGAAAGATGCCAAATTCAAGCTAGTGAGGTTTTCAACCCCTTTTCCACCGAAGATGATAGGATGGACTCAGTTTCAGGTCTCTGGGCATACAGCTGAGGAGCCACCTCACCTCTCCCTCTCAGCCCCTGCGGAGGGAGAAAGCCCTTCTTCCCAGCCAGGGGACCGGAAGGAGGAGGGAAGGCTGTCCTCTGAACCCAAGAGATCGGCGGTATCCCCAGGGCCTGGTCGCGGAGGATGCTCGCCTCAGAAGCCGGAAACCAGCCCCCAGAGGCCGGCGACGCCAGGCGACCGACAAGGCGCGGCCGGGAGGGACCGGGCGACGTACCCATTCGGATGTGCACGCTGGCGGAGGCCACGCAGCTGCCATAGTTGAAGTCGTCCTCGATAGAAGAGCAGGGGTAGCGGGGGTCAAAGTCCGCCATGTCCGCACAGCACCACCCCCCACCCCAGGGCCCCCGCGGAGCTAAATTGACGACGCCACCACAACGGCCTCAGGCCTTCCACTTCCTGAGGAAGCGATCCAGCCCCAACTAGCCGAGCGGCCGCGCCCGAGCCAAGCCCCAACCAATCGATGAGGTAGCCTCGAACATTCAGTTAGTTCAGTTCCCTTCAGTCGCTCAGTCGTGTCCGACTCTTTGCGACCCCATGGACTGCAGCACGCCAGGCCTCCCTGTCCATCACCAACTCCCGGAGTTTATCCAAACCCATATCCATTGAGTCAGTGATGCCATCCAACCATCTCATCCTCTGTCGTCCCCTTCTCCTCCTGCCCTCAATTTTCCCCAGCATCAGGGTCTTTTCCAACGAATCAGTTCTTTGCATCAGGTGGCCAAAGTATTGGAGTTTCAGCTTCAACATCAGGCCTTCAATGAATATTCAGGACTGATTTCCTTTAGGATGGACTGGTTGGATCTCCTTGCAGTCCAAGGGACTCTCAAGAGTCCAACACCACAGTTCGAAAGCATCAATTCTTCAGAGCTCGGCTTTCTTTGTAGTCCAACTCTTACATCCATACATGACCACTGGAAAAACCATAGCCTTGACTAGACGGACCTTTGTTGGCAAAGTAATGTCTCTGCTTTTTAAAATGCTTCAGTTAGGCTGGAAAAAGGAGTTTGCTTCATGTTAGGGCGGGAGAGAAAATGAGTTACATTTTCAGTGTCATCTGAAGTGAAGGTTTTCTCAGATTTTCCTCCACAAGTTTCTTAAATCCTCTGACCAAGAGAAGTTGCTAAAAGTGATAAAAATGAAGTCCCCTTTCATCCTTCCGTTCAACAAATACCCATTCTCATTCTTTCTTCTTGTTGTTTAGTTGCTCTTCGCGACCCCATGGACTGTAGCCCGCCAGGCTCCTCTGTCCATGGGATTTCCCAGGCAAGAATACCGGAGTGGGGTGCCATTTCCTTCTCCAGGGGATCTTCCCGACCCAGGAATGGCTCAAACCCGTGTCTCCTGCATAGGCAGGTTGTTTCTTTACCATTGAACCACCAGGGAAGCCCCCATCTCATTCATTTACTGCCGCAATAATCACACTGAGGAGATACTTTTCATTAAATTATTATTTTAAAAAAATATTTATTTATTTGGCAGCACCGGGTCCTAGTTGCGGCATGTGAACTTGTGGTTTCAGCATGTGAGAGCTAGTTCCCTAACCAGGGATCAAACCTAAGCCCTCTGCATTGAAGTTCAGAATCTTAACCACTGGACCACCAGGGAAGTCCCTACGTTATTTTTATTGAAGTACAGTTGGTTTTAATTATACTACTTTCAATGATGGGCTTCCCTTGTGGCTCAGCTGGTAAAGAATCTGCCTGCAATATGGGACACCTGGGTTCAATCCCTGGGTTGGGAAGATCCCCTGGAGAAGGGAAAGGCTACCCACTCCGGTATTAGGACCTGGAGAATGCCTATGGGACTATACAGTCACAAAGAGTTGGATACGACTGAGTGACCTTCACTTCACTTTCAATAATAATCCCTAAAATTGTTGATCACTTTCTAAAAACCCAGCTTTCTGAATGAGATAATGCTTAGTGCTGGCAGACATGAGCAGAGCCAACCAGAGAAGAGTGGAGTAATATAGGTAGGTTCTCAAGGGCCCAGCATCTGCAAAGCAGTAAGGGCACAAGGGGCAAAGCTCAGGGGGAGTAAGGGCACAGACTGCAAAGAATGAGGCACGATAAAGGCCAGGTCACTATATGCCAAATGTAGACTTCTGGAGAGAGTCATGACCACAGGCAGGGAAGAGGATGTTGCGCTCTACTAATGAAAGAAATGATGGTGGCAAACACGATGGATCAAAGTGAATATTCATGGTATTGCTGTTATTCCACTACAAAGACAACCTGTAGATATACTCAGAGTAATATCTCAGGGTCCCCTGGATTTTTTTTTAACAAATTTACTTTGATCCCACGGACAGAGGAGCCTGGCGAGCTATAGTCCATGGGGTTGCAAAAGAGTCGGACACGACTGAGCGACTAACACTTTACTTTGATCCACCTACATTTGCCATCCTCACTTTAACCATAACACTCAAAAGACTTAGCAAGTAGAACTCAGAATAGCTGTGGAATTGTCTATTCTGAAATTAAATTCTTAAATTTGACTTTATTGGAAGCTTTTGTCTAAAGAACTAACCTCTTTTTCATAATGACAAGCAAAAAACTTATCTTTTTATGATTTTACAAACATTTCAAAAACACATTACTCATTTTACTATCAAGTCATAATAGGATTTAGTATATAGAACTAACCAGATTGGACTGGGAATCCACTGTCTTATTGACTAAAAGTAGCATTAGCCAAGTTTGATCTCCTACCTCGTACCAATTACAAAAAAAGGAAATTTCAGATGGATCTGGGACATAAATGTGAAAGACAAAACAATAAAGCTTTGAGAAGATGATATATAGGAGAATATCTTTATGATCTGAGTAAAGAAAAGATTTCTGAAACCATGTATAAACTAGCTGATGCTGCTAAGTCACGTCAGTCGTGTCCGACTCTGTGCGACCCCGTAGATGGCAGCCCACCAGGCTCCGCCGTCCCTGGGATTCTCCAGGTAAGAACACTGGAGTGGGTTGCCATTTCCTTCTCCAATGAATGAAAGTGAAAAGTGAAAGTGAAAGTGAAGTCGTATCAGACTCAGCGACCCCATGGACTGCAGCCTACCAGGCTCCTCTGTCCATGAGATTCTCCAGGCGAGAGTACTGGAGTGGGGTGCCATCGCCTTCTCCAGTATAAACTAGCAGTTAACCCCAAAGGAGAAGATTGACAAACTATATTAAAATGAAGAACTTTATAGTAAAGTACACAATAAGAGAATAAAAAGGAAGTCATAGAATGGGAGAAGATATTTACTACCCATGGAATGTACATAATGCTCCTTTCCAGAATATAAAAACAATTGTTACAAATCAAGAAATAAAAGAGAGACAGGCAGTCAATAGAAAAATAGACACACACACACACACAATGACTAATAAACGTATAAAGATGCTTATCCTCACAACCATAATTTTTTTTCCTTTCAGTCCATCCTTATCCATAAGCAGAAGGTAGAGAGTGAAATACATAAGCATGTTCAGTTCAGTTCAGTCGCTCAGTCGTGTCCAACTCTTTGTGACCCCATGAACACGCCAGTCCTCCCTGTCCATCACCAACTCCCGGAGTCTACCCAAACCCATGTCCATCGAGTCAGTGATGCCATCCAACCATCTCATCCTCTGTCGACCCCTTCTCCTCTTGCCCTCAGTCTTTCCCAGCATTGGGGTCTTTTCAAATGAGTCAGTTCTTCGCATCAGGTGGCCAAAGTATTTCAGCTTCAACATCAGTCCTTCCAATGAACACCCAGGACTGATCTCCTTTAGGATGGACTGGTTGGATCTCCTTGCAGTCCAAGGGATTCTCAAGAGTCTTCTCCAATACCACAGTTCAAAAGCATCAATTCTTCGGTACTCAGCTTGCTTTATAGTCCAACTCTAACATCTATACATGACTACTGGAAAAACCATAGCCTTGACTAGATAGACCTTTGTTGGCAAAGTAATGTCTCTGCTTTTGAATATGCTATCTAGGTTGGTCATAACTTTCCTTCCAAGGAGTAAGTGTCTTTTAATTTCATGGCTGCAATCACCATCTGCAGTGATTTTGGAGCCCAGAAAGACAAAGTCAGCTATTGTTTCCACTGGTTCCCCATCTATTTGCCATGAAGTGATGGGACCAGATGCCAAGATCTTAGTTTTCTGAATGTTGAGCTTTAAGCCAACTTTTTCATTCTCCTCTTTAACTTTCATCAAGAGGCTCTTTAGTTCTTCTTCACTTTCTGCCATAAGGATGGTGTCATCTGCATGTTCAAGCTATGAAATACAAATTATGTAATTTAGGTCATTTCTTACATCAGTTTGCATTTAAAACTGGCATTGCACAATATAAAGATTAGTGGTAGGGACTTCCCTGGTGGTCCAGTGGTTAAGAACCTGCCTGCCAATGAAGGAGACACAGGTTCAAGAGGCAAGTAAGCCCCTGTGTGCCACAACAGCTGAAGCCCATACCCTATATCCCTTGTTTGGCAACAAGAGAAGCCACTGCAACGAGAAGCCCAAGCTCCCACACAGCAACTAGAGAGTAGCCCCTGCTCACCAAAACGGAAAAAGCCTGCTCACAGCCACGAAGACCTCATGCAGCCAAAAATAAATAAATAATCATCATAAAAATTCTTTTAAAAAAATGATCAAATGTAAAATTTATGCTAATAACTTTAAATGATATCTTTACTTAAAATGGCATTAAATAGCAAGTTAAAAAATCATGGCAAGTCAAGAAACTGCAAAAGAAATGAAAAAGCTTTGTGTTTTAGCACTTTTAATGGGACTTCTCCCTGCATTTGAAACAAGGGGCCCCACATGTTTATTCTGCACTGGGCCCCGCATATTATGTCGCTGGCTTTGCGAGTGCCACTGTAACAGAGAAACCACTTTGGAAAACTGCCAGTGTTTACCAAAGCTGAACATACACAACAAGGTCTATGACTCAGCACTTAGAAGGACTTCTGGAATTCTGATAATATTCTACTTTCTGGCTGATTACACATGTTTTCTTGTGATAATAGCAAGCTGCTTATACTAAGGGTTTGTGTACTGCTCTGTGTAATATACTAAAATTTTAAATTGTATTTTAAAAAGTGGAAAAAAGTTATTTGCTACCTCTCAGTCTAAATAAGATAATATTCTACTTTCTGGCTGATTACACTTGTTTTCTTGTGATAATAGCAAGCTGCTTATACTAAGGGTTTGTATACTGCTCTGTGTATTATACTAGATAAGATAGTTATGACAATAAAGCATTTACTTACAGATACGAAATCCAATAACTCAGGATGCTTTATTTCTTTAAAGCTGCAATTTTAAGAGAAGTACTTTGTAATAAAGTCACTAAAGAAGTTTCAGTGGTTTTATTCAGAATTGAAAGAGACATGTGTACCCCAATGTTCATTGCAGCACTGTTTATAACAGCCAGGACATGGAAGCAACCTAGATGTCCATCGGCAGACGAATGGATAAGAAAGCTGTGGTACATATACACAATGGAATACTACTCAGCTATTAAAAAGAATGCATTTGAATCAGTTCTAATGAGGTGGATGAAACTGGAGCCTATTATATAGAGTGAAGTAAGTCAGAAAGACAAACACCAATACAGTATATTAATGCATATATATGGAATTTAGAAAGATGGTAACAATGACCCTATATGTGAGACAGCAAAAGAGACACAGATGTAAAGAACAGACTTTTGGACTCTGTGGGAGAAGGCGAGTGTAGGATGATTTGAGAGAATAGCATTGAATCATGTATATTATCATATGTGAAACAGATCGCCAGTCCAAGTTCGATGCATGAGACAGGGTGCTGAGGGTCGGTACACTGGGATGACCCTGAGGGATGGGATGGGGAGGGAGGTGGGAGGGGGGTTCAGGATGAGGAACACATGTACACCCATGGCTGATTCATGTCAATGTGTGGCAAAAACCACTACAATATTGTAAAGTAATTAGCCTCCAATTAAATAAATTTTAAAAAGTAAACAAATAATAAAATTAAAAAAAAAGAAATTTCAGTGGTTTTAAAGACCTATCTGCATCTCTCCTCTTCTCCCATCTTTGCTCTTCTTTCTATTCATTTTTCTCCCCTCCTTTTCATCTCTTTGTTCTATCAACTCCAAGCTAAAATCTCTTCTAGATTATTCCCTGTAATAATTCTATCGTTATTCCTAGATTGAGAACATTTTTTTCTTTTTTTGGTTTCTAAATAATCTTTGGCAATTGGCATTGAAGGAAGTAGGGACTTACACTACTACTATCTTCAATTTTTTTTTATAGAGTTTTATCTTTGACTCAAGTTTAGGGGCCAGAACAGTAGAGGTTCACAAATTTCAGGAATTACAGAAAAAGAGCATGGGCTTTTAGAGCTAAATAAATTTGAGTCTGAATCCTAGCTCACTCACTCACTCACTTTCAAACCCAAACTTACATCTCCAGGCACAGAGTTTTTCTGCCATTAAGCTAAGCATTAGAACACTTAAACTGTGTTGCTGGAGTATTAACATATGTCAAGTTGGAGACAACATAGAGAAAGCATTCAGCTCTGTGATAGCAGGTGCTCTACTGCCCCTCCCTCACTGAAGCGAAATAGGTAGGATCTGATAACTACTGAGGAATGGGGAGAATGTCAGGAGGCAGGAACAGCAAGCATTAAGAATGGCCCGAGGTAAAAATAAACACAACCACCCTGAAACAGACTTTAAGAAGCTTTAAGTCACTAAGGAAGTAATGTGATGAAATCTCTGTTTAAGGGAGATTAATTTGGAAATAAACTGGATTGGGAGAAAGCTGGGCTAGAGGCAGCACAGCTTTGAGGTTAAGTCTCAGATTCCTCATCTGTAAGGTGCAGATGGCATTGATACCTACTTTAAGGAGTCTTTGTGTGAATACTTATTGTGCTAGTGCTTAGTCACTCAGTCCTGTCCTATTCTTTGTGACCTCATGGACTGGACCCAGTCAGGCTCCTCTGTCAATGGGATTGTCCAGGCAAGAACACTGGAGTGGGTTGCCATTTTCCTCCTCCAGGGGATCTTCCTGACCCAGGGATTGAACCCTCAACATCTCATGTGTCTCCCGCACTGGAGGCAGATTCTTTACCAGCCCATATATGTGTGTGTAGTATAATAAAAAATGCATTTTGTTTTTGTTAACGGTTCTTGGCACAGAGTTTCAAGAAACCTTGGAATTTCTGATCAGAGTATCTGTTGTTATTCACAGATACCCCATTTCCTCCATATCTGAATGTATGCTAATTCACAAGGTGGCTTACAATGGGCCTTGAGATAGTTACAAGGAAGGGGCTGGCCATTCCGGAAAGACCTAGCATGTGATTAGAGACTTGGAACTTTCAGCCACACCCTCATAGATCTTGAATTCAACCAAGTGGTTGATGATTTAACCAATCATGCTTATGTGACAAAACCCTAGATATAAACTCTGAAGCAGTGAGGCTCTGGGAGCTTGCTGGTTGATGAAAGGACCCATGTAGCTGGGAGGATGGTACACCTGGAGGCAGCAAGGAAGATCTTGTCATGCTATTCACCTCTTCATCTTACTATTCATTTGCTCCCTTTATAATAAAATGGTCATCATAAGGATAGTACTTTCCTGACTTCTGTGAGTCATTCTAGTGAATTATCAAATTGGGACAAAGCGTGGATTCTGGGAATCCTCAAGTACATAGCAAAATAGGCAGAAGAACAGGCAGCTTGGGGATACCTGAGACTTGCAACTGGCATCTGAAGTCATGCAGGACTGAGCCCTTAACTTAAAGGACCTATATTAACTCTGGGTAATTAGTGTCAGAAATGAAGGCCTTTGACCTTAACTTGTGGGGTCCACGCTAACTCTAGCAGTGAGTGTTAGAATTAGACTGAACAGTAAGACACTCAGTTGGGATAAGCATGTTGTAGTTGGAACACTGATGTAAATTACTGACATGGTGCCCAATACAGGCTATTGGTGCCCAATAAATGATAGCGGTAATTATTGGCAAGAGGCAAGGTCACTTTTTTATTTCATTAGGCATTTATTAAGCAGTATGCAAAGTGTAAATTACCCAGGATGACTAGAACTGCCCCACTACACCCCAACCCTCAAGAAGCCCACAGGGAAATAACAACAACAAAAAAACATGATGATGGAAATAAGTGCTGAGTGTTATGGAACCAAAAAAGAACTGATTAACTTTAGGGAGATTATAAATGGCTTCACAGAGTATCTAAGTTTGCTAGGGCTGCTGTAACAAAGTACCACAAACTGGGGCTTAAAACAGTAGAAGTTTCTTTTCTCACAGTTCTGGAGGTCAATCAAGGTGTGCTCAGGGTTAGTTCCTCTAGAGCAGGGGTCCCCAACCCCTGGGGCTATGGACCAGTACTGGTTCATGGTCTGTTAGGAACGGGGCCACACAGCAGGAAGTGAATGGTGGGCAGGCAAGTGAGTGAAGTTTCATCTGTATTTACAGCTGCTCCCCATCACTCGCAGCACCAGATTCTCATAGGATCACAGACCCTACTGTGAACTGTGCGTGTGAGTGAGTGAGATTGCAAGCTCCTTATGAGAATCATTTTGACACCACCCCCTGCCACCCTAGTCCGTGGAAAAAATTGTTTTTCATGAAACTGGTCCCTGGTACCAAAAAGACTGGGGATCACTGCTCTAGAGGCTCTTAAAGAGAAATCTGTTCTGTGCCTCTTCATTGGTCCCTGGTATGTACCAACAACCTTTGGATTTTCTTGGCTTGTGGCTGTATCATTTCAGTCTCTGCCTTCATTGTCACTAGGGCCTCTACTTTCTGTATCTCCATGTCTAAATCTCCCTCTTTTTATAAGACACCAATCACTGGATTAAGGCCCACCCTCATCTGGTAGGACCCTGTCTTGACTGCATCTGCAAAGACTTTATTTCCAATTACAGTCACATTTAGAGGTATCAAGGTTTAAGATTTAAACACATATTTTGGGGTTACACAAGTCAATTCACAACACAGAAGTGGTGACTTTTCAGTTGGTCTTATTGGATAAGTAGGGGTTCACCTGGCAGGAGATACTAAAAAACTAAAAAAATACAAGCACGAAATAACTGGTAAAGACAAACTGAAAACAACACAGACACTTATGGGTGACATTATAGAAGCACAAGATTTGAATATAGGCACAAAGCACGATGTCTGACACAGTAGATGCTGAGAAAATTTTTCTGAATAAATCAATCTAAATTATTAAGAGTTCTGTTGGCCTATTTCACCAGAAACAAGGAAATTGATTTTTCAGGAAGTGATCAGTTTGGGACACGCTGATTTGAGATGAAAGCAAAAAAAAAAAAAAAAAAAAATGGAAATGAAATAAACACTGGAGACAGGAGTGAGAAAGGAGTCTGCACGGTGGACTAGGACTGAAGACATAAATATGAGTGTTGTCCACAAAGAGATAATAGATGAAAATGAGATTATATGAAATCTCTAAGACCTGGAACAAAAAGATCCAAGAATTCAGCCGGTGGGTGCATATTACAGGCTAGAGAAGTGTCAGTTAGGAAAACAGAAGAAACCATCAGGAATATACAAAGAAAATACCAAGCATCATCATAGAGGGGAAAAAAGGCCAAAATTCAAGAAAGATGCTCTGATAAGGGACTGATGCTATGAAACTGTCAGAATAAGCACAGAAGCCATTTTATCTGGAAAATTACATATGACTCAAATATGCTGGGTATTTTCATATACAGACCTGTTATTGCTTTCATTATCAAGGCACCAGATTAAAATCCAAGCTTTTATTTTTCTTTCAGAAGTTCAGAACAATAAAATAAAGTCATAACAAAAGGAACTATGACCACTATGAAAGGCTAGGTGATGTGGATAACTAATTAACGAAGTGTTGTTAGGGTGTGTACTCTGGAACCTGGATGACATGATGTCATTTCTTACGTGAATTTATGTACAGAGAGTTTATTATGAACTGAAGTCTGTGTCATTCCCCCTACCCCAATTTATATGTTGAAGACCAAACCCCCAGTTTGGCTGAGTTCAGAGAAGGAGTTTCTAAGGAAGTAATTAAGCTTAAATGAGGTCTTAGGTGTGTTGGAGAATGGAGGAGATGAAAAGTATACACTGAGCTGAGAAGGCATCTTGAGACTTAAAAGTGAGTCAGGCAGCTTCATATAGTCGATGGATGTTTATTACAGGGTAACTCACCCACAGGGTGGGATCAGTTGGACAACAATCTGAAAGTATTCAAAGCTGCACTCCACACAGCTGAGACGCCATTGAGACAGTTTTATAGGGCATGGGGGTAGATGCTTGGAAACAGCACGTGAACTCATAAATCAAGATTTATAAACAGGTAACTAGCCTTGTGGGCACAGAAAATAAGTCAGCAACAGTCCTCATCATTGTTTGGAGACCAGCAGAGCATAGAGGCCTTCTGGACCTAATGATCACTAAACAATATCTATTAACTACAAAACTCTTGATGGCAGAAAAGAGATTCACTACACAGTACAGCCCTAGGTAGGGTCAGTGGAAGGACAAGAGGAACTGAACAGGCCCAAGATGGCCCAGTTATACTAACAGTCATATAGGGTGGGCCCTGATCAGATAGATTAGTGTCTTTCTAAGAAGTGACACCAGAATGTCATCTCTCTCTCTTTTCCTCTTCCTCTCTGTGTATAAGCAAGAGGCCAGCAAAGGCTATCTATAAGCCAGGAGGAGCTCTCTTACCAGAAACTGAATCTCTCGGACACCTCGATCTTGAACTTGTAGCCTGTGTAGCTGTGAGAAAATAAAATTTCTGTTATTTAAGTGACACAGTCTGTGGTATTAAATGCCAGCTCAAACAGACTTCATAAAGGGATTCACTGAGGGGACAGTGAGGAAAAGGGAGCCAACTCCTAGAATGGGAAAAATAAACAAGACTTATGCTGTAACTTGACAAGGAAATTTTGGAAATCTTGAATGAGGCTGGGGAGGAGGGCAGGGATTTTTTCAACAAATAGCCTCCAGGGTTCTTACACCCAGCAGCTGTTGTGCCATCTGCAAAGTGCAGGACTTGGGTTAGGATTTCTAAGCCCTTTTCCAGTCTCAAATTGCAAACAATCTGAGCAGATACTTTACTGCAAGTGAAAAAATTTTGCCATGACCTCAGATTTATTTCACGCTTGAGGTTCTTCTAAGGATAAATAAATGTTTCAGAAACAGAACAGTCAATCTAATCACACTAGGACCACAGCCTTGTCTAACTCAATGAAACTAAGCCATGCCCGTGGGGCAACCCAAGACGGGCGTGTCATGGGGGAGAGATTTGACAGAGTGTGGTCCACTGGAGAAGGGAATGGCAAACCACTTCAGTATTCTTGCCTTGAGAACCCCATGAACAGTATGAAAAGGCAAAATGATAGGATACTGAAAGAGAAACTCCTCAGGTCAATAGGTGCCCAATATGCTACAGGAGATCAGTGGAGAAATAACTCCAGAAAGAATGAAGGGATGGAGCCAAAGCAAAAAGAATACCCAGCTGTGGATGTGACTGGTGATAGAAGCAAGGTCCGATGCTGTAAAGAGCAATATTGCATAGGAACCTGGAATGTTAGGTCCATGAATCAAGGCAAATTGGAAGTGGTCAAACAAGAGATGGCAAGAGTGAATGTCGACATTTTAGGAATCAGCGAACTCAAATGGACTGGAATGGGTGAATTTAACTCAGATGACCATTATATCTACTACTGCGGGCAGGAATCCCTCAGAAGAAATGGAGTGGCCATCATGGTCAACAAAAGAGTGCGAAATGCAGTACTTGGATGCAATCTCAAAAACGACAGAATGATCTCTGTTCGTTTCCAAGGCAAACCATTCAATATCACAGTAATCCAAGTTTATGCCCCCACCAGCAACGCTGAAGAAGCTGAAGTTGAACGGTTCTATGAAGACCTACAAGACCTTTTAGAAATAACACCCAAAAAAGATGTCCTTTTCATTATAG
Source organism: Bos taurus (assembly GCF_002263795.3). NCBI lineage: Eukaryota > Metazoa > Chordata > Mammalia > Artiodactyla > Bovidae > Bos > Bos taurus. The sequence continues at coordinate 47,633,698 of NC_037332.1, read as the reverse complement.
GGAACTGGAATGCAAAAGTAGGAAGTCAAGAAACACCTGGAGTAACAGGCAAATTTGGCCTTGGAATACGGAATGAAGCAGGGCAAAGGCTGATAGAGTTTTGCCAAGAAAATGCACTGGTCATAACAAACACCCTCTTCCAACAACACAAGAGAAGACTCTATACATGGACATCACCAGATGGTCAACACCGAAATCAGATTGATTATATTCTTTGCAGCCAAAGATGGAGAAGCTCTATACAGTCAGCAAAAACAAGACCAGGAGTTGACTGTGGCTCAGACCATGAACTCCTTATTGCCAAATTCAGACTTAAATTGAAGAAAGTAGGGAAAACCACTAGACCATTTAGGTATGACCTAAATCAAATCCCTTATGATTATACAGTGGAAGTGAGAAATAGATTTAAGGGCCTAGATCTGATAGATGGAGTGCCTGATGAACTATGGAATGAGGTTTGTGACACTGTACAGGAGACAGGGATCAAGATCATTCCCATAGAAAAGAAATGCAAGAAAGCAAAATGGCTGTCTGGGGAGGCCTTACAAATAGCTGTGAAAAGAAGAGAAGCGAAAAGCAAAGGAGAAAAGGAAAGATATAAACATCTGAATGCAGAGTTCCAAAGAATAGCAAGAAGAGATAAGAAAGCCTTCTTCAGCGATCAATGCAAAGAAATAGAGGAAAACAACAGGATGGGAAAGACTAGAGATCTCTTCAAGAAAATCAGAGATATCAAAGGAACATTTCATGCAAAGATGAGCTCGATAAAGGACAGAAATGGTATGGACCTAACAGAAGCAGAAGATATTAAAAAGAGATGGCAAGAATACACAGAAGAATTTTACAAAAAAGATCTTCACGACCCAGATAATCACGATGGTGTGATCACTGACCTAGAGCCAGACATCCTGGAATGTGAAGTCAAGTGGGCCTTAGAAAGCATCACTACGAACAAAGCTAGTGGAGGTGATGGAATTCCAGTTGAGCTATTCCAAATCCTGAAAGATGATGCTGTGAAGTGCTGCACTCAATACGCCAGCAAATTTGGAAAACTCAGCAGTGGCCACAGGACTGGAAAAGGTCAGTTTTCATTCCAATCCCAAAGAAAGGCAATGCCAAAGGATGCTCAAACTACCGCACAATTGTACTCATCTCACACGCTAGTAAAGTAATGCTCATAATTCTCCAAGCCAGGCTTCAGCAATACGTGAACGGTGAACTTCCTGATGTTCAAGCTGGTTTTAGAAAAGGCAGAGGAACCAGAGATCAAATTGCCAACATCCACTGGATCATAGAAAACACAAGAGAGTTCCAGAAAAACATCTATTTCTGCTTTATTGACTATGCCAAAGCCTTTGACTGTGTGGATCACAATAAAGTGTGGAAAATTCTGAAAGAGATGGGAATACCAGACCACCTGACCTGCCTCTTGAGAAATTTGTATGCAGGTCAGGAAGCAACAGTTAGAACTGGATATGGAACAACAGACTGGTTCCAAATAGGAAAAGGAGTTCGTCAAGGCTGTATATTGTCACCCTGTTTACTTAACTTATATGCAGAGTACATCATGAGAAACGCTGGACTGGAAGAAACACAAGCTGGAATCAAGATTGCCGGGAGAAATATCAATCACCTCAGATATGCAGATGTCACCACCCTTATGGCAGAAAGTGAAGAGGAACTAAAAAGCCTCTTGATGAAAGTGAAAGTGGAGAGTGAAAAAGTCGGCATAAAGCTCAACATTCAGAAAACAAAGATCATGGCATCCGGTCCCATCACTTCATGGGAAATAGATGGGGAAACAGTGGAAACAGTGTCAGACTTTATTTTTCTGGGCTCCAAAATCACTGCAGATGGTGACTGCAGCCATAAAATTAAAAGACGCTTACTCCTTGGAAGGAAAGTTATGACCAACCTAGATAGCATGTTCAAAAGCAGAGACATTACTTTGCCAACAAAGGTCCGTCTAGTCAAGGCTATGGTTTTTCCTGTGGTCATGTATGGGTGTGAGAGTTGGACTATGAAAAAGGCTGAGTGCGGAAGAATTGATGCTTTTGAACTGTGGTGTTGGAGAAGACTCTTGAGAGTCCCTTGGACTTCAAGGAGATCCAACCAGTCCATTCTGAAGGAGATCAGCCCTGGGATTTCTTTGGAAGGAGTGATGCTAAAGCTGAAACTCCAGTACTTTGGCCACCTCTTGCAAAGAGTTGACTTGTTGGAAAAGACTCTGATGCTGGGAGGGATTGGGGGCAGGAGGAGAAGGGGACGACAGAGGATGAGATGGCTGGATGGCATCACTGACTGGATGGACGTGAGTCTGAGTGAACTCCGGGAGTCGGTGATGGACAGGGAGGCCTGGCGTGCTGCAATTCATGGGATCGCAAAGAGTCGGACACGACTGAGCGACTGATCTGATCTGAATATTGAAATTACCATTAAAATCCCTTGACTAAAAACTATTCAATTATAAAAATCAGACTTTTAGAAGTCAGTGGTGACTAGGCAAAAGTTATTACAGAAATATATTCTGGGATGAAAACTACTATGAAAGTGATTTTAAAATCAAATAGTCAAATAGGATGAATCATAAAAGTATTGGAAGAGGGACTTCCCTCCGTGGGTTCAGTGGCTACGACTCTGTACTTCCAATGCAGGTGGTCTGGCTTTGGTCCCTGGTCAGGGAACTAAATCCCATATGCTGCAACTAAAGATTACTCATACCACAACTAAGACCCAGTGCAGCCAAATAAATAAACAAATAAATATTTTTTTAAGTGCTGGAAGAAATTATTTTCTATAGTTGAGGGTCTTCTAATCACAGAAATAATACCTGTCAACTTTAGTAAGTCTGGAAAACACAATGTAAGAGAATAAAATCCCCCAAATCCTATCAACCCTAAAAAGGATAATTGTTAAAATTTTAGTGTATATCATGTTGTGAAATAATAGATTTATAGAAAAATGTTTTGATACTTTTTGAAAAGGCTGAGTTACATGACAATGTAAGCCTAATGTTCTTTAAAAATAGAGAGAGAGAAAAAGAAACCTGGGGGAATAATTATTGCATGTTATTTTCACAAGGTCATTTTGATGAAAGCCCAAGAAACCACTGAACTTCCACTTTTTAAAATTATCAAGTTAATGTGCACTACAAACATTTCCACCCCATTACTGATCTTTACCCTATTCCTGAACCCTGGGGCACCTATGACCCTCTAGGATAAGGCTCAGGGATGGGATGCAGCTCAAACGTGGGACAGATTAGTGATCTTTGTCTTAAAGTTCTGAAACCAGAAAATCCCCCATAACCCACAAGCCTGGGTGTCCTTTGAACATTCAGCCCTACAGACACTGAGCAAATAGCTGTCGCCAAGGTAGTTGTCTCACACATATGAAGCGCTACTATCTGCCTCACTTACTTTCTCTCTCACCTGTTTTTAGATTTCTGAGGTTTTGATGCCTGTGCTCACCTGGGGCTTCACCACTGATAACACCATGTATCTGTGCCACTGTCACTCTGGCCTTCAGGGTTTCCCTAGCTTCTCTGTCTGTTCATCTTTGCAGTTCATTACTCTCTTACCTCCAGCTGCAGTGTAAACACTTTCTTCTAATGTCCAAACCTTGAGGGAGAGGGTGGAGTTGGAGAGCATTCTATGGCGAAGGGCTAGGTCACAGTGTGAAGCAGTTCAGAGGTTTCACCACAGCCCTCTCTTCACTAGAAAGCATGTATGCTGGTGGTGGGTCTGGGTCTGCCTGGACGTCACATGCACGTCTAGGACTTCACGTTACTTCCACCCCCACTGCCAGAATCATTCTTCATTCTCCACTAACATTCACTTTCTCTCAGGGGCTCAGTTGTCTCTCTCTGCAATCCAGTTTCATGCTCGTCTCACATTCCACAGATACAGCTGCATATGTCCATTTGAGCTCCAGTTTTGCATAGAGGTTAGAGGTTTTACAGGCCTTCAGCAAAATCAGGGAGCATTACCAAATGTCTGTTCAGTGAATCAATTAGGATACATTTAGTTGCAAATGACAAGGTCCCTGGTGTAAAAAGTGATCTAATAAGGGAATTTATGTCATATAAGTCCATGAGCAGGACATTCTCCAGGCATAGAACAAATGAGCTGGTTAATGACCTTATTAAGGCCATTCTCTCACCAGACCATCCCTAGGACTGACGTCACTCTTTCTCTGTGTGGTTGCAAAATGGTTCCAGAGACAGCCAGAGCTGTCACTTGTTCTTATTTCAGATCGAGAGAGGTCGAGAGAGAGATATCTGAATGAGATTTCGGTCCCCCAAGCCATAAATTGTTGCCAGTTCCAGTCACATGCCAGCCTAAATCTGAGTACAAGGACCAAAGTAATTTTAAATATGGAGGTCAGGGTAGACCAGAAGAATATGGGAAGAGTATACCAGGCAAGAGAATAGAAAGTACAAAGGGCTCTAATGTGGGGTTCTGCCTGCTGTGTTCAAGGACCAGCCAAGAATCAGTGTGGCTATGTAGAATGAACAAGGACACATGATCACAGGGTAAGAGGGTGGAGGGGGAGTGGGAGAGAGAATGTAGCTCATAGGAAGAATCTGACTTTTCTTCTCACTGAAATTAGAAGCCATTGTTGGCTTCTGAACAGAGGAGAGACATAATCAGATTTGATTTAAAAGGATCAGGCTGGCTGCAGTGTTGAGGAAAGCCTGCAGGAAGCAATAGTGAAAACTACTTTTAGGAGACAACTACAGTGATCTGGACAAGACATCATGATGGCTCAAACCAGGGTGGTAGTTGAGAAAGTGGAAAAAATATATATTCTGAATTGAGTGGATCAGGATTTGCTGGTGGACTGAACATGGGCTGTGAAGAAACAGAGGAGCCAAGGATGACACTGTAGTTTTTGGTTCAAGCAACTGGAAGGATGGTGTAATCTAGATGAGGAACAGTATCGAAAGGTAGGTTCAGAAGGCATGATCGAGGGTTCAGTTTTGGACCTGAGTCTGAAGTTCAAGAGAGAGGTCTAGGCTAAACAAGTACATTTGGCAGACCTGGGTAGACAGTTGGTATTTAAAGCCTCCAAACTGGCTGAGCTCACCAAGGGAGTGGGTGTCAATACAGAGAACTATGGACTGAGCCCTGGGTGCTCTGACATTAAGAGTTAAGAGAACATGGAAGCAACCAAGATGTCCATCAACAGATGAATCGATAAAGAATTGGTACATAATATATACAATGGATAAAGAAGTTGTGGTACATATAAACAATGGATAGGTCTTCCCTGGTAGCTCAGCTGGTAAAGAATATGCCTGCAATGCAGGAGATCCTGTTTTAATTCCTGGGTCAGGAAGATCCCCTGAAGAAGGGATAGGCTACCCACTCCAGTATTCTTCGGCTTCCCTGGTGGCTCAGAAGGTAAAGAATCCATCTGCAATGCAGGAGATCTGGGTTTGATTCCTGGGTTGGAAAGATCCTCTGAAGGAGGGCGTGGCAAGCCACTCCAGGACTCTTGCCTGGAGAATCCCCATGGACAGAGGAGCTTGGCAGGCGTCAGTCTATAGGGTCGCACAGAGTTGGACATGACTGAGCAACTAAGCACAAGCACAGAGCTGATCCAGTAAACAGTGAGAAATTGCTGATTTTGTAGATCATGAGAACAGCTGTCTTTAATGCCTAGGAGTACAGGAGAGGAGATAGGATTTATTGCCCAAGTGAAGGGATTAGATTTAGGAGCCTAGATAATTAATCCATGAAAAAGGTTGGGGAGAGGGGAGTGTATATTGCTACAGATGCTGGTAGGTAGGTAGGTATGTGGTAATGAGATTCTGCTTCTGTGGAAGTTTTCTCCTGATGCATCAGTGCTCTCAAGCTCATTAGATGAGCATGAGGATGGGAGAGAAGGTGATGGGATTGAGAAGAGAGATGGCATAAACCAGTTGCCAAGGAGTTCATAAGAGTAAAATAAAAGCACAGATGTGACTGCCTGGCAGCATAAAGAACCCACATGAGGGACAAGTCTTTGATTTTAAATTGTGTCCAACTAATAGAACTCATGCGAAGAGTTGACTCATTGGAAAAGACTCTGATGCTCGGAGGGATTGGGGGCAGGAGGAAAAGGGGACGACAGAGGATGAGATGGCTGGATGGCATCACTGACTTGATGGACGTGAGTGTGAGTAAACTCTGGGAGTTGGTGATGGACAGGGAGGCCTGGCATGCTGCGATTCATGGGGTCGCAAAGAGTCAGACACGACTGAGTGATTGAACTGAACTGAATAGGGTTTTTATTGCCCCTCCCCCTTCCAGCTACATTCAGGTGTATGCTGCTGCTGCTGCTAAGTCGCTTCAGTTGTGTCCGACTCTGGGCAACCCCATAGATGGCAGCCCACCAGGCTCCCCCGTCCCTGGGATTCTCCAGGCAAGAACACTGGAGTGGGTTGCCATTTCCTTCTCCAATGCAGGAAAGTGAAAAGTGAAAGTGAAGTTGCTCAGTTGTGTCTGACTCTTAGCAACCCCATGGACTGCAGCCTACCAGGCTCCTCCGTCCGTGGGATTTTCCAGCCAAGAGTGCTGGAGTGGGGTGCCATTGTCTTTTCCATCAGGTGTATGGGTAGAGCCCCAAATTGGAAAATTGGGAGTCAATCGGGATGCTAGATTTGCCAAGGGAGTTCAACAAAGTGACAAGGGAGCAAGAGTAGAGAGAGCATGTGCAAGGGAGGGACTATAATAATTGAACGTGAACTTTATGGATAAAGAGAAAGGTGAGAACATCAAGAGGGTTGTGCCAGAGAAGAGGTGGCAAGATTTTGGATTTGGTATTCTGGTGAGGGTAGGGATTGTTGGGGTCAGAGTACTACAGGATAGGAGATGTAATCAGAGAACAGATTCTTGAAGTAGAATTTACAGACACAGTGCAGTTATTGATAACAACAAGTTCTGGGGATGAGTAAGTGGCTGAAAAAGCGTGAAGGAGAAAATTACTGATGGAGAAGACATATCAAGGAACTGAGAGTCCAGGGTACTAGAGATTATCATCTATTCTACATATATTTTAAATCACCAAGGATTAAGCAGAAATTAGCATTGGAAAAAAACTACAGTAAGCAGGAGCTATCTAGTTGAAAAAAGAGGAGGAGAAATTGAGGAGGGGGAGAGCCGTGGATGATAGCAACAGCGAAGAGTAGTAGTCATACAACCTGATGAAATAAAATTCAAAAGTCAAAGGCAGTTTTAAGGAATAGGGAAGAAGCATGGTCTGATACTAACTGCCAATACTGAAAATAAAAGACATTTCACATAATCTATATCGATTTCCCATAATCCCGCTTTCACGTACAATTCTTGATTTTCTGTAAATCAGACGCTCTGGCAAAGCAGGCCTCGCAGACTGCTTCACTGAGCCACAGCAAATTCCTGGCTCCTTGGCGTATTTAAATTTGGCTCTTCGGTTCCAGCAATTCAAGAACTACTAGATACTTGACCGCCTCTACTAGCCACTGTTGCTAAGCTTATTCAGGTAGTCCCTTCGAGGAATATAGGGCTTCTTAAATGTGTGCAGATTGACAGGAAAACTTTAGCCATTTGAACACTGGAAAAAGGGGTACAGAAACCCTTGCCCAAACGATAATATATATAACCAATTTTCAAGTATATTTTGTGAAATACTTTAGCTGAGAACGACTTTGAAATTGAGGCAGCTACCAAACGATGGTGCATTATCACTGTTGACCCCTAGAGGGCGTCATTCCCAAAGAGACCAAATCAGAAAGGTTGCAAACAGATGCTGATCTTTTTCAATGGCGGCTTCCGTGGAGGTTCAGTGGTAAAGAAATTCTTGGCCAGTGCAGGGAAGATCGCCTGAAGAAGGACATTGCGACCCACTCCAGTATTCTTGCCTGGGAAATCCAATGGACAGAGGAGACTGGCGGGCTACAGTTCATCGGGTCGCAGAGAATCGGACACGACTTAGCGACTAAACAACAAGAACAAAATTTTCAATGGCCATCGTCCACTCTTCAGTCCTTCAAGCTGGGATTTTTCTCACCATGTTCCAATGTTCCATGCTCTTTTTTTTTTTTTTTTTTGGCAGTAGCATTCGTATCAAGTCCATAGGGTCGCAAAGAGTGGGACACGACTGAGCGACTAAGCACAGCATTCATATCATGCCTGCGGTGGGATATTATAACAAAAATGGTAGAAGACTTCAGAACAATATGCGATTTTACTTAAACTCCTTGTTGAAAGCTAGAGGAAAATTCTGCGAAGCATTTTGAGGAAGGAAAAAGTGGTCGAACAATATTTCATCAGGAAAATCCATGGACAAAAGACTGTAGTAAAACCAAATAGTTTGGAGAATGGACAACTTCATGAAGAAGACGGCCACAATTTTATCCCACTTCGTTCTGTCTTTTGTTTTTCTGTTGTCTTTATCCAGGTTCGTCTTTTCCAATAATCATTTCAGACATGCCCATTTATCTAACTTTGGTAAAAGGTCGGAGGAAAATGTGCCAAGCGTTTAGAGTGGTTGGTTGTCCTCAGCTGAGTGGGCCTATGAGTGATTATTTTCCTCTTTCAATTTTTCCGGGTTTTTCCAAGTGTTTCCTCAAAGAAGAGGATCAAAAGATATAACTTGGTAAAAAGTCAGTACAGATCATCTCCCATCCATCCAGGCCAGGTCGAGGGGATGGCGGACTCTCCATCAGTTCTGCGCTTCTGGTCTTTCTCACCCCTCCCTTTTTTCTTGGCCTCTTCAGTCTCGTCTCAAAGCCGGAGGAACCGAAAGCCAACCAGCAAGGGAGAAGCCGGGACCTGGTGAGCCGCTCACCAGACCGGGGCGGCCGCTGGGGCCTCTCCGGGGAGCCGCGCTGTGCGTCACGGGGGGCCCGCCCTCGGCGCGGCCCGGGCTCCGGGCGGGCGGCCTCCTTGGCCGTCGTCGTGCTAGCAGGATTTCCGCGGTTGTGTAACGGCACCGCGCGGCCGCGGAGAGCCCTGGGCTCCGCATCCCTCCCAGGCGCGGTCCCTGGTCCCCCGCAGCGCAGCCATGGCCTGGACGGCGGGGGCGGCGCGGAGCGGTGGGACCCGCAGGGCACTCTCGTCTCACACTCTCCTTTTCGACCTGCCGCCCGCGCTGCTGGGCGAGTTCTGCGCGGTCCTGGACAGCTGCGACGGCGCCCTCGGCTGGCGCGGCCTCGGTGAGCGCGGCGGGGGCGACGGGGCGGCGGCGCGGCGGGGCGGCGGGGCGGCGAGGCGGCGGGGCGGCGAGGCGGCGAGGCGGCGGGGCGGCGAGGCGGCGGCGCGCGCGCTCGGTCAGACGTGCTGCCCGCGCAGCGGGCAGGCCCTGGGTGCTCGGGGACCGCGAGGCCTCCCAGGCTCTGTTACGGACTTGCCCTTTACTCATTCGCCCTGGGAGGGACGCCGATACTCCCGAGACCCACCCCAGAGCTCCCCCTTCGTCACAAAAACTTGGGGTGAGATTAAATGAGCGGAGCCCGTGGGGAAACCAGCCACCCGCGTGAAACCATCTAATGATTCGCCACGATTCCTGCCTTGCCTGGTTCGGAATATTTTAAAAAAGAAACGCCTGTGAAATGTCTCTTGTCATGTAAAGTGACCCCCAGGGTATAATTTTCGTATGAAGATGTGCTTATACCTTTAAAATGTTTATCAAGTGTTGTTTTCAGTGCACTCCCCTTAATTACATTTCAGGTGAAATGCTAGAGTAAAAAAGTATTTGTAATTAACGTGGCTTCCAGTATTCTTCATTAAATGTACCTTTATTATTTACCCAATCTGGTGGAATGAAGGTTTAGGTTAGAGAATGGTTCTTGACTTTAGTAAGTTGCCTCCAAGACTCCATTTTATGCAGACTTTGGAAAGTTAAGTCATGGCCTATTGGAAGTGTTGAGTGTGATCAACAGAAATAATTCAGACAAAAATCTGTAAACACCTGCGTTTATGGTTCTTTTTGATATTGCATGATGTCACATTTAATATTAGTTGAAAATAAACACAAATATGTCAAACCAGTATAGCCTTAATTCTCTGAAATAGCTATCTATTATTCTTACCCAAAATAGCAGAACACAAAAGAGGAAAAAAGTTTAATTTGTTGTTGATGAATAATACGGTCACACTTTATGAAATGTGGCATTATTGAGTTTCTAGTTGTATAAAGATTTTCTAGGTATTATAAGCTCTATAATTTTATATTATAGCCCTGCAGTAAAAAATCAGAAAACTCTGGTTTCTGGAGACCATGGACATTTCCAGTATGCATTTGAGAGTTAAGATCCCTCCCACACCATATCTTTTTGAAATGGATGATGGCATGGCAGTTTTTGCATCCCTTTGTTTCCTAGAGTTACCAAATTTGGAAGAGAAAAATGTCATTAGTTCAGTCCATGGTTAAAGAATGTTAGGGCTGAGCAGGTATCATAAATGAGGGAAGTGGGTTGGTGTAGACCCACTTGAAACCCAAGGGAAGAACATGTCTCATCTAAAAGGGGCAGTTAGTACTCAGCCCCAGGCCACCGCTCATTTTCAGGAAGTTCAGCTCAATGTTGCTGAATCTTGTCTCTCCCACTCCCCTCTCTCTTTCTCTCCCTCCCCATGAAATTCAGATATTCATCCATTATCTGGGTTGTCTCATAAACTCTTCCAATATCCTTGTCAGGCAGGTGCTATCATCATCAGTGTTTGAACAACTGAGGAAACTGGTGCAAGTTGGTTAAGTTACTGGTCCAAGCCAATAAAGTAAAAAGTCCAAAGCCGGAAAGTGCAAACAAGAATTTGAAGCAGAGTTTACAGAAAGAATCGGAGAAGGCAATGGCACCCCACTCTAGTACTCTTGCTTGGAAAATCCCATGGACAGAGGAGCCTGTTAGGCTGCAGTCCATGGGGTCGCTAAGAGTCGGACACGACTGAGCAACTTCACTTTCACTTTTCACTTTCATGCATTGGAGAAGGAAATGGCAGCCCACTCCAGTGTTCTTGCCTGGAGAATCCCAGGGACAGGGGAGCCTGGTGGGCTGCCGTCTATGGGGTTGCACAGAGTCGGACACGACTGAAGTGACTTAGCATAGCATAGCATAGCATACAGAAAGGATAAAGTGTATGAGGACTCTTTATACTCTCTTCTGAATTTTTCTGTAAATTTAAAACTGTTTTAAACAATAAGGTCTATTTGAAATTAAAAAGAAAAAAGACATGTAGACCTTGGAGTTTGATAACCTACAACTTCCCTCTATGACTTCCTCAGGGTCACAAATATTGCTGTGTTCTTTCAGCTGCATCTCACAGCCTCCCTAAAGTACAGCCACTTCTGCCATGAAAGAACCATTCAGTGAGCCATTTCAAACACATAGCCCTATTTTCCTAGTAGTGGAAATCAATGAAGACCACCCAAATGAGAACAAGCAAAGGCTATTTATTCAAAGCAAGGGAGTCAGCCCCCATCGCTTGCATTTGACCGAGAGGCAAAGGCAAGCAGAGAAGTGGAAGTACTATAGCTCAAAAAGAGAAGGCTTCAGGTATGCCCCGAATGGAGGCTGTTGGCACGGGGAAGCTGCACACAGGCCACTAGAAGTGGGACATTGTGTGTGATAAGGGCTTCCCTGGTGGCTCAGACGGTAAAGCGTATACCTACAATGTGGGAGCCCCAGGTTCGATCCCTGGGTCAGGAAGGTCCCCTGGAGAAGGAAACGGCAACCCACTCCAGTATTCATGCCTGGAAAATCCCATGGACTGAAGAGCCTGGTGGGCTATAATCCATGGGGTCACAAAGAGTCGGACACAACTGAGCGACTTCTGTGTGTGTATGTGTGATAAGGGTACATATTTGGCTTTCTCCAGTTGACTGTAACTTGGAATTAGGGGCAAAAATTAGGAAAGCTGTCAGCTATTAATGAAGCCCTGGCCATTTGGGGCCAATTGCTGTAAGGGTTATTGTTTGGTTTCCTGGACTAGTTGCTACCGATAGTAGTTTGACCTCGCAGACTGGTTACTCTAGATAGAACATTAGCTTCCTGGGCTAGCTGATGCACGTTGTGGGTCAGGGTTCTGTTTTATAGGTAGCCTAACCATTGTTCCTTTGTAAATTTCTTCTCTCATAGGGGGAGACTGTAAGCTGTTTACTCCTTCATACTCTAGCTATAATTCACTGTGCAGGGGGTTGTGCCCCTGACTGCTTGGACCATATTCTGAAATGAGACCAGGCATGGACCGGCTACTTCATGAATTGTTGGCTCAGCAGAAAAGGAAGGCTGGATTGGTTCCTGGCTGTTGAGGGAAACTGCCTGTGTTAAATAGACCAAGTTTCCCCACTGGCACAGTGAAAGTAAGAAGGAAGGAAAGAGGTGCAGGGAGGGGAAACTTGACTTTAGAGGGCAGAGGGGAGAATGTTGGAGGACTGAATCAAGGAGATAGTTTCTTTTATATATATGTCATTTTATTTATTTATTTATTTTTGGCTATGCAGAATCTTCGTTGCTGCACAGGCTTTTCTCTAGTTGCGGCAAGCGGGGGCCTACTCTCTAGTTGGGGTGTGCTGGCTTCTCTTGTTGCAGATGACAGGCTCAACAAATCATGGGCTTCAGTAGGTGCCGCGCATAGCTCAGTAGTTGTCGCGCATAGCTCAGTAGTTGTGGCTCTCACGCTCCTGGATAAGGGATTGAACCCGTGTCTCCTGCATTGGCAGGCAGATTCTCTACCACCAAGCCTCCAGGGAAGCCCCGAGGAGATAGTATATTTTATGCTCAGGACAGCTGAAAGCCTGAGGATGCAGAGGGTCCAAAATTCCATATAGAAAACAACTGTAATGGGAGTTGGTGGTGGACAGGGAGGCCTGGTGTGCTGTGATTCATGGGGTCGCAAAGAGTCGGACATGACTGAGCGACTGAACTGAAGAGAAGAGAAAAGCAAAAGGGAAGATTAACTGAACTAAGTGTTGGTTCTCACTTGAACTGATCATGTTTGTTGATGATGGTGAATATCAAGCTGTGTTTACAAAGGCAGTTCTGACAAAGGCAGATCTTATGGTGGCCTATATGATGTGATCAGTGTATACTGATAAGGTAGACTGGACATTGACAAATGGGAATCACCTGCAAAGTCTTTTAAAGCTGCAGGTGCCCAGGTTCCACCCCTGCATAGGTACAGCTTCTTTCTGTTTTCTGCCAAGCCCCAGGTGAATCTGATGCACAGTCTGGTTTGGGAGGCATGTGCTTAGGCCAAATTCTCTTCTTTAATAGTATCTTAATATAGCAGTTATTTTACTGTAGTCTTTCACTACTCCACTTAATTCTTTCCATTTTTAAACACATCCTACACATTAATCTTTAAATCACTTTTACTTCATTGTTATTAAAATAGTGTATTCACAAGATAATTTATTCTCTGGTTGATGTTGATGATGTTATGGCTTTGTAATGAAAGTAGGAACCCAATTTAGAAAATGCAAAAAAAAAATCCATTTATCTTATACTACTCAAAGACATAATAACATATATGCAGAGCCTCTGGTGACAACTGATTTCATTACATTACATGGAACTAGTGTTTAAATTGTTTGGAGCAGCTTACTTTGTAAAACCTCTCAACACTTATGGTACAATGAGAGAAACCCTTCTTACAGATACTATGTGATAGGTTATATCTGACTTTCTTCCTCTCAAAAAAGGAAAGAAAATTCCCATAGAAATGATTATTAATCTGTTTAAAACAAATTAGATGAAAAATCACATTAAATGTGCATTTGAATATTTAGTAAAGATTTAAAGCAATAATAATGATACTAATAGTTGCCACCATCTACTGAGTGCTTGTGCATGCGTACTGAGTCACTCAGTCATGTTCGACTCTTTGTGACCCCGTGGACTATAGCCCGCCAGGCTCCTCTGTCCATGGGACTTTTCCAGGCAAGAATACTAAGAGTGGGTTGCCATTTCCTACTCTAGAGGCACTTCCTGACTCAGGTATTCTTTTCCGCTGAGCCACCTGGGAAGCCCCTGTTGAGTGCTTACTATTTGCCAGAGACTCTGTGCTAAGCACTTTACCTGATTATTTCATTATTTATCACAAAAGCTCTCAGGTACTCGTATCTGAGAGGTATCACCCAGGTACTTGTCCTATTTCCATTTTATAGATAGGAAAACTGACTCAGAGAATTTAGGTAATTTACCTCAAATCAGGGATTTCCCATGTGGCACTAGTGGTTAAAAAAAAAAACAAAAAACCCTCCTGCCAATGCAAAAGATGTAAGAGACGCGAATTCAGTCCCTGGGTTCGAAAGATCCCCTGGAGAGGGAAACGGCAACCCACTCCAGTATTCTTGCCTGGAAAATCTCGTGGACAGAGGGCCCTGGTGGGCAATAGTCCATGCGGTCTGCAAAGAGTCAGACATCTCTGAAACGACTTAGCATGTACCTCAAATCATAGTTTAATAAGTTGCAGACTAGGATTCTAACCAGATGGTCAGATTCCAGAGTTTATGTTGTTGTTTTTATTTAATTTTAAATAGGCTTTATTGCTTAGAACAATTCTGAGTTTACAGAAAAGTTTAGAAGATAGGACAAAGAGTCCTCATATACTCCGTCCTTCCCGTATACTCTGCACTCAGTTTCCCCTGTTATTAGCACCTGACATTAGTAAGGTACATTTGTTCCACTATTGATACACTATTATTCAATTGCATTCATACTTTTTTCAGATTTCTTTCGTTTTTACCTAAAGTCTCTTCTGTTTTCCAGAATCCCACCCAGTATATCATATTTCATTTGGTTATCGTGTATCCTTTGGAGGCTTTTGGCAGTGATAATTTTTCAGACTTTTCTAGTTTTTGATGACCTTGACAGTTTTGAGGAGTACTGGTCACTACTGATCAGGGCTGGTCTACTGTTTTGAAGAATGTCCCTCAACTAAGATTTGTCTGATATTGTTCTCATGACTAGACTGAGATTGTGGATTTCGGGGGAGAGCAGACCACAAGAGGCAGAGTGCCATTTTTATTACATCATATCAGGGGAACACACTGTTTACAGGACTGATCACTGTGGATGTTAACCATGGCTGGAGTAGAGTCTGTCAGGTTTCGACACTGTGAAATCACCCTGCCGCACCCCCTTTCCATGTTATGCTCTTGGGAAGGAAGTCACTGTGTGGCCCAACTTAAGACATAGAGAGTTAAGCTTCCCCTCCCTGAAGGTGGAGTAGAACCCATGTTCTTTGTCCACTATATCATTTCTCACATCTTACAGTGTTCTGTCTAGATCAGACTTTTAAGTTGCCACCTCTTTCTCTGTTCCCCTTTATGGTAAAATTCCTCAAAAGGGCTCTTTATACTCCAGTTTCTCCATCCTCCTTTAAACCTGTTCCAATCAGGTCTTCACCGCCCTACCCTACTGCTGCATTGACATTTCCCTTGTCCAAGGTCACTGTGGCTAAATCCAACGGTCAGTTCTCAGTCTTCATCTTACTTGACACATTTGATCATTCCTTGCTTCTGAAAGCTTTACTTTACTTCTAGAACACTACACTCTCTTCCTTCTCTTCTTACCTCGTATTCTCTGTCCTGATCTCTTAGAATATCACTGGGATCAGTCCATGGGCCTCTTCTCTGCTGTTTATCTATCCTACCCACTGTCTTTGTCAGTACCATCTATGTGCTGATAGCTCCCAGATCTCTCGCTGGGGTCTCTATCTTGAACTCAGCACCATCCATCCATTTGGCTACTTGACAGTCTTCTCCACCATAACAGTCCAGAAGTGTTCCACTCCTTCAGAGTTTCTCCCCATCTCAATGGCATCCCCATCCTTCTTTGTTCTGGCCAAAAGTTTAGTCTCCTCTGACTTCTTGCTTTCTCTCACAAACCACTTCCTGTCTCTCAGTAAATGCCATTGACTGTGCCTTCAGGATCTATCTAATAATCTGACCGCTTCTTATTATCTCTGCCACCACAGCCATCCTGGGGCAAACCACGATCAGATCTCACCTGGATAATTCAGCAGTTTCCTAGTTGGGCTCCTAGTCAGTCACCCTGCCTCACCTCGAGTTTCTTTCTTTGTTTCTTTTAAAAAATCAACTAATTATTTACTTATTTTTGGCTGTGCTACGTTTCTAGAGTTGCGGCAAGTGGGAACTGCTCTTTGCTGTGGTGCGCCGGCTTCTCATTGTGGCGGCCTCTTTTGTTGCGGAGCACAGGTTCTGCCTGGGCTTCAGTCATTGCAGCTTGCGAGCTCAGCAGTCGCAGCTCAGCTCATGGACTGTGGAACACAGGCTTCAATAGTTGTGGCATGTGGGCTTAGCTGCTCCAAGGTATGTGGAATCTTTCCAGATCAGGGATCAAACCCAAGTCCCCTGCATTGACAGGTGGATTCTTATCCACTGTGCCACCAGGGAAGCCCCTTGAGTTTCTTTTCAACACGGCAGCCAGTAAGCCTGTTAAAAGTGTGAACTGTCTTATGTGTGTGTGTGTGTGTGTGTGTGTATGTGTGCCCGCGCGCTAAGTCACTTCAGTCATGACTGACTTTTTATGACCCTATGGACTGTAGCCCGCCAGGCTCCTCTGTCCATGGGGATTCTCCAGGCAAGAATACTGGAGTGGGTTGCCATGCCCTCCTCCAGGGAATCTTCCTGACCCAGGGATGGAACCTGCATATCCTATGGCTCCTGCATTGCAGGTGGATTCTTTACCGCTGAGCCACCAGGGAAGCCCAAAGTGTCTTATACCATTATCTTATTAAGAACCCTCCAGTAGCTTCCCATCTCATGCTAGGCTTGCCTTAGCATGCATGCATGCTAAGTTGCTTTAGTGGTGTTCAACTCTGTGCGACCCTATGGACTGTAGCCTGCTAGGCTTCCCTGTCCATGGGATTTTCCAGGCCAGAATACTGGAGTGGGTTGCCATGCCCTCCTCCAAGGGTTCTTCCCAACCCAGGGACTGAATCCACATCTCGAATGTCTCCTCCATTGGCAGGCAAGTTCTTTACCACTAGTGCCACTTGGGAAGTCCCATCTCACAGAAACACCAAAGCCCTACATTGCTTTTCTCATTTCCTTCTTCTTAATCGCTCAACTCCAGATTAATTGGCCTCCATGGACATTCAAGAATTTTTTTCCTATAGGTAGCCTTGAGTCTTCCTTCTTCACATCCTTCATGGATTTTGATGACTTATTATGTACCCTGACTATGCTTTTAAAATTCATACATGCTCCCTTATGCTCCTTTACTGCTCTATTTTTCTCTATATCACTTATCATTCCTTGTATACTTTATATATATGCATATACATACATATATTTCTTTGTTTACTGTCCATCTAGAAATAAGCTTTATGAGGGCAGGGATTTTTTGTTTGCTTTGTTTCCTGCTTACTTCTCGAGCATCTCATATTGTACCTGGTATAGAGAAGACATTTCAGTAAATACCTGTTGATTGAATGAATTAAAGAATGTCTGTTAAACATCCAAAACCTTGTTGGGCAGAATCTTAAAAAAAGCATTATACTAGATACAATGCCATGGCCCCTGCTTGTAAGGATTTTCAAATTTAACATAGACAACAGACCAACATAGATCTATAAATTTTAACAAGAAGGAAGTATAGAAAAATTGTACTGATCATTACCTGAGTGTGGAAGGACACAGCTTCTGAGTTCCAGACAGAAACACTGCTGTTGAAGGTGAAATGTTCTTCAGTTATCTCCCCGAAGTCACTAATGTTAGATCCTTCCCTGGGTCAGGGATTGAGAGATCAAGACAGATGGAAGGCTCCCTCATGCATAGGCCTTCCCATTTATGAAATATGAGTCCTACTCAGGTAGGGAATAAAAAGTACACATAAGCTTAAGTATGGACAAGTATTGTTTCTTGTAAAATGTATGAGTTAGTGGGTGTTAATGCTATGGTCTGGTAAGGGGAATCGAGTTCACTTAACGCTTTTGAGTTTTGTTTTGCTTTTTGGGGGAATTAAAAATATTTCAATCTTAAAGGTTTTTTTTTTTTTTGCCTAATTTGTTTGTGTGCTAGTGGGAAAAAAAGAAAAAAGACATCTTTTCCTTTTCCCATTTTGTTATCTCAAAACAAACTTTGCAAGAATGTAGATAATTTCCTAGGGGTTTTGGCATGTGGTTATATGCAAATACAAAGATTCCAAATAGGGTATGTTGCGTTATTCTAAAAAACCCCTTCAGAGACAAATTTGCATGTGGAGAGTGATTTCTGCAGCTGAATTCCCCAGCGGTTAGCACTCCTAGATAGTTCTGCCCTCTCAAAACAGAGCCCCGGCGACCTTTGAGCACTGAATAATTAAGCTATCAGTATTTTCAGATTAATTTCTTTCTGGACTTCTCAGGTACTTTTTGGCTTATATTATGCCAAGATGACTTTCAACCAAAAAAAAAAAAAATGCCTTCCAAAAAATGATTTAAAACAGTGTTTAACTACAGCATATTTTTCCAAATATATCTTTTCATTTAGAATGCTTTTCACTTTCACAACACTATGGTCATTGAGAAACTCACTCTTTGTTTAGGACTGTTTAAATAAATAAATTTCTATGTTCTGGAACAAGTAAGGAAGGACTAGAGAAGACTTTGCATATTGAAGAACATAATAGGAATCAAGAATTTGTATTCTTGGGTACATGTATATGTATGTCTGAGTCCCTTCGCTTTTTACCTGAAACTATTACAACATCATTAATAGGCTATGAAAAAGTGTAGTTGTTTAGTTGTCCGACTCTTTGAGACCCCATGGACTGTAGCCTGACAGGCTCCTCTGTCCATGAAATTCTCGAGCCAAGAATACCAGAGTGGGTTGCCATTCCCTTCTCCAGGTAATCTTCCCCACCCACAGATTGAATTTAGGTTGCCTGCATTGCAGGCAGATTCTTTGCCACCTCAGCCACCATGGAGTCAGTCCCCTATACAAAATAAACAGGTTTTTAAAAAATTAATTAATTAAAAAAAAGAATTTGTATTCCTGTCACATCAAATTAATGTTGTCTTGCAGAATTTGATTTAAATGAATTATGCATTTTATGGACGCTAATAATATTCTTTTAGTAGTGTTTCTCTTCCCAATGTGTCATCACTGGAGAAAAGCTATTAAGGTTATGCCATGAATCACCAGCTACAGAAAGAGAATACATTTCATTTCCAGTCCTGGAAGCTACACATGCTTTCAGGATCCATTTTCACTGAGCTGAGTCAGTTTCAACACTGTCAACTATTTACTGTTAGAAAAACACCTTTAGCTTTCCCTAGACTTAATGCAAACTCAGAAACCTTTGCCCCAGGTCAGGGTTAGGGAACTGTAAGAACCTCAGCACATTTGGCATCTGTTCATTCACCCTCCAGCTAAATCTCAAGGGAATCATGGCCTCTTGGACTTTTAAAAAGTAAATTCAGAAATTAACAGAAAGAAAAATGGGTAATCGAATTATGTGGGAAAGCTGACATGCCCTGGAACTTGAAAAGTTAACTCCAGATTTCCTTAATAGTTATAAACTGTTGCTTTCCTACTGTGAGAATTGTGAGCTATAAAAAGTTTATACCTTTTTATGTGCAAATACTGTCTATGACACCATATGGGCTTCCCTGGTGGCTCAGACAGTAAAGCGTCTGCCCGCAGTGCAGGAGACCCGGGTTCGATCCCTGGGTTGGGAAGACCCCCTGGAGAAGGAAATGGCAACCCACTCCAGGATTCTTGCCTGGAAAATTCCATGGACTGAGGAGCCTGGTAGGCTACAGCCCATGGGGTCACGAAGAGTTGGACATGACTGAGCAACTTCACTTTCACTGTCTATAAGACTCCTGCTGCTATTGCTACCAGATGGGTCTTCTGAAAACTAAAGCTTTCATCTCCTCATCACCTCCTCAGGAATCTTAGATTTGTCCCATTTACTTTCAGGATAAAGTTTTAAGTTAGGCTGACACTCAGGGCCTCTGTCTGTCATTCAGCAAATATGCCCTGGATGTGGACTATGTGCTAACCACATTCCTACGAAGGTAACATGGACTTCATTGAGCTTGCTCACCCTCTCTTTAACGTGAATCCTCTCCTGCAAGCATACTGGTCTCCTCTTGGCCCCTCACGTCCTTTTCTTCATTTCTGGAACAGTTCTCCATCTGAGAGGCCTTAACCCCCCAACTGTTGCAAAGTGAGCTGATGTCCCATGGCCTCTTGCTTCCTTCCCTGGCTGTGGCAACCAACACGGGCATCTTCTTTCTTCACCCCTGAGAAGTTATGTGTGGGTCTTATCTCACACAGTTGAAGTGGAAAGAGAACTGTTTTATTAAGGAAAAATAAAGTCCTGCTGTATGGTATATAAATATTGTTAATTTTTATGGTACCTTAGAGGCTTCCCTGGTGGCTCAGTCAGTAAGGAGACTGCCTACAATGCAGCAGACCTGGGCTCGATCCCTGGGTCAGGAAGATCTCCTGGAAAAGAAAATGGCAACCCATTCCAGTATTCTTGCCTGGAGAGTCCCGTGGACAGAGGAGCCTGGTGGGCTGCAGTCCATGGGGGTCATAAGAGTCAGATAGTGACAGAGACTAAACCACACTTGGTGCATTATGCCTAATTCCTATGAATGTTAGCTGGTTGATTTACTAATAGACAAAGTGGAAATCTAAACTTTCCTTTTGCTGAAATTTGATATTTAGCATTCCCTTTTTGGAATGTTAATTTTGAGACTGGGAAATGTTTTAAAGACTGAAAGTGTTTTAAAGTCCGTACTTATATAAGGCAGGCCAGGGACTTCCCTGGTGGTCCAGAGGCTAAGTTACCATGCTCCCAAAGCAGAGGACCTGGGTTTGATCCCTGGCCAGGGAACTAGATCCCCTGTGCCACAACTAAGAGTTTGCATCCCACATGCAACGAAGACTGAAGATCCTGCTACAGTTAAGATTACGTGTAGCCAAATGAATACATAAAAATAATTTTTAAAAATCAGCAGGCCAGTGAAGGGCAACCAAATGTGGTATCTGTTTTTAGGAGGGACTGTTTGTCAAAGGATATTAACTGATGAGAAATTTGAGATTGCTCAATGAGACTGTGACTTGTCTGGAGTTGAACTGTAGGTTGGTGGCAGATCCGTCACTAAACCCACGTGTTCCTACATATATTCACTGGGCCACAATGATGTCTGGACTGGTGACTTTTCTCGTGAAAAGAGGGTATAGACCATGGGGCTCAGAGATCATTCTTTTGTCTTGTTTTCAAATTGGAACTTGAGTGATTTTTTTTTTTTTTCTCTCCAGAGTAGTATACTCTATCCAGTTATTCCTTAGGAATTGGCGTCTCTTTAGAAACACTCAAAGTTTTGATTTTGACTCAGGCTCTGGAAAGCACTCCTCAAGGGAGCCCACGATGCCCCATCTTTAGTTAGGGACCTGTCTTCACGCTCCACTCACACTTGCTATGTGCAGTTACTGCATTGCTAACAGTCAGTAGATGCTCATCAGATGTTTGAATGACACTGATTTGTGGTATTACTTCTAGGAACTTTTAGAAAGAGTTGGAGTGTTCATGTGATGAGTGAGTTGTGAGATGTGAGAGTTGGACCATAAAGAAGGCTGAGCACCAAAGAATCAATGCTTTCTAATTGTGATACTGGAGAAGACTGTTGAGAGTCCCTTGGACAGTGAGGAGATCAAACCAGTCAGTCCTATATGAAATCAACCTGAATATTCACTGGAAAGACTGATGCTGAAGCTCCAGTACTTTGGCCACCTGATGAACCGACTCATTGGAAAAGACCCTGATGCTGGAAGGATTGAGGGCAAGAAGAGAGGGGGCTACAGAGGATGAGATGGCTGGTTGGCATCACTGACTCAATGGACATGAGTTTGAACAAACTCCAGGAGACAGTGAAGCACAGGGAAGCCTGGTGTGCTGCAGTCCATGGGGTTACAGTTGGACATGACTTAGTGACTGAACCACAAATGTTCATAAAATTGTGTCTCAATCAAATAGACAAATGACATCATCTAAAAATACATTAAAATAGAATTAGCATATCTTACCAAATATTTTGCTTTGAAGGTACCTTTCTATTTTTTTTTTAGTGATATTTTGTCTCAAACATATATTGGCATTTGGTTAGTCCTTGCTTCTTCATGAGACATCATCTGTTCAAAGAGACGTGAAATGAAGATGTTACTGCCAGAACCTAAAATATGGAAGAAGGGCAAGACGTTCTAACTAAATGAATGATGTTAGATATTTTGTAGTAACTCTTCCCCTCCCACCCCACCACTTAAGCCAAAGCATGCATGCATTCAGATTGAATGTTTCAACGTTATCTTCCCTTGTTTGATTGTACTCACTTCCTGTACTCACTTCCTTTCACTAATTTCGGGTATAAGATGTAACTGAAATAAAACATTCAAGATAAGAACTTTGTATGTATTAGTTGGGTTAGTCTAAATTATACTGCAGTTTAAAAAAAAAAAAGCACAGCAGCTAAATCTCAGTGGTTAACCTAACCTTAGAGAAACTTCCTGTTTGCTTGTGGGAGGAGCACTGAGAGTCCAGGACAGCCAGTGTCCATTGTGGTGGTGCGGCATCTCTGGGCACTCCTTTCTTGACATGTGCTTCTACTGTTGCTGTGGCAGGGATGGGAGCCTGGAGAATTGCACCCTGGCTCATCGGTGTTTCTGGCTGGAAGAGACACATGGGCATAACCACCAACCTAGAGCAGGAAAATCTTATCCTCTGATGAGATTGAAGCTGGAAGTACTGGTGGGTACTAGGACTATCTACCAAATCTGCTTTGTTTTCTCAGGAAGAGGGATAGCAGTGGTATCATTTAGGGCTTCCCACGTGGCACTAGTGGTAACAAACCCGCCTGCCAGCGCAGGAGGCATAAGAGACGCTGGGTCAGGAGGATCCCCTGGAGGAGCAGGTGGCAACCCACTCCAGTATTCTTGCCTGGAGAATCTCGTGGACAGAAAAGCCTGGTGGGCTACAGTCCATGGGGTCCCAAGGAGTCAGACACAACTGAAGTGACTTAGCACAGCACAGTGGTATCATATTGTGATCTCTTTCAACTTTCAGGATTTACTTATAATCTCAGCCGAAACATAAAACTGAAGGAAATTAATAGTCCTGCAAACCCATGTCAGACTGAAAACATGGGGGGAGGGATGCCATAGTAAACAGAAGATATTTACCTTTCTGATGTCTTGATTCAAATACTGTAACTGGTGCTCAGTCGGTTCATTTCAGTCGCTCAGTCGTGTCCAACTCTTTGCGACCCCATAGTTCCTTAAGAAAATGTTAAAACCTGTGGAGTCTGAAGCAGACTGAACAAAAAGATAGTCACCTTAGGCTTATTGCTCTGGTCAGAGCTGAGAGCCTGTTCACCTTTTAAAAGGACATTAGCCTTTGGAGAACGTCTTTGGTGGCTAAGTGAGTCCTTAAGTGAGGTTGCCTCTGTTACTACTGGAGGGCAGCTTCCAAATTTGTGTGTGTCAGAGGGAGAGGGGGCTGATTCCCACAGCCAGTCATGGTGAGGTGTTGGGGTTCCCCATGACGACTTTCAGGTGGCAGCTGGATTTTGACCTATAGACCTGTATCTGACTTCCTGGAGTTTTAAGACTCTCTGGAGGACAAAGGTATGAAGGGTTGCTGCTATTACCATCACTGGCCCTAAAACACATCGTTCATTTTAGTACTCAAGATGGTTGGACTACCCTTCGAGTACCGTCCCAGGGATGAGAAAGCTACCTTTCCATCTGTAATTTGCTTGATTTCCCCACTCCTTTGCCTTAAAATACACTTTAAAATTTGGAATTTATGTGGAAAGATTGTATAATTTTTTACTCAAAGAATCCTCTTATCTCACAGTGCCATAAAAAGTCATACTAAATCAACTATACTCTAATAAAACTTTTTTTTTTAAATCATATACTTTCATTTAAGATATTTATAGGGGACCCTAAAAAAGTCATAGAGACTGTTTTAGAGTAATTTAAATCCTATTATCCAGCAGAACATATTTCCCTGACCCTACTCAGACCCTACCCAGATAACTTTTAATTGTTCAAACATGTTCAGCAAGACAATCTAGAATAAAAATTTAAAACAGCATTTCATAAAAGTTTCAACAAATGAACCGAACTAGTAATATATTATCAGTGACCACACTGAAGAAAATGAGAAAGAAAAGAACTAACCTAAGTAACCTTGGAAAACAAGCTCTTCCCAGAATACTCAGGCTGAGGACAAAAACAAGTGTACACAAATGCTGTAATTTGGTTAGCTAGTCTGTTTCTCACAGGGATTTGGGTTAGCCATTCTGAAAGTACTTCATGTACATGGTAGAAGGAAACAAACAGTAAATATATTGTAGATAATGAGAGCAGTTTCTCACTGTGTGAGAATGAAACTATACATGAGACAGGACTAAAATGTGCCATATGGTACTGACTTGGATCAAGGGAATCAGTAGAAAATCGTGGCTTTTCATACGTGTACCTATAGAAAAATACAGATGTATGGGTGAGAGAACCTACATGTATGTGTTTCCCACCTCTGTCTGCTTGGAGGACCTCAGTTCATTTCAGTTCAGTCACTCAGTCGTGTCTGACTCTTTGCACCCCATGAACTGCGGCATGCCAGGCCTCCCTGTCCATCACCAACTCCTGGATTCCACCCAAACCCATGTCCATTGAGTCGGTGATGCCATCCAGCCATCTTATCCTCTGTCGTCCCCTTTCTCCTCCTGCCCTCAATCTTTCCCAGCATCAGGGTCTTTTCCAATGAGTCAGCTCTTTGCATCAGGTGGCCAAAGTATTGGAGTTTCAGCTTCAACATCAGTCCTTCCAATGAACACCCAGGACTGATCTCCTTTAGGATGGACTGGTTGGATCCCCTTGCAGTCCAAAGGACTCTCAAGAGTCTTCTCCAACACCACAGTTCAAAACCATCAATTCTTCGGCACTCAACTTTCTTTAGAGTCCAACTCTCACATCCATACATGACCACTGGAAAAACCATAGCCCTGACTAGACGGACCTTTGTTGACAAAGTAATGTCTCTGCTTTTTAATATGCTGTCTAGGTTGGTCATAACTTTCCTAGCAACAGGGAATACCTCTAGCATCTAGTTCTTGCTTTCTAAGCACCATTATCCAAGAAAAGGAACCGGGACTCTTGGGAAAAGTAATTATATTGAAGACGAGGAGAAAAAATGCAGAATGAACCTGGAGCAACTTGTATAGCCAGAAAATAAGGAACTGTTCCAAAAATGACAGGGCTTGTCAGAAGAATACAGAAGCCAAACTGAATGGACAAAGCTGGAGCAATTGTAGCAGCAAAATAAATAATGATAGTATTGGATTTTAACTTGTAGAATAAAATAAATATTCATGAGGCCACATTGATAAATTAATTACCTAAACAAATGGAGAAGAAGAAACAACACTTTCTTACAGAATTACCAGTTAATGAACATAGGTGGAAAAGAGTGAAATAGAAGAAGACCATTAAGCAAATCCTGCAGTAATGATTATGATTAATAAGAACCACTGTAGTTGCAAATATTTGTAGGCAAAATCTGAGAAGCAAGATATTTCCATAGTCTCCAGTATCTCCCCCAACATAGTTATTAGTTTAAAATAATTAATAATAATTTTATAGTGGAGAAACCTGCAGACACTACCTTAGCCAGGGGATCAAGATTAATATAGGCAGTAATAAGACATGGGCATCACGAACCTCTTGATATTATGCACAGAGAAGGATACAAGGATTTCACTGTCTGAAAAACAAGGAAAGATTGAGGAACATCAGATTAGTGGAAGTTAAGGAGAAGTGAAGTGAAGTGAAGTGAAGTCGCTCAGTCATGTCCGACTCTTTGTGACCCCATGGACTGTAGCCTACCAGGCTCCTCCGTCCATGGGATTCTCCAGGCAAGAGTACTGGAGTGGGTTACCATTTCCTTCCCCCGGGGATCTTCCCTACCCAGGGATCAAACCCGGGTCTCCCCCATTGGAGGCAGACGCTTTAACCTCTGAGCCACCAGGGAAGCCAGGGAGAAATAACGAGTAATTGAAATGTGAGAAACTGGATAGGATCTTAGAACAGAAAAAACACATCAATAAAAAAATGGGTGAAAATAGAATGAGGTTTGCAGCTTAGGCTTCCCTTGTGGCTCAGCTGGTAAAGAATCTGCTGCAATGCACAAGACCTGGGATCGATCCCTGGGTTGGGACGATCCCCTGGAGAAGGGAAAGGCTACCCACTCCAGTATTCTGGCCTGGAGAATTCCATGGACTGTATAGTCCATGGGGTCGCAAAGAACTGGACATGACTGAGTGACTTTTCACTTGCACTTGCAGCTTAGTAACCACTGGGTCTGACTGTGGTTATGTAAGGTCTTAACATTAGGGGAAGTTAAAGGAGTACGTGCTAAAATTAGTTCAAAACGTAAATGTAAATAAAAGGTAATAAAACATACCAATGAAAGTAAATTATTCTTTGGTTCTTCCTATTACAATTTCCACAGCGGAGCGGCTTTCAAGCAGCTGGCTGGATGTTCGTCACATTGAAAAATATGTAGACCAAGGTAAAAGTGGAACAAGAGAATTGCTTTGGTCCTGGGCTCAGAAAAACAAGACCATCGGTGACCTTTTACAGATCCTCCAGGAGATGGGGCATCATCGAGCTATCCATTTAATTGCAAATTATGGTAAGCATTGATTCAAATGATATTGCTCTTGGTTCATTTTATATAAATCGTAACTTGTAAATATTGTATTTTATCCAAGACATTGACTAGTCATGTTGTATGTCAGTGATTACTTACCTACGGCTTTTACCTGAAGGGGAGTTTGCAGCTTCATATTTTTGTGACGCTTTCTTTTCTTATTGCCTAACTTATACAACAGATTCCTTTCCACCACTTTATAGTTGCTTTTTAAAATTTATTTACAAGTTATACTTCTTAAAATGTTCTTACTTAGTTAAGAGAATCAGCTCTCTTTCCAAGAATCTGAAACTGAGTCATAAACATGATCAGAACCACAATATGAGTAAAATGAAAATAATGCTGTAATTTATTTTACCCTATAATAACAAATTAAAAATAATTGAATTTCCCCTGTGTATTTTAGGGCTTTCTTGGTGGCTCAGTGATAAACAATTCTCCTGCCAATGCAGGACACATGGGTTTGATCCCTGGGTCGGGAAGCTTCCCTGGAGGAGGAAATGGCAACCCACTCTAGTAGTCTTGCCTGGAGAATCCCATGGGCAGAGGAGCCTGGTGGGCTACAGTCCATGGGGTTGCAAAAAGTTGGACATGACTTAGCAGCTAAACAACAGCAACCATCTGTGTATTTTGGTGCAAATGATAACCTCCAGAATAACCCTGGAATTTCTCTGTTATCGTCACTGTTGAGTTTATGCCATGGCTTCTAACTTTGCTTTACCTGTTTACATCTATTTCACCATGTCCTGCTTCTTCCCTCTCTTTGTCTTCTGTTTCTGACGCTGTGTCATTCCTTACATTTAGAGTTACCTGGAAAGTAAAGCATGTACAGTCTTTGTAAATAAAATAATCTCCTAATGTACCTTGTTCTGTTTATTCCACTTTGGATTCATTGATATTGACAAGAATGATCTTGAGTTATCTTGGGTCTTAGGTTATGGATGCAGGACTCTTAGGTGGGAAAGTCCTTTAGATCAGCAGCCTTATTCTTTGAATCTTTCATCTAGGCATATTTGTAGTTCTGTGTATTTGCACACATGCTGTTTGATAATATATTTAGTCCAGGCAAGCCACTGTCTCATCACTTAAAGAAGCTTTACACACATGAGAAGAAATCCTGAGAGATTTGTACCAGAAAACTGTAGCTTCAGAGTGACTTTTATTTTGTAGGGTTTTCACATGAAGTAGGTATTAGACTGGAGAAGGCAGTGGCACCCCACTCCAGTACTCTTGCCTGGAAAATCCCATGAACGGAGGAGCCTGATAGGCTGCAGTCCATGGGGTCACTAGGAGTCGGACACGACTGAGTGACTTCACTTTCACTTTTCACTTTCGTGCATTGGAGAAGGAAATGGCAACCCACTCCAGTGTTCTTGCCTGGAGAATCCCAGGGACGGGGGAGCCTGGTAGGCTGCAGTCTATGGGGTCACCCAGAGTCGGACACGACTGAAGTGACTTAGCAGCAGCAGCAGCAGGTATTAGACAGTTCCCATAGGTTTCTAGCATGATATTATCCTATTAGTGATATACGTATAACTTGGCTAATACATTGTGTCTGTTGCACACTATTTCTTCACTGAGTTTTATACAGCAGAATGCTTCACTATGCCACTGACTGATCTAGTAAAGTGCCATTGAGTCTCTGGGAGCTGTAAAGTAATGCTTTTTCATTATTTGAGCCTTGTCCAGCCACCTTCACCACCCATGCAACTGGTTGTTCACAGTATAGACTCACACCAATATATTTTATACTTCAGTATATTTTATACTTCGGTTTTCTGGAATTGATTGCAGAGCGTCTTCTCACGCTCCATGTTGTTTGTTTATGCAATGGGGAATTATGTGGACAAAAATTCCACATCTTTGGTTTGACTCCAAGGCTGTGGCACATGCAAAATTTCATTTTTTTTTTCCTGAGTATTTTTTTGATTCCTCCCTTCCTTTTGTTTATTTAGTTTTGGCTGTGCTGGATCTCTGTTGCTCTATTCGGGCTGTCTCTAGTTGCAGTGAACAGGGGCCGCTCTCTGGTTTTGGCTCACGGGCTTCTCGTTTTGGTGGCTTCTTTTGTACGGCCTCTTGCACAGGCTCTAAGTGCACAAGCGTCAGGAGTTGCAGCATGTGGACTCAGTAGTTGTGACTTGTGGGCGCTAGAGCATGGGCTCAGTGCTTGTGGTGCATGGGCCCGGTTTCTCCGAGGCATGTGGGATCCCCCCAGACCAGGGGTCAGACCTGTGTTCCCTGCACTGGCGGGTGGACTCCCATCCACTGTGCCACCAGAGAAATCCCTTCGTTTTTTAAAATGTGGGATTAGTTGATTGGTGGAAAGACAATATACTGCCCTAATACCAGAAGATAGATAAATTTGACGTGAAAAGAGTGTTTTGTTTTGAATCCTTTGCTAGGGAAAATAGCATTATTTAGTTGGAATTTATTGAGTAAATGCTTTGAATTTTAATCTTATAAACATTAATTATATAGCTTATTAAAAGCAGCCAGGTGATGACTCCTTGGAAACATTTATTTTTGGCCATATCAGGTCTTGGTCAAGGCATGTGGACTCTGTAATTGCAACACGTGGGCTTAGTTACCCCCTGGGCATATGGGGTCTCAGTGCCTTGACCAGGGATTGAATCCAAGTCTCCTGCACTGGAAAGTGGATTTGTAACTACTGGATTACCAGGAAAGTCCCACATTGGAAACATTTAAGTGTAATTTGCTACATTTGTGTTTCCTATGACATCAACTCACTGAGTCAGGAGTTGCAGCTCCTAACTGAAAGACTAAAAAGTTAGTCTTTCTTTCTTGTTACCATGAACAGAGTTATCAATTATCCAAATAATCTATTTTTGTCTACTTTTCCTTAAAATTGTTTCATTTGGGGGAGTGATTTTCATGTTAGAGGGTTTTGTGGCATGTCATATTCCAATCTCCAGAGATCACTTTCTAGATTTGGAAGTTCTTTTGAGTAGTAAATCCCCTACATACCAAAGAGTTCCTTCCATTCCCAGAGTGCATTTGTAAATCCAATTTGTTTGTAAGTCCAATAAAGTTGGCCTAGGTACCCAACTCACACTATCAGCTAAAAAGTATTGTACTTAATAGGTTTATAATACTTTTCACACAAATAAAACATAAAAAGCAAACAAACACAAAAAATAAAGTATGTTTAATCTTATAGTACAGGACCTTGAAAGGTACAGTGGTCTAGTACAGCAGCTGGCATTCAGGGCCTGGCAGTGAGTGAACAGGCAAGAAGAGTCACTGACTGGAAGAGAGAGAGGAGGTAGGAGATGGTAGAGCTGAAGGATTGTTAGCAACAGGAAATGGACGGCAAGCTGCAATTAACACCTGACATTGAGGGAACACGTTTGCATCTTTGAAAGTTCTCAGTTTGAAGGCTCATATGTAGAGGACTTGACTGTGTTACAGAGAAAGGCCTTGTATTTCTTCCCAGGCATTTTTCCTGCAATTCAGGTGGCTGCCACTAGGTGGTGTCTTCACATCCAGGAAACATGCCCTCAGATCTCAGGGCATAACCAAGTTGTTCAAGAAACTAGAATTTTTACTTGCTGTCATTATATTTCTGGCATGCATATCCTTACATAGGCTTCCCCTGTGGCTCAGCGGTAAAGAATCCACTGCAGTGCGGGAGACACAAGAGATGTGTGTTCGATCCCTGGGTCAGGAAGATTCCCTGGAGGAGGACATGACGAACCACTCTAGTATTCTTACCTGGAGAATCCCATGGACAGAGGAGCCTGGCGGGCTACAGTCCATAGGGTCCCAAAGAGTCAGACATGACTGAAGTGACTTAGCATGCATGCATATGTCCTTACATATCGCATTGTGCATGTAAATCTCAATGGTCAGTGGTTGTCTTTTAATTTTCCTTTTTATAATTCTGTTTATTTTTTTATGGTTGTGCTGGGTCTTGGTTGCTATGCGGGCTTTTCTCTAGTTGAGCGGGGGCTACTCTAGTTGCTGTGCACAGGCTTCTCACTGCGATGGCTTCCCCTGTTGTGGAGCATGGACTCTAGGCACGTGGGTTTCAGCACATAGGACCAGTGATTGTGGTACACAGGCTTAGTGGGATCTTTCTGGACCAGAGATGGAACCAGTATCCCCTGCATTGGCAGGCGGACTCTACCTCTGAGCCACCAGCGAAGCCCGGTCTTTTAGTTTGGACATGAAATCCGCAGCTTTCTGCTGGCTTCTTAGGAGAGCCATTTTGAATCTTCCATTTTATCCAACAATGAAGCCTTGTCTATTTATATGCAACAACAGGATAATAGCTTTTAGTCTCCTTGCAACCTGAAAACTTCAAATTTTATTCTATACAGCAATACCTTTCTCAGAATGTTTGTTGTTTATTTTTCTTGCCTAATTGTCCTGCCAGAAGCCTTTAGTATAACATTGAATAAAAGTGGTAAGACTAGACCTTCTTTCTTGTTCCTGATCTAAGGGAAAAACATTTTTTTTCACTATTATGTATGATGTTCACTGCAGGTTTTTCACAGATGCCCTTTATCAAATTAAGGAATTTTTTTTCTCCCTAGAGTTTTATCATGATAGCTTATTGAATTTTATGAGTTTTGTTCATTTTACTAATGTGTGTTACATTGATTGGTTTTCAAATATTAAGCTAACCCTGGATTCCTGGGATGAATCCCACTTGGTCATAGTATCTCATCTTTCTTGTTTCTGGATTTAATTTGCTAATATTTTGGTGAGCATTTTTGCATCTACATTTATAAGGGTTATTGGTCTATAGTTTTCTTGTGCTGTTTTGTGTGGCATTGATATAAGAATAATATTAGCCTCAAAGAGATTTGGGAATTGTTTCCTCCTCTTCTGTTTTGGAAAAATTGGTGAAGAACTGGTCTTAAGTCTTCTTTAAATGCTTGGTAGAGTTCACTTGTGAAGCCATTTGGACCTGGGCTTTTCCTTATGAGAAGTGTTAAAATATTAGTTAAATTTCTTCCCTTGTTACAGATCCATTCAGATTGCTTATTTCTTCTTGACTTAGTTTTGGTAGTCTGTGTCTTTCTAGGAATCTGTCCATATTATTTATCTAGTTTTTGGACAAATAGTTGTTTACAGTATTCCCTTATAATTCATTTTATTTCTGTAAGGTCAGTAGTTATGTCTTTTGTTCTTAATTATGATAATTTGAGTCTTCTTTTTTTCTCTTTTGGTCAGTCTAACTAAGGGATTGTCAACTGTGTTTATATTTTCAAAGAACCAACTTTGATTTCATTGATTTTTCTCTTTTGTTTTTCTATTCTGTTCTTCTGTTTCATTTATTTCCACTCCAATCTTAATTCTTCCTTCTTTTTGCTTCCTTTGGTTTAGTTTTCTCTTCTTTTTTATTCCCCAATGCAAAAGTTTAGGCTATTTATTTGATATCTTTCCTCTTTTTAAAGGACAGCATTAACAGCAAAAAAATTTCCCTTTAAGCACTGCTTTTGCTGCATGCCATAAATCTTGGCATGTTGTGTTTTTGTTTTCATTTATCATAAAGCTTTTTCTAGTTTCCCTTGTGACTTCTTGACTCATTCATTATTTATGAATTTGGTGTTTAACGTTCATGTGTTAGTCAATTTCAAAAACTTCCTTTTGTTATTGATTTCTACTTTAATTCCAGGTGGTCAGAGAATATACTTTGTATGATTTCATCCTTCCAAATTTATTAAGGCTCATTTTACTGCCTAACGCATGATCTGTTCTGAAGAATGTTCAGTGTACAATTGCAAAGTATGAGTATATTGTGTTTTGGATGGGATGTTCTATAAAAGTCTGTTTGATCTAATTGGTTTGTAGTTTTGTTCAAGGTTTGTTATTGTGTTTGTTGCTAGTCTTCTAAGCAAAACAATCTAAGAAACACTAGAATACAATCTAAAACTATAAAATGAAATAAAACTTTTCTAAAGTCTGAATCAAAACATCAGAAGTAACTGCAAAGTAACTGCAGCTTAAATTTTTTGTAGGAAGCCACCACAGACTTCCTTAGTTCAGGCAGAACCATAACAGACAGAAGTAATAGTCCAGCTGGGGAGAGTGTGGGCGTTTGTGGTTGGTCTCTCTCTCACACACACATACCCACACACACACCCCTCTAATACCTTATGGTGCAAGATAGGATAACAAGTAAACTAAGCCAGAGGGATATAATCCCATAATTGTAAAAGTTTTAAATATATGTGCAGAAAACTGATAACAGTGTTGCTTTCTTCTTGTCAATTCTCACCTTCATACTTTAATATTTTTTATGATATCTAAGAATAGTTTTAGTTTGCTGATTCCTAGAATGTCGACGTTCACTCTTGCCATCTCTTGTTTGACCACTTCCAGTTTGCCTTGATTCATGGACCTGATATTCCAGGTTCCTATGCAATATTGCTCTTTACAGCATTGGACCTTGCTTCTATCACCAGCAAGGTGATGGGTGAATTTAACTCAGATGAACATTATATCTACTACTGCAGGCAGGAATCCCTCAGAAGAAATGGAGTAGCCATCATGGTCAACAAAAGAGTCCGAAATGCAGTACTTAGATGCAATCTCAAAAACGAAAGAATGATCTCTGTTCATTTCCAAGGCACACCATTCAGTATCACAGTAATCCAAGTCTATGCCCCAACCAGTAAGGCTAAAGAAACTGAGGTTGAACAGTTTTATGAAGACCTACGAGACCTTTTAGAACTAACACCCCCAAAAGATGTCCTTTTCATTATAGGGGACTGGAATGCAAAAGTAGGAAGCCAAGAAACACATGGAGTAACAGGCAAATTTGGCCTTGGAATATGGAATGAAGCAGGACAAAGACTAATAGAGTTTTGCCAAGAGAACGCTCTGGTCATAGCAAACACCCTCTTCCAACAACACAAGAGAAGACTCTACACATGGACATCACCATATGGTCAACACGAAAATCAGACTGATTATGTTCTTTGCAGTCAAAGATGGAGAAGCTCTATACAGTCAACAAAAACAACACCAGGAGCTGACTGTGGCTCAGATCATGAACTCCTTATTGAGAAATTCAGACTTAAATTGAAGAAAGTAGGGAAAACCACTAGACCATTCAGGTATGACCTAAATCAAATCCCTTATGATTATACAGTAAGAATATAGTGAGAAATAGATTTAAGGGACTAGATCTGATAGAGTGCCTGATGAACTATGGACTGAGGTGCGTGACATTGTACAGGAGACAGGGATCAAGACCATCCCCATGGAAAAGAAATGCAAAAAAGCAAAATGGCTGTCTGGGGAGGCCTTACAAATAGGTGTGAAAATAAGAGAAATGAAAAGCAAAGGAGAAAAGGAAAGATATAAGCATCTGAATGCAGAATTCCAAAGAATAGCAAGAAGAGATAGGAAAGCCTTCCTCAGCAATCAATGCAAAGAAATAGAGGAAAACAACAGAATTGGAAAGACTAGAGATCTCTTCAAGAAAATTAGAGATACCAAGGGAACATTTCATGCAAAGATGGGCTCAGTAAAGGACAGAAAGGGTATGGACCTAACAGAAGCAGAAGATATTAAGAAGAGGTGGCAAGAATACACAGAAGAACTGTACAAAAAAGATCTTCACAACCAAGATAATCACAATGGTGTGATCACTCACCTAAAGCCAGACATCCTGGAATGTGAAGTCAAGTGGGCCTTAGAAAGCATCACTACGAGCAAAGCTAGTGGAGGTGACGGATTTCCAGTTGAGCTATTTGAAATCCTGAAAGATGATGCTGTGAAAGTGCTGCACTCAATATGCCAGCAAATTTGGAAAACTCAGCAGTGGCCACAGGACTGGAAAAGGTCAGTTTTCATTCCAATCCCAAAGAAAGGCAATGCCAAAGGATGCTCAAACTACTGCAGAATTGCACTCATCTCTGAGCGACTTCACTTTCACTTTTCACTTTCATGCATTGGAGAAGGAAATGGCAAGCCACTCCAGTGTTCTTGCCTGGAGAATCCCAGGGATGGGGGAGCCTGGTGGGCTGCTGTCTCTGGGGTCGCACAGAGTCGGACACGACTGAAGCGACTTAGCAGCAGCAGCAGCAGCACACGCTAGTAAAGTAATGCTCAAGATTCTCCAAGCCAGGCTTCAGCAATACGTGAACCGTGAACTTCCAGATGTTCAAGCTGGTTTTAGAAAAGGCAGAGGAACCAGAGATAAATTGCCAACATCTGCTGGATCATGGAAGAAGCAAGACAGTTCCAGAAAAACATCTATTTCTGCTTTATTGACTATGCCAAAGCCTTTGACTGTGTGGATCACAATAAAGTGTGGAAAATTCTGAAAGAGATGGGAATACCAGACCACCTGACTTGCCTCTTGAGAAACCTGTATGCAGGTCAGGAAGCAACAGTTAGAACTGGACATGGAAAAACAGACTGGTTCCAAATAGGAAAAGGAGTACGTCAAGGCTGTATATTGTCACCCTGCTTATTTAACTTCTATGCAGAGTATGTCATGAGAAACGCTGGACTGGAAGAAACACAAGCTGGAATCAAGATTGCCAGGAGAAATATCAATAACCTCAGATATGCAGATGACACCATGCTTATGGCAGAAAGTGAAGAGGAACTGAAAAGCCTCTTGATGAAAGTGAAAGTGGAGAGTGAAAAAGTTGGCTTAAAGCTCAACATTCAGAAAACGAAGATCATGGCATCCAGTCCCATCACTTCATGGCAAATAGATGGGGAAACAGTGGAAACCGTGGCTGACTTTAATTTTTGGGGCTCCAAAATCACTGCAGATGGTGACTGCAGCCATGAAATTAAAATATGCTTAGTCCTTGGAAGGAAAGTTATGACCAACCTAGATAGCATGTTCAAAATCAGAGACATTACTTTGCCAACAAAGGTCCGTCTAGTCAAGGCTATGGTTTTTCCAGTGGTCATGTATGGATGTGAGAGTTGGACTGTAAAGAAAGCTGAGCTCTCTTCTGAGCTTTTGAACTTTGAACTTTTGAACTGTGGTGTTGGAGAAGACTTATGAGAGTCCCATGGACTGCAAGGAGATCCAACCAGTCCATTCTGAAGGAGATCAGCCCTGGGATTTCTTTGGAAGGAATGATGCTAAAGCTGAAACTCCAATACTTTGGCCACCTGATGCGAAGAGTTGACTCATTGGAAAAGACTCTGATGCTGGGAGGGATTGGGGGCAGGAGAAGGGGACGACAGAGGATGAGATGGCTGGATAGCATCACTGACTCGATGGACATGAGTCTCAGTGAACTCCGGGAGTTGGTGATGGACAGGGAGGCCTTGCATGCTGTGATTCATGTGGTCACAAAGAATCAGACACAAGTGAGCAACTGAACTGAACTGAAGAATAATTTAAGATAGGTGCTGATGGACTTCCCTGGCAGTCCAGTGGTTGAGACTCCACACTTCTGTTGCAAGGGGGCATGGGTTCCATCCCTGGTCAGGGAACTAAGATCCTGCATGCCACATGTTTTTTGTTAAAAAAAATAAATAATACAAACAAAAAGATAGGTGCTTATGTTCTAAGTGAACAAAAGTATGTTTTTATATTTGATCATTAGAAAGCTCTTTCACGTATGGACATTTGTAACCATTCAATGGGAATGAAACTGAGCTTTAGAAATGAACCTTACTAGCAAGGTATTTATTTCACAATGTAATAAAGAAAAAAGAAGTGTTTGTTAAGAACGTAACAGTTATTATACCTAACTTCCCTCATTTCTCTTTCAGGAGCAACCTTGAATCCTATAGAGCAGAGTCATCGGGAGAAAGAATTTCCAAACATGTTACAAAAGGTAGAATGTGTGTGCGTAGATAATGACCCTTGAACTCTGTTGCATCTATAATCGAGTGTAAGGAGTGAAGTTATGAGGCAGAAAAATGCTGTTATTTGCAGCTACTTTTTTAAAGCCAGGAAAGCTTTCGTTCTCATTCTTCTTCACTTATTTGGGAATTCAGGAGATTGTGTGTTAGTCACCCAGTCATGTCTGACTCTTTGCAACCCCAGGGACTGTAGCCCGCCCGACTCCTCTGTCCATGGGATTCTCCAGAATACTGGAGTGGATTGCCATTTTTTGGTAACTGTTTGAAGAGTTGAGGGCTTTCTCCTCTCAGTGATCTGTCAGAGATGAGTCATAGAACATTTAAGAGTACTGTGAGTTATGTATTTGTCTTAACTCAATTTTTAGTTTTCCTGTTCTAGTTGACATTTTGCATGTTGTTGTTAGTTTTTATTAAAGCAAATTAGAGATAATCAGTTTTATAGGACTAGAAGTCATTTAAAATTGACTATAACTGACTGTGACATTGATACTTGATTTTTTAGCATTAGTGTGGAGTCCTGCATTGGTGTGGAAGCCTGCGTTGGTGTGGAAGCCTTAAATATATATGGCAGTGAATACTGTTGAATAGAATAAAATAACTTTGCATTCTACTAGCTTTCTTCTAAATTATATTCCACTTTCTTGCACTGTATAGTCCCAGGGGTAGCTTTGGATTTCTGTTGAGGTTCTGTTCTTTCTAGACTTATGAAATTGAATTACTTTAATATGTATTTCTTCTTTTAGGAAACAGCCAATGTCACAGTGGATAATGTTCTTATTCCTGAACGTAATGAAAAAGGTAAAAAAAACAAACAAACCAACTTTCCTTTAAATCATGCTTTCCTTTAAGTGAATTCATGAATTCCTTTAAGTGACATTTAGACATATCCAATAAACATGGTAACCATTAATATGCAGGTTCAGGATAAATTTTTCATAGATATCAAAATAGTCTCAATTTTGACTAATCCATTGTTCTGATGGATGATATGTTGCTATTATTTTACAAGTTCATTGTCCAATAAAGAGCATAATTGTGGTCTCACTTATAATTTCATGACATTTGCTATTTTTATGTGTCATAGGAAGACATTTAAAAATTATGTTGAGTTTTGTATACTTTTAGAAATTTTCATTGCACTTGTAGAGAAATCTTTAGCGGTTATTGTAAAGCGGTGCTGGTGGTCACTATGAAAAACAATTATTTGCCACATCAACTTTCCTATTCTATCAGCTGAGAGAATAGTTTCCTTCTATCTGGAAATCAGCCTGATAAACTTTAGTGGCTGTTTAAGGCTGCTTTGCCTAATCTTCGCCACCAGATCTGATGCTTCTTTGGTTCAAAAGAGAATTTAAAAAGTTAGATAAGGTTATGGTCTTTTGAAAGTGAAAGTGTTAGTTGCTCAGTTGTATCCAACTACTTGCCACCCCATGGTTCAGTAGCCTGTTAGGGTCCTCTGTTGGTGGAATTTTCCAGGCAGGAATATGGGAGTGAGATGACATTCCCTTCTCCAGGGGCTCCCCCAGGGGTCAAACCCGGGTCTCCTGCATTGCAGGCAGATTCATCTGAACCACCCATGGTCTTTTAAGATTTTGCAAAAAGGTCCAAATGAAACAGGAAATGTGTTAAGTATAGCCAGAATTGGTCTCTGCAGGATTTATTTAGGCTTTTCCCTTTGAATTTGCATTTGGTTACCTCTGAAATGTTTCCTCCCATTCTCTGCTTGAGATGATTTTCTTAAAGAGCTGAAGCATCTCCCCAATTTACTCTGGGGAAGTAAGTTGGATTTGGCTCATGAGAAATATTTCTACCAGTCATGCTTAGCGAATATTATTTAGTCATAGTAAGATTTCAACTTCAATATATATATATATATGTTTTTTTCTACTAGTTTGGGGTTCATCATGGGTCACCAGTAATCTGTTGATCTAATGACAAGGAAATAACCTTAGGAAAATTACCCCAACTAAGTTGTCTGGCTAATCTCTTTGGAAAGGTGATAGAATCACAGTGTTATTGTTTGAGTATCTAAGAAGCTATTTGCTCTGTGGGATGGTGGGAGCCAGACCCAAATGAGAGTCAAGAGAGCTCACGATAGGCTTTGGTGTTGGCTCCTGGGATGTCTCTACTGACTTTTCACTGGACTCTGATTTGTTTCTAATAGGGAGGTCTTGTTTCTTTATAATGATGGCTGATTCTTAAAAAGCAGAAAGATAACTTATCTTCTCCCTACTTTCCTTCCAAAGGAATATTGCTAAAATCCTCCATCAGCTTTCACAGCATCGTAGAAGGAACCAAAAATTTCCACAAAGACTTTTTAATCGGAGAAGGGGAAATTTTTGAGGTATACAGAGTGGAAATCCAAAACCGAACATATGCCATTAAATTATTTAAACAGGTATGGAAAGAATTACTATCACAGGATATCGATTCCATTTATTTGCTCATATTTCATATTAAAATGTGTCATTTTTCATCAGCATTGAAAGGAGGTGTACTGGAGAATAAAATTTCATAAATGGAAATAAGATATATGACCTCAGGTGACTGAAGAAATGACTAAGAAATGAATGCCTGTCTTGCAGGATTGTGGGAGTTAAATCCTTCCCCTCCCCAGGTGTATGGCCTGAGAAAGACTTTTCTGAGAAGCCTTTTAGGGCCACTGGGAGTTTGCTTAAGATGGTCAGATTGTGTCAGTCTGCTCCAGTTTTTCCTGCCCTCTCCAGGCTGCTTCACAGGTTAAACCATAGGCTGGTATTTGGTGCTACTAAATTGTCTTCAGTTACAGTCCAGGAGAGCAGGAAAGAGGAGGCTTCAAGGGCAGCAAGGCAACCATCAGAGCAGGAGGTTGGAACACAGCCGAGAACAGCCAGGAAAGCATAGTTGTATCCTCTAGGAGTTCGCGGTCTTGTGGGGGGAACAGGTGAAGAAAAGATTAAGTTGTAGCGTGACAAGTACCTGAGCAGAGATTTGCCCTAAAGGTCATGGGAGCACATAGAAGACAGCCAGAGGAGAGGCTGGTGCCTCCAGCACCCGAAGAGTGCCCGGCACAGAGTAACTACTCAATAAATGTGTCTGCAGTAATCAAATGGAAAAATGGATACAAGAAAGTGACCTCTCAGCTTGATTTTGAAAGACAAAGAGACTTTTGCCAGGCAGGGAGGGAAGATGGAAGATATAGCAGGTGCCAAGATCTACGGGGGCATGCATGGGAGCATATGTCTTTTCACAAATACCAGACTGGTAGAGCAGAATTTAGTGTGGGAGCGTTTAGTGTGAACGTAGTGGCAGCAGGTGATACTGGAAAGAGGTCAAGTCCATTGGTGCTTTCTAAGCAGGAGAGTGAAAGGACTAGATTTGTGTTTTGAAATATCACTTTGATTACAGGTTGGATGATGAACTGGAAATTGGAGGAAAGACAGCAGGAATTAGACTAGAGGTGGAAAGACCTGGCAGAGGGTATTTCAGACGTGTAAACTGAAGTGGATAGGGCTGAAACCTGTATTCTCCAGTCTAATGTTAGAATCACCAGGAAGGTTTTTTGTTTTTAAAAAAGGAATATAATTGCTTTACAATGTTGTGTTAGTTTCTGCTATACAACGGAGTGAATCAGCTGTATGTATATCAGCTGTGTGTGTGCTAAGTCACTTCCGTTGTGTCTGACTCTTTGTGACCCCATGTACTGTAGCCCGCCAGGCTTCCCTGTCCATGGGGTTCTCCAGGCAAGAATGCTGCAGTGGGTTGCCATGCCCTCCTGCAGGGAATCGTCTTGACCCCGGGATCAAACCTGCGACTCCTGCATTGCAGGCAGATTCTTTACCACTGAGCCACTGGGGAAGCCCCTCCTTGTGGCCACAGCAAAATAGCACTATCTCTTAGTATCACCTTCTTTATCTGCCTTTCCCAGTGGACTGGATGGTTTTCTTTAGAGAGCTCTTATGTATGTTTGTATCTCAGTGCCTTATTACAGGGCCTGGCCTATAGTAGTTGTTCAATAAATGTTTGTTAGGGGAATTGAAAGAAGCACATATGCTGTCTTTATGAATTTAGTTGCAATTCACTATTAGTAAAAAGATAGAAGGTAGCAAAGTTACCCAAGATCTAGAAGTTGAACAAAGTCCTATACACACATCAGGAAAAAAAATGAGATAATTTCATGAAGCTTTAGTCACAGAGCCTTTTTTTTTTTTTTTTGTTAATAAGAAATGGAGTTTTGTAACAGTTGGGACCTTAACTTCAGTAACCTTTCTTAGAGGGCCTGAGGCTGGGCGATGTACTAGATGTGTTAGATTCATCCAAATCACCTGGGATCTTACAGCACAGATTGTGATTCAGTGGGTTCATGTAGTGACCTGAGACTCAGCATTTCCCACCAGCTCCCGGAGAAGCTGGTGTTCCTCCTGCACAGGACACACTTTGAAGCAGCAAGACTGGTAGGGTAGCATGAACACAAAAGCTGACCCTTCACATTTTCAGGCTAAGAAAACGCGGACCCCAGGGAGGTTCAGTGACAATAAGTCACAAATAGTGAGTGTTAGAGGTGGGCCTGTGGAGAAGGCAATGGCACCCCACTCCAGTACTCTTGCCTGGAAAATCCCATGGATGGAGGAGCCTGGTAGGCTGCAGTCCATGGGGTCGATAAGAGTCGGACACGACTGAGCGACTTCACTTTCACTTTTCACTTTCCTGCATTGGAGAAGGAAATGGCAACCCACTCCAGTGTTCTTGCCTGGAGAATCCCAGGGACGGCGGAGCCTGGGGGGCTGCTGTCTACGGGGTCACACAGAGTCAGACACGACTGAAGTGACTTAGCATAGCATAGCATAGCATAGAGGTGGGCTTGAGACCCAGTCCACTTGGTTCTCAGTACCGTGGTTTTTTTTAAATATAAATTCCCATAATGTGGTCCTTGAAAATGATTTGTTGGCTGAGTTTATTGCTTCTGACTTCTTGGGTTAACTTAGAAAATAGCTTCCAGG
The DNA here is from genome assembly GCF_002263795.3 of Bos taurus. Taxonomy (NCBI): domain Eukaryota; kingdom Metazoa; phylum Chordata; class Mammalia; order Artiodactyla; family Bovidae; genus Bos; species Bos taurus. Next base: position 47,592,202 of record NC_037332.1, on the reverse strand, counting down.
ATTCCTGTTGGCTTTCTCTCCCTTTGTTCCTAAGCACAGAGAACTCTAAAAACTCTGCCCTTTCTAGCAATTTACATATGGTAACTGGAACACACTTTAACCCTTTCATGGGAGAAGTTAGGCATTTGAGATTCAGAGACATGCAGCGCTGTAAGATGTAGGAAGCCATCAAAGACAGTGCCAGGTACAGAAGAAGTCCTCCAGATAATATTATTGAATTCATTAATTTGTCCATATGTCAGGCACTGGGCTAGCTTCTGAAGCTTTTTTGAAGTAAAGAGTTAAGTTTTTCATTTTCCTAGTACACCTTTTTTTTTCAAAATTAATACAAAGGTAAACTTAAACCAACAGCCAAGTGACCCAAGTCATGAATGCCCAATTATTGAAATCACTTCTAAGTAGGATCACAATCTGGATTCTTTGAGATCAAGTGGGGAGTTTCTGTCATGAGATTTTCTTCGACTACATAAAATATTTTTGAATTTATGTAAGTGTATACAAAATACGGTGAAAAGGTTTAAATATAAAATGCAGCAATCTGATACATTTCATGAAAAACTTTTAATTCAGAAGCAGCGGTTCTAAATCTGTTTTGGCTTTAATGGGTTTTTGAAAGCTAAGGATTTTCTCCCCAGAAAAACATTCATATGCGTTTATACCAAAAAGTGTCTGATTTCATAGACCCTAGGTTAAGAGTACCAGAAATAGATCCTTTCCTTATTTTTTTTCCTTGTTTTTCTGTATTTAGGGGGGAAAGATGCAATGTAAGAAACAATGGAAGAGGTTTTTGTCTGAGCTTGAAGTTTTGCTACTGTGAGTATATTGCTTGAAATTTCTCCCCTTGTGCCTGGTTTTCATCTCTGTTCATCTTTGATTCTACAGCACAGAGCTTGGCATGGTTGGCATTTAATAAATGCGGGTTGGAGGTTAGAACACTGGGTAAATTTTTGACATCTGCTTTGGTATATTCTTTGGAATACATTTAAAAATATACTATTTACATAATTCACTTGAGCCTATTTTAACAAGAAACTGTCACAAGGAAGTGGATTAAATCATGTGTGGCTAACATGACTGAATGTAAAATGATTCTTAGAACATTAGAATTGTATATATTTTACCATTGCTCCTCTTTCTTAAGAGACATTCCAGTCAAGAAACTGTTTCATCAATATAAACCTCTTCTGGAAGAGAGTTTAGACAAAGAAATCAAGTGCTTTTGATGTGCATATTATTTTCTGGGAATTCATTCATGAGCCTGAAAGTCCTTGGAGACAAACTAAAATGACTTCATTTTCATATATATTCATATCTGCAGCTGTGCAGCCTGCTTCATCGAAGGCCCCTAACCCTATAGAGTTCAGTCATCACCCTTTACAAATAGAAAATGTTCTTTTCAGATGTTTCCTAAACCAATATGTGAATTCGGGGGAGGGAGGTATTATCCTAAATCCTTCTCCTTTTATACCCAAGATCAGAAATCAAAATGTTAGAGGCTAAGCATAAAAACTTAATACATCATTTAGTCAACAAAAAAACGAAAACCAAAATTGTAATAAGAAAGTTTTTATATTTAAGCTTTATTTTTTTGCTTATGAATAAATAATAAATTCAGACACTCCAGAATTCCAAAAGGGCAGAAGAGTAAGCCAAGAAGAGATTTTCTTCCATGTTCTCATCCAGCCACCCAGCCACTTTTCCCAAAGGCAACAGTGTTATCAGTTTCCTATATGTCTTTCCAGAAATATTTTATTTGTAAGCATATGTGTATTTTGTTTTCTTACTTTCCTCTTCGCACACAAGAGACAGCATACACACATTGTTCACTTTGCTTATTTTAGTATTCCATTGTGTGCTGTGGCTTCCCTGATAGCTCAGTTGGTAAAAAATCCGCCTGCAATGCTGGAGACTCCAGTTTAACTCCTGGGTTGGGAAGATCCTCCGGAGAAGGGATAGGCTACCCACTCCAGTATTTTGGGGCTTCCCTTGTGGCTCATCTGGTAAAGAATCCGCCTGCAATACGGGAGACCTAGGTTCGATCCCTGGGTTGGGAAGATCCCCTGGAGAAGGAAAAGGCTACCCACTCCAGTATTCTGTCCTGGAGAATTCCATGGACTGTTTAGTCCGTGGGGTCGCAAAAACTCAGACATGACTGAGCGACTTTCACGTACACTTTTGTGTGCCTGTGTTATAACGTAATTTACCATTTTCCCATCAATGGATTTTTAGATTTTCCTAATCTTTTACATGAAATTAAAAGATGCTTACTCCTTGGAAGAAAAGTTATGACCAACCTAGATAGCATGTTCAAAAGCAGAGACATTACTTTGCCAACAAAGGTCCGTCTAGTCAAGGCTATGGTTTTTCCAGTGTTCATGTATGGATGTGAGAGTTGGACTGTGAAGAAAGCTGAGCGCCGAAGAATTGATGCTTTTGAAGTGTGATGTTGGAGAAGACTCTTGAGAGTCCCTTGGACTGCAAAGAGATCCAACCAGTCCATTCTGAAGGAGATCAGCCCTGGGATTTCTTTGGAAGGAATGATGCTGAAGCTGAAACTCCAGTACTTTGGCCACCTCATGCGAAGAGTTGACTCATTGGAAAAGACTCTGATGCTGGGAGGGATTGGGGGCAGGAGGAAGAGGGGACGACAGAGGATGAGATGGCTGGATGGCGTTACTGACTCGATGGACGTGAGTTTGAGTGAACTCCGGGAGTTGGTGATGGACAGGTAGGCCTGGCGTGCTGCGATTCACAGGGTCGCAAAGAGTTGGATATGACTGAGCGACTGAATTGAACTGAACTCAACTGAATCTTTTACTTAAAATAGTGCTACAATGAGAAAACTTTATATATTGTTATTTTGTAACTCCAGAAGTTGGTGATGGACAGGGAGGCCTGGCGTGCTGCGATTCATGGGGTAGCAAAGAGTCAGACACGACTGATCGACTGATCTGATCTGATCTGATGTGTTAAAGTATATCTAAGAAAACTTCATATAAATAAATTTATAGGGTCATGTTCCATGCCACCAAATTGTCCTTCAGTAGAAACTATACTAGTTTACACTTAACACCAGTCATATATAAGAGTGCCTGGTTCCCCATATTCTTGCCAATATAGCATTTATTCTTTTATCAGTTTTTTCTGATCTGCTAAGTGGATATGGTTTTTCAGTGTAGTTTAAATTTCTTTTTCTATGATGAATGAATCTTTTTACATATAAAGAGATTTATTTCCTTTTCTGTGAAATATCTGTTAATGTTCTTTGCCCATTTTTTATTAGACTGTTGGATCTTTTCTGTTTTTGATTGGAGGATAATTGCTTTACAATATTGTGTTGGTTTCTGCCATACGTCAACATTAATCAGCCATGCGTATACATATGTCCCTTCCCTCTTGAACTTCCCTCCCACCTCCCACCCCATCTGACCCCTCTAGGTTGTAACTAGAGGGAGGTCGAGCTCCCTGCGCCATACAGCAAATTCCCGCTGGCTATCTATTTTAATATGGTAACGTGTATGTCTCCGTGCTGCTCTCTCAGTTTACCCCATCCTCTCCTTCCCCCACTGTGCCCACAAGTCTGTTCTGTATGTCTGCATCTCTATTACTGCCCTACACATAGGTTCATCAGTACCATTTTTCTAGACATCCTTCACTTTCATATACGTGTTAATATACGATATTTGTGTTTATCTTTCTGACTTACTTCACTCTGTATAACAGGCTCTAGGTTCATCCACCTCACTGCAACCGACTCGAGTTCATTCCATTTTATGGCTGGGTAATATTCCATTGTATATATGTACCACAACTTCTTCTTTTGTTTTTTTGGTACCACAACTTCTTTATTCATTCATCTAGATTGCTTCCATGTCCTGGCTATTGTAAATAGTGCTGCAGTGAATATTGGAGTACATGTGTCTTTTAGAATTGGGGTTTGCTCAGGGTATATGCCCAGTAGTGGGACTGCTGGGTCATATGGTAGTTTTATTCCTAGTTTTTAAATAAATCTCCATACTGTTCTCCATAGAAACTGTATCAATTTATATTCCCACTAACTAGACTGTTGAGTATTTTTCTTAATAGTTTGTCAGAGCATTTCATATAGTAGAGAAAATTAGCCTTATTTTTATGTTTTAAGATACAAATAATTATTTTTACCCCATTTTCATTTGTCATTGCTTATTCTAGTTTTGTACCATTTGGAGATGGTTCTCATGTAGTTGAATTTAATCTATATTTTCCTTTATGGATTCTAGGTTTTATATTATAGTTTAAAGATCTCTCCAACTGAGAGATTTTAAAATAATTTTGCCATTTTTTCAAGTACCTTTATATTTTCACTTCTATACCTGATCCATTTGGATTTATTCTTCTGAGGCATTTACATATTACTTTAGAATTAACAACATTATGGCATTGGATGTTTCTGGTATGCCATCGTTATCATTTATGTTGCTAATATTTCTTTAGCTTTAACGCTATTCCAAGTGCTTCATGTGTATTCATTCTTTAATCCTCACAACAGGCCTGAGCTGGTCCTGTGACTATCCTCATTTTGTAGATGAGGAAGCTGAGGTAGATGCTACTTTTTTTTTTTTTGCAAGATCCAACTTATTTCCTAAGTCATACTCACCCTTTCTCTTCTTAGACTTTTACTGGTGAGTAAGTCAGAGGCATTAGAACATACTGTCTGGAGTGGAATTAGGAGAGAACTGCACAAACAACAGATAGTTTCAGTAAGTTAAATAATAAGCAGGTGCAGAGTGCTGAGGACTTCCCTGGTGGCTCAGTGGTAGAAAAATCTGCCTGCAATGCAGGAGACATAGACTCAATCCCTGTTAGGGATTGGGAAAATCCCCAGGGGTTGGGAAAATCCCCTGGAGAAGGAGGTGGCAACCTAATCCAGTGTTCTTGCCTGGGAAATGCCATGGACAGAGGAGCCTGGTGGGCTATAGTTAGTGGGATCACAACAGAGCTGGACATGACCGAACATGCTCACACATACACAGAGTGCTGAGGGAAGAGGAAATGCTAATTTGCGGGAGGGGTGGGTGGCAGAGTAGACATCTTGGAAAAAGTAAAATCTAAGCTGAGACCTGAGCATGAGTTTTTTTTTGGTTATAAAATTAAGGGAACTACTTAATGTATTGCGTATGTGTTTATGTACACACACACACACACACACACGTACACACGTACATACACCCACACTCCCTTTCTTGACGTAGGAACAGAGGGACTCAGAAGGGATGTATGTGTGCTTAGTCGCTCAGTCACGTGGCACCCCACTCCAGTACTCTTGCCTGGAAAATCCCATGGACGGCGGAGCCTGGTAGGCTGCAGTCCATGGGGTCGCTAAGAGTCAGACACGACTGAGTGACTTCACTTTCACTTTTCACTTTTCACTTTCATGCATTGGAGAAGGAAATGGCAACCCACTCCAGTATTCTTGCCTGGAGAATCCCAGGGATGGGGGAGCCTTGTGGGCGGCCGTCTATGGGGTCGGAATTCTCCAGGCAAGGATACTGGAGTGGGTTGCTATGCCCTCCTTCAGGGGATCTTCCCAACCCAGGGATCAAACCCAGGTCTCCTGCATTGCAGGCAGATTCTTTACTGTCTGAGTCACCAGGAAAGCCCAAGAATATATATGTATGTATTATATAGATGTGTGTGTATACACATACGTTTCATAGGTAAGCTTTACAACTGAAGAAATGAGTAATAGGACTTTATATATAGCACCATTTTTTTTTTTTGTAAAAAATAGCTTTATTTGTTTTAATATCCCCAAATGTGCCTTGAAGAGCCTGGTGGACTACAGTTCATGGGGTTGCAAAAGAGTCAGACACAACTTAGCAACTAAACAACAACAATTAAGCTTGCCTAAGACATAAAAGGTGTTCAGTAAATAATTGTTGAACTGAGTTCACAGTATGTGTGACTTTCACATGCTTTGTATTTCATAGCTGTTACAAGGGTTACATTGGTTTTCACTGTGATGACACATGCCCTCAAGAAATAGTTTAAAAAGGAACCTGAAAAATGTATACAATACGGACATAGAATTCTGTGATTTAAAAATCAGTGGTGTGTTTTTCAACATCAGATTTTACTAGTCACATGGATCTTAGGTAACGATACAAACTTCATGAAGCCATTGGATGTCTCTTAATTGTGTGACTTGGTGCCTAGTACTTTAGTCCCCGACACAGTAGCATTCAGTAAATGGATAAATGAAAACAGTCTTCTGTACTCTTCTCTTTTGGTGATTTTACTTGCACATGTATATCAAAAGCAATGAAATGGATCATTTCAGTTGCATTATATTTATTTATGTAAAAAATAAGTTATATTGGGTTTTATGTTGATAAATAAGGTAATATTGAATATTGTTTTCTATATTATAAAGCTCCCAACACCCCACATCTTAAGAACTCTCATTTCTGAACATTTCTGTCCTATTTGGATATTAGCTGGTATTTGTTAGAATGTGTGCATGTGTGTGTGGTGTCACTTCAGTCGTATCCAACTCTTTGCACTCAATAGACTGTAGCCCACCAGGCTACTCCGTCCATGGGATTCTCCAGGCAAGAGTACTGGAGTGGGCTGCTGTGCCCTCCTTCAGGGGATCTTCCTGAACCCATGTCTCTTCTGTCTCCTGTACTGGCAAATGGGTTCTTAACCACTAGCACCACCTGGGAAGCCCATTTGTTAGAATACTTTAAGCCAATTTGGAAGGAAAACTGTCACGTGTCCAGTGAAATTCCCTCTCCCTTGGCCAGATTTATATTCTGCTTTATGCCTGTTCCACAGCCCACCTAACCACCCCGCAAACAGGGTGTTGTTCATTTCCTGTTTGAATAACCAGTTTGATAGATTTAAAAAATCTTTTGTTTCAAGGTTCCGTCATCCGAACATACTGGAGTTGGCTGCATATTTTACAGAGAGTGAAAAGTTTTGCCTGGTTTATCCATATATGAGAAATGGATCACTCTTTGACAGATTACAGTGTGTAGTAAGTCATATCCATCACTCTGCCTGATATTCTGACCCTCTAAGCCCTGAGGGAGCTGCTGAAACCTTCTGAGAGAACCAGGAGGCCAACATGTGTTCATGTGAAGGGATGCCAACAGTGGGTTTCCCAAGAAAGTAGAGGACTTCCCCATGAATTAATTTCTTACTCTTAGAAGGTTGCATAAATACCCGAGTTGTTGTGTGTTGTGCAAAATGGTGGCCAAAAGAGTTGCTGGGTCCTCACTCCTCATTGGTACCATGTCTCAAATGAGTTTATGTCAACTACCATTATTGAGCAGGTAATTTTTATTTGCATAACTTTATGCAAAGTACCATTCAATATGGAGGGTAGACATAAAAGTGATACCTATATCACTTAAAAAGAAGGAGGCTGAATAAATGCCATGGTTTCTCTTGTGATGTTTTTGAAAGATAAGTTAAAAAATAGATTCCAAATTTGTAAATTTGCAGTTAAGATGAGAATAAAAACAGATTATTCTCAATTACCCACACTGTTGTGCCACAAATAATCTAAAAATCTTATACAGTGAAATTTTAAGCATAGTTATCTTATTAGCCATATTTCAATGTATGCAACATTAAAATTATTGGGTATTTTCATTGCCTATAAAGGGACCCAGAACCAGCATGGGTAGTAGAGGAAAACCCATCTTGAATTAAAAATAGGTTATGGTTAACTAAAATATTGATTCACCCACCTCTTTATCATTAGAGTTTATTCTAGCATACACCGAGGTAGTGAATACAAACATGGTTTTTACTCAGAAAATACCACGAAACCAACCACTGTTGTCTTTTCAGGGTGACACAGCCCCACTGTCTTGGCACATTCGAATCGGTGTATTAATAGGAACATCTAAAGCCATCCAGTACTTGCACAACACGGAACTCTGCTCCGTCATCTGTGGCAGTATATCCAGGTAAATTATCCCAGGGCTCTAGGTTACACTGAAGGCTCCTTTCATCATCACTGGTAAGTCAGACTTCACCCTATTTTCTATCTGCAGTTTCCCTGGTATATATCTCTATGTGTTAAGAATTCTCATGAACGTACTTAAAATCTTAGCTTTTTAATGAAAACATGTCTATCGAATTTTAAAAGCTACATTTGTATTGCCAATGGAAGAGTTTACATTATTTTTAGGAATTATTGATGAGCAGTGTAGGATAGACAGTTTTGTGTGTTTTATTAATTACTTTGCATAGCAAACTGTGAAACAATCTTCTGTATTCATTGCACTTAAAAAACAAACAAACTGAAGTCTAAGAAAAGATTAAGCGGCTTATACAGGGATTCTTCACAAGATTAACAGTAGTCATCGGCAATTTAGTTCTTTGTCCTTGAGTCTCCAGTGTCTTGCGTTGCCACTGCTGCCTCCTAGCTGTACGTATTGCCCGTGAGAAGCCGAGCAGCACTCCCAGTGTTCCTTCTTGATCCATGAGAAGATGAGAAGCAACATCTTCCATCTTTTTCCCTCGTCAGCAGACATGAATCTTTCAGACAGAGAGTAGATACCCTCCAAACCTCCACCCACTGTGAATTTTTCCTGTGTGCCCTTCATGATGGACTTGTCCCAAAATGAATATACCTTTGCTGAATGGCAGGGAAGACTGGATTTAAAAGGCTCTGCCTCTTCTGAGCCATCATCTAGTGTCTTTGAAAAAGCTTTTAGTGTGCTTTTGAGCAGAAGAGGAACTGATTGCTTACTTTGTTTTGCTGGTGAAGTGAACTTCATATAAAAAGCCTCTAGATTTTACTTCATCCTGGGGGAGTGGCAGGGGTGGGGTGGGGCACAACCACTAGGTTCTCCTGTTGGGAAGATGAAACTGTTAGTCATCAGTCGTGTCCCACTCTTTGCAGACCCAAGGATGTAGCCCAGCAGGCTCCTCTGTCCATGGGATTTTCCAGGCAAGAATACTGGAGTGGGTAGCCATTGCCTTCTCCAGGGGATCTTCCTGGCCCAGGGATTGGACCTGGGTCTCCCACATTGCAGGCAGATTCTTTTATCATCTGAGCCACAAGGGAATCCCCACTTTCTCCTGCTGCTGCTGCTGCTGCTAAGTCGCTTCAGTCGTGTCCGACTCTGTGCGACCCCATAGCAATTCATCAACTGCCAGTGACCTTATAGAATCACCTTAAAATTGGTGTAGCCTCAGGGGACCTGGGACACAGATGGATGGTGAAAGTCTCAGAGGTCAGTGGAATCAACCACTGAGGTTGGTTCTGGAGGGCTAAGGTGGCCACCTGCAGCCTAAAACAATCCCTCTTCTACCCAGCTCGTAGCCCACTGAGCACTATAGGTGCTCAAATATATGTTCAAACTGAGTTGCTGTTGTTCAGTCACTAAGTTGTGCCCAGCTCTTTGTGACCCCATGGACTGCAGCATGCCAGGCTTCTCTGACCTTCTTCAGTTCAGTTCAGTTTGGTTGCTCAGTCGTGTCCGACTCTTTGCGACCCCATGAATCCCAGCACGCCAGGCCTCCCTGTCCATCACCAACTCCTGGAGTTCACTCAGACTCATGTCCATTGAGTCAGTGATGCCATCCAGCCATCTCATCCTCTGTCGTCCCCTTCTCCTCCTGCCCCCAATCCCTCCCAGCATCAGAGGCTTTTCCAATGAGTCAACCCTTCGCATAAGGTGGCCAAAATACTGGAGTTTCAGCTTTAGCATCAGTCCTTCCAAAGAAATCCCAGGGCTGATCTCCTTCAGAATGAACTGGTTGGATCTCCTTGCAGTCCAAGGGACTCTCAAGAGTCTTCTCCAATACCACAGTTCAAAAGCATCAATTCTTCGGTGCTCAGCTTTCTTCACAGTCCAACTCTCACATCTATACATGACCACTGGAAAAACCATAGCCTTGACTAGACGGATCTTTGTTGGCAAAATAATGTCTCTGCTTTTGAATATGCTGTCTAGGTTGGTCCTAACTTTCCTTCCAAGAAGTAAGCGTCTTTTAATTTCATGGCTGCAATCACCATCTGCTGTGATTTTGGAGCCCCAAAAAATAAAGTCTGACGCTGTTTCCACTGTTTCCCCATCTATTTGCCATGAAGTGATGGGACAAGATGCCATGATCTTAGTTTTCTGAGTGTTGAGCTTTAAGCCAACTTTTTCACTCTCCTCTTTCACTTTCATCAAGAGGCTTTTTAGTTCCTCTTCACTTTCTGCCATAAGGGTGGTGTCATCTGCATATCTGAGGTTATTGATATTTCTCCCAGCAATCTTGATTCCAGCTTGTGCTTCTTCCAGTCCAGCGTTTCTCATGATGTATTCTGCATATAAGTTAAATAAGCAGGGTGACAATATACAGCCTTGACGTACTCCTTTTCCTATTTGGAACCAGTCTGTTGTTCCCTGTCCAGTTCTAACTGTTGCTTCCTGACCTGCATATAGGTTTCTCTTACTGGGTACATAAATAAATAAGTAGAATTTCTTCTTTTGTTTTAATTTCTTCATTTGGTGCTTGATGGGAGAAGGGGATAGGGAAGTCCACCGATCAGAGCCCAAGGGAACATTAGGGTGAAGGACACAGATTCGAGCTCTGCCTGAGTCACAGGGCTTCCCCAGGGACACTGGGCGGGGAGATGTGCATGCACTCTTCCAGCATCCCTCTCCCACTCTTAGGTCTAAGCACAGGCTGTGACCCTGACTGCTGCTTTCTCAGGATTGGCTAGTGTCTTCAGGCAATTCCCAGGAAATAGGTGCAGTGGCAGAGATGTGCATGCAGGGGAATTTTTTAAGTGCTCTCAGGAATAATAAAAGTAAGAGAGGAAGACAGAATTGGAGAGTTGGAGATGCTGAGCTGGGGTATTATATTTCTAGAAGAGGCCAGGAAGATCCCCTGGAGGAGGGCATGGCATCCGACTTCAGTATTTTTGCCGGGGAAATCCCCTGGATAGAGGAGCCTGGCGGGCTACAGTCCATGGGGTTGCAAAAGTCAGACACGACTGAGTGACTAAACCACCACCACCACCAGAGGCCTTGGCTGATGCCATGGGGACTGCTGAATCTGGGGTGGCCCTTCAAAGCTGTCCCTAGATGAGGCAAGGCACAGATTTTTGTACCCCTGTACCCTACCAGCCACGAGTGGGGCTGTACAGGGGATGAGGCAACTCCCTTCTGCCACTGGTGGTTCCCAGGTGGGGGCTTAGCTGGGAGCCATCAGCAGCCACCCCTCCCTCACAGCAAGTGTGTGCCTTCCTGGATCCTAAGGGAGGGTTGGGCCCATGGCCCTGCAGCCACTACAGTTCGGAAGAGCTGGCTGGATGACGTTTTGCAAAACATCTCTAAATGATTTTCTTTTGCATGTACTTTCCTCCCACTTCTTCCCATCCTTTCCTCTTTGTTCAGTATCCACCATTGTTTAAATCAGACAGATCTGTTTTAAGAAGCCGACTTTTCACATAAAAATGTGATTCTGACCCAATTGCTTGCCTCTTTTAAGCCTCAGCTTGTTTCCTCTGCAAATGCTAATGAAAGAGCCTGGCTGACTCAGTTGGTAGAGCATGAGACTCTTAATCTCAGGGTTGTGGGTTCGAGCCCCACATTGGGTGATCTCTTTTCTTGGGCTTCCCTGCTAGCTCAGTGGTAAAGATTCCTCCAATGCAAGAGACTTAAGAGATCCAGGTTTGATCCCTGAGTTGGGAAGATCCCCTGGAGGTGGGTATGGCAACTCACTCCAGTGTTCTTGCCAGGAGAATTCCACGGACAGAGGAGCCTGGTGGGCTACAGTCCAGAGGGTCGCAAAGAGTTGAACATGACTGAGCACAGCAGCTTCCAACTCTTAAGGTTAAATGGCATAAAGTATACATGGTGCTTAGCAAAGAGGATGCACTCACTAAATGCTGGCTGGCTCCTGTTACAGTAGCAGGAAGTGGTAGGAGAAGCAGAGGCTGAGACGTGTCGGCCAGCTAGCTTTTTTACTTATCACTCATTTGCTTATTGTCTTAGTCCATTTGGACTGCTCTGACAGAAATGCTGTAAACTGAGTGGCTTGTAAGCGTTACATGTTTATTTCTCACAGCTCCAGAGGCTGGGAAGTCCAAGACCATGGTATTGGCCAGTTCTCTCTCCCAGGCAAGCTCCCTTTCTGGTTCACAGGTGGCTATCTTTTCTCTGGTGGAAGGTGTGAGGGGTCACTCTGGAGTCTCTTTTATGAGAGCACTAATCCCATCCATTAGGATCCTTATGACCTAATTAACTTCCAAAGGCCCAACATCCTAACCCTATCACAATGGGGGTTAGGATTTCAATATATGAATTTAGGGGGACACAAGCTGAAATCAAGATTGCTGGGAGAAATATCAACAACCTCAGATATGCAGATGATACCACTCCAATGGCAGAAAGCAAAGAGGAATTAAAGAGCCTCTTGATGAGGGTGAAAGAGGAGGGTGAAAAAGCTGGCTTAAAACTCAACATTCAGAAAACTAAGATCATGGCATCCAGTCCCATCACTTCACAGCAAATAGATGAGGAAACAATGGAAACAGTGAGAGACTTTATTTTCTTGGGGCCCAAAATCACTGCAGATGGTGGCTGTAGTCATGAAATTAAAAGACGCTTACTTCTTGGAAGGAAAGCTATGACAAACCTAGACAGTGTAATGAAAAGCAAAGATATCACTTTGCTGACGAAAGTCCATACAGTCAAAGCTATGGTCTTTCCAGTAGTCATGTATAGATGTGAGAGTTTGACCTTAAAGAAGGCTGAGCACCGAAGAATTGATGCTTTTGAACTGTGGTGTTGGAGAAAACTCTTGAGAGTCCCTTGGACTACAAGGAGATCCAACTAGTCAATCCTAAAGGACATTGACCCTGAATATTCATTGGAAGGACTGATGCTGAAGCTGATGCGTCAGCACTTTGACCACCTGATGCAAAGAGCCGACTCAGAAAAGACTCTGATGCTGGGGAAGATTGAAGGCAAAAGAAGAGGGCAACAGAGGATGAAATGGTTGGATGGCATCACCGATTCAGTGGACACAAACTTGGGCAAACTCCAGTTGATGGTGAGGGACAGGGAGGCCTGGCATTCTGCAGTTCATGGGGCTGCAAAGAGTTGGACATGACTTGACGACTGAACAACAACAAGCATTCAGCCCATAGCACTTACCTCTATCATCAATTTATTGTGTTTGAAAAGTGGACCCACAAACTAGCTCTATTTTAGTAAAAATCATTTCTGTATTAGCATATGTTTATTGAACATTTTGAAAATCACTTTCCTTTTAGTTCACAAATATTTATGGAACATCTGCCATGTACAAAGCATTGACTTGCACCACAGTGGGGGAAAACATTGGTAATCATAGTCTTGAATTGAAAGCTTCAACTTGGTGATCAGATAAGATAATAAAAACACAGAGAATATAATACATGGTATGACACTAAATATTCCCAATGTGTGTTTGGTCTGAGAAGGCTAATGCTAATTAGATAGTTCTAAGCCAACTGTTTGAGGAGATGGGTTATGACAGTGGGTTGGTTGAAAGAAGCGACAAGAATATTCCTGGTGGAAGGCAGTAATTTGTTCAGGGAAATGGAGTGAAGAATTGCAGGGTGTATAATGAAAGCAAGAAGGGTTGGTTGGACAAGAGAGGAAGAGATTGGAGAATAAGGAAAGAAGAGTGGATAAAAATAAGGCAGTGATGGGATGAGGATTGGATAATACTTTGAATACTTAATAGGTGGACAACCTGGGTTTGATAAGCTAAGCTCTTACAATGGACTCTGAGGCTTCTTCTCTCTGGGGTCTAAATGGGAACAGAAAATTTCTGAAGATTCTTAGGTGGTATCACAGTTTAAAAGGAGGCTATTTCTTCCAGAACAGTATCTCAAGTATTTGTCTAGACGTACCAAGCTATGTGCGTGCGTGTGTGTGTGTGCGCACGCACGCTCAGTCATTTCAGTCATGTCTGACTCTTTATGACCCCATGGGCAGTAACCCACCCGACTCTTCTGTCCATGGGATTTTTCCCTGCAAGAATACTGGAATGAGTTGCCATGCCCTCCTCCAGGGCTTCTTCCCCACCCAGAGACCAAACCCATATCTCCTGCATTGCTGGCAGATACTTTACCACTGAGCCACCAGGGAAGCCGTGCCAAGCTATAATATCACTTAAATAACACTGTTAGACAGAGTGCCTACCAGGTAATGTAGATATGAGTACCAAAAGAGATCTGATCAGAGAAAGAGCAAATTTCATGGATGGAGCAGGATTTGAACTGAAAGTGCAGCTAGCAGTGTATTTTATTTCATTTTTTTGTTGGTAAAGGAGCTGCTGCTGATTGTCTCCTTTCTGGGTTTTCCAAAGGGGTCGAGGACTCAAACATAACCATCTTTAGATCACACCCACCCAGGCATGTGTCAGGGTGTGGGGTGCGAAGGCTGTGGGCACTGATGTGAGAACGGTGGTTTCACAAGGGCTCATCAGCGTGTCCCTCTCTGCTCCAGGGCCAGTCAGCCCCCTCCACAGCCTCTGAACTCTTGGCCTTTCTGCCGAGCCTGCCAGGGAAGATGTTAATGAGTGCCAACTATAACAGTTGACTTTCCCTCTTTTCTTTGGTGATGTACACACCTGTTCTTTACAAACTGGAATGAGACCAACTCATTTCATTCAGGGCACTGAACATCTGTCAGATGGTAATGCATTCAGTTCCCAGCAGCCTTGGCCAAACGTGAATTGGCTGAGCTGGATGACCCTCCTGAATCTCTTAAATGAATCCTTCACTTGGCTCTAACCTCGGGCCTCCCTGATTTTCAGTCCCTCTGTGTATAGCCATGTGCTTTCAGGAAGGTCTGAAATCCCTGCTTTTCTGACTTCATCATATTCATTTTCTCACTCTTTGCAAGGAAAGGCAGCTTCTAGGACAGATGTCATTTTATTGTACAGCCTGATAACTGGCTCAGAAAAGGACATCTCGAACTGTGTTAAACAGTGACCTTTTCTGTGGGTAAGTCGGGGCTCTGTTTTTGTTGAAGTGAGACATGAAAAATACTGTTACCTTTGTTTTCTTTTCTGTATTTGGGCCTCAGACCAATGAGTCACAGAAGAGTTACCATACATTACTTGACATTTTAAGCATTGCTTTTAATTGTATAAAGTAACATACAGTATACATAAAGTGACAGTAAGTGAAAAAAGACACATTGAAATAGTAAACAATATACAGTTATAACTTTGTAAAATTACAAATTCAGGAATGAAAAGATTAAAAGTGAAACAGACCAAAATATAAATAAAACTTTCATTAGATGGAGAGACCGTGGCTTTTCATTTAATGGCTTAGTTTTTTTTTTTTTACTTCTGCTAAGTCACTTCAGTCGTGTCCGACTCTGTGTGATCCCATACACGGTAGCCCACCAGGCTCCCCCGTCCCTGGGATTCTCTAGGCAAGAACACTGGAGTAGGTTGCCATTTCCTTCTCCAATGCATGAAAGTGAAAAGTGAAAGTGAAGTCGCTCAGTCGTGTCTGACTCTTAGCGACCCCATGGACTGCAGCCCACCAGGCTCCTCCGTCCATGGGATTTTCCAGGCAAGAGTACTGGAGTGGGGTGCCATTTTTACTTCTACTTGATGTTAAATTCTTATTTAAGGATTATATCTTCTTTTATAATAAAAATGAAATTTATTAGGGAAAAAAATAACATCAGATCTTTCTATCTCGAACTGGGGAATGAGAAATTTCAAGGAGTCTTTAGTTAGTGGATAATACCCCAAAGTTTCATTTTAGTCACTCTATCTACAGAGAAGCTTGATAATCTCATACCTTGGTAGTTTTAAAAATAGTTTGAAAAACGAAGATTGTAAGGAAGATCATCCTTCAGCAGCCTGGTGCCCAAAGTGTGAGCAGCACCTTTTGTCTGAGCAAAATGAAATGCCGTCATGGGGGATGACCTGGGAAGAGCACCAGAAATCCGTGTTCCCGCCCAGGTCCTGCCTCCCTCTCTTAGACCACGGTTTCCTCACTTGTGCAGCAGAGCCAGCCGAGATCATCTCAAGTTGGACCTCTTCTTGATTTCAAATTCTGTACAGCTACACCTGCTTGTTTTTGTCCCATGCTCTAAGGCTCACATATCTAGGGGTTATGGCAGGAGAAGGACATGACCCCATGTTTTTTTAAATCTTGACCAAGCCTTACTTACCCAGGCCAACTTGGAGCGAGGATGAGCTCAGACAGGTTTCAGGAGGCACCTTCTGACAGCTGCTCATCCTGGAGCAGGTCAGGCAAAGTCCTGACACGCCCATTCTCCAGAAACACCCCCAGTCCTGCCCCTGCCCTGCCCCTGTCCTGCTCCTGTCCTGCCCCTGCCCTGCCCCCATCCTGCCCCCTCTCCAGCAGCCACCCCAGTGACTTCATTGCTGCTCCAGTCTCTTGTCACTGGTTGAGGGTGTGGCCTTCGGGTTCTCCCAGATCTGAGTACAAAGGCCAGCGTTACCACTTTCCAGCAGTGTGATCTTGGGTAAATCACTCAGTTCCTTGGGGCACAGTCTCCTTATCTGAAACTGGAACCTCTGCTCTTCTTCCCAGGGCTGTGAGAATGAAATGAGCTAATTTCTGTGAAGCACAGCCCAGGAGTTGGCAGTAAATATTGTTCCTCTCACCTGATGGGGACTCAGGTATCTCATCTGACCTGTCCTTGGACCCTGGCACAGCACCTTGTTAGAGCTCTATTTGGGTACAGCTCTGATTGTTAGAACTTCCTCTGTATTGAGCTAAAATCTGTCTTCCAATGACTCACCCATTTGCCATTGTTTTGGCACTAGAATTACCTACCTACAACTCAAGGGAAGAAGAGAAAATTCACTTCATTTCTGCCTTATAATCAACAGTTTCTTAATCTTTTATGAATAGCTGAATAAAAAGATGTTTCTTTCGGTTAACTACAAGCTGAAAGTGCACTGAACAGAGACGTAGGAGTGCTAGGCTTTAGCATAAGCTATTTTGCATAGAATGAGTGATTTCAACCAGCTGGGCCTCATTTGCCTCATCTGAAAAAAAAAAGCAATTGTGCTTATAGAAGCGATGACAAATCAGTTTCGTCTCACATTCCATCTTGGATTGGTTGGTAATGAGTTCCCATGGGCAGAGTTGAAAGGGAATCTGGGGTGGGTACTCTCTGAAGTCAATTAGTGATGTCTGCCAAGAATGTGGGAGGAGGATGTCTTGGCAGCGTTTGGGTCACATATTTGCCATATGCCGAGTGGTCCAAGGGTACGTATGGTTTCAGATTCTTTTCATTTACAAACTGATTATATCATCAGATGTTTATTTAGTATCTTCTATAGATTCAGCATTATGCTTATGCAAACAGAAGCTGGCCTCTCTGGGAGTGCCACGTGAAAGAGTACAGGCTGTACAGTAGGAACTTGGGAGAAAAGAGGGCCACTGGAATTCAGATTAGTGAAAACTTTCTGGAGGGAATTAATCAAGCTGCATAGAGGAATTGGATAACAGTAAGTGGGAGGGGAGTACTTTCCAGGTAAGGGGAACACAAAGAAAGCCCCCAGTATAGCAGTAACCACAGTCTATCTGGGGCTTCCAAGGAGGTGCTAGAGGTCAAGAACCTGCCTGCCAGTGCAGGAGACCCTGGTTCGATTCCTGGGTTGGGAAGTTCCCCTGGAGAAGGGATAGCCTACCCACCCTAGTATTCTTGGGCTTCCCTGCTGGTGACTCAGACGGTAAAGAATCTGTCAGCAATGCAGGAGACCTGGGTTCGATTCCTGGGTTGGGAATATCCCCTGGAGAAGGGCATGGCAACCCACTCAAGTATTCTTGCCTGGAGAATCCCCATGGACAGGAGGCTGGGGGACTACAGTCCACAGGGTCGCACAGAGTCAGACATGACTGAAGCAACTTAGCAAGCACACACACATCCTGACCGCATTGATGAGTGTTAGTAGATTCCTTGTGACTGATAGGCTGCAGAGACGTATTAGGGAACTCAGTGAAAGCCAGTGGACTGAGTTTACATATCATTGGTGTTATCATTGGTTTGACAGAGAAGAAAGCTGAGATTTACAGAGGTTAGTAACCTGCCTTGGTCACATGCCGATAGATGGAGGAGAGGAGATGGGGTTCCATGCTTGTGTGGGTCGAACAGCATGCTCATATTAGGTCACTAAGCCGAGACTCCTGGGAGCATGTTGGTTTCAACAGCAGAGACAGGGAAATGGGGCAGAAGAGGAGAACGTAATTAGTATGTGCAAATTTGGAAACGTGGACGTTGGGCTTCTAGTGAGAACTGCTGCAGGCAGCAGACTTTGCGGGGGGTGGGGAGGTAGGGCCTGGTGGTCTGCATTTGGAATCTTCACCTTGTGCAACCAGAGAGTGAATAGCCTTCGAAGGAATACGCTATCAGGGACACAGCCGCAGAACACCCAAGGAGGAAGCCAAGCCCACATTTCAAAGCTATTTTCAAGAAGTCTGCTGGTTTAGTTAGCCCAAAAATGTCTTAGTAATTCGAACTCTTCAAAGAGCATGTTATAAAAACAAAATTCATTTCCAGATGGTGGAATTTGAGGAGGAAAAGGATTTAAAGAAAAGAATCTTGAAGAGTTGAAGTCTTTATTCTTGGCAAAAGACGCTCACATTTTTATTGGGGGAAACAAAGATGTTTTTGAATTACGGGATCACATAAAAGCATCTGAAAGCAGTAAACCTTCTTATTTCCATCGTATCCCTCAGCGAGCTTAATTGTTTTCACATTTATGAACGATTTTAAATTGAAATGCTTTTTATCCCTGGCATTTTTCATCCCAGACATTCATTCTTGTTCATGTTGCCAAAGCGAGGAGATAATCTCGGGGAACATTTCTAATGTTTCCTACAAGATCATTTTGTCTTATGCTATGGCCTTGGGTCTCCTGCCAAGTGAAACAAACTCTCTTCCTAGGGAGGTGGTCTCAGAAAAAAAGGAAGGAAGTGGCCATTTGCTTAAAAATGAATTTTTTTTTAAATGGAAATTGATCAGAGATGTATGGGCGTAGTAAGTGCATGGGGAATTTCCTTTGTGAGGGACCAGAAAGACTGAGTGGTTGGGAAGGGGCTGGGGTACCGCAGAGGGACTCCTTCCTGTGAACATGTCACCCTTGCTGGAGGACCCAAGCTACTGCCTTCACTCCCAAGACCTGATGTGTGTGGTGAGGCTGCTGGGCTCCAGCTCAGTGTTTAGCAGGGATAGAAAGCCTGCAGGGAATGCAAATGTTTATTTGACTGGTGGTTTAATTAACCATCAGTCTCCTCCCTCTCCATTTTCCCCTACCCTGCAAGAAAACTACTTTTGTTTTTAAAAAACATTTTAGATACAGCAATTCTTTTCCTTAGATTTTTTTCTATTTTCCTTTTAGTGCCTGCCTTCTTCTAAAAATCCATATATGTTCATTTTTTCCTAAGGGATGCCAAAACAAATGTTACGTAAATTAAAGTTCCCCCTAGTAATTTTATTTACCGCTACTGTCTCTAAGCTCTAGTGTATACTTATATACATGGATACATACATGCCTGCATACACACATACCAAACAATATGTATATGTTTATCCCCATGGTCTTAAAATATCTGAGAATATTAGTTTAGTCAGGTTCTTCCAACACTTCTCTAGAACTATTTTGAAATACAGATGATACATTGAAACTGATTAACCCAAGGATGTTCAGAGCTCCAGGTTTATCCTGCAGCCCCTTTGTTACATCAAATTGGTGTCCTTAAACTTCTAGAGTTACCCGGCCAGGTCCAGGGGGGTTTTCAGGTAAAGAGACAAGTATAGGATGGACAGTGGGCAGCCTATATCCTCAGAACAAATTTCAAGGCTCTCCCTGTGCATCAGACACTCTGCTTAGGTTTTCTCATTTAACCCTCACAACAACCCTGTGAGGTCTGCATTATCAGATCTTTTTACCTACAAGAAAATCAAGGCTTAGGGAAGTTGCGCTAGTTTGATCAGAGATGAAATTTCACATTGAAAGGTTTACCCCTTCTTGACTAAGCCTTTACTCAAGAGAGCCTAGGACTCATTAGGTACCAATAAAACAAAAACAAGCCATAATACTAAGTGCTGTCTAGGTCAATAAGAAAGATCGAGAAGGCTGTTTATGCCAAAAGGGAGTAAGGGTTTCAGTTTTGTATCATTTATGCTGGATATACTGCATACTGATGTTGGCGGTGGGAGGATGTGTATGCTTTTTCCCAGTAATCTGCAGGTTCATACAGAAACTGTGTCTTGTTACATCTGGTGAGGGAAGGTAAGATATCTGGTGAGGGGTGTCTTAGTGCTTCAAACAGCAGTGACACAGACAGCAAGCCATCCTATTGCCTCAGGCTGTCATTTAGAACCCAGTGGGGTGCTCTTTATCTCTGAACCCAATTAAGTGAAGTCTGGACTTTTCTGGAGTATTGCAAAGTACTCAGGGACTGGGCTACTAAGCACTAATAACTCTTCCTAAAATTAAAAATATATATCTTTATAAACCAATCATGCGCTTACATGTCAAACATAAAATTTGCACTTAGATTCAGATCCTGCATTATAATCTAGGTGTATCATCTTGCTTTATATTTAAGGCCCAAGAACTTCAACTTTAAATTAGGAGACAAATGTAAGCAAAGAAAGCAATTCTCATAACTTTGGAAGGGCTTAGGTACCCAAAAAGAATTGTTCTAGAGACCCCTAGCTACATAGAGATGAACTAACATCCCCAGATTCAGAATACAAACTCACCACTTTGTGTGAGACTTTTCCCATCACCTTACTGAACCATGACTAGTCCTTCTGCCAGAAGAGTTGTCTAGAGAGCTGATGGTCTCTCTGCTACAGAAAGTAGCTTGTGGGAAAGACTAGAAGAAATAGGTTGTAGAAACACTAAATTGAAGGTGTGGGCCATTGGGTGTTTCTTACCTGTTCCCTGGTGGCTCAGATGGTAAAGAATCCACCAGCAATGCCAGAGATCTGGGTTTGATTCCTGGGTTGGGAAGATCGCCTGGAGGAGGGCATGACAACCCATTTCAGTATTCTTGCCTGGAGAATCCCCAGGGACAGAGGAGCCTGGCAGGCTACAGTCCATGGGGTTGCAAAGAGTTGGACATGACTGCGTGCTGTGATTCATGGGGTTGCAAAGAGTCGGACACGACTGAGCAACTGAACTGAACTGAACTGAGTGACTAAGCATAGCTTGCGCGGCACCTGTTTGTTGCAGTATATTGTTACATGATTTTAGTTACTTTATGTTGTCTTTATTTTGTTAGTCTGTTTTTACTCCCATAGAAAGAATGTATTCAGTTGACCTGCAAGGTAGCTGAAGGCACTTTATGTCTGAATATTCTATCTGAGGTTGAAGCAGGAGAAAGAGTTTGAGTAGAATTGATTGTTGAAGGGCCTTTTGGAATTCCCACTTTCCTAAAACAGAACATCCTTCTTCCTCAGCTGCCATTAACCTTTATTTAGAACAGAGTAACTGAACTTAAAATTTATGTTATACACTAAAGTCTGCTGGTAAACAACTTTCTTTTCACCAAATACCATTATTCAAAGTGTGAATGCAGTGCCCTGGAACAATTTCGCATTCTTATTGATGGCCTTTCACTGACCCAAAGTCATCTGTGGGTTTTATTGTGTAACATGCTGTGGTTACTCAGCTCCCCTCTGCCTAACTCTTAACAGAAGTATGAGTCACCAGCTGCTGCAAACTTCCCCAGTTTTTCTGAGGATCAAATAAATGGATTAGATTATGAGTGATGTTGCTGCTTCTTTCCCCTTTTGTACTTGGAAAAGACCTGTTCTTTAGGGATTCTAAGTGTTTCACAAATTCAGCTTTTTGCATTCTCTTTTAAGTTATGGTTTAAGTTTAGGTTCTTTAAAGCTGGGTTGGAAGAAGAAGGGAGGATGAGATGCTTGACATTGAAAATCTGGCACTCAGATCTTTGCATTCCTCCTCTTATTGCTGAAATAAAGTGGGGGGCAGTGGTAGGGCAGGGGTGCAGAAGAGAACCAGACTCTCAGAGTGGCAGAAGCTGGAGGGGTAGAAGCTTGGGTCCTGATAATGAGGGTTAATGAACCTCTCTGCCCACCTCACCTCCTGGCACATGTGGCAGACTCCTGCATTAGGTACCCAATGATCAGGGCATCTCCAGAAGCCCCAGCTTTGATCTGAATAAGTGAAGTGTACATCTGGGGAAGAAGTCATTAAGAACTACATGTCTGTCCTAATCTAGAGCTAGAGCAAAGGCAGGATCTGGCTCTAATGTATTGGCTGAGTGGTTCTAAGGCAAGCGTTCCACAGCACAGCCCTGTGCATATCAGATACTTAATTACTATCTGATTAAAACTCATTTAATGTTCTTATTACATATAAGTAGAACACAAGGAAAGCTGCTTTGGTTAACTTTAGTTTCTCCTATTGACAAAGCATCAACTTCATCCACCAACTCCATATATAGGCCTGTAAATTTGAAATGCCTGCTGTTCCTATGTCAGGTTTTTGTTTTAGGTTTTATATAATGCTTGGATTTATACTTTGAGAAAATCTCCTCTAAAAAGTTCATGGAAAGTAATGTATGACTTTATTTGGAATTGACCAAATATGAAAGCGAGCTTGTCCTGTTGTTTTCCACCGGAATACCATTATGATGTTTTTGTCTTGTTTGCCCATGATCACAATTCCAGTGCAAACATACTTCTGGATGATCAGTTTCAACCCAAACTAACTGATTTTGCCATGGCACACTTCCGACCTCACCTAGAACCTCAAAGCTCTGCCATAAGCATGACCAGCAGCAGCAGTAAGCATGTGTGGTACATGCCAGAAGAGTATATCAGACAAGGCAAACTTTCCATTAAAACAGACATCTACAGCTTTGGAATTGTAAGTACCAACTACCAGTTAATGAAGGAGAAGAGTTTATCACCAAGAATGCTCTAAATTCTAAGAACTGTTTTAAAGACTTTAACTTTTAGACCTATTGATTTCCTGTTACTCATTGTCTTATATCAATACATTAATTTTATGTAATCAAACAGTAAAACATAAAGTGATTAATTAGAATGAACTATACTCAGTATTGAGGTTAACTGAAAAAAGACACATGTACCCAGTGTTCAACAGCACTATTTACAGTAGCTAGGACATGTAAGCAACCTAGGTGTCCGTTGACAAATGAATGGATAAAGATGTGGTATGTATGGAATGTTAGTGTAAGGGAATATTACTCAGCAATAAAGAAGAATATATTTGAGTCAGTTCTAATGAGGTGGATGAACCTAGAGCCTATTATACAGAGTGAAGTAAGTCAGAAAGAGAAAAACAAACATATATTAATGCATATATATGAAATCTAGAAAGATGGTTCTGATGAACCTATTTGCAGGGCAGCAAAGGTGACACATAGAGAACAGACTTTTGGACACAGTAGGGGAAGGAAGGATGATATGATTTAAGAGAATAACATTGAAACATACACATTACCATATGTAAAATAGGTGTGTGTGTGTGTGTGTGTGTGTGTTAGTCACTCAGTCATGTCCAACTCTTTATGACCACATGGACTGTAGCCTGCCAGGCTCCTCTGTCCATAGAATTCTCCAGGCAAGAATACTGGAGTGGGTTGCCATTCCCTTCTTCAGGATGCAAAATAGCCAGTGGGAATTTGCTGTATGACTCAGGGAACACAAATCCGATGCTCTGTGACAACCTATAGGGGTGGGATGGGATGGGAGGTAGGAGGGGGGTTCAAGAGGGAGAGGACTTATGTGTATGACTTATGTGTATGGCTGATACACATACTTATGTGTATAACTTATGTACTTATGGCTGATTCATATTGATATATGGCAGAAACCAACACAATATTGTAGTTATGCCTCAATTAAAATTTTTTCAAAAGAGCCACAACTAACTATGAGTATGGCTCAGATGGTAAAGCATCTGCCTACAATGTGGGAGACCTGGGTTCAATCCTTGGGTCGGGAAGATCTGGAGAAGGAGATGGCAACCCACTCCAGTATTCTTGCCTGGAAAATCCCATGGATGGAGGAGCCTATAGGCTACAGCCCATGGGGTCGCAAAGAGTTGGACACGACTGAGTAATTTCACTTTCACTTTTAAAAATATTTATAATAATATAATAATTATTGTGTATATTATTAATATTATGTAGCTAACTTTCTATATATTCCTTGTAGGTAATAATGGAAGTTCTGACAGGTTGTAAAGTGGTGTTAGATGAGCCAAAGCATATCCAGCTGGTAAGAGTTGTCTCCACCTCTGCCCCTATCTCTTGGTCACTTTTCTGATCGTTTCTGAGTTCTAAATGATGAGCTTGTCTTCTTTTCTTCCTAGCGGGATCTTCTTATAGAATTGATGGAGAAAAGAGGCCTCGATTCATGTATCTCCTTTCTAGATAAGAAAGTACCTCCCTGTCCACAGAATTTTTCTGCCAAGCTGTTCTCTTTGGCAGGCCGGTGTGCTGCAACACGGGCGAAATTAAGACCATCGATGGATGAAGTGCGTATACATGTGATTTTGTTAAAAACAGTCTGTTGAACCATGGAAAATCTAAACTGGATAAATTGTGTATCTAAGTGAATATCAGTGTGACAAATGCAGTCCCCAACAGTCTTCTCACCTAACAGATAGCTTTTCTAAATCAGAAAGTTTGGTACTCTGAAAAAGGGCATCATTGGATAGAACCAGGGCAACCAAAAAAAATTGATGAAAAGACATAAGTGAATAATTTGGAGAGAATATTTTATTCAACATTCCTTAAGAGATCTGGCCCAATAAAATGGGAATTCCCTGGTGGTTCAATGGTTAGGATTCAGGCACATTCACTGCCAGGGCCTGGGTTCAGTCCCTGGTTGGGGAACTAAGATCCTACATGCCACATGGTGTGGCCAAATTTTTTTTAAAATGCAGCATGTATTTCTCTTGCTGATTTTTAAGCTTATTCATCTGCCCATAAATTTAATCATCTAGGTATTTGTTTATAATAAACAAATATTTATTTAGTACCTGCTTTTGTGTGCCAGACTTTGGACTAGATGCTGGTGCTGCAACAGTGATCAGGATACTGAATTGCTGCTCTCAGCTCACAGTCCAAACGGAGAGTCAGATGGATAAACATGGAATTTCGATGCAAGAAGATAAGCATCATGATAGATGAGAACACAGGCCAGTATGGGAGCATAGAGTCAGAATATGTCCCAGCAAAGAAGTTTCTTGATGGAGGTGATAACTGAGCTATAATCTGAAGAATAGGTTGGATTTAGGTGGCCTTAGGATGGAGGGATATTCCAGGCAGAGAGACTGTATGCCTGCAAAGGCTCAGAGGTGCAGTGGATTCCCTGGCACCAAGACTGCAGATAATCCTGCATCATGGAAGTACGAGGACAGAGAGGGAAATGCTGGACTGTTTT
The DNA here is from genome assembly GCF_002263795.3 of Bos taurus. Classification (NCBI taxonomy): domain Eukaryota; kingdom Metazoa; phylum Chordata; class Mammalia; order Artiodactyla; family Bovidae; genus Bos; species Bos taurus. Next base: position 47,566,751 of record NC_037332.1, on the reverse strand, counting down.
AAAATAATAGGAGGTTCCAGGTGATCGAGGGGCATGAATTCCATTCTAGGAATTTGGATTCCATCCTGAATCTGTTGTCAGCCATGGAAAAGTTTTTAAACAAGGAGTTGACATAATCAGAATATGAAGACCATTGGCCTGGGAATCAGGAGAGCTGTGTTCTAGACCTGACACTGCCAGTGAGAGCTATGTAACTAGCAGTTTTGAGCTCTGAATACATAGTGGAGAGAACATGAAATTGGGAGCCAGGAGATGTGGGGTTAAGCCGCAGGTCTGCTCCTTCTGGCTTATGATAGTGATTTCCTTTTCTGAAAGGGACTCAACCTTATCATCTATAAAGTGAGGCTAATAATGTTTGTGCAGATTAAATGAGGTCATGTGTGGGAAAACACTTTGTAAATTATAAAGCTCTTTGTATGTATTTTTAAAATTACATGTATGTGTGAAGGTATGTTATTTTATATCAGGTTAATGGTTCTCAATTTAGCTGCACATCCAAATCAACTGGGAAGCTTTAAAAATACAGATTCCTGGGCTCCTATCTCCATATTTTTTTGAATGAGCATCTTTAGGTCAGTCTAAGGGATCTGTAAGAGAGACTTTTTAAGGTATTTTAAGAGAGCTTCCCTAGGTAGTTCTAGTATTTGAGAACTATGGATTGGGTTCACTATTCCCTGACCCCTTCCAATCTTTCACATACTAAGGTTGAAATAAAAAATAATCAGAGATTTGTCCAAGGTCACAAAGTAGTTAGTGGCAAATCTTGGCCTAAAGTCAGTTCTCTTCTTTTTAAAAAAAATTTTTATTTATTTACTTGTTTATCATTTTTGGCTGCACTGGGTCTTCATTTCTGCCCTTGGGCTTTCTCTAGTTTCAGCAAGCAGGGGCTACTCTCTAGTCGCGGTGCTCAGGTTTCTCACTGTGGTGGCTTCTCTTGTTGCAGAGCATAGGCTCTAGAGTGTGCAGGCTTCAATAGTTGTGGTACACAGGCTTAGTTGCCCCGCAGCATGTTATGTCTTCTTGGACCAGGGATCAAACCCGTTTCCCCCTCATTGGCCGGCAGACTCCTAACCACTGGACCAGCAAGACACTCCAGATCTCTTGATGTTGAATTCAGTTCAGTGGCTTTTCTACTTTGCTTTAAGTCACTTAATTTAGTTATTAACATGAAGAATTTTAGCTAATCTTTAATTCTTTCTCATTTCAAATTCTATAAAGACAATGTGTTAGTTGCTAAGTTGTGTCCGACTCTTTGCAACCCCATGGACTGTAGACCCTATCTATGCGATTCTCCAGGCAAGAATACTGGAGTGGGTTGCCATTCCCTTCTCCAGGGGATCTTCCCAACTTAGGGATAAAATCCAGGTCTCCCACATTAGTTAAACTTATTTCATGAAAAAAGAGAATATTCCTTAATAGGTAGACAGAAAAAAAGGTTAAAGGAGAGGTTATTGAGACTTCATTCAGTGTGTGTTTGTTTCTTGGTTATTCAGGTCCTAAATATTCTTGAAAGTACTCAAGCCAGCTTGTATTTTGCGGAAGATCCTCCCACATCCCTCAAGTCCTTCAGGAGTCCTTCTCCTCTGTTCTTCGATAATGTTCCGAGCATTCCAGTGGAAGATGACGAAAACCAGAATAATCCATCGCCGCCTCATGATCAAAGTTTGAGAAAAGATAGAATGACTCAGAAGACTCCCTTTGAATGCAGCCAGTCTGAGGTCACATTCCTGGGCTTTGACAAAAAGACGGGTAGTAGGGGGAATGAGGACTCTTCCAGTAGGTCCGGGTCTCCTTGTGAGGAAAGCTGGTCTCCAAAGTGTGCAACTCCATCCCTGGACTTGAGGGCCCCCAGTGTGCATACGGACACTTCTGCAGAAGCTCCAGGCCATTCCTATAGGAGCAGGCCAGTGGAGACTAGCTGTTCCTCCATATTTTCATGGAATGAATGCAAACTGTACAAAAAGGCATCGGTTTCTGATGAGGATAAAGAAGAAAGCAAGAATTGCTGAGGCACTGAGTAAGGTCTCATCTGGGGAAGCCACTGTCTTCATCAGTAGTGCTGGAGGATAAGGGATGATACATTTGGCTGATGCCCATCAACAGTGTGACCAATCCCATTCCATTCCTTCCCTTCCAACTTGTAGAACAGAGTGGCTTAAAAGTTTGTTTTAGTAGGATCATTGCCTCATGATCCAGCCTGGGCTAAATTAAAACCATTCAGAATTGTTTAAGATTGTGGACTCTGACTTCAGACAGAGCAGTCAAAACCTACTAGAAAGGATCTGGATTACAGTGTCTTCTCTGTCACATCCATGTGAGTCCTTAGAGCCTCCAATCTGCTTCCAAGTATGTTCAGTTCAGTTGGGTTCCATTGTTTTGGTTTAGCCTGCCTGCAGAGGTTGCAGGAAATGTCTGATTTGTAAATGTTAATAGAAATCTTTTTAAAGAATTGCCTTTTTGCTTATTTCGATTGACTCTTAGTATGTTTCTTTTATCCCTGTCAAGTCTGCATATGTGAAAATGAGCCAGTTTCACCCTTGGTCATTACATGCCCAAGATCTGTATTTCTGTATTTAAATCTTAGATTATTTCATATAATATAGTTGTTATATGACTAGTATTATAATTTTTTACATACTTAGAGACTATTATATCCTGAGTAGATGATGAAATTTTAATCAAATAATTCTTGTTCCTAAGAAACTGGCTGGTCATAAAAGCCTCAGTCAGCTTTTTGTTTGATTCCAACTCTATGCCTTTACTCCTAGTGTTTACCAGATCTCTCCCTTTTGAAATTCTAGCCAGTCTTTCAGGGCCCACCATAATTGCCTCCTCCAGGAAGCTTTCCTAATCTTTCCAGCCAATATTACTTACTTTATCAGCATTTCCATAGCAATTTCTCTTTTTTTTTCCCATTTGTAAAGTTTTTTTTATTGAAGTATTGTTGATTTACAGTGTTAGCTTCTGATGTACAGCAAAATGATTCAGTTATACGTGTGTATATGTATACATATACCTGTATATATATACACATATTCTTTTTTATATTCTTTCCCATTGTGGTTTACTACAAGATACCGAATATGGTTCCCTGTGCCATACAGTAGGTGCTTGTGTGCTAAGTTGCTTCAGTCCTGTCTGACTCTTTGCGACCCCATGGACCATAGCCTGCCATGGTCCTCTGTCCATGGGATTCTCCAGGCAAGAATACTGGAGTGGGTTGTCATGCCCTCCTCCAGGGCTATATAGTAGGACCTTGTTGTTTATGTTTTATATATCATGGTTTGTATCTACTAATCCCAAACTCCTAAACCTCCTTTCCTGTTTAATAAGTTTGTTTTCTGTGTCTGCGAGTCTGTTTATATCTTGTAAATAAGTTTATTTGTATCATCTGTAACAGTTTCTTTGCATTTCTCGTTTATACCTGTCACTTTCTGAATCATATCCAAGTTACCTATGATATCTTTTCTCTCTTACTAGATGATAAACTCCCTGTATTAGTTTCCTACTGCTATCACAACAGTAGGTTAGTGGGTTAAAGCAACATAAATTAATTATTATACAGCTCTGGAGGTCAGAAGTCCTTGGCATTCCTTCTGGAGGATCTAGGGGAGAGTTCGTTCCTTTGCCTTTTCTAGCTTCAAAATGCTATTTGCATTCTTTGGTTCATGCCTTCTTCTTCCATCCTCAAAGCCAGTATCTGTCACATCTTTAAATCTAGATCTCTCTTTCTGTCTCTCTGAGCTCTTCTTCATCACCTCTTCCTCTTCCTTTGGCTCTCCAAAAGATCCTTGTGATGGCATTGGGCCCACTCAGGTAATCCAGGAAAATCTCTGTATCTTAAGATCCTTTGTTTAATCACAGCCACAGTGTCCCATTTCTCCTATAAAGTCGTGTATTCAGGATTAGGACATGGACATCTTTGGGACCATTACTCTGTTTATCATACTCCCTGACTGTGTAGGGTCCATCTCTTCTAGGCCTAGCATGTTATCCTATACAGAGCAGGTGTTTCCTTATAAGTTAAATTGAGTGACATTATCTCTGTGAACCCACATAATAAAAAAGTCAGCTATAGTAAACATTCCTGAGTAAATTAACCAAGTAGGGATAATGACTGTCTTTATGATGATAGACAGAAACACTCATGAAAACCATTTCCAGAGGATTTACAGAATCTCCCTCTCCAGGATGTTTACTATATAAGGGCAGACCTCTAGTTTTCTCTGTATCAAAGGAATAGGCCCATTTTTGGGTAAGTTTTTATTTTATTCTTTTGGTGAATCTGTACAGTTGAGTTAATGATCGTCAGATTGGAGTCCAGATTCAAGAGCAATTATTCAAAGAAGGAAATCATCAGAAATCAGGGTCAGGTTAACAGACTAAGGTCTAAAACATGGAGCTATGGTTCTGAGAAAAAGGATCTTACGGCAGGAAGTGAGATTCAAAACACAGTAAGCTGTAGCCTGATTGACAAGTCAAATAAAAGCCCCAGGCAAGCAGCTGGGAGAGGCCATCTCCGAGGGCTGGTCTGACACATTCTGACTGCCCATTGCTGTCTTCCCCATCTGAGCATGAAGCATGTTCACAATGCTCCCAAACTGCCCCTATGTTGAGACTGTCGGGGGAAGGGGTTGCACTAGACTTCATTGATCTTGCTTCTTGTGATGACCTGGCCTAGTTTGAAAACTCTTTTGATTATACCCAACTCTTGATTCCTTGTTAATCACAGGAAGCTGTGAAAGTCTTTGACATTTGGCTTTATAAATAGCTAGCCATTCTGAGGTCGATTTAGCTTGTTTCATGTAGGCTGAATGTATTTTGGCTGAATCGGGCAAATAAGCTTGGAATCGGATGAAGTTGCCACTAATAATTCAAATGAGGTAATCAAGATAATAAAGAACTGACTCTTTGTTAAACTGCTTTTCACTTTGAATCTGAATCTCGCAGTACCTTCAAAGGGAAATCATTAGGAAGTTCTCATTGACACCAGGCCCACACCATTATTCAGCACATGTATAATCTGTTGGTATGATGTTGATTGGAATTTGCTTAATTGACTTGAAGCAGCGTTTGTCAAACTTTAGCATGCAACAAAATGACATGGAAGGCTTGTTAAAAACACAGATTGCTAGCTCCCAAACTATTGCATAGGAGTTTGCTTAGCATTGAGTAGAAGGTCTAGAAATACTATTCATCAATGAGTTTTTTTTTAACTAGATCACCTTGCTTGGGTGTGACTATTTTGGACATCTTAAAAACCAAGTCAGATTAACTGGCAATAACCTAATTAACGATATGGTAAGCAGATACTACTGTGGTTAGAAATAACCAGAATTTACTATTGAGTGACCCAGTACTCCTTACCAGATTTGCCTTCTAGTGGGTTTGTTGATAAGTGTTAACTGATAGGAATTAAATCTCCCATCCTGCTATAGGCAGTAAGAGGATACTTTAGTGGCCTCATGATATAAAGACTAAGACACATGAAGAAACCAAGAGGCCCCAAGTGTTTCCTATGATCAGTAAAGATAAATTAGTAAAGAATTTCATTCACCTTCATCTTTGTAATGTACCGTGGGCTATCCTCCAGGTAGATCCTATTTACTTGATAGATTTTTGTCCCATTTTATAGCCCCCAAAACATGAAGAAAGTGTTTTGTTGTTTTGGAAGTCAGCTATGGGATTTCTAGCATAGTCAATTTTATTGGCTTCTGGAGAATTGTAATGATCTGTGACCCACTGCGTCATTGTGGAGTTTCATGGGATGATAGAACAGCTTGTGTAAAACAGCTTTTATGACCTGAGATAGAGTGAGTCTAGGAAGTGAAAGTTACATGAGAAGCATTTGTGAGGCATCTGCCAGAATCAAGGTACTATGTTAGCTACTAGAGTACTAGGTAAGAAGCAAACATTTTATTAAGGATGAAAAGGCATCTGCCCAAGTTAACTGTTCTATTACAACACCTGTTATTTGAGCCACAAACTTTTGGAACCGAAAGTAAGGGCTGAAAGAGTAAGGAGGAGGCAAAGATTACTAGGACTGATGCCATCTTCAGCAGGCTTCCAGTAAGGAATCTGAAGCGTCTACACATGCCTCACCACACCATCACCCCACACTGGAACTGCCTGTTGACTTCTGTCTCCTCATAAAACTGAAACTTCCCTGGGGGTAGAGGCTATATCGTGCTCTTTTTGGTATCCTTAATGGCTAGCACAGTACCTGACACATAATATGGCCCACCAAGTGAATGACTGAATCGGATAATCCTTCAAACCTCTTCAGAATCATTGGTATCTAGTATCTCAACACTGTCATTTAGTTTGCTCCCAAGTCTGTCTTTCTAATATCTAGACTGTCATCGGTCATTTGTTTAAATAGTTCCACTTCATCATTCTTGGTTGAAAGTCTAATTTCAAATATTAATATCTGAGGCATTGTTGAAAAGAATTAAAAGTTGTGTACACGGCTTATAAATTTGCCTCATGGTGAAAAACATTCCCAAATCATGTGTAGGCAATGATAAGCCAACATTTTGAATTTTGACAGAGAAGCTGATGTTTCTTGTATTTTGCGTCCATCTTTATGTCCCAAGTTATTTAGGTATATTAATGGTCCACTGGATTGCAAGTATTTTCTTGGGAAGCACTTTTATTCTGAAGATGCCTCCCAAACCTTCATTGCTCACCAAACTTTCACTTAAGAACCTTCTTATTGATGTCATCTGCCTTACTGCAATTTTTTATGGTCATCTCTATAAATATAATCATTTGAACATCTCCATTGTTTTTCAGTGACTCCTTAATTTTGAAATTTTCTTACAGACTGATGTAAATTGGGATGGAATATAAGAAGGTAGGAAGAGTGTACTTGAAGGAGGGTCAGACTCAGTTAATATTTGGGTGTGCGAGCTGCAGTCACACATCATCTAAACTACTGATCTGTGTTCTGTTACCATAAGATCAAGGGAAATGAGGTTCAAAGAAGTTGACTCTCATCCTAAGTAACACTGATGATGGACTGGGGATACAAAGTGAAAATTATTTAAGCCCAGGACATATCTGCTCTGAAGAGGAATAACTTATATTCAGTTCAGTTCAGTTCAGTTGTTCAGTCATGTCCGACTCTGCGACCCCGTGAATTGCAGCACACCAGGCCTCCCTGTCCGTCACCAACTCCCGAAGTTCACTCAAACTCATGTCCACCGAGTCGGTGATGCCATCCAGCCATCTCATCCTCTGTCGTCCCCTTCTCCTCCTGCCCGCAATCCCTCCCAGCATCAAAGTCTTTTCCAATGAGTCAACTCTTCGCATGAGGTGGCCAAAGTACTGGAGTTTCAGCTTCAGCATCAGTCCTTCCAAAGAACACCCAAGGCTGATCTCCTTCAGAATGGACTGGTTGGATCTCCTTGCAGTGCAAGGGACTCTCAAGAGTCTTCTCCAACACCACAGTTCAAAAGCATCAATTCTTCTGAGCTCAGCTTTCTTCACAGCCCAACTCTCACATCCATACATGACCACTGGAAAAACCATGGCCTTGACCAGATGGACCTTTGTTGGCAAAGTAATGTCTCTGCTTTTCAATATGCTATCTAGGTTGGTCATAACTTTTCTTCCAAGGAGTAAGCGTCTTTTTAATTTCATGCAGAGAAATGCAAATCAAAACTACAATGATATACCACCTCATACCAGTCAGAATGACTATCATCAAAAAATCCACAGACAACAAATGCTGGAGAGGGTATGGAGGAAAAGGAACCCTCCTACACTGTTCATGCAAGTGGAAATTGGTACAGCTTGCCCACTCCAGTGTTCTTGCCTGGAGAATCCCATGGACAGAGGAGCCTGGTGGGCCACAGTCCACAGGGTCACAAAGAGTCGGACACGATTGAGCGACTACACACAGTTCTAGAAGGCAGTATGTATCAAAACTTTAAATGGTTCTGTTTACCCATTGCTTTTACCCAGAAATTTGTTTAGGAATTCATCGTAATGAATAAAAACTTCACAAGTGTGTACACATGAGGGCAAATAGGTACTTTTTAATGTTTATGATATTAAAATACTGGAAACAGCGTACATATCCTTCAATAGAAGACAGGTTAAATAAATTATAGCACAAGTCTATAATTGAGTTATACACATCTGCCTAATTTAAAATTGTTTAGATCTATGTTTACTGCTATGGAAAATTTGTCCTTGAAATGTTAGTGAATGAAAAAGCAGACCACAGAATAGCGTGTTTAATATGAGCCCATTTATAATACTGGATATTTTTAAATAATATATGTTTCATAGAGAAATCTTTGCTAAAAAGTTAGTAATGGTTTCTTTCTGGGCTGCGGTATTTGGGTGATCATTACTTTTGTTAGACTTTTATGTATTTGAAATTTTTATAATGAGCATGTATCACTTTTATTATCAGAAAATAATAAAGCTATTTTTATTTTGGAGAAAATATTCTCTACATTTCTACCTTGGTCTGACTCTTTGCTCAGCTGTGTCCTTGATAGCACCTGGCAACTTGTAATCTTGCTTTTATTCCAATGCCCTTTATTTTTTTTTGTCTTCCAACCTCCATGATGTGGACACTTCCATACAGATTTGTCTGGTATCCTTGGAGTAACAAGTTTTTAGAGGTAAAAGGCAGCCCAAGAAGCAAAAACCAGATGAGCAGAAATACGGAAGAATGGAGAAGAGATCACAGTACACAACTGAGAATATCTGTAATCAAATTTTAGTTGATTTTGGTAAAATCTTTAAAAGTTACTTTTAACATCTATGCTTACTTCAAGAAACAACCTACAGTTAAAGATCTTTGGGGAGGTAAATTTTTCACCCTAAGGTATCCATATCCTAGTCTGGTGCCCCACTATCCATGCTGAACTTAGTAGACTCTAATTGTAGTTACCAACTGAAAATAAAACTTGCAAGTGTGCAGAGAAAGAATGACTGAACACAGAGCTTTGCTCCAGCAGGTAGACATGGAGGTTATGAAACAAGTGTAATGGGATCCACAGTAATGTGTTCATCATAAAGGGAGAAAGCAAAATATACTCCAGGGTAAAATACCAACTCTAATGATTTCTGTTTGGGACAGTTGTGGACATAAGGAAGTTACAGAGTATAGGAATATGATAAAAACACTTCCTTAGTAAATCTAGCTGTAAGATAAATGAGTGTTGACTTCTTAAGAGCATAACACAGCCACAAATTTTGGTCTTTTATACCAAATTAATGTGTTGGTGCTGTTTTTGTGTTTCCTAGGAAAGAAATGCCAGGTCACACCAATGGCGCCATCACTACAAAAATTTCAACAAAGAAAAGGAAACCAATACCTAAATACAATGTAAAATGGAATCATTCTGAACAGCACACTAGAGTGAGGTATAAATTTCTGGCGGTCTTCTTAGTCCCATTATTTACTGATGATAATTTCATGTCCTTCTGAAAGTGTACAGGTGAATTATAATGTACTTGCAGGACCATTAAACACTGGATCTTGTGGGGTTTTTGAATGTTTATATCATATGACTTTTAAAAAGGCTGCAATGACTTCAGCCAAGGGCACATATTAATCAATGACCTTTTATTGTTTGTATTTTATATACCTGGAGAAAAATGCGTACTTATTTTCCAGTATGCGGACAAACCCAGATACGCATGTTTATGTTAACTCACTGCCTGCAGCTCTGAGGCTCTTGCTTGCTGTGGTAGGCAGAGCAATCTCTGACATTTTCATTATGCATTTGTCTGGCAGTTTGAAGAAGGAGTGATAATTCATGTGATTATCAGTATCCTGTTTTGGCCATTAAAATGTATTTCCTTAATAAAAAATTATCACCATATTTTAGGAGGCATGGTCTGACATGTGTTCATCTTTCTTCCCATTTCGTATCCTGGCATTTTTTGCTCTTGATTTCTATGGTCATGTGAGTGAACGAGGCAGCATTGCTGCATCACAGTTAAAAGAGCTCATGGATTAGACTGAAGCCACACTTAAACTCCCCTTCAGCCACTATTCCCAAGGCCACACGCTGGACCCTATAACCCCCCGAAGCTGCCAGGCACCAGAGAATCACAGTATGTTGTCCTTGAGCTCATAGACTTTATCTGATCTCTCCATGTTGCCCTGCCTGTCCGTGACCATCTCTTCCTCTTCGAATTGACTCCATGTTTTTTCTTTGCATAGGCTGGGCCATGGGTTCATCTGTAATCAGTGACTGTGCTTATGGAAAAATAGAATCTCTACTTTTTACCCACCACACTGAGCGTATTACATTTAACTGTTTATACATTTTCCTTTTTTTTCTCTTTCATCTGTAAGAGTGAGAATGGCTTCCCGTAGTATTACTCGCCTACTAGCTATTTCAAACAGATGGAATTTAATATTGGGAATTGACCATCAAAGGGTTGGAAAGGCTAGAAGTGCAGAGAAAAATGCAAAGTTATCCAGAGAGTAATACTATAGGAAGCCATTCTCACTCTTACAGATGAAAGAGAAAAAAAAAGGAAAATGTGTAATTAAGAGCTCATGACCACTGACCTCTGAGGCTGCTGAGAACTTGCTACTAATGCTTCTGGAATAGTGTTGCCAAGGAGAGAAGCAGGAACTTGGACACGACCCTTGGCTATTGCCACTGCCAGGGGCCTGGTAAGAAGCAGGGAAAGAAAAAGTTTCTCCATTTCTTCCACATCCCATAATGAGAAGTTAGCTGCCAAGGGCATCTAGGATGTACAGTTTTGTCTGAACTATAGTGGAAAGCACAGAAGGACAAGCATGGAGCTAAAAGCCAACAGACAAATCCTATTCTTCAGTCATTCAGCATTTTATCCTCACCTTCGTACCCTATGTTTAACTTCGCAGGGACAATGACAGTATCATACTAATAACACTTAAATAATTCAAGATGCTGTTGTTCTGCCCAAAGAGGAGACCCAAGTTCTCATCAGTCATCATTTCTGTCTCTGCTGCTGCTGCTGCTAAGTCGCTTCAGTCGTGTCTGACTCTGTGCGACCCCATAGACGGCAGCCCATCAGGCTCCCCTGTCCCTGGGATTCTCCAGGCAAGAACACTGGAGTGGGTTGCCTTTTCCTTCTCCAATGCATGAAAGTGAAAAGTGAAAGTGAAGTCGCTCAGTCGTATCCGACTCTTTGCGACCCCATGGTCTGCAGCCTTCCAGGCTCCTCCGTCCATGGGATTTTCCAGGCAAGAGTACTGGAGTGGGGTGCCATTGCCTTCTCCGTTTCTGTCTCTAGGTGATCTTAATGTTTCTTCCACCTGGATTTTCTAACTATACAGGCAATCATCCCCAACATTTCTTATATAGCAGAAAAGAGAGGAAAAATAAAAATTGGTAAATAATACACAGATAAATACAAAACCAAGGAAATATGCTTGGCTGCTATGGTTTTTGTTTCTATTATTTGTCACAAGTCTGCAATTTGCGTGTATAATATGCTTTTTTTCTAAGTCTCCTTCCATGCTCCCTTTGCCCTCAGCCGGCACCCTGGTGATCTGGGTTTCCTTCCTTGAGGGTGTGCAGTAAACCTTCATTGCTGGAACGTGTGTCTCCGCTGGCCCTGCCTTTATTAGTGTGTGACAACTGCACGTGTACTTTTACTCCTGGATGGGGGTACACACACAGCTTCCTGGATTCCCAACTCAGACCTCCCTGCCCTTGCTGTGCTCACCAATCTGATTCCCCTTGATAACTGCAATCAATACCCAGAAACAGTATAATAATCTACTTCTTTCTTCTTGGTTCAGTGGAAGAAAGAGCCCCAAAAGCCAGTCCCTCAAATTCCAATTCAGTGAAACCGTGGTTGTGTCCACATGGGATCATTTCTCACTTGAGATCTAGGACCTTTAAATTAGCAGAGCTCAGAGTCTTGGAAGAATGGATGGAAAGCCAAAAACATACGTGAGTGGGTATTTTTATTTTTCACAGCATCCTGGTCCTGGAAAAAATTGTAATCGTCAATAACTCATAAAATGTATCATCAAGTTAAATGTAATACTTTCAATGTGGTGGGTAAAAAGAATATTAGTTTATTCTGTCATTTAATTTGGGTATGCACTGTTCATTTTGTCTAACGTTGTGCTGTTGTTGTTTAGTCGATAAGTCACGTCTGATTCTCTTGCAACCCCATGTGAAAAACACCTCACGGCCGCGGTAGATCCACAAGCTCAGTAAGAGCCGTATAAAATGAATTTGAGACACACACACGCGCCCCACAAACAAGCACATACACGTGCATATGTGCATGCATTTACTCACACTTAACACAACTTTCAGTGGTAAAGACTCCACTTGCCAGGCCTCTCTGTCCATGGGATTTCCCAGGCAAGAATACTGAAGTGGGTTGCCATTTCCTTCTCCAGGGGATCTTCCTGATCCAGGGACCAAACCTGCCTCTCCTGTATTGGCAGGCAGATTCTTTACCACTGAAAGCTGTGTTAAGCGTAGGTAAATGCGTGCACATACACATCTGTATATGTGCTTGTTGCTGGAGAATGTGTGTGTGTGTGTGTCTCAAATTCATCATTTTATACTAGCTCTCACTGAGCTTGTGGATCTATGAAGGCCTTGACGTGTTTTTCACATAAACTGCTGACAGCACACCTCTCCTTCATCCTTTCCCTGTGTAATTGATTTCTATGAAATAAAACCCAGAGTGTATTACATTTGTATTTTATAACACTCTCCAACCATTTTTAAATGACTTCATAGCGTCGTGCTTCAGTGCCATCTTGCTTGTTTTGATTTATTGATTTCACCTTTTGAAGAAGCTCCTGACTAACCTTCCATTTCTTCCCACTCAGTTCTCATCACGCCCCCTTTCAGCATCGACTCCAGCCTTTCTAGCCTTTTTGCGCGCAAGGCTCATTCCCCTGCAGGACTTTTACCCTAGTAGTTCCCGCCTGGAACTCTCGCCCCAGAATTCCTCCCTCTGTAATTACTTTCTACTACCTTTTATGTTGTGTCTGTTTTCTTCATTTGTCAGTGCATGACACTGTATTATATATTTATTTGTTTATCATCAGGTTTCTCTAGAGTATAAAATCCAGAAAGTCAAGGACTTTCACTTGTTCACACCTAGATTCCTACCAACTTAGAAAATTTCCTATAACATTGCAGATGCTCCATAAACATTTTTTAAATACAAGAACTAGTCTTTAAAGAAATTGATTGATTTACAATATTGTGTTTCAGGTATACAGCAAAGTGACTCAGTTTAATAATATATGTGTATATATATATATATACACACACACACAGATTCTTTTCCATTATAGTTTATGTCAAGATATTGACTATAGTTTCTAGTGCTATACAGCAGGATCTTGTTGTTTATGCTATATATAGTAATCTGTATTTGCTAATCCCAAACCACTAATTTGTTCCTACCTCCATTGGTAGCCACAGGTTTGTTTTTTATGTCTGTGAGTCTGCTTTTATTTTGTAAATAAATTCATTTGTATTATTTCTTCAGTTCAATTCAGTTCAGTTGCTCAGTCGTGTCCTACTCTTTGCAACCCCATGAACTGCAGCATGCCAGGCCTCCCTGTCCATCACCAACTCCCAGAGTCCACCAAAGCCATGTCCATTGTGTCGGTGATGCCATCCAGCCATCTGATCCTCTGTTGTCCCCTCTTCCTCCTGCCCTCAATCTTTCCCAGCATCACGGTCTTTTCAAATGAGTCAGCTGTCTGCATCAGGTAGCCAAAATATTGGAGTTTCAGCTTCAACATCAGTCCCTCCAATGAACACCCAGGACTGATCTCCTTTAGGATGGACTGGTTGGATCTCCTTGCAGTCCAAGGGACTCGCAAGAGTCTTCTCCAACACCACAGTTCAAAAGCATCAATTCTTCGGCACCCAGCTTTCTTTATAGTCCAACTCTCACATCCATACATGACCACTGGAAAAACCATAGCCTTAACTAGATGGACCTTTGTTGGCAAAATAATGTCTCTGCTTTTGAATATGCTATCTAGGTTGGTCATAACTTTCCTTCCAAGGAGTAAGCATCTTTTCATTTCATGGCTGCAATCACCATCCACAGTGATTTTGGAGCTCAGAAAAATAAAGTCAGCCATGGTTTCCACTGTTTCCCCATCTATTTCCCATGAAGTGATGGGACAAGATGCCATGATCTTAGTTCTCTGAATGTTGAGCTGTAAGCCAACTATTTTACTCTCCTCTTTCACCTTCATCAAGAGGCTCTTTAGTTCTTCTTCACTTTCTGCCATAAGTGTGGTGTCATCTGCATATCTGAGGTTATTGATACTTCTCCCAGCAATCTTGATTCCAGCTTGTGCTTCTTCCAGCCCACCGTTTCTCATGATGTACTCTGCATAGAAGTTAAATAAGCAGGGTGACAATATACAGCCTTGACGTACTCCTTTTCCTATTTGGAACCAGTCTGTTGTTCCATGTCCAGTTCTAACTGTTGCTTCCTGACCTGCATACAGGTTTCTCAAGAGGCAGGTCAGGTGGTCTGGTATTCCCATCTCTTTCAGAATTTTCCACAGTTTATTGTGATCCACACAGTCAAAGGCTTTGGCATAGTCAATAAAGCAGAAATAGATGTTTTTCTGGAACTCTCTTGCTTTTTCCATGAACCAAGGGATGTTGGAAATTTGATCTCTGGTTCCTCTGCCTTTTCTAAAACCAGCTTGAACATCTGGAAGTTCACGGTTCACGTATTGCTGAGCCTGGCTTGAAGAATTTTGAGCATTACTTTACTAGCGTGTGAGATGAGTGCAATTGTGTGGTAGTTTGAGAATTCTTTGGCATTGCCTTTCTTTGGGATTGGAATGAAAACTAACCTTTTCCAGTCCTGTGGCCACTGCTGAGTTTTCCAAATTTGCTGACATATTGAGTGCAGCACTTTCACAGCATCATCTTTTAGAATTTGAAATAGCTCAACTGGAATTCCATCACCTCCACTAGCATTGTTCATAGTGATGCTTGCTAAGGCCCACTGGACTTCACATTCCAGGATGTCTGGCTCTAGATGAGTGGGATGATCACATCTTCGTGATTATCTGGATCGTGAAGATCTTTTTTGTACAGTTCTTCTGTGTATTCTTGCCACCTCTTCTTAATATCTTCTGCTTCTGTTAGGTCCATACCATTTCTGTCCTTTATTGAGCCCATCTTTGCATGAAATGTTCCCTTGGTATCTCTGATTTTCTTGAAGAGATTTCTAGTCTTTCCCATTGTATTGTTTTCCTCTATTTCTTTGTATTGATCACTGAGGAAGATTCCACATGATAGTTGTCTTATAATTTTTAGTTTGATTATCCAACCTTTAAGTTCCTTTCTGACCTGTATCATTGGCCAGTTTGATGAGATTGCTTTCTCTTTTCAAAAATGTTGATAAAAAGTGCTCTACAGGATAAGGCCAATTTCAGGACCATGTGGCACTCCACCAAGTACTTTCTTTGAGGTTAATGGCTTAAAACTCAACATCCAAAAAAATTATGGCATCTGGTCCCATCACTTCATGGCAAATAGATAGGGAAACAATGAAAACAGTGACAGACTTCATTTTCTTGGGCTCCAAAATCACTGCAGATGGTTACTGAAGCCATGAAATTAAAAGATACTTGCTCCTTGGAAGAAAAGCTATGACAAACCTAGTGTGTTAGTCACTTAGTCGTGTCTGACTCTTTGTGACCCCATGGACTATAACCTGCCAGGCTCCTCTGTCCATGGAATTCTCCAGACAAGAATACTGGAGTGGGTTGCCATTCCCTTCCCCAGGTGATATTCCCAACCCCAGAATCGAACTGGTGTCTCTTGCATTGGCTGGCAAATTCTTCATCACTTAGCCACCTGGGGAGTGTCTCCTTCATTGCTGGCAGATTCTTTACTGTCTGAACCACCAAATCTAGACAGTGTATTAAAAAGCAGTGACATTACTTTGCTGACAAAGGTCTGTAGAGTCAAAGCTATGGTTTTTCCAGTAGTTGTGTACGGATGTGAGAGTTGGACCATAAAGAAGGCTGAGTGCCGAAGAATTGATGCTTTTTAACAGTGGTCTTTGAGAAGACTGTTTAGAGTCACTTGGACTACAAGGAGATCAAACCAGTCAATCCTAAAGGAAATCAACCCTAAATAGTCATTGGAGGGACTGATGTGGAAGCTGAAGCTCCAATTCTTTGGCCACCTGATGCCAAGAGTTGACTCATTAAAAAGATCATGATGCTGGGAAAAGATTGAGGGCAGGAGGAGAAGGGAATGACAGAGGATGAGATGGCTGGATGGCATCACTGACTCGATGGACATGAGTTTGAGCAAGCTCTGGGAGATGGTGAAGGACAGGGAAGCCTAGGGTGCTGAGAGTCAGACACGACTGAACAACAACAAATGTCTTTCCAGTATTTTTTTTGGCCACACCACATGGCAAGCAGAACTTCTCTGACCTGAGATCAAATCCATGCTCCCTGCAGTGGAAGCATGGGGTCTTAAACACTGGACCACCAGGGAAGTCCATCTGTCCATAATTTTTAAAAATTAGGAATAAAGTCAACCAACTCTGATTTCATGTCATATTTAAAAATATACTTCTCCATCTTGAATGCAAGATATGATCCAAAGTTCTTCAAATAGAACAAGAGGAACTTACAAACTTGTCCCAAACTGTTTTTCCATCATTTATATTTCATCACTACCTGCTTCCTGTCACCTTTATATAGACTCTGTATCTTTTGTTCTGCTGCTGCTGCTGCTAAGTCACTTCAGTTGTGTCCGACTCTGTGCGACCCCATAGACGGCAGCCCCCTGGCTCCCCTGTCCCTGGGATTCTCCAGGCAAGAACACTGGAGTGGGTTGCCATTTCCTTCTTCAATGCATGAAAGTGAAAAGTGGAAGTGAAGTCGCTCAGTCGTGTCCGACTCTTAGCAACCCCATGGACTGCAGCCCACCAGGCTCCTCCGGCCATGGGATTTTCCAGGCAAGAGTACTGGAGTGGGGTGCCGTTGCTTTCTCCATCTTGTTCTAGTCCCAGTAAATTTGTTATGATTCCTGAAGCATACCACATCCCTTCTCATCTCCATGTCTGAGCACATGCATTCCAGCTATCTGGAAGGCCCTCCTCTCCCCACCCCACCTCCAGGTTGGTGCATCTTTATATACCATTCATAACCTCCCTAAATCACTTTCCCATGAATTGTTCTCAAACTGTCCTGAGTGATTACTCACCTACTCCTCTGCTCTCCTTCAGTAATTTAGATTTTTCCACTTTCATCTTTTGTTTATTGTTTGTAATCATAGCCATGTTATTTATGTCTCTTTTCAGTGTTAAGATGGTGACCTCCTCCAGGTATGAAGTTAGATGCTCATTGCTGTTTACTGAATAAATTTAAAACATAATGAAATATTTAGTTCAGTATTTGTTGCAGTTTAAAGAAAGCAGGTCACCCTCAAAAGGACTGACTTCATCAAGGTTGGCACTGACCATGGTGTTTTTTGGGATTTATCTTAGCCTTGACGTCTCAGAGACCTGAATTCATCAATCTCTTTGGAGTGGGCTTACTCTCAGTGGCAGAACTGCATTGACCAGGTTCATGGAGGTTTATAGAAATCAGCATAATCCTTCTCTACTTTCTAATGAAAAAATATAACTGTACAGAGAACTGAAATTCTCAAGGCAGCCTATTAGTGCATTGTCCCCCTGCAGGCAAATTATATTTGCAGCAATATGATATGGCCAGGGGAATTTGTTGATCTAAGCAAGCTTGAGACTGTCTCATGCACTAGAGAAATAGTCTCGCCAACGAAACTTCATGCTTAACCAAGACTGCTACCCCCTGGGCAGGACCTGGGTGACCCCCTTCAACTTGTCTGCTAACTCTTATTTCCTGTGCAGCTGTGGTCAACCAACATTTTTTGGCCTAGACAGGTCTTAAAGAAATTTCATTAAATGTCTGATGATAAGGTTCTGTTTGTATTTGAGTTCCCATTCTTCCCATTTATATAATCATCGGTGCTCTCTTGGTTTGTTCCTGTTCATATTTATTGTATACAGAATTAACTGATCTAACTCTAAGGACAACTATATTCTCACCTCATTGGCAACCCTGTTTAATGACAGCAAGACCTAAAAAGGCTGAGTGACTAATAAAGGTCTCAGAACTTGTCAGTGGATGAGGCAGACATTCATCCCTGGTCTTGTGGCTCTAATCTTTATGCTTTTTATTATTGTTTTCATGTGGAAATTCCCAGTAACTATGCAAGCAGGCCTAGTTCTTAGCCCTTTTTTACCTGATTAAACATACAGTTTTTTGAAAGGCTTAAAAACTCTGACACATGATTGACACTTCTGTGATTTCTCTGGAAATCATATCCCATGGAGGTGCAAGAATTATAGCTAGAAGGATGTTCATTGCCACGTGGTTTACAATAGTAAGTAGCTGTAAAGAACCTAAATGTTCAATGACAGGAAATTTGTGAAATAAATTATAAAAAACCCTGATGCTGGAAAAAATTGAAGGCAGGCAGAGAAGGGGACGACAGAGGATGAGATGGTTGGATGGCATCACCAACTCAATGGAGGTGAGTTTGAGCCAGCTCCGGGAGATGATGATGGACAGGGAGGCCTGGGGTTCTGCAGTTCATGGGGTCGCAAAGAGTCAGACGTGACTGAGCAACTGAGCAACAATAGTTATTAACATTTTTATAAAGAATGTTCATTTTACAATGTTAAGTGGGAAAAGGCAGATTACTCAATACTATGTAAAACAGGATCCTACTTTTTTTTTTTTTTTTTTTTGTAAATGTTTTGACTGTGCCCTGCAGCATGTGGGCTCTTAGGGATTGAACCCATACCCCCTGCACTGGAAGCATGGACTCCTAACCACTGGACTGTCAGGGAAGTCTCAGGATCCTATTTTTTGCAAAAAGAAACTATATGGATACATAATTGTAGAAAAAGGACTAGAAGAAAACTAACAAGAGTACTAAAAGAATGTGGGTAGGGTTATAATGATGGCTCTCCTTTTTTAAATTTTTTCTGCAATGCATATGTATTACTTTTTCAAATGATTGCCATTATTAAGTAGTTGAAAATTAATTTTTATAATCTTATTTGATGGGATTTGAACAGAAAAGAAAACCATACACAACAATATATCAATATTTTTATTGTGTAGCTTTCTGTGTAAGAAAGCTGTTTTTATCTTTCTACTTCACATGTTGTTAATTTCCTGTAGTGATAGTCCACTGGAGGAGCTCTTTAAACTTATTAATTGCCTGTATTTCTATCTGTATAAATGCAGACAAGTCTTTTGTTGTTGTTGTTCTCTAGGAGGAAACTATTAAAAGATAGTGAGGATAATGACCCCCAGGCAAATAGTCAAGGGACTCAGCTGAATTTGTTACAATACTACAGTGACGTGATAACAATTTTGTTTCTAATGTGGAGATAGTAGATTCTCTATGAAAGCTGCAGAATGTTCTTCTTCCTAGACCATCCCCCGCAAATATTGCTTGATTGGAAGGGAGCCCACAGGAGAACACAGGATAGACCAGCATGAAATATCCTCCCACTGATCCATCAGTCATGCTCTGTTTGTAGGTGAAGTGCAGCAGCAGTTGGATCAAGGAATGTTAATATTTTATCATAATTCAATTAAAATTTAATTCAATTTCTGAATTCAGAGGATTTAAAACCAGCATAATTAAAAGTAATAAAATGTAAAGTCCTCTGATTCTGTTCTCTCTCATCCTCCTATACTCATCTTCCCTCCAGGGTTTCTTTGCTCACTGCCCACCTCCCTTCCAGACAGCCCCACTTCTTTCTGATGGAATGTTCATTTGCTTGCAAAGAAACATCTTTTTATTCTCAGCCTGCTCAAGATATTGTCACCCTTCCCATTATCTTCACAAAACCTGGCTCTCACAACGAATACTGCTATGCTTCTTTTACAGTTAGGTCCAGGGAAGGGTGCTCGTTCTTCCATGAACCTGAGAGTTCCAGGGCTGGGAGGAGGAAGTCCTGTCCTTCCAGCTGCTCACTGCAGCTCCCAGCCCAAGAAGTCTTCATAGCTTTGTGTGCAATATGATCAGACTGGGCCCCTGTGCACAGGAATGTCCCAGGCTTGGGGGTTAATGCGCTGCAGCAGTCATCTTGAAATTCTTCACAATTGTTACGAGTGAATTATACTTCCCTCCAATTTATATTTTGAAATCCTAATCCTTAGTATCTCAACAATGTGCCTGTGTTTGAAAATAGGACCCTTTAATGAGGTCATTGGGGTAGGCCCTAATCCAGTATGATTGGCAAGAAAAGGAGATTCCTAATCTTATAAGATTCATTATAAGAAGACGAGATAAGGACACAGACACAAAGACTTCATAAAGACACAGGGAGAAAATGGCCATCTCCAAGCCAAGAAGAGGGGCCTCAAGATAAACTAAACCTACCCGTATCTTGATCTCAAACATCTAGCCCCCAGAAACATGATAATATGTCAGTTGTTCAAGCCATTCAGTCTATAATTCACCGTTATAGCAACCTTAGCAAACTAACATAACAGTTTCACCTTTTAATTTGTATTTTGTAAGTGAGGTCTGATGGAACAGGGGAGCCTATATCAGGGGCTCGGAACCTTGGCTCACATGGGGTTTCACCTTCCACTGCCTCTACACCTTCCCTGGTTAGCTTCTTGCCTCCCAGTCTCCCCTTCCGTGACTCCCAGCACCCGGGATCCACCTTCCCTTTTCTGTCCTCTCCCCAGGACAGTGACCGGGTCATGTCAGCAGAACAAACCCACCTGTGCCCCGCTGCTGCCCTCTGCCCATGGTGAGGGACAGGATGCAGGCGCAGGCAGGGTGGGGCTGGGGGAACATTGCCTTGTGCTATCTTCAAGGAGGATGGAAACACACCTCCTCTCTAGACTGGCGGGGCCACAGTGTGTGTTTGAATCTCTTGCCCATGCAAACCCAGGCACCAAGGTGGGGTGGTGGGCTGAGGGAAAGTGAAAGTGTTAGTCCCTCAATCGTGTCCCACTCTTTGTAGCTCCATGGACTGTAGCCCACCGCAGTCAGGAAGATCCCCTGGAGAAGGAAATGGCTAACGGCACTTGTTAGAAGCTTTTTCTCCAAGCTCCCCTCCAGTATCTTGCCTGGAGAATCCCGTGGACAGGGGGCTGAGGGAAGGGGAGACCGATTTTTTTGGCCTCCAGCTGGAATGCAGCATCTCAAGTGGAATTCCAAAGCTAGTGGATCATGCCCTGAGTCATGGGACAGAGCAGCCACTGGGCATCTGTGAGGGTCTGCACCCACTCTGCAGGCATTCCCTGTGGCCAAGGGAGCAAGGCATGAAATAGTAAATAAAAGCAACATGACAGGTCAAGAGAGAGCGACTACAGAAAGAAGGAGAGAGTTTTTAATATTTCTGTACTCTTAACATCACTGTATTTGAACAAAAGCTCCTACATTTTCATTTTGTACTGGCCCCTACAAATTACATAGCCCTGCTGAGCTGCATACAAAATGATCAGCACTTTTAGGGCTCGTACAGTCTGCTATTTCACCCTTTCTCTTCAATACTCTGGCTTTTATTCACACAATTTGCTTCCTTGTCTAGCTTCTTTATCCCCACTCCTAGCCATCATGGTGTGGCAATCCATTACTAATGTGTGGACCCATCTACATGCCTAAGTCCGGTCTAGGAGAGGGATTTGCTCCTGCAGTCCATCCTCCTTTGTATTATCCAACTGCTCCCCGTCTCAACCTTGGGGTCCTGATTTAATCCATAAACTCTGGGGCAGATCAATCAGCTGCATGACATTGAACAAGTTAGCTGCTGTATTTGAGCCCCAGGGGCCCCACCTGTAAAATAAGGAGAGTGCTATTAATTTCATGGTTTTGCTGTAAGGTTAAATTAAAATAACATACAAGATGCACTATGCATGGTGCCTGGGACATGGGTGTTCACATGGAATGGCTAGCACCTTCCTCTGGGATCACACCTTCCTATCCTTCTGGCTCTCATCCATCAAACTGGCCTCCAACACTAAGAATTCCTGACTCTCAACTTCTCCCTTTTCTGTCAAGTTTCTTATGATACCTGCGCTCATCCCCAGGCTTCACTTCCCTTAAACATCTTGGCAGCATTTCATTCTTTTCTGCCATACTTGATCTGCAAAGTGTCTGGTCTGTGACACGCTGCCCAGCTCCTCAGCAGTTCCCTGTGATGGGCTTTCTCCGCACCTGTACCCAGGTGAGCAGGGGAAGGTCCAGGGCAGCACCGCGCAGGCGTGGGCTTGCGCGCACGCCGCCTCCGCTCCCCGCTCCTTGCTGTACCTCCGCCCGGTTTCGGAGTCTCAGGTCGGCCTAACAGCACTTGTTAGAAGGCTTTTCTCCAAGCTCCCTTTCCTTTCTATCCTCTGACTCCGAGCTACTGTCCTCAGTTCCTGCTTCAGAAGGAAAAAGCCGACAGTGGGCTACCTCGGCCTCCGTCTGACGGACAGCCCGCGTACCCTCTGCTCTTCATGGATCTTCTTGGCCTTTTCTTTGTGTGCCCTAGACCTCCTGTCTCTCCTGCATTTGGTCAGCTAGTCTTCGGACTTTACCATGAGGCTCTTATTTCCCATGTCTGCTTCTCCTCAACATAGAAACATGATTATGTAGATTTCCCCCTTGTTTAGGAGGGAAACCCCTTCTTTATCATGTCTTATCTAACTTCCTACTTTTCTCAGCCAGGCTCTTTAATAAAGCAGATAGCACTGGCTCACTCCCTTCCTTTACTTCCTGTTTGTTGCTCAGATCCTTGAAGAAAGGGTTTGCCCTCCATTCCATGAAAATTTCTCTGAGACAGTTACCTTCTAAGGGCAATCAACAGTTGGTCTTCACCACACCTCTGATTCCTCTGCAGCGTCTGACATTGCAAAATTCTACTTCCTTCTAGTAGGGCTCACTCTCTCACTCTCTCTCTGTCTCTCTCCCCTTCTCTCCTGGTTATATTTCTACCATTTTGACTCATCCCTCTCTTTCCTTTCTTCTTCTCTTTCCCCTTCCTCCCTACTTCAGAAGGAAAAATAAAAAGACACCCTCCTTTCCCTCAGGTTTCCCATTCTCTGGGCTTCCACCTCCACCCTTCTTTTCTCCTGTCACAGCCTCCCTTGATGAATTCACTTGCTCTCCTGGCTGTAACCACTCTCCATTTTCTAATGAGCCCACAGTGCCAGGCTCCAGGCCCACTGCACCGAAGTAGCACAGCAAATTCAACATTGATCAGCCACTCCTCGGACCAGCTGAATGGACTGGGAGCAAATTGGTTAACCTCTGTAAGTCTCAGCTTCCTCATTTGTATGATAAGGTGAGTAATAGATTTCTTTAAGGGCTTATTGTGAGGATTCAAATAATGCAGAAACAGCACAGTTCCTGGCACATATAAATGACTCAATAAATGCCAGTGATGCTGCTGTTGTTAATGGTGATGCTATTTAAGGGTAACTGTTATTCAAGCCTTGCTGGGTGTTTGTAAGATTCACCCACACCTGCTCTCTCCCATTGAAGAGACCGTGGACACTTTTTTTGCCCAATGGCACCTCTTTTTGTCCATAATCACAACATCTGGAGCTGCTGCCTGCTCTCTGCTTCTTCTCATGTCTAACCCACAAAGAGAGGGGTGCTCTATCTTGACTTCCTGACTTGAATAATCTTCTGTCTGACTTGGTCTTTCTTTGGGCTGCAAAGTTTAAAAAGCCTGTCTTCAAAACCCCGTAGTCTCCCATACTATGTAAGGCCTAGTTAATACTGATATTCTTGATGTTTTTGGTACGTTATTTGTTACTGCTCTGTTTGTACCCATCAAGCACAGTGTGGGGGACCCTATCCAACAGGATAAAGGCCTGGTCCTGGCCTACTTTTCTACTTTATCCACTCTGCTATAAGAGCTCATGCTTCACCAAATGGAACCACTGACAGTTTCCAGAAGCTACCATACTGCTCCAGCTTCTCCATTCAAGTAGCCTGTCTCCATTTCTGCACTCCTCTACGACCACCCCTGACTCTCTGCCCAGCCCCTTGCCAAATTAGCTGTTTCCACTTTGTCTATCTGGACGCAGCTCTGGTTGGTTCTAGAAATGTCGCCTCTCTCAGCCATGCTGAACTTCACTTTCAGTCATGTTTTTTCCCTGGAGCCTAGCTTGATGCCCGGCACACAGCAGCATGGCATCTATGCTGTGTTATGCTTAGTTGCTCCGTCGTGTCTGACCCTTTGTGACCCCATGGACTGTAGCTTGCCAGGCTCTTCTGTCCATGGGGATTCTCCAGGCAAGAATACTGGAGTGGATTGCCCTGCCCTCCTCCAGGGGATCTTCCCAATCCAGGGATTGAACTCAGGTCTCCCCCATTGCAGATGGATTCTTTACCATCTGAGTATACAGAGATCAAAGAGATCCATGAAAAACATTGGAGAAATGCTTCCTCAAAATCCCACTAGAGGTCACTTTCTGTACGTTTTAGGAAGAAACGGGGCAGGCACTTACTAAATCAATTCTCTATGAAAAATTCAGCGTTGTGTTTAAATTTTAAAAGTCATTTGTTGTTTATTTAATGGAAACTGAAACTCTGCCATGTACAAGCCTTGAAGCACTGTAAGAAGGCCAGCTCTTTCTGGTTGTATGGATAATGTCAATATTCATGTTTGTATAAAAAACAAAATTGAACATGGCATTTAATTTTGCATATTAAAAATTCAGATCACTGAATTTACATGAGAGTTTCTTCCATATTTTTAGGTTCATATCCTTGGATAAGGTTAATATTTAGATAGTTCATTTCAAATATGTTTTTTTATAGATTATCTCAAAGCCTGTTCTTCTAAACCTTTATTTCTTTACCAGACTTATTCTCATCTGATCTCAGTTGCAAAATTAATGGCATACTCCTACTGATTATCTTGGTCTGCTTCATACCACAGAGATTTTAATAAGGGAAACAAAAGAGGGAGAAACTGATTTTACTAGCAGTTAAGAGCCACTTAAGTACAGTGCAAATACACTTATCATAGATATAATGCTTTAATATTTTAGTTACTCTCAAATATATTAATATTATACTTGACTGGCCTCCAAAAGAGCCCTGGTATCAAGATTTTGTTCTTAAGGGAAAATATTGTTCTTAGCAACTCTGCAAATGTAATATCACAGCTCTTGGAACATTGAATTTATATTGACTGTCAACCTTCTAGTACACAGAAGCATCAACAAATGATTACCATGAGGTGCTTGTATTGACCACAAGCACTGATGGATCACAGGGGAGGAATTAGTGGAAGGATGGTTGCTTGATATAATAGGAAGGACTGCAAGGAGTATTTCTGGTTAGCTTGGGGAAATTTCATGACATGTCTCCATCCGCTAACAGAAGTTTCCTTCTCTAATGACTACATATGGATGTGGGTTATTTCTCCATACTATGTCAGGGAACCTATCCACTCAATACATTAAGTAAACATAACATGTGTATAAGTACATTTCATAGGGTGTGCTTATTTCGGGAATGGTCATATCAATTTGTTTATATATATATATATACACACACACACATATATACACATACAGTTTCTTTCATTTATTTCTTTTTGGCTGTGTGCTGGGTCTTCGTTACTACGCAGGCTTTTCTCTAGTTGTGGCAAGCAGGGACTACTCTTGGTTGCAGTTCACAGACTTCTCATTGTGGTGGCTTCTCTTATTGTGGAGCACAGCCTCTAGGTGCCTGGGCTTCAGTAGTTGCAGCACGTGGGCTCAGGAGTTGCATTTTCTGGGCTCTAGAGCACAGGTTCAGTAGTTGTGGTGCACGGGCTCCGCCGCTCCGCTGGCACGTGGGATCTTCCCAGACCCCATGTCTCCTGCATTGGCAGGCAGATTCCTTACTGCTGAACCACCAGGGAAGTCCAGTCATGAGCTGATTTTGGAAAGAATTCTTGGAGTACCCTGACCTGCATGAATGCTTCTGGCCAGCTCTACTCCAGTTCCCCAATGCATGTGTTTTCTGAAATAATGGGAAGACATTGCTGTGTCCTCTGCCTGGAACACCCTACCTGCTCACAATGAAAAGAACTCTTCTTCTTCTGGACATTAACAGAAGGGTTGACCCCTTGGATTAGGTCCGACTTCTGTTTTCAAATGTTCTCTGTTAGCTCTAAATACTCTTTTGCAGTCCTTATCACTGTTGAAGTTTTGCATTACTTTCCTCATGTTCAAAGATAAACTGAGTCATATTAAACATTTTAAGAGTTTCCTCAAGGAAAAATTGGTTAGAATCAGGCAGCCACAAACTGGAAGTGGCTAGAAGAGCTCCACCTACAGGAGGTAGAGATTTTTAAAGAGGAAAGGTGGAAGCAAAGTATGGAAGTTATTGATTGGCTATAGCGTAAGGCCTAGTTGGCTATTTGTGTTGGTTTGTCATTATGTTTCAGTTTTGTAATACTGAGGCATTTCTAGCTTAGATTTTTGTTTTTGTAGTCTGCCATGGCTCCAGCACTCTTGCCTGGAAAATCCCATGGACGGAGGAGCCTGGTGGGCTGCCAGCCCATGGGGTTGCTAAGAGTTGGACAAGACTGAGCGACTTCACTTTCACTTTTCACTTTCACGCACTGGAGAAGGAAATGGCAACCCACTCCAGTGTTCTTGCCTGGAGAATCCCAGGGATGGGGGAGCCTGGTGGGCTGCCGTCTATGGGGTCACACAGAGTCGGACACGACTGAAGCGACTTAGCAGCAGCAGCATCGTGGCATGAGAATCCCCTTAATCTAATGTTTTCCTTGTTTAACTAAACACTGGTAATTATTTGATTGATCACTGACTTTCAGACTCAGCTGGAGCTCCAGGTATAACTTTATTCACCATTATCCAGCCATGTCTGGTGCAAAATAAGCATTCAATAAATATTTGTTGAGTAAACAAATGCACTTCATTTTAATTTGGCTACACAACCCCAGATTTCTATTTCTAAGACCCTATGAGCCTAGCACTGTTGTCTGCAACTTCCTTTATTAAGGACTGGAAGGATATAGAGCAGATTTACTCAGCAAAATAAAAGACTTTAGGTTCAGAAAACTAGACATTTCCTTCATACTGTTGGCCCTACTGGTGCACCTCCAAGGCCTTGCCAGCTGCCATATTGCTAACTGTGCTCTCACGTACAATGCATCTCCCATCTCTTCCCCATTCTTTAGGAACCCAATGCTTTGTTCCCAGCCCCTTTCCAAACCACTTATCCAAAGAAAGCCTCCAAGGATGATGCCCTTTTCCATTTGATCTACAGCAGTTTTATCTACTTATGTTTAATATTTCTCATTCTTGCTAAGCTTTGCTTAGCCAAGAATTTCCCCAAAGCTGTTCACTTTCCCAGATGAAGTCTGCTACACTTTTCAAACAGTAAAAAATTTCCTTCCTACTGTCTACATTCTATTCTGATGAGAAAACAGAAGCCTCCAAATCCTTAGTGAATTCAGAGTTGCATAGCTTGTCAGTGATAGATTTTAAATCAGATTTTTTTTTCTTTTTTGAGACTTCTGACTTTGAATCCAGTACACTCTCTGTACAGATCTCTTTCATCTTCTAGCCTGGGAGTTCCTTGGGGGTGTGGAATTGTTACCTAGCTTAGCACACTACCTGGAATAAAGTAATATTGTGCTCCATGACTGTTTGCTGAATGAACAAGCTGATCCATTGTCCCTCAGCCTTCTTTTAGACCTAAGCCACTTGGCTTATCCCTCTGGTGCCAGTGACCAACTGTGACCATTAGAGGTACAAAAAGCACCCCAGAAGAGATGGTTGAAGTGTTGCAACCAAGTCAAAGTCAGAAACCTCAGAAACAGAAATGTTAAGGAGTACAAAGTGCAGGGTTGTTAGATTTAGCAAATAAAAATACAGGACCTCTGAGAATACTTATATTTTAAAACTATTCATTGTTCATGTGAAATTCAGTTTATCTGGGTGTTCTGCATTTCATCTGGCAACTCTGTTAAGTGCCATTGTATGTGAACTAAATTGATGCTCAAGAAATGACCTTGTTCCTTAGTAGGTATCTTTTGGGAGGAATTGGATGGGAAAAGTGTTGGTGAGCTTACCAAGATCAAATAGACATGCTCATCACATGGGGATTGGCTAATTCAAGGTCAGCCAATATTAAAAAAAGACTTTGTACCTGGAGTGATCAGGGTGACAGGCCTTTCCTCTGTCCCTGCCTGCTTTGTGATGGAAACAGATGGTAACAGTTGAAAGAGGATGTGCAACATCTTCATTTGTGGGCACAGACTGAGTAGTAATTGTTTAACCCCACACAGTGTGACCGTTGTAACTTGTATCCATTCGCCTTCCCTTTTTGACCTTGTGGTCTCTTACCTTGCATAACTATCCCATTCTCTTATATTTCAGAATCTGCCATTTCCCACATATTCTTTCCTATGACATTTCCTCTCCCTTAAGACTCATTTTCTTTTTTTGACCTCTCCTGAAATTTGACTTCTTAAGTGTATCTTTCTCTAATTAAAGTGGGGACATCCATTCTTAATCCAACTGTTAAAATGAAAACATTGAATAATTCAAGACATTCATTTCAATACACATTTATTGAGAGCTTACTGTGTAGGAAAAGGTTCATCATTAAGAACCTCATAATCTAGTTAATGAAATATAACATTAGAAACCAGAGGGGAAACCCTCACTCTGAGAAGTGATTGATCCAGGTTGCCAGAGAACAACTGGCCCCTTTGAAAATCACTGTTCCCATGTTCCTATGAATTTACTTTTGGAAGTGTAACCTCAGAGTAAGAGAATTCATGAGTATGTTACAAGTGATCCATGAAATTGGGCAAGTTAACAGTAGGGTCTTCTTTAAGTTCCTTCATTTCTCAGAGAGCACTTGTTTGCTGCTTCTTTTGATGTAGGAAGAACTGACAAAATCTAGCCTTAGTTATTATTCTGGATATAGAAGTGACATAATACATCCCCTGCCCCCCACCCCCCCCACCCCCCGCCCCCCAACACACACACACTGCTGCATGGTTTCAGGAAGAATGGGCAATAGTGATAACCCGCTGGAGGAGGCGGCCTTTAAGAATCCTAGGATGTTAGTATTTCAAAGGGATCAATCATGTGATCCAACCTTCTTACTTACAAATATGGTACCCAAGGCCCAGAGTTTAAAGATTTGTATAAGATGGTACACTAAACTTGTGCCAGGGTTGGGATGTGAGTCCAAGTCTCCTGGGTATGTTTAAGATTAGGTTCTGAAGGACTAGATATGATGCTCTGAGATGTTTCACTAGTAACGACATTTTTCCTAGGAGACTCTTGTAGGTCTTGTCTTCTGTGACCATTTCCCCCCTAGACTGTCTCCTCCCTTTCCTGATGCTCCTCCTCTGCTGCTGCTAAGTCGCTTCAGTCGTGTCCGACTCTGTGTGACCCCATAGACGGCAGCCCACCAGGCTCCCCCATCCCTGGGATTTTCCAGGCAAGAACACTGGAGTGGGTTGCCATTTCCTTCTCCAGTGCATGAAAGTAAAAAGTGAAAGTGAAGTCGCTCAGTAGTGTCTGACTCTTAGTGACCCCATGGACTGTAGCCCACCAGGCTCCTCCATCCATGGGATTTTCCAGGCAAGAGTACTGGAGTGGGGTGCCATTGCCTTCTCCAAAAAGGAATGTTCCTGAGAGTTCACTCCCTCACCTTCCCTCCCTGAACAGTCTATCAACTACCAGTGTTGTGGTTACCTTAAAAACCACGTCTTTGATTCACAAATATTTATCTTTAGTTCTGATCGTTTTCCTGGAATCTGTATTTTCAGCTGTTATCTGAGTATCTTTTCCCAGATGGTCTACAGATAATTAGTCCAAAACTGAAACCTCATCTCTTCCATCATTCCCCCACAAACTGGGTTCTCTCTTCCTGTGTTTCATGTCTTAGGTGGTGACATCATCATACTTACCAGTCTCCTGGTCCCTCTCCCCCTCACTAATTGGTCACCAAGCCCTCTCATATCTGCCCCCTGGACATTTCTTTACTCATCACATCCTCTCAGCCTTAGTCTAGACCAGGAGACATAGGTTAAAATGTCTCCAGGAGAGAAGCAGATGAGATAGGACACATGCCAGTCACAGGACAGTGAGGACTGGGATCAGGCCTGGAGACAACAGGCCTCATTTAAAGAGGACTACAGAATACTTAGTCTAAGCAGATTTTCACCACAAGGGAATACAGCCCCGGTGTTGACATATATTCCCAATTTAGGAGAGGTCAACACGTGTAAATGAAATATTCTGATTTTTTAATTGGAGCAAATAACTTAATTTTTTAAAAAAAACCCAAATATTGGATGGAAAACAAGCACACCATGTCCCCCACCCTCATCCTCTATGCATGTAGCATGGTTCCTGACACACAGCAGGTGATCAGCTGTTACTTAAGTGAGTGAAAATGGACAGTGTGGTCGTAGTAAGCAAGGTATTACTGAGTGGTTTGCAGTTTAAATTTTTTCATTGTAATTACTGAATTGTTATGTGCCCATTTTATTGAATGAAAGAATGTGGAAATGTCTCAAGAAAAGGTCAGTTTTTTTCCTGCTCCATTCCTATATCCTTTAGGTAACTGATGTTAACAGCTTCATGTGTATTCAGCTACACTTTTCCCATGGTCTTAAAGCATTACTTAGATTTTTGTTTCTGTTTTTCAAAAACGTAGTAATTCTTTACACGTTACTCTGCAACATGCTGCTTTGGCTTAATTATGCAGCATTGCCATCCTTCAGCTTAGTAACAATGTATCTAACTTCTTTCTTTTTAATAGCTGCATAATGTTCTTTAATATGATTTACCATAATTAATTCAACCATTTTTCTATTGATGAGCAATTAGATTGCTCCAGCTGCTTTTTAGCCTATGAAAAATGGTGCAATAACTATCCTTATAAATGGATACTTACACAGTGGTGCTTCTGTGCTTTCTGTTTCAATGGGAGAGATTCTCCCAGTGGAATGGCTGTACTAAAGGATGCAGCTATAGATTTTAATAGACACTCTGCAGCTACTTTCAATTCACATTCCCATGAAAGGCCTCTGGCAGGGTGGACAGGGAAAGTCCCATTGAGAAGATGTTAAATGAGCAAAAACTTAAAGATGGTAAAGGAATTTGTCACACAGATCCCTGGGAAAGACAACTCCAGACAGAGAGAAGAGACAGTTCAAGGACTCTAAGGCTAAAACTCATTTGATGTGTTCAAGGAACAAGAAAGAGGTCAATGCAGCTGAAGCAGAATGATCAGAGGGGAGCCTAAGAGAAGAGAATGTTAGCAAGATTGATGGGCAGGGCATGGAGGAACTTACAGGGTTTCACTCTCATCATGAGGGTGACGTGGAGCCATTGCAGGTTTTTAAGCAAAGGAGTGATACACCAAGACCTTTTATAAAAGGATCACTGTGGCTGCTGTGTTGAGAAAAGCCTACAGGGAGGAAAACTGGAAGCAGGAGACTAGTTAGAGGTGTTTGCAATAAGCTTGGACAGAAAACGAGGGCAGAGATGGGAGCAAGATGAAAGCTGTGGCGACGTGCTGGATTTTAGGTGTGTGTTGTAAGTGGATCCAATGGGATTTGCTGATGGGTGGGGTGTGGGATGGAGACAGAGAGGAGTTGGAGATGAATCCAAAGAGTTTGGCTAGTGCAACCAAAAGATGCAGCTGCCAACAACCAAGGTGGGAAAGTCTGAAGGTGGAACAGATTCAAGCAGGGAGAAAGATCAGGAATTCACATTTGGCCATGTTAAGTTACAAATGGAGGTGCTGAGATTTAATCACAGCATATAGATGATATTTAAAGACTTGGATGGAGTCTAAACAGAGAGAAGACCAAAGATCAAGTGGTCAGGGAGAATAGGGGAGACCAGCAAGGGAGACAACTCAAAAGCAGCAGCCACAACAGAGGGAGACACTCAAGAGGTTGTGATGTCCCCAGAACCAGAGGACAAAAATTTATCAAGGCAGGAGAGATCAAGTGCATCTAATAGGTCAGGTGAAAAGGCAACTGAGAACTGAGCAGAAAAACTCCTGATTCTGGGAAAGATTGAAGCCAGGAGGAGAAGGGGACAACAGAGGATGAGATGGATGGCATCACTGACTCAATGGACATGAGTTTGAGTAAACTCTGGGAGATAGTGCTGGACAAGGAAGCCTGGTGTGCTGCCGTCCATGGAGTCACAAAGAGTCAGACACAACTTAGCAACTAAACAACAAGAAGACTGAGAAATAGCACCGTCACCACACCCCACCCCCACCTCCCTGTAAAGATATTCACATCCTAATCCCAGAACCCTGAATATGTTACCTTACATGGCAAAAAAGACTTTGTTGATGTGATTTTGTTAAGGACCTTGAAATGGAAAGATGGGCTTAATGTAAGCATAGTGTCCTTATAAAAGGAGGCAAAGGGTCAGAGGTAGAGGCAGAGAAGCATACATGATGTTGGAGACAAAGGTTGGAGTGATGTGTAAGAAATGAGCTGTCCCCTCGAGTCTCCCAAAGGAAATCAGTCCTGATCACCCATTTTGGACTTCAGTTCAGTTGCTCAGTTGTATTCGACTCTGTGACTCCATGGACTGCCCAAGCCAGGCTTCCCTGTCCATCACTGACTTCAGGAGCTTGCTCAAACTCATGTCCATTGAGTCGGTGATGCCATCCAACCATCTCATCCTCTGTTGTCCCCTTCTCCTCCTGCCTTCAATCTTTCCCAGCATCGGGGTCTTTGCCAATGAGTCACTTTTTCACATCGGGTGGCCAGAGCATTGGAGCTTGAGCTGAAATGGGTGAGACTAAATTGTGCTGTTTTTAAGCCTCTAGTTTTGTGCTTACCCCCATCATTTCACAGTTGTATGGTTTAGCAAAGAAATAACAGGTGGAGATTTTTGAAGACCATTGTGTGAGATATAAGAAAGTCATTTTTCTCAAAATGTGAGGTCATGGTCAACTATTATGGGGAAGGTGTCAGCCAACAATGATCTCTCCAAAACAAAGCCATCCAGGAAAGCAGTAAGGAGCATTTGTTTCTCCCACGTGTACTATTAATCTTAGACCCTTGAGTATAGAGTTCTTACAGCTTAATCCAGTAGCTATGTGAAAAATAAGTAACCTCCATGCAGTTTGAGTTATTTGTCACTTATCGATGACATCAGGCTGTAGGTATCTATTATAAAGTTTTAAATCTACTGTGAAATCTCAGAGAATTATGTGTACATTTTACAAATCTCAAACAAACAAAAGAGAGGCAACAAATCAAGGAGTTTTATCCTGCTGCAGGGTGAGTCTGCATACAATCCCAGAGCATCCTGGGCACATGCGCAGAAGTTGAGAACCCAGAGCTGTGCCTGAATACACAGCAGCAAAGAGTGTGAGCGCTAGAGTTCTTGGGTTCAATTCAATCCCACCTTGGCCACTTTTGACTTTAGTCGTCATTTCACCTCTCAGTAGCACTTTCCTCATAATTAATATGGGCATTTCATTTATTATTATTATTGAAATATTTGAGATTTTTAATGCAAGATTTTAAATCCTAATACAACTACAAAATGAAATGGACATTTTCATGTTACCACTTCATAGGGCTGTCATGAAGAATAAATGAGTTAATTCACAAAGAGCACTTTGTGGTTGACACATCATAGACGCTCAGGATTAGCCATTATTATTATCATTAAAGAAAGATAAAAATACATAAGTGTTTTTTAAGTTTGAAAGAATTTTCTTTACACTCTCCACATTCTCTTTTTTTTTCCATCAAAAATGGACTTTGGGAGATTTTATATCCTTCATGAAATCTGCCATTGAGAAAATGAGGTGGTATTACGATACTATGACTTGTTCTGTTTTCTAAAATTAATAATTTTTGGCTGCGCTGATTCTTTATTGCCATGTGTAGGCTTTCTCTAGTTTCAGCGAGTGGGGACTACTCTTCATTGCAGTGCTTGGGCTTCTCATTGTTGGCTTCTCTTTTTGCAGAGCATGGGCTCTATAGCACCCAGCCTTCAGTAGCCATGGTGCACAGGCTTAGTTGCCCCAGGGCATGGGGGATCTTAGTTCCTCAACTGGGAATCAAACCAGTGTCTCTTGTATTGGCAGGCAGTTCATAACAACTGGACCACTAGGGGAGTCCCCATGACTTGTTCTTAAAGGAGAATTTGAAAATTCTTTTCTTTCCTGTTCTACGTCTGCTTCCTTCATCCTGAGTTTGGTCTGTCTAGTCAAAGTTATGGTTTTTCCAGTTGTCATGTATGGATGTGAGAGTTGGACTGTAAAGAAAGCTGAGTGCCAAAGAATTGATGCTTTTGAACTGTGGCGTTGGAGAAGACTCTTGAGAGTCCCTGGGACTGCAAGGAGATCAAACCAGTCAATCTTAAAGGAAATCTGTCCTGAATATTCATTGGAAGGACTGATGCTGAAGCTGAAACTCCAATACTTTGGCCACCTGATGTGAAGAACTGACTCATTGGAAAAGACCCTGGTGTTGGGAAAGATTGAAGGCGGGAGGAGAAGGAAAAGACAGAGGATGAGATGGTTAGATGGCATCACTGACTCGATGGACATGAGTTTGAGCAAGCTCTGGGAGTTGGTGATGGACAGGGAAGCCTAGCTTGCTGCAGTCCATGGGGTTGCAAAGTGTTGAACATGACTGAGCAACTGAACTGAATTCCCTTTCTGCATCTTACTCCTTGTCTGTCTTTCAGACATTCCTTCCTTTTTTGTGCCTTATCATTGCAACCTAGTTCTTTATATCTTACTTTTCTCTTGTGCTTTATAAGCTTATGGGTTTTCTGTCCTTGGGCAGAGGTACATGTTGTATGTGAATTCACCTCACAAATTGAGGAAATTTTCCAGCCATTTAAAATAAACCCGGGAAAACACACCTGCTAATCTGAAGGCAGCTTGATTTCTTAAACAAGGTGGCACCTATGGAATATTCAAATATATTTCTGTCCTGTGAAGTCAGTCTTCTATTGCTGATTATGAATTGCATGGGCATAGTGCTTTTTACTTATTCCCTGATTTGCTTTCATTTTGTTCCGTAATTCATCCCATAGCCAATATAACACTGTCTTATCAATGTCAATTTAATATTTCTGCCTCTTATTTCTGTCAATGCATGTCTGAAACAACAAGCCTCCACTCTAATATTTATTTATCTATTTGGCTGTGCTGGGCCTTAGATGTAGCATGTGGGACCTTCAGTTGCACCATGTGGGATCTAGTTCCCAGACTAGGAATTGAACCCAGGCCTTCTGCATTGGGAGCATGTAGCCTTAGCTACCAGGGAAGCACCACTCTAGACATTCTCTATCCTCTTACTCTGATTTTGCTCCTAGTTCTCATCATCTCTTAATATTCATATTCACTTACTCTTGGACTATCTCCCTTCACTAGAATGTACAGAGGCTTGGTCTGTTTTGTTCACTGTTCTTCTCTAGTACCCAGAACAGTGCATGTGTGCATGCTCAGTTGCGTCTGACTCTTTGTCAGACCCCATGGACTGTAGCCCACCTGGCTCCTCTATCCATGAAATTCTCCAGGCAGGAATACTAGAACACGTGGCCATGCCCTCCTCCAGGGGATCTTCCTGACCCAGGGATCGAACCTGCATCTCCACATTGGCAGGCGGATTCTTTACACTGAGTCACCTGGGGAGCCCACCCAGAACAATAACTGTCCTGAAATCTATATTTACTGAATAAATGAGTTGTAATCTTTTTACAAATACTTCCCAAAATTTGCTGTTTTTATTTCACTTATTGTACAAGATTAGATCCATAATTTTCATAAAAAGGCTCACAAATGAAGACCAATATAGCTGGCTAGGGCTGGACTCCCAGCAGCATCTCCCTGTGGTAACAGAGCTGAACGCTTTTGCTTTGGTGTTTACCTTACTTAGTGTGTGTTTGTTTGGAAAGGAGCATCTAAGGAGGCAATAACTTTTAATCAACATTTTATCCTACAACTTAAAATCTCATATACTGAAACAGATATAGAAGGGCATAGATTTAGCCCTACAAATATTTTAGCTTCAGCAAAAGCTTATGTAATAATACAAACAAAATTGAATTGCAATTGGGGTGACTGGGGCCATTTCTTTGTAGAGCTTAGAGACAAGGGTTTAATGTCAAATTCAGTTAATTTCATCAGCATTTCTGCTGAAATGCCCATATGGCAAAGAAGAGGGTTTAGATGCCTTATGGGATCTTGAGGTATTACACAATCTGTCCCCCAAAAGGTGACATTACTCTTAAGTTTTATCTTTTACCTCAAAAATTGATGCCAAATTTTCATTCTATATAGTGCATCATTACTTTTTAAAAATATTAGAACAGTGTATCAGATAATATATTGTGAGACAACTGGACATGTCAAAAAGACTTTCTTCCCCCAGAGCTTTTTCTCTTGAGTCTTTTGTCCATTTCTGGCATATCACCACTCACCTACCAGGAGTCTGGATTTCTGATTAGAGAACTATGGAACTAGATGTCAGCTCATTGTGAGTAAGTCTTTTTGTTTCTTGTTTATTAAAGTGTAGCTGATTTACAATGTTGTGGTTGTTTCAAGTGTACAGAAAAGTGATTCATACACACACACATGGGCTTCCTTGATGGCTCAGAGGGTAAAAAATCTACCTGCAAAGCAGGAGACACAGGTTCAATCCCTAGGTTGGGAAGATCCCCTGGAGGAGGAAAATGGAAACCCACTCCAGTATTCTTACCTGAAAAATCCTACAGACAGAGGAGTCTGGTGGGCAGCAGTCCGTAGGGTTGCAAAGAGTTGGACATGACTGAGTGACTAAGCATGCATGCGTGCACGCACATGCGCGTGCACACACACACACATACTTTTTCATATTCTTTTCCCTTATAGGTTATTATAAAATATTGAGTATGATTTCCCTTTTTGCTTCTTTAAATCCATTTTGGGACTGTACAATACTATCACAATGCTTCAGTTTTCAAAACTCCTTTGAATCCGTCTCCCAAAATGGTGTTCCAGCTCTGTGTCCCATTAACTGCAAATCTGCATACCTGAATTAAATAATAGAAACTTTTGGTAAGGACCATTATTATTTTCTTATGACTCTTGCTGTACTCACCAAACACATCATCTAGTCTGTGATGGATATCATGTCAGGAAGGATAGGCTAGGTTCTGCTGACTTAAGAAAGAGCTCCACGGTCTTAGTGGATTAACACAACAAAGATTTCTTCTCATTCAGGCCCTACAGCAGGTCCATGGAACTGTCCAGAGTAGCTGTCCATTAGATAATGGCTCTTTGTTGCACTTCACACCCTCATGATCACCAAAGCAAGGAGAGTTGAGACCTAAAGTTAAATGCTTCCACCCTAAAGTGCTGCGTTGCTATCATTTTATTGGTCAAAGCAAGTTAGATGGTTTCAATCAACTCCAAATAGGTGAAGTACAGCCCTGCCGAGTGCCTGGAAAGAGAGGGGAATGAGGTATCAGTGGACAGTAATACTTCCTGCCACAC
The DNA here is from genome assembly GCF_002263795.3 of Bos taurus. Taxonomy (NCBI): domain Eukaryota; kingdom Metazoa; phylum Chordata; class Mammalia; order Artiodactyla; family Bovidae; genus Bos; species Bos taurus. Next base: position 47,529,219 of record NC_037332.1, on the reverse strand, counting down.
AGATACATTTCTCGTTTTGTTTTGTTTTGGCTGCACCCAGAAGCTTGCAGGATCTTAGTTTCCCAAGCAGGTATTGAACCCACACCCTTGGCATTGAAAGTACAGAGTCCTAACCATTAGGCCGCCAGGGAGTTCCCTGCATATCTCTTGACTGAATGAAATCTAGCACGTTTTAAATTAGGATTTCTGCTCTGTATATAATTGTCAATCTCTTTGGTAATCCTATTATTTAATTCATTTCTTAATTCTGCTTTTCCCCTTTGGGCCCCAGTTTAATAAACAAAACAGACAAAATGCTAATTTAAGCATTCACCTGGATAAATTAATTTGAAGTGCTTTCCCATAACTGCGAAACCATCATTATCATGACTACACCTTAACCGCATGCTTTACCTCATCACGTTAATTAAACAGGTCACTAAACCTTATTCCCTCCCTACTCTCCTAGTAAAATGTTTAGGTTTTATTAATGACAACTTCACAGTGTGTTAGCTGCCTTAATACCATCTAGGCACGCTAAAACAAATGGATTTCCAATGTAACCAGAAAACACATCCTGGGTAAAGGAAAAAAGCCTTGCATGTGAGAAGCAATATGAATCAGATGCTGAAATCCTTTGCTTCATGATACAGGTTAATTGATTTATATAACAAGCGTTGCCTGGATTTCAAGGGGATATTGAAATGAGAGCTTGGTTTTTGTGAGACGAGTAGCCATGTTTTCAGAAGAAAAAGGTTAAACTTCGCACTATGGCCTCCCAAAGTGCTGCAAGTCCTAGCTCCAGCCCAGCTCTCTCTGGCCTCATCTCCTACCCTCTCCCTCTACTCTTGACTTCAGCTACCAGCCCTTGTTAATCCTGGATCCATCTAGCTCTTTCCTGCCCCATTTCCACTGATTTTTTTGAAAATCCAGGTCAGTTGTCTTGTGAAATGTCCCAAATGCCCGATTGAGTGTGTGCATGTTATGGCCTATTGTTGTGCAGCCCTAGAGCTAAGAATAGTTTTTACATTTAAAAAGGTTTTTTTAAAGAAGAAAATAAAAAAGGAAGGGGAGGGGATGAGAAGGAAGGAGGGGAAAAGAGGAACTATGTGAGGGAGACGCTGTGTGCCTTTGAAAAGCTGATGCCTGACAGAATGAAAACCACAATCACAGAAAACTAACCAGTTTGATCATATGGACCACAGACTTGTCTAACTCAGTGAAGCTATGAGCCATACCATGTAGGGCCACCCTAGACAGACAGGTCATGGTGGAGAGTTCTGACAAAACATGGTCCACTGGAGACGGGAACAGCAAACCAGTTTAGTATTCTTGCCTTGAGAACCCCATGAACAGTATAAAAAGGCAAAAAGATGAACAAAAAAGATAGGACACTGAAAGATGAACTCTCCAGGTCAGTGGGTGCCCAATACGCTACTGGAGAACAGTGGAGAAATAACTCCAGAAAGAATGAAGAGATGGAGCCAAAGCAAAAACAACACCCAGTTGTGGATGTGACTGGTGAAGGAAGTAAAATCTGATGCAATATTATAAAAAGCAATATTGCAAAGGAAGCTGGAATGTTAGGTCCATGAATGAAGGCAAATTGGAAGTGGTCAAACAGGAGATGAAAAGAGTGAATGTTGACATTTTAGGAATCAGCAAACTAAAATGGACAGGAATGGGTGAATTTAACTCAGATGACCATTGTAGGCTGCAGTCCATGGGGTCTCTAAGAGTCGGACACGATTGAGTGACTTCACTTTCGTTTTCACTTTCATGCATTGGAGAAGGCAATGGCAACCCACTCCAGTGTTCTTGCCTGGAGAATCCCAGGGATGGGGGAGCCTGGTGGGCTGCTGTTTTTGGGGTCACACAGAGTCGGACATGACTGAAGCGACTTAGCAGCAACATCAGCAGCAGTGAGCAAGAATCTCTTAGAAGAAATGGAATAGCCCTCATAGTCAACCAAAGAGTCCGAAATGCAGTACTTGGATGTAATCTCAAAAACGACAGAATGATCTCTGTTTCCAAGGCAAGCCATTCAATATCACAGTAATCCAAGTCTATGCTCCAACCAGGAATTGTTCTATGAAGACCTCCTAGAACTATCACCCCAAAAAGATGTCCTTTTCATTATAGGAGACTGGAATGCAAAAGTAGGAAGTCAAGAGATACCTGGAGTAACAGGCAAATTTGACCTTGTAGTACAAAATGAAGCAGGTCAAAGGCTAACAGAGTTTTGCCAAGAGAATGCTTTGGTCATAGCAAACACCGTCTTCTAACAACACAAGAGAAGATTCTATACATGGACATCACCAGATGGTCAATACTGAAATCAGATTGGTTATATTCTTTGCAGCCAAAGATGGAGAGGCTCTATACAGTCAGCAAAAACAAGACTGGGAGCTGACTGTGGCTCAGATCATGAATTCCTTATTGCCAAATTCAGACTTAAATTGAAGAAAGTAGGGAAAGCCACTAGACCATTCAGGTATGACCTAAATCAAATCCCTTATGATTATTCAGTGGAAGTGAGAACTAGATTCAAGGGATTAGTTCTGATAGAGTACCCAATGAACTATGGATGGAGTTTCATGACATTGTACAGGAGGCAGTGATCAAGACCATCCCAAAGAAAATGAAATGTCAAAAGGCAAAATGGCTGTCTGAGGAGGCCTTACAAACAGCTATGAAAATAAGAAGCTAAAGGCAAAGGAGAAAATGAAAGATATACCCATTTGAATGCAGAGTTCCAAAGACTAGCAAGGAGAGATAAGGAAGACTTCCTCAGTGATCAATGCAAAGAAATAGAGGAAAAGAATATAATGGGAAAGACTAGAGATCTCTTCAAGAAAATTAGAGATACCAAGGAAACATTTCATGCAAAGATGGGCACAATAAAGGACAGAAATGGTATGGACCTAACAGAAGCAGAAGATATTAAGAGGTGGCAAGAATACACAAAAGAGCTATACAAAAAAGATCTTCATAATCCAGATAATCATGATGGTGTGATCACTCACCTAGAGATAGACATCCTGGAATGTGAAGTCAAGTGGGCCTTAGGAAGCATCACTATGAACAAAGCTACTGGAGGCAATGGAATTCCAGTTGAGCTATTTCAAATCCTGAAAGATGATGCTGTGAAAGTGCTGCACTCAATATGCCAGCAAATTTGGAAAACTCAGCAGTGGCCACAGGACTGGAAAAGGTCAGTTTTTATTCCAGTCCCAAAGAAAGGCAATGCCAAAGAATGCTCAAACTACTGCACAATTGTACTCATCTCACATGCTAGCAAAGTAGTGCTGAAAATTCTCCAAGCCAGACTTCAACAGTACATGAAGTGTGAACTTCCAAATGTTCAAGCTAGATTTAGAAAAGGCAGAGGAATGAGAGATCGAATTGCCAACATCCACTGGATCATAGAAAACGCAAGAGAGTTCCAGAAAAACATCTGCTTTATTGACTATGCCAAAACCTTTGACTGTGTGGGTCACAACCAACTGTGGAAAATTCTGAAAGAGATGAGAATACCAGACCACCTGACCTGCCTCCTGAGAAATCTGTATGCAGGTCAAGAAGCAACAATTAGAACTGGACATGGAACAACAGACTGGTTCCAAATTGGGAAAGGAGTATGTCAAGGCTGTATATTGTCACCCTGCTTATTTAACTTATATGCAGAGTACATCATGAGAAATGCTGGACTGGATGAAGCACCACCTGGAATCAAGATTGCCGGGAGAAATATCAATAACCTCAGATATGCAGATGACACCACACTTATGGCAGAAAGCGAAGAAGAACTAAAGAGCCTCTTGATGAAATTGAAAGAGGAGTGTGAAAAAGTTGACTTAAAAGTCAACATTCAGAAAACTAACCTCATGGCATGTGGTCCCATCACCTCATGGGAAATAGATGGGGAAACAATGGAAACAGTAACAGACTTTATTTTGGGGGGCTCCAAAATCACTGCAGATGGTGACTGCAGGCATGAAATTAAAAGATGCTTGCTCCTTGGGAAAAAAGTTATGACCAACCCAGACAGCATATTAAAAAGTAGAGACATTACTTTGCCAGCAAAGGTGCATCTAGTCTAAGCTATGGTTTTTCCAGTAGTCATGTATGGATGTCAGAGTTGGACTATAAAGAAAGCTGAGCACCAAAGAATCAATGCTTCTGAACTGTGGTGTTGGAGAAGACTCTTGAGAGTTCCTTGGACTGCAAGGAGATCCAACCAGTCCATCTAAAGGAAATCAGTCCTGAATATTCATTGTAAGGACTGATGCTGAAGCTGAAAGTCCAATACTTCGGCCACCTGATGGGAAGAACTGACTCACTGGAAAAGACCCTGATGCTGGGAAAGATTGAAGGCGGGAGGAGAAGGGGATGACAGAGGATGATGGTTGGATGGTGTCACCTACTCAATGGACATGAGTTTCAGTAAACCCCGGGAGTGGGTGATGGACGGGGAGGCCAGGCGTGCTGCAGTCCATCGGGTCACAAAGAATCGGACACAACTGAGTGACTGAACTGAACTGAACTAAGAGGTATGTGCTTTCTCGCCTTTGTTCTAGAACTTTTTGTTTCCACCTGGTATTATTCATTTTGTACCTCAGTTCCTTGGATTTAGGGTAAATGGAAAATTACGTCTTGAACTGTGCTGTCCAGTATGGCAGTTGCCATCCACACGTGGCTGTTGAGCACTTGAAATGTGGCTCTGTTAAACTGAGGTGTGCTGTAAGGGTACAATACATGTCACATTTCAAGGATTTGTGATAAAGAATGTGAAATATTTCATTAATGATTTTTATGTTGATTGCCACATTGAAATAATAATATTCTGGGTATATTGGATTAGATACAATGCATCAGTAAAATTAATATCACTTATTTCTTTTTTTAATGTGGCCACCGAAAACTCTTACATTGCCTATGTGCTTCACGTTATATTTCCATTGGAGAGTGCTGGTCTAGAAACTTAATTAAAGTAAAGTTAAGTATTTTTGACAACTTACAGCTGATCTTACGTACATCATATTGCATCACAGCATGAGACACACACAGTTTGTCCCAGTATTATTGACACTAAGTTTGATAACTTGATTAAGGGGTGACTGACAAGTATCTCCACTGTAAAGGTCCATTTTCCCCTTCACAATTTGTAATTTCTTACAGCTATTGGGCGATCAGTTTCCTAGTGGATTTGCACATAGTGGTTTTAGTATCCTTGGGTGATCTTTGCTTGAGTTAGTTATTACAGTAAAGATTGCAACATCATGTTTTGTATTTTTGGAATTTCATCTTACATTTATTTTTTATTACTTTTTCAAAAAGATTTTTACTGAAGTATGGTTGTCTTAGTTTCTGGTGTACAGCAGAGTGATTCATATATATATGTGTGTATATATTTATTCTTTTTCAAAGTCTTTTCTATTATAGGTTATTATAAGATATTGAATATTCTTCCCTGTGCCATACAGTACATCCTTCTTGTTTATTTTTTTTATTTTATATATAATAGTGTGTATCTGTTTCCGAACTCCTAGTTTATCCCTCCCCCTCCCCTTTCCCCTTTGGAAACCATAAGTTTGTTTTCTATGTCTATAAGTATATTTCTATTTTGTAAAAAGTTCCTTTGTATCATTTTTAAAAGGTTCTATATATAAATGATATCATACGGTATTTGTTTTTCTCTATCTGACTTACTTCACTTAGAATGCTAATGTCTAGGTTCATCATGTTGCTGCAAATGTCATTATTTCATTCTTTTTCATGGTGGAGTAATATTCCATCCATATGGAGAAGATGTCCATATATATGGCTATATATATCTGTGTATATATATACGCACACACACACATCGCATCTTCTCTGTCCATTCATCTGTTGATGGACATTTAGGTTGGCTACTGTAAATAGTGCTCCTCTGAACTGTGGGGTGCATGTATCTTTTCAAATTATAGTTTTGTCTGGTTTTATACCCAGAAGTGGGGTTGCTGGATCATATGGTAACTCTATTTTTAGTTTTTTAAGGACTCTCCGTACTGTTCCTTATTTAATGTTCCTTATTTAAATTTCTTAACTGACATTCTTTCCTTTATTCCCTTAAAAGAATTATCTTTTAGTGAGTATCACAATGGGCACATCAGTTTTCATTTACTCAGTGTGTTGCAATCAAGTGCAGGCATTATTCTGTTTGATATTCAGATCTCTCTAAAGTTGGCTAGTGGAATGCCCTTCAAGCTGGCTCCTGAATCCTTTCATCACAACCAGGTTAGTTTTTGAGTGCTTCCTTGCCTTCTGGTGCAGGAAATACTAGGGCCACCTTGTTGCAAGTTTAGTTTTATTTGGGGCAAAATGAGGATGGCAGCCCAGGAGACAGCACCTCAAATAGCTCTGAGAAACTGCTCCAAAGAGGCAGGGGAGAAGGTCAGTATATGTGTGATTATGGTGAAGGGGGAGTATATGCAAACAGGCACATATTTTTCCAGAAGGTTTCTGTTAGTCTCGTGAAGCTTTCTGCTAGTCACAATGAATAGTTGTCACCATGAAGGATTTAGTACTTTCCTAGATATGAGGAGATACAAGAATTGGGCTCATAAAATCAGCTCCTGATAATATCTAACCAGCTGAAGACTTGGCTGCCAGTTTTCCCCTGAACCCACGTCTCCTGCACTGGCAAGAGGATTCTTTAATGAATGAGCCGTCAGGGAAGCCCACTTAAGACCTGTTTTGCCAGTTTTTCCCTGAGCACAGAGTGCCTCATTTTTGCTCTAACTCCTTTCATGGGGAGTTGAAAATCAGCAGCTGCAGATTGTAGCTTGTAGAGGTAGATGCTGCTGCTGCTGCTGCTGCTGCTAAGTCGCTTCAGTCGTGTCCGACTCTGTGCAACCCCATAGATGGCAGCCCACCAGGCTCCCCTGTCCCTGGGATTCTCAAGGCAAGAATACTGGAGTGGGTTGCCATTTCCTTCTCCAATGCATGAAAGTGAAAAGTGAAAGTGAAGTCACTCAGTTGTGTCTGACCCTCAGCGACCCCATGGACTGCAGCCTTCCAAGCTCCTCCATCCATGGGATTTTACAGGCAAGACTATTGGAGTGGGGTGCCATTGCCTTCTCCCTGCACTGCCTAATAGAATGCAATTGAGTTATAGAAACAGAAGTTTAGTATCTGGAGTCTTGTGCCCAAATCATTGTGTTGGTAAAAAGGTTATCTTATGAATACACACATATGTGACCCACATTTGGGCAGTGGATACCTTTCAGTTTGGATACCTGAGTCAGAGGAGCCAAGGGGCATCCAATCCTGGCATCTAATAGGCAGTTGTTTGCACAGGTTTGAAGATTAGACTAGGGGTTATTAGCATGTAGGTGACAGAGGAGGTGAAATATGACTGAGGGAAGGATTACAGAGTGAGAAGGTGCTTAGGATGGAACCCTGGGGAACACAGTTACTTTAGAAGCCAGTAGAGGAACCCAAAGAAGCTATAAATGGCCAGAGAGATAGGAAAACCTGAGAAAATGAGTTACAAAAGCCTAGGAAGCAAAGTGTTACAAGAAGAAAATAGTTAAAAAGAAAAATTATCTATGTTAAATACTGTTGAGAAATGGGGAAAGACAAAGGCAGAACTGTATCCACTGGATTTAGTAACAAAGAGATGAGTGGTAAAATATTAGTCAGGACAGATTCCATGTTGTGGTGTAGCTATCCTGAGTGTTAAGGCATTTAGCCTCATACAGACATCCTTGGAAACATTGATGCAACAGAGTGTGTTTCTAAAAGCAACAAAAGTTGACATTTGTACCCAAAGGAAAAGAAAATCAATTCTAGCATTTTTTCCATAAGGTTTTTTTAAAGAACAAAGTAACTTTATTGAAGTATAAAGTATATTTGATTTACAAAGCTGTGTTAGTTTCATGTGTATGGTCCTATAAATTAAAAACTTTGGTGGGGGCTGTTATTTATATTAGAATCTATACAATAAGATGCTTTTGGATTTAGCAAATACTGTATGCTTATTTTAGGTTTCAGTTGAGTTCAGTCGCTCAGTTGTGTCCGACTCTTTGCGAGCCCATGAATTGCAGCACCCTAGCCCTCTTCCATCACCAACTCCCGGAGTTCACTCAAACTCATGTCCATCAAGTCAGTGATGCCATCCAGCCATCTCATCCTCTGTCGTCCCCTTCTCCTCCTGCCCCCAATCCCTCCCAGCATCAGGGTCTTTTCCAATAAGTCAACTCTTCGCATGAGGTGGCCAAAGTATTGGAGTTTCAGCTTTAGCATCATTCCTTCCAAAGAAATCCCAGGGCTCATCTCCTTCAGAATGGACTGGTTGGATCTCCTTGCAGTCCAAGGGACTCTCAAGAGTCTTCTCCAACACCACAGTTCAAAAGCATCAATTCTTCGGCGCTTAGCTTTCTTCACAGTCCAACTCTCACATCCATACATGACCACTGGAAAAACCATATTATTGAGTAATTTCATAATAGTATCAAAATAGTAATGTCATATATTTTATGCTGTTCCTCAAAAAGTACCATGACTTTCAAACATATTGGAGCCATGGCTCCAGAATAACTCTTAAATCACTTCTTTCTCTTCTGCTTGCCTTCCCCCATTCTTGTCTATACTCTGGGCTATAACTAGACTTCTTTTGCCCCACTGTGGGGCTTCCCTGGTGGCTCAGCGGTAAAGAATCCGCCTGCAATGCAGGTTCGATTCTTTCGTCAGGAAGATCCCCTGGAGGCGGGCATGGCAGTCCACTCCAGTATTCTTGCCTGGAGTACAGTCCTTAGGGTCGCACAGAGTCGACACCACTGAAGCCACTTAGCACGCACTAGCAGATGGCAGTTCAGCCTAAAGTTTGGGCGGCCAGGGTATACTCACAGAGGAAATGAGGAGCATTGTGAAAGTTATTGAATGCACTGCTTTCCAAATCTGGCTGAGCATCAAAACGAACGTGCATTAAAAAGAATCCTGGGTCCCAGCCCTAGATCCCGATACAATTTGTATGGAATGAGGCCTAGAGATCTGTTCCTTGAATAAAGTGCCTTTGATCTTACAAATTCAACTTCTGAATAAAAAACAAGAGGCCCAAAGCAGTCACGCCTAGGCGGGTCTCCTGGCTAGAGATTCGCGGCTTTGAGCTTTGGGTGTTGGAGGAAGGGTATTTGGATTTTTGTTTTGGAGTCGTTGGGAGGGCTTGCTTTTCCTAGCTCTTTAGGTTCAGTATATTGACCTTCCCTCGAGTTTCTCTCTAGGTGGAGACGCGGTGGGTTAGCAGCTCTGCAGGTGCTATTTATGCCGCGGCCCAGCCAGCTAGTTTCCTCCCAGCCCCTGGAGAAGCCTGGAGTTTGTGCAGCGTGGGCAGGAGTGCGCCCCGCCCCTGCCCCGCCCCACCTCCCGAATCTCGGCGTTCCATCCTATCCCGGCCCTCCGCTGGGAACTTGAGGCGGAGCTCCGCGCAAACTAGCTTCCGGGGGAGGAGGTAAGTTTGTGAAAGTGGATGGCCTTTACCTTTTAAAACAAGTTTCTGGCGTACAGCATTATAGCTCAATGTCTGTGTATACTAAAGCATGAGCATCACCACAAGTTTAGTTGCCATCCGTCTCCATACGGTTAACTCAAGTCACACATTTCGCCCACCCCCTGGAAGCCGAAGGTCCTACAGTCGCGGAGCTGATTGGCTGTTCATGGGCGTCTACGCAGCCCGGGGTTTTCCGGAATTGGGGTTGAGCTCGGGACAATGGACTATGGCCTCGTCGAGTCAGCCCTTGCTGGAGCTGCAGGGACCTCTACTCCCACCCAAGGACCTGGTGGAGGAGGAAGACGAGTATTTAAGGGAGGATGCGGAGGAGGACGAAGACACGGTGTTTCTTGACGCAGAGGAGCTTTGCAGTGGGGGCGTAAATGCTGGTAGCCTCCCTGGGCTGCTCCGTGGTGAGGAAATAACTCGCCCCTCGGGGGTGGGATCGGCGGATTACTGAATTGTTTCTGTTATGGCCTCCTCCAAAGTACGGCGTTCCATCGCTGCTAACAGACTTCCTTTGGAATCGCCTAAGTGCTTCGTCCTGTTTAGAATAAAATAACAATAATACCAGAGACTTGAGCAAATACTGTATGTTAAGCTTGGGCTTCACGTGTATCTCATTAATGTTCACAACTTTTTGAGGTAATTTTATAAACAAGGAAACAGTGGGTGTCCAGCCAGTATTAACACCCCGAATCAGGGCTTTTAACTATTTCCCTGTCTGTCCTGGAGTCGAATATGTGGTTGCTGTTCAGCTACTTAAACACACGTACACGTGAAACACCACAAGCACTGTTGACTCATTAACCTGTTAATCTTGTGATCTGTATTTATCTTGTCTAGTTTCCTGTCCTAAGAATTAGACCTATTGTGTGTTCTGGTGACTGATGTTTAAGAATGTTTGAATGTTCAGACCAGTTGCTGTCCAGTAGAATTTTCTGTGACGATGGCATTGCTGTATGTGTTCACTGTCCTATATAATAGCTACTAGCCATGTGTGGTTACTGAGAACTTCAAATGCAGCTAGTGCACCAGAGGAGCTGAATCTAAAGTTTTCATTTTAATTAAATTTAAATAGTCACAGGTGAGTAGGCAGCACAAGTTTAGACAGAAAATGTTTAAGTATTTGTGGAGGGTTTAGTTTTTTATCCTACAAGTGTTAGCGACTGGCTACTGTGTTCCAAGCAAGATATGTTTGTTGCTGGGATACCCTGGAGAGACTAGATGATGAGGTTGCTCTCTTAATGGAGCTTCCCCCCTACATGCCTTAAACAGACAGTCTACAAATAATCACAGGTGTTTGCGCTATGTATGCTAAGTCGCTTCAGTCATGTCCTACTCTTTGCAACCCTATGGATTATAGCCCACCAGGTTCCTCTGTCCATGGGATTCTCCAGGCAAGAATACTGGAGTGGGTTGCCACGCCGTCCCCCAGGGGATCTTCCCCACGATCCAGGGATCGAACCATCGTCTCTTGTGTCTCTTGCTTCGGCAGGCAGGTTCTTTACCACTCGCGCCACCTGGGATGTAACTGTACTATCAGTGCTTACTAGAAATAGTATGAAGTGCCATGAGGTTATATTTATGAGATTCAGGGAAGGTTTTCTCAGGAAGTGACAGTTAATCTGAGTTTGGTAGTGAATAGGGTAAACAGTAAGGAAGAAAATATTTAAGGCAGGTGCAACAGCTTTTGCAAAGACTGTGTGGTAGGAGGGACCTTGACTTTTTTTTAAATTAAAGGATAATTGCTGTACAGAATCTTGTGGTTTTCTGTCATACATCAACAAGAATCAGCCATAGGTACACCCATATCTCCTCCCTCCCAAACCTCCCTCTCATCTCCCTCTGGATCTCACCCTTTTAGATTGTCACAGAGCTGCTGTTTGAGGCACACAGCAAATTCCCACTGGCTGTCTATTTTACATATGGTATTGTAAGTTTCCATGTTACTCTCTCCGTACATCTCACCCTCTTCCTCCTCCCCTCCCCCCATGTCCATAGGTCTGTTCTCTATGTCTGGTTCTCCATTGCTGCCCTGAAAATAAATTTATGAGTACCATCTTTTTAGATTCCACATATATGCATCAGTATATGATATTTATTTTTCTCTTTCTGACTTCACCCTGGAAAATAGGCTCTAACTTCATCCATCTCATTAGAACTGACTCAAATGTGTTCCTTTTTATGGCTGAGTAGTATTCCATTTATATATGTACCACAGCTTCGTTATCCATTCATCTGTTGATGGACATCTAGGTTGCTTCCATGTTCTAGCTATTGTAAATAATGCTGCAGTGAACATTGGGGTACATGTGTCTTTTTGACCCTGACATTTTTTTTAGATACTCCTTGGAGGTCAGTATTGGCTGAGATCAGAGTAGCAGAGAGGGAACTGCTTTTAGGAGAGGAACAGCAGACTTGCCAGGTACTATGCCTCTCTCCTGGAATACAAAGACAAATAAGACATCATCTTATTCTAGAAAGCTTACAATGTAGTAGCTGCTGCTGCTAAGTCGCTTCAGTTGTGTCTGACTCTGTGGGACCCCACAGACGGCAGCCCACAAGGCTCCTCCATCCCTGGGATTCTCCAGGCAAGAACACTGGATGTGGGTTGCCATTTCCTTCTCCAGTGCATGCATGCATGCTAAGTAGCTTCAGTCGAGTCCAACTCTGTGCGACCCCATGAACAGCAGCCCATTAGGCTCCTCTGTTCACAGGATTCTCTAGGCAAGAATCCTGGAGTGGGGTGCCATGTCCTCCGACAGTGTAGTAGAGGGAGACAGATAAACAGGTAAGTGGAATATAGACACTGCGATAGACATCTGTGCAGGGCACTGTCCCGGGATTAAAGAGAGTAGTGGAGTTGACAAAACATTGGGAAAGATTTTAAATTATCCTAAATTAACATTTCCTTTTTTTTTTTTTTTTTTTAAGTTTCTGTGTTTGATGAAAACACTCAGCAGAAATGTGACGTGCTTGGACGTTTTCCATTAACTGATGCTTGGTGGCGAGTGAAGGTACAGGTAAAGCCTGTAGGATCAGGGAGCTATCAGGTTCAAGGATTTCCATCTTACTTTTTACAGTCAGATATGTCACCACCAAATCAAATCCACATCTGTTCCCTCTTTCTTAAAGAGTGTAGTGTCTCCAGTGAGCAAAGAATTAAGTTTTTTACATGGTTAAATAATAAGTCAAGGTATAAAGACCTCAATTTTGAAAATCTTATGGAAAATTTAAGAACTTGGCAAGAGGAAATTGAAGGGAATAGTCAAAAACAGTCTACGCAGAAAACACAAGAGTCACCACCAGATCGTGAGATGCCGCTTCCTCTGGAATTCACGTGTAAGTGATTTTCTCATGGAGTTTTAGTGTAATTGAGGTACTGGATGACTAGTGTGTTTAAAATATCACCACTACAGTATCTTAGTATAGTATTCTTTTTTAAGATCGGGTTTGATAAAAATGTGTTTGTATTGCTTTTGGAGTATGTCATTAACATTGTGGGTTTCTCATCTATAATGTGAAGATTTGGGGTGAGATGGGAGAAGGAAATGGCAACCCACTCCAGTATTCTTGCCTGGAGAATTCATGAACAGAGGATCCTGGTGGGCTACAGTCCATGGGATCACAAAAAGTTGGACACGACTGAGTGACTAACTTGGGGTTAGATGATCTTTAAATACCTTTCAGTTCCTGACCTGCTCTAAAAGTATGATTCTAGGTCTCTCTCTAACTTTTGTATCCATAGGATTACCTTGAGTTGTTAAGAAAAAGTTCGGTTGTCAATTATTCTGTTTAAGAAGGCAGAGAAGAAAAGCAGGAAAAGAACAATACATTTTGGAAAGATTTCAGTTCAAAATGATTTAAAATAACTTTTAAATATGGTTTGTTATCTGGACATTCACATATATGGAATGTTTTATTTCTTAATTCTATCAAATGAATTTGGCAGTAAGTAGTAAGTACATCATTGAATGACTTCCATGATGAAAGAATCATGACTATAATAAGAAAAAAGATTATAAAGTTTAATATGTAAATGGTTTTTAATGCTTAGCTTTGAATGTATATATCATTTAGTCAGAAATTTTATTCTGTTACAAGTAGGAGGAAACAAAAGTCTAAGAGGTAGTTATCTAAGCATTTGAATAACATAAATTTTGATGTTAAACACAATGAAAGCCATCTTGGTACAAAAACAATTGTTATAATACAATCAGTTTTCTCCTGCTTAAAGTAAATGTGTTACTCTCTCTTTGATTGGAATTTCTTTAACTAGTTGTGCTAAATGAGAAAGTCCATCAAATCAGTTGTTTTATGAGCTCATTTGTTAGCTTGGATTTGTTCTTTTCTGATATCCTGTAGTTCCATTTATAACGGTGATGAGAGCTTTGCAGTTTCCAAAAATAATGGAATTCCTTCCAGTTCTTCTGCCCCGACACTTCAAACAGCTCATAACCTCAAATTCTATAGAGGTGTTGGAAGAGATAGAAGAGATTTTAGGTACACAGCCATGGAAACTTGGATTTCGTAAAGTAAGTAAGACCTTTGCTTAGCTTTTTGTAATCTTATACAAGGCAGGATATCTCAAAATTTACAATTTTGCATCTTTTTCAAAGGAAAGAAATTTGTATGACCTCAATGTTGATTTATTCTCCTTTCAGTGTTACAACTAAATATAAACTTCTAATACCTATCCTCTTATACAATAAATTTACAAAGGAAAACAAAATAACAAAATAAATGATATTCATATCATCAGTACTTTAGTTACATAATTTAATTTCATGACTTTTTTTGTAACTAAATTGCTGTTGCACCTTGAGTATAGATCTCACTGAAGACACAAGTTCTTAAGAGTTTGGCAAGTCCATTCTGCTATGTAGCACAATTCCTCACTTTCTTATTTGAACTTTCAAAAGCCTTCATTATTCATACGGTACATCGTGATGTCATTTGATTTTTTTCTTTGGCACAATAATGTCATTTTCAATTTCTTTGGCACTTCTGTTTTTGTTATTAGATGCCAGGAGTAGTAAAGCGATACTGTGAGGCTCCAGAGGTGTTGAAAACGAAATGTGGCACTTAAATCAGTACTTGGTTATAAGTGGTTTTCCAAATGAAAATACAGTTTAAAGATTCTGATATATTTCGTGGGTTCCCCAAGAATGTTTACAGATTCCCTCCCTCTTGAGAAATACTGGAATAATGAATTTATTCCCTCTGTAAAAGGACTATGATTTCAATATGCTCGGGGAAAAAAGACTCTGGAGCACTATTATCTATATTTATTCAGTAGGACAGAGAGGCAGAGCAGTGAACCTTCTGGGATTCAAGTGGGAAAAGGAGGCTTGGAGTCCCCTGTTCAGCATGTAAACCACCACCCAGAGTAAAGATTTTTATTGAGGTTTTATGTTCGTTTGCTAGGACTGCTGTAACAAATAGCATAGACTGGGTGGTGTAAACCACAGAACTTTTATTTTCTCACAGTTCTCGAGTCTATAAATCCAAATCCAATCAAGATGTTAGCAGGGTTGGTTTCTTCTGAGGCTTCTCTCCTTAGCTTATGAGGAGCTGTCTTCCTGTGTCTTCACACCATCTTCCCTCTGTGCTTGTCTGGGTCCTAAAGTCTTCTTATAAAGACACCTGTCATCTTGGATTAGGGCCTATCCCACATCTCATTTTAACTTAATTATCGTTTTAAAGACCCTGTCTCCAAATATGGTCACATTCAGGGTTCTGGGTGTTAGAATTTCAACATATGAATTTTGTGGGGTACACATTTCAGCTCGTAAGTTGTATGGAGGGCTCCAGGGGTGATGTCTCCATGAAAAAAAAATGGAGCTAGTAGGTGACCTACTGAGTGGGTCATGATGAAGGAAGTTCTATACCTCATGGAGCTAGTACATGACCTACTAAGTGGGTCATGATGAAGGAAGTCCTATACCTTTTCAGTAGAGTTTGGGCAGAATTGTTGATAGGCACATGGAGAACTAAACAAGTCAAGAAAATGAGGCAGTCATTAACTCCACAGTACACACAAGAGTTCAATATATAATTTATGTAATCACAGCATATTATGTCACTCAATTGTGGATCCCATTTATACTGATTTAACCAAAATCAGTTTTCAAAATGGTACTGTAACTTTTTCAAAGATGGGAGAAGTATGTCTTTAGGTGATAGTATAAAAAAGAGCAAGTTCCATGAAGAAAGACTTTCCAAAGTAAGGAGGTAACACTAAGTATCTAATTTTTTTTTTTTTTAATTAAAGAATAGTATAAACAATACTTAGAAATGTGGAGATAAATTCTGGAAGAAATAGCTAAAAGTGTTGGAGGTGTTGCCTTGAGACGTCATGGAAAGGGTAAGTCAGGGATTCATATATTTTGTGATAAGGCTCTTAGTGTTACTTGACTTTTAAAACTGCGTATGTATTGCTTTGAGAAAATATAATTTTAATTAGAGCATTATATAGATCTCTAATCACAGTAAAATTAATTAAAAAAATAGTGATGTGTTAGGTACATAGTTTTTCTCCTCCAAATTTCATTGAAACACATGTCTTCTAGAACTTAAAAATTATTAATAAATGCCATAGTTTTCACTGTAATTCTCGTAATAGTTATCAGTCTTTATCACTCTTATAAAACAATATGAACTTTATTTTCTTAAAGATAACCTACAGAGAACTGAAGCTTTTGCGATGTGAAGCAAATTGGACGTCATTTCGTCAATGCAAGTCTCTTTTCCAGTTAATGACAGATTTGGAAAAGAATGCATTAATAATATATTCTCACCTGAAACAGATATGTAGAGAGCAGGGGCACACGTGTGTTGAAGAAGCTGACTTAACTTTTCAACTGTCGGACCTCATGTCTTTTCACGATGCTTGGCAGTCTCTGAAGTTCTTGAAGGATATTGGTGTGGTGACGTATGAGAAGGGCTGTGTCTTTCTTTATGACCTTTACCAGGCTGAGAGAGGCATTGCCTCTTCAGTCTGTGACTTGATGACCAGGCCTCCATGGCAATTACAGGTTGATGTCAAAAAGGTGCTTGCGTCTATTTGCACCACAAGACCTGAGAATTCAGGAAGTGGTGATACACTGAATAAAAGTAAACCTGATGAAATAAGATTAGAAGATCTTGTGGATATTTTGGACACGCAAGACAGCAGTGACCATATTTGGGATGATGGTGAAAAGGAAGTGAATGCAGAAATGAGTGAGGGTCAACTGGATCAGGACCAGATGACTGCTCTGGACATGATTTGCTCCAATGCTGTGACAGTCATAAGTGGGAAAGGTGGTTGTGGGAAGACCACAATTGTTAGCCAGCTTTTTAAGCACATAGAGTTGTTGGAAGAAAAAGAAGTGAAAAAAGCTTGCGAAGATTTTGAACAAGACTGGAATGTACCAGAAGAATGGATCACCTTCGCCGAGCAAAGTCAGCAGGAACTGGACAAGGCTATAGAAGTTTTACTTACGGCACCTACAGGGAAAGCAGCTGGCTTACTGAGACAGAAAACTGGTTTTAATGCTTATACACTATGTCAGGTAAAACCTCTTACATTTTTTCTACACATAAAACAGTTAAAGATGGACTTAATGGTTTTATTTTTCATTTCTTCCTGACAACAATTAGTGGGCATTTATTGAATGTTTTCTAGACCCTTACCTTGTGGTAGCTAATCATTTAGATCAGAGATGCCCCAGCTTCCAGGCCATGGACTGGTGCCTCCTATCTGATCAGCTGCAGCATTCGATTAGAAATAAAGTGTGCGGTAAATGTAATGCCCTTGAGTCTTGAATCATCTTGAAACCATCACACCCTCCTCCTGCCCCCATCTGTCCATGAAAAAATTGTCTTCCATAAAAACAGTCCCTCGTGCCAAAAAGGGTGGAGACAGCTGATTTAACTCAATGCGACTCAAAACAGCTGGTCTATAAACTGTTAACTGTTTACAGGGAAGTAGGTGCTCATGCTATCACTGTGCTGCTTCCTTCTTTAAGGCAGTCTTATTATGATAAAAAAAAGTCAACTAAAGTGTATGCTTAATGCTGTAGTTCGGAGAAGGCAATGGCACCCCACTCCAGTACTCTTGCCTGGAAAATCCCATGGACGGAGGAGCCTGGTGGGCTGCAGTCCATGGGGTCACTAGAGTCAGACACGACTGAGCGACTTCACTTTCACTTTTCACTTTCATGCATTGGAGAAGGAAATGGCAACCCACTCCAGTGTTCTTGCCTGGAGAATCCCAGGGACGGGGGAGCCTGGTGAGCTGCCGTCTATGGGGTCACACAGAGTCGGACACGACTGAAGTGACTTAGCAGCAGCAGCAATGCTGTAGTTAGTTTTGATTCTGGCATATGGCCCTGTTCTCATTGCGACTGGTTACAAACATGTCAGAGTCCACATTCTGTGGAATGAAAGCTCCGTGAAAGTGAAAACTTGGGTCATCTGGTTTAGTGCTTTATCTCTTCTGCCTACAACAGTGCCTGGCAAATAGTGGTTGCATAATAAGCATTTCAAATGAATTAAGATGCTTGAAAAAAATAACTGTGGCTGTAGTTGAGAGTTATGAAGTTTTGAACTTATAAAGAGTTGGAGAGTTTCCTTTAGCTCTGACCTGCCATTTTATAGATCAAGGAACTTAGTCCTTGGAAGATTTCTGAAGGAAAAAATAATTGGAGTCTAATGGATGGTGAAGCTCAGGTAAAAGAATGTTTTATTTAAGGGAAAGGCCTTCCCAGAGGCATTGAGGAAAATCATCAAGAGGGTGTAGAGATTTTGAGGGGACTTTGTTGAAAGGAATGAAGTGTGTGTAAAATAATGGAGATTGCACTTGGTTTAGACTGGGAATTTGAGCTTTAAAGTTTGTATTTTCCTGTTTCATAAAGTCGTTGACAAAGGAGTGAAGTGGGAAAATGATGTTACCTGCATTTTACAGAAGAGCCAGTAGAAATTTGAGGATGTCAAACAGTTGGCCCCAAACTTAACCAAGGGCAGAGCTCGCCCTGGGCTTCATGTTTGTAACCTCCCAGCTTGCTGCTCTTTCCACCGTGCCACGATTCCTTTATTTACTACAGACTTTGAACACCTAACAAACAAGCCTGGACTTGATTACTGGGGAGTCATTTAGGTTCCCAGGCCAAAGAGTGAAATGGAGAAAGCAGCTCTGAGGAAGGCTGCCTAGAATCATGGGATTCCCTGGTGGCTCAGGTGGTAAAGAATCCACCTGCAATGCAGGAGACCCGGTTTTGATCCCTGGGTCGAGAAGATCCCTTCATAGACCCACGCGCCATCTCAGAAATTACTTTTGCGTTACATTTATCACATGAGTGAGCATAGTGCTAGAGAAGTTCAATGTAGCTCATTGGTGGGGGAATCTTCTTATCAGTGTATGATTTTGTCCATTATGCCTTCATGTCTGGTTAGTCTGAAGGACTGAATTAGAAGAGGAGAGGCCAGCGAAGGATCATTACTGATTTTCATCTTATGTTCCAACTCTGATCAATTAGTAGTATCTTAATATTGGGTTGGAATGCTGGGAGGACATTTCTGAAGCTACATTTAGGCTCAGGAGAGCCCTGAGGTGGTTGTTATATCATTTATTTATCATTTTTGGGCTAGGGATACCAGCAGATAATGCAGATAATTTTTTAGTGACAATGAGCATACACACACACACACACTGCACATATATATATGCACATATATATATAAACAACATAGAAACATTTTTTGAATGATATACACCAAAAACATTTAACATTCTCTGGTTGTAAATTTAATAGTAAATATTTTTACCTCTGTAATAGGGTTTTTTTTTTTAGTTGTCTTGTTGGTTGTAGTGGTGGTAGTTTTTCAGTGTTGGGGAAGTACTTGAAGAAAAATAATATTTTTATAGTTAGTTCAGGCAGGCAGCCCTTTATTTCCAGAATGTAATATTCTAGTTGCGAGAAGAGTGAGCCTTAAGTGTTTGGGCTATCTCAGAAGGCCAAGAGAAGGTTTAATTGCAGTTGGAAAGAGCAGGGAGCTCACTCTGCTTAGCACTCAGGAGTGGTAAGCGAACGGTTGGGATTCTGGTGGTGGAAGAGCGCTGTTTGTGGAATTAAACACATTAAGTACTCACTAGGAAGCAATTTTTTGAACTATTTCCTCTATTTTTCCATTCTATAACTTTTGTGTTCTCTATTTCTTTCATCTTTTCCCCCATGTTATTGTACCTATATCCTCCCCATCCCTTCCCCATTTAAGAGTTTTATTTTAAAAGAACATGTTGTTAAAATTTTTTTTTTTGGGTGAATTTTTTAACCTGAATTTAGAAATGTCATACTTTGCTTGTAGGTCAATTATAGTTTCTATTTATGGAAGGAAAAAAAAAAGACCAAGAACAGGCCATGGAAATTTTCTTCGGTTAGAGTTCTGGTTGTGGATGAAGGGAGTTTGGTATCTGTAGCAATCTTCAAGTCGGTTTTAAATTTATTGTGTGAGCACTCCAAACTTTCTAAACTTATTATCCTTGGTAAGTTAAAATATTATTGGAATCCTAATTGTTTGGTTCAAATCACTGTGATTAGTAGGTTGTTTTGGGGTTTTCCAGGTGGTTCATTGGTAAAGAATCCACCTGCCAATGCAGGAGTCTCACCAGAGACATGGGTTCAATCCCTCGGTTGGGAAGATCCCCTGGAGAAGGAAATGGCAACCCACTCTGGTATTCTTGCCTGGAAAATCCCATAGACAGAGGAGTCTGGCAGGCTACTGTCCATAGGGTCGCAAAGAGTCAGACACGACTGAGCACGCATACACGCACCCACACACACACACACAGTAGCTTGTTTATACCATTTCAGTGTTTTAATATCCATATCCTACAGGCGAGAAGGCATTTCTCAGAGCCCACACTAAAGGCACACTGAGTTCCATTTGACCACCTGTATCAGCTCAGTGGCTTTTTGTTTCGGTTAATTATTAGCAAGCTAGGTTGTGAATGAAATACACTTGTGAGGGGTTACAGTAATTACCTAAATGATGACTATTAAAATAGTAGAATTGTCACAGACTCAGAGTAAATCAGGATGTAGATCATTTGGAAATAATAAAAAGTCTGAACGATAGACCACTTAAAAGTAGTTTTATGATTTTAAGCTAATAGTGCAAATGAAACCTCACTAGCTTAAGTCCGTTCCAATTTTGGTGAGATTTAGTTAGATTCTATTGGGTAGTACTGACGTGTAGACTATATCATTTAATGGAGGAGAAAATAAAATTGCAATGAGAGAATCAATATATTTATAAATTATTGTTTTAGGTATTTGAGAATATTGTATAAGCAGTTGATTCTTTTAATAGTTAAGCATTCTCTCAGTTTCCCAGAAAATAGTTTCTCTTTTCTCTAGGATTTGCTTGTTTGTTTAAAGTAAAAAGATGTGTAATAGAGCAGAACATTATCATTACATTACTGAAATTTATCTGTTATTAAATGCACTGGATTTATTTCACATTTTAATGTTAATTTTATTTATTTGAGGCCATAAATTTTTCCATGTTTAGTAAGACATTGAGCAGGATTGAATAAATGACTAAATTACCTAAGACCTATTTTTGTCTTTACATGTTGGTGAAAATATATGCCCCAACACATATCTGTAAACATATGAAAAAAGTTCAATTCACATTTTACCTTACCATGTTATCACTGTTTTTATACTTTATATTGTTTAATTGGAATGCTTTTGTTGTTGAATATTTTTGAAGACTTAATGTTCTTAAGTAATTTTAAACAAAGATTTTTTTTTCTTTTTTTCTCAGAGTAAGTCTTTATAATTATAGCATTTATCAGAAGGGAGAAATAAAAATAACTTCTCAATTTTAAGATCCTAGTTACTTAAAACCTACTGTATCTGCTTTTTCTGCTTTTCAGGTGATGTTAGACAGTTACCTAGCATTGAGCCTGGTAACTTGCTGAAAGATCTTTTTGAAACTCTTAAATCAAGAAATTGTGCTATTGAACTAAAGACAAACCATAGAGCAGAATCTGAACTAATTGTGGACAATGCTACAAGGTATATTATGACTAAAATTCTGTGTTTTCTTTCTGTTGTATTGGAAATAAAGGGAAAATACAGGCTTTTGAATTAAGGTGATTCAGTGCAGTGTGCTTACTATACTCTTTTAGCAAAACTTTTCTGTCCTTCAGTATATGTATATTTTTTGTCCCATAGTTAGAAAAGAAAAATTAATATTTTTCATTATTGGCCCAACATAAATTGTTGTTGACACCACCCTTATGGCAGAAAGTGAAGAGGAACTAAAAAGCCTCTTGATGAAAGTCAAAGAGGAGAGTGAAAAAGTTGGCTTAAAGCTCAACATTCAGAAAACAAAGATCATGGCATCTGTTCCCATCACTTCATGGGAAATAGATGGGGAAACAGTGGAACAGTGTCAGACTATTTTTGGGGGGTCCAAAATCACTGCAGATGGTGATTGCAGCCATGAAATTAAAAGACACTTACTCCTTGGAAGGAAAGTTATGACCAACCTAGATAGCATATTGAAAAGCAGAGACATTATTTTGCCAACAAACGTCCGTTTAGTCAAGGTTATGGTTTTTCCTGTGGTCATGTATGGATGTGAGAGTTGGACTGTGAAGAAAGCTGAGTGCCGAAGAATTGATGCTTTTGAACTGTGGTTTTGGAGAAGACTCTTGAGATTGGATTGCAAGGAGATCCAACCAGTCCATTCTGAAGGAGATCAGCCCTGGGTTTTCTTTGGAGAAGACTCTTGAGAGTCCCTTGGATTGCAAGGAGATCCAACCAGTCCATTCTGAAGGAGATCAGCCCTGGGTTTTCTTTGGAAGGAATGATGCTAAAGCTGAAACTTCAGTACTTTGGCCACCTCATACAAAGAGTTGACTCATTGGAAAAGACTCTGATGCTGGGAGGGATTGGGGGCAGGAGGAAAAGGGGACGACAGAGGATGAGATGGCTGGATGGCATCACTGACTCAATGGACATGAGTTTGAGTGAACTCCAGGAGCTGGTGATGGACAGGGAGGCCTGGCATGCTGTGATTCATGGGGTCACAAAGAGTCAAACATGACTGAGTGACTGAACTGAACTGAAATTGTTGTTGAAGTTTAAGAATAAATATGTTTTCTACATTTTAAAAGTATATTTGTGAAATAAAGTTGCATCAAGCTTAGACACCAGAATAAACCCAAGGGGAACAGAGAATTGGAAATGAGTTCATTAGAATTCAAGGGCCAAGTGGGGAATACATTCCCTGTAATTTTTATAAGGGGAGAACCCAAAGCATAAAAAGATGTTTTACTCCTCGATGAATCCTGGTGGTACCTGTGGCATATGACTTTAAGAGTAGGAAAGAATCCTTCTGTTCCCGTAATCTTTGCATAAGCCTTTAGAGTAATCCTCTGTAATAGATGTAATGGGGCTACAGAATATTAAGAAACTGTTTTATTCTGTGGACCACAATTTATCTTTGTTTCCAACTCTTACAAGTTGCTATTTTTTTCTATTTTTTTTTTCTGGTTTCATTTTCCTTTTATTGGCTGTAGTGCATCCTTTATTTCTGTATGTGCATGGCATTATTTTTGGTTCATTGGCTGTAGTGCATCGTTTATTTCTGTATCTGCATGGCATTACTTTTGGTTCTACTTTATCACTAGCCGTTGCTTAGGGAATTCTTGGGATCATGGGGCAATCAACTGAATGGCAGAGGATTATAGTTGATTGGCATAAAAATACAATAGGGGTCCTGAACTGTTGCTATGATCACAAATTTAGCATGAAACTTCATTTCATGCTAGAAGTCACCAAAGAAATCTTAGGTCTTCTTTGCACAACATTTTTTGTACCTCTGTCCTGCCATTGGACCTGGTATGTATCCATCTGGGGCTTAGAATCTGGAACTAGATTTTTGACTGTACTTGAGGACCAAAAATGACTTACTAATTAATGTCAAATTAAATTGAAAGGTAGATTTTGCTCAAAGAAGTACTTTTTTTTTTTAAGAGTACTTTCTTTATGATGATTTGTTTTCTGTCAGAAGAGTTCCTATTTCTTTAATGATAGATGGAAAACTTGATAGCTTATATGGAGGTCTTTGCAGTAGCTATCTGGTTCAGATATTCAGCAGGACAGGATATTGCATTAGACTACAAGATGCTGTTTTTGTTGTCTAAACATTTTCTTGCTTGGATGTCAGCAAAAACTATCTCCCTGTCCCTGTCTACCCTGGAGAGAACAGAGAGGTAGAGAAAGAATGGATAGGAATAGTGTAGATGATACAGATTCATATTGAGACAGTAAGAAAAATAATGTAGTTGATGTGTAATATTCTTCACCTGTAACTCTTCTGCCCCTACATAAAGGCAACCTCGGTTTTGGAATATTGGTAGATGATTGGTCATTTTATTTATTTATTTTTTTTTTTATGACTGGGTTGAGTGGCTTTATTAGAGAAAGCCAAGATTACAGAGGACTTAGGAGTTAGCATTAGGGCCCTTCTTCTTGCCAAAGGTGGGCACAACATTGACAAAGCGCCGGTTGTACTGCATACGCCTCTTGGCCCTGCCCGTCTTCTTCTCTTGCTTGGCCACCTTGGGAGTCTGACCTCTCACTTTCCCAGCATGGGCCAGAGAACCATGGACTTTACCTCTAAGCATGCGGCCGGCTACTTCCACAGTGCTCAGAGCCTCCACCCCACACTGGCCCAGAGTAGCCTCATCCTCTAGGGGCGAGCCAGCCAGGAGCAGGACTTGATCTTCTGGAGCGATGCCCTCCAACGAAGCTACATGAGCCTTGATTTGGGCGACCGTCTCCTGGCCGGTCACCTCGAGAGTGTGTAGCTCCTGGGCGCGGACAAAAAGCTGCATGTTGGCGACTAGATCGCGGACACCGCTGCCACTACCGCGAAGATGGAGTCGAGAAAGAGTGATTGGTCATTTTAAAGTCTAGAAATCTTTGGAAGAATATGAAGCACATTAGATGTCTTAGAACTCAATTTTCTCTGAAACTTAGGAATTCCTTTTAGTAACTTTTTCAGTATCTTTTGAGCTGTGCTCCTTTCATCATTTCTTCTTGGTCATCATCACCAAGTGATTAATGACAGATGAGTCCCAGTGATACCATGAACAGAGATAGAAGTGTTACATGTCCTGGGTCAGAAGCAGAACAGGAAATCCATGGTGATTCTCAGCACCCCAAGTTAAACCTGGGATAGTTCAGCAGGGCCAGCCTTCTCCTCTCTCCTTCCTTCTCTTCCCACCATTTTGGGAAGGGTTGAAGATGACACACAGGAGGGTTAGACCTTTGATAGCTAGGCTGAGGTTGGTCTTTATGGGGAGTCAGTTTTCTAACAAATAGCCAAGGAGGGACTCTAGTGTGATCATGCCACTGGCCCTTACTATGTTTTCTGTTACGGCTTGCTAATCTTGGGGTGTACAAGAATAAAAAATGATTGAGAAGGGGATAGAAGCAAAGAGAAGATGCTAATACTTGGTTCAGTTGAGAAGATGAGCCCATAGATATGATATATAATAGAAGAAAGGAGAAAAGAAAGAGTGTAATGTATATGTATGGAAAAGCCCCCAGAGAGTCTAAATTAATTTAAATAGAAAGAAATATGGAGCCCATTGGGTCCAAATTTCCATCCGAGCTCTTCTGCTTTCCACCTCTGTGATCTTGGACATCCCCACTGTAGTTAACTAAGCATCATGCTGCTTCATCTATGAAATGAGGATAATACCTACCTTGTGTGGTTCTTTTGTGGTTTGAAGAAAAGTAGATCAAGTTCTCAGAATGTTGCTTGGTAAATTTTTTCTAATACTTTAAATGTGCTAGGAGTAGGGGACTGATGGATAAATGTAGCATTGTGGTCTTGGCTAAGTCTGTTTTGAAACTCATTTAGTATTTATAATGCATGTATGGGTGGCCTTTTCACCCTGTTTATAACCTATTCACAGATACTGTTATAATGACATTATCTCTGCTCGTATGTGAAGACACATTTTTGGATGCTAATGTTCTTGGTGTATTATTTTATCTTTGTTTAAGAATCTCAAGACGCCAGTTTCCAACATTTGATGCAGAGTTGAATATCTCTGATAATCTGACATTCCCTGTTTCAGTACAAGATAAATCATTTATTTTTGTCAGACTCCCAGAAGAAGATGCCAGTTCTCAGTCCTCAAAAAGTGATCATCAGTCTTGTAAGTATAAACTTTTATGTTATATAGGGTTAAATATTTCAGTTTTATAATTCAGTTATTAAATAACTACTTGTAATTTTATTTGACAGTAATATAAATATTGCTAGTAAAACATTAGGCACTGAAAATAAATTAATGTATTAATTTAATAAATTTATTAATCATCAAAAGCAGATTACTTTCAAATTTTGTAAAGAAGTAAGCTCATGCATACTAAAGGACTTAGTAAATATTTGTTGAGTAAATAAGTGGATGTAGATGATTAGATTGCTGTGCTGTGCTCAGTTGCTCAGTTATGTCTGACTCTTTGTGACCCCCATGGACTGTAGCCTGCCAGGCTTCCTCTGCCCATGGGATTCTCTAGGCAAGAATACTGGAGTGGGTTGCCATTTCCTCCTCCAGGGGATCTTCCTGACCCCAGGGCCGAAGATGATTAGTTTACAATAAAGCAAAAGCCCCAGTAATCCCAAGTTTATTCTTAGTGAATGAAGCTTTTTTTTTTTTACAGCAATTGGAAACATTTGTTGTTTTGAGGACATTTGTGAAACAAAAGTAATGGCTGTCAAACTGTTGCTAAGCTGAGTTCCTAACAGTTCAGTTTCTAATAAAATGGACAAACATCACTTCTAATTAGTATTAGGGTAACAGTGTGATAGGATTGAGAAAATGCATGGGACAAGGGACTCTTCTCCCTGTGTGTATGACTCGTGTCTCATCACTCCACCATTGGTAAAATGGGGGTCACAGCGACAGCATGGAACAGTTGTGAAGGTTGAGGGAATTTGTCAGTTTTGGGGAGCTATGTAAATGTTATTTTTTTTTGTAAATCAGTTCAGTCCGACTCTTTGTATCTGACTCTTGTTGACCCCATGGACTGCAGCACGCCAGGCCTCCCTGTCCATCACCAACTCCCGGAGTTTACTCAAACTCATGTCCATTGAGTCGGTGATGCCATCCAACCTTCTTATCCTCTGTCGTCCCGTTCTTCTCCTGCCCTCAATCTTTCCCAGCATCAGGGTCTTTTCAAACGAGTCAGCTCTTCACATCAGGTGGCCAATGTATTGGAGTTTCAGCTTCAACATCAGTCCTTCCAATGAACACCCAGGACTGATCTCCTTTAGAATGGACTGGTTGAGTCATGTAAATGTTATTTTTTTGTAAATAATAGATATTAAATTATTACTCCAAATGAATTTATTTAAATAGATTATACCTTTGAATCTTTATATTATAAACTTGCTTAGCAAGCTTTTAAAAATAGTGTAGTGGTTTAGTCAAAATTGAATTGGCGAAGATTTAAATGGTTATTATTGAGAATTTATTGTAGTTGCCACAGTTCTTCAAATTATGTGCTTATTACTTGGCAGCTTTCACTCGGCTTGTGACTTTCATTGACATCCAACTTTATCTGTAAGCCTTTCCTCCTCTGTGTGTGTCCCATCTCAGTTCCCTTGGGTTAGTGTTCATTCACACGTTACAATATTCTTTTTTTAAATGAGATCGTGTAATAATCGGATTCTATAAATGTGTTCTTGGTGGTGTTTTTTTTTTAATTATAGAAATCATTTATATTCCTTAACAGAAGTCAAATGGTACAGAAGCGTTTGAAATAAAAATTAATATTTCCTTTAATCATTCCCACTCCTCTTCCCCTGAGTCAACTCCCATAAAAGTTACATCCTTAGGAAGAACTTGGTGTTTATCTTTATAAAACTTAATTAGATCCATGTGTATATGCTAAGTCACTTCAGTCGTGTCCGACTCTGTGCAACCCTATGGACTGTAGCCTGCCAGGCTGCCCTGTCCGTGGGATTCTCCTGGCAAGAATAGTGGAGTGGGTTGCCATGCATACACAGACCAATTTAGTTTTATATAAATTGGATTATAAGCTGTGTATTGTTTTTTGGCTTGTTTTTTATTCCACATTTTGTGAATAATTTAGATAATGTTTATCCTCACCACAGCTTAGTTCATATTAGATATCAGTACAATTGAAGAAAATGAGACAGCTATGGTTAAGAAACTTTCTTTCTCTGCTATTCCATTTAGATCTACTTGAAATAAGTTTAGTTTTATTTCTGGCACTCATTCTTTACATTAATGAGAATGTTCTTAAAAAAAAAGTTTCAGAATGGTAGCAGAGCTTAGCTGATGCTGTTTCTCTATCTTAATTATAAACTTCAGCTGGAAAATGAATCTCTTTAAGAGAATTGAATAAATACTCATTAGAGAGGCATATAGTACTTTTTCATGAATAATTAAGTATTATTACTTAACACTTAAGTAATAAGTATTTCTTAATAAATTACCCAGTTATTCCTATTATTGCAAGATACAAAGCCCTGAGACAGGCTTCGTAGCTGGGCTGGAATTCCAGTGATGTTAAAATGTGAGAAAAAATGCATATCTTAGAATCAAGGAAATACAGTGTGTATATTGATCTGGAAGATGTAGGGAGAGTGAACAAATCAAGGAGCAGAACAGCATGATCCTGTATGTGTGAAAGAAAACAGGGCTCTGGGAGACCTTTGCAAGCAGGGCTTGGCTGGAGGTAAGCTGAGTGTTGGCCATGTTTTACTGATAACCCTTTCTTCATCTGAAAAATGAAGGGCTCCATGAGCAACTAATTCAGTCTTCCTAGAGCAAGGCTTACAAGTACTGGGCTTTTTCATTCCCTTTTGATTTATCTATGAGGGAAAGACCTAAAAGCCCCAAATATTTTTTCCCCAATTTTTATATCTTCTTTCTTGAGAAATGTTCCCTGATTTGTAACATTGCTAAGAGAGATGAGAGGAAGCCAGCTTCTCAGGCTGTGAGGAAGGACAAGTTGTAAGTGGACATTATCACTGTCAGTGATCTGAGTGCTATAAGAGGGAGGCTGGCCACCCTACCCTGCTGGAAAACTTCTTTTACTTCCAAGGGCCTCAGTTTCACTTTCGTAGCAAGGATGTAGTCAGTGGTGAGAGTTAAACTATTTAATAGCTGGCAGAGTCTGGTCACTATTGGAATAGATGCCCTTCCTGTGTCAGGGTTAACCTATTAGCTGTTGAATCATGGGGAGATCTAGGGATTCTGGAGGAGGGAACCACATGGTTGGGGTGTGAGGGAGGGCTTTGTGGTGTTTGGGGAGTAGCTGTTCTCTAGTCTAGATACTATAGAAATATCTCCCTATTTTATACAGGTCTGTATCAGCTAAATGTCAGCTCTGGGTATAATAATACGTGCATTATATGCATATTGTGATGATTGAATTAAAGATCAAATCACAGATGCAAAGCATATAAGATTCTCAAACTATAACTGGTGACCACTAGTGCCACCAGAGCTTAAAACAGAAGTCATACATTAATAATTCGGTTACATATTTTGTCTTCTTGCTCATACTTTAAATTTAGCATTCACAAACCATCGATAAATATTCAGTGATAATACTACAAATTAGGAGCTGTCTGGGCTAGTGGTTAAGAAAGAATGTCTGGAACACTGCCTTCATTCTGTTTTCTTTTGTTCTGGCTGATGAAGCAAATAAGGTTGATGCTCCCATGGTGAACCTGTATCCCGTGTGATGAGACCCCTCAGCAGGAATTCTGAATGAGTTTGCCCTCAGTCTCTCCCATCAGGAAGCTTCCACAAGCCTGTTATTCGTATCCACCAGAGGGCAGACAGAATGAAAACCACAATTGTAGAAAACTAATCAAGCTGATCACATGGACCACAGCCTTGTCTAACTCACTGAAACTGTGAGCCATGCCATGTGGGGCAGCCCAAGACGGACAAGGGTGGAGAGTTCTGACAAAAAGTGGTCCACTAGAGAAGGGAATGGCAAACCACTTCAGTAGTCTTGCCTGGAGAACCCATTGAAGAGTATGAAAAGTCAAAAAGATAGGACACTGACAGATGAACTCCCCAGGTCAGTAGGTGCCCAATATGCTACTGGAGATCAGTGGAGAAATAACTCCAGAAAGAATGAAAGGACAGAACCAAAGCAAAAACAACACCTAGTTGTGGATGTGACTGCTGATAGAAGTAAAGTCCAGTGCTGTAAAGAGCAATATTGCATAGGACTCTGGAATGTTAGGTTCATGAATCAAAGCAAATTGGAAGTGATTAAACAGGATATGGCAAAAGTGAACATTCACATTTTAGAAATCAGCGAACTAAAATAGACTGGGATGTGAATTTAAGTCAGATGACCATTATATCTACTACTGTGGGCAGGAATCCCTTAGAAGAAATGGAATAGCCCTCATAGTCAACCAAAGAGTCTGAAATATAGTACTTGGACGCAGTCTCAAAAACGACAGAATGATCTCTGTTCATTTCCAAGGCAAGCCATTCAATATCAAAGTAATCCAAGTCTATGCTCCAACCAGGAATTGTTCTATGAAGACCTCCTAGAACTAACACCCAAAAAAGATGTCCTTTTCATTATAGGAGAGTGGAATGCAAAAGTAGGAAGTCAAGAGATACCTGGAGTAACAGGCAAATTTGACCTTGTAGTGCAAAATGAAGCAGGTCAAAGGCAAACAGAGTTTTGCCTAGAGAACACTCTGGTCATAGCAAACACCATCTTCCAACAACACAAGTGAAGATTCTACACATGGACATCACCAGATGGTCAATAGTGAAATCAGATTGGTTATATACTTTGCAGCCAAAGATGGAGAAGCTCTATACAGTCAGCAAAAACAAGACTGGGAGCTAACTGTGGCTCAGATCATGAATTCCTTATTGCCAAATTCAGACTTAAACCACTAGACCGTTCAGGTATGACCTAAATCAAACCCCTTATGGTTATTCAGTGGAAGTGAGAACTAGATTCAAGGGATTAGATCTGATAGAGTGCCTGAAGAACTACAGACAGAGGTTTGTGACATTGTACAGGAGGCAGTGATCAAAACCATCCCCAAGAAAAAGAAATGCCAAAAGGCAAAATGGTTGTCTGAGAGGGCCTTACAAATAGCTGAGAAAAGAAGAGAAGCAAAAGGCAAAGGAGAAAAGGAAAGATATACCCATTTGAATGCAGCATTCCAAAGAATTGCAAAGAGAGATAAGAAAGCCTTCCTCAGTGATCAGTGCAAAGAAATAGAGGAAAACAATAGAATGGGAAAGACTAGAGATCTCTTCAAGAAAATTAGAGATACCAAGGGAACATTTCATGCAAATATGGACACAATAAAGGACTGAAATGGTATGGACCTAACAGAAGCAGAAGATATTAACAAGAGGTGGAAAGAACACACGGAAGAACTGTACAAAAAAGATCTTCATGACCCAGATAACCATGATGGTGTGATCACTCACCTAGAGCCAGACATCCTGGAATGTGAAGTCAAGTGGGCCTTAGGAAGGGTCACTACTAACAAAGCTAGTGGAGGCAATGGAATTCCAGTTGAGCTGTTTCAAATCCTGAAAGATGATGCTGTGAAAGTGCTGCACTCAATATGCCAGCAAATTTGGAAAACTCAGCAGTGGCCACAAGACTGAAAAAGGTCAGTTTTCATTCCAGTCCCAAAGAAGGACAATGCCAAAAAATGTTCAAACTACTGCACAATTGCACTCATCTCACACACTAGCAAAGCAATGCTCAAAATTCTCCAAGCTAGGCTTCAACAGTATGTGAACCGTGAATTTCCAGATGTTTAAGCTGGATTTAGTAAAGGCAGAGGAACCAGAGATCAAATTGCCAACATCCACTGGATCATCAAAAAGCAAAAGAGTTCCAGAAAAACATCTACTTCTGCTTTATTGACTATGCCAAAGCTCTTGACTGTGTTCAGTTCAGTTCAGTTGCTCAGTCGTGTCCGACTCTTTGTGACCCCATGAATCGCAGCACGCCAGGGCTCCCTGTCCATCACCAACTCCCAGAGTTCACTCAAACCCATGTCCATTGAGTCGGTGATGCCATCCAACCTGACAACAAATTATGGAAAATTTTTAAAGAGATGGGAATACCAGACCACCTAACCTGCCTCCTGAGAAATCTGTATGCAGGTCAAGAAATAAAGGTTAGAAATGGACATGGAACTACAGGATGGTTCCAAATAGGAAAAGGAGTACATCAAGGCTATATATTGTCACCCTGCTTATTTAACTTATGTGCAGAGTACATCATTCAAAATGTGGGCTGGATGAAGCACAAGCTAGAATCAAGATTCCCAGGAGAAATATCAATAACCTCATATATGCAGATGACACTACCCTTATGGCAGAAAGCAAAGAAGAGCTAAAGAGCCTCTTGATGAAAGTGAAAGAGGAGAGAGAGAAAGTTGGATTAAAACTCAACATTCAGAAAACTAAGATCATGGCATCTGGTCCCATCACTTCACGGCAAATAGATGGGGAAACACTGGAAACAGTGAGATTTTATTTTCTTGGGCTCCAAAATCACTGCAGATGGTGACTGCAGTCATGAAATTCAAAGATGCTTGCTCCTTGGAAGAAACGTTATGACCAACCTAGACAGCATATTAAAAAGCAGAGACCTTACTTTGCCGACAAAGGTCTGTCTAGTCAAATCTATGGTTTTACCAGTAGTCATGTATGGATGTGAGAGTTGGACTATAAAGAAAGCTGAGTGATGAAGAATTGATGCTTTTGAACTGTGGTGTTGGAGAAGACTCTTGAGAGTCCCTTGCACTGCAAGGAAATCCAACCAGTCCATCTAAAGGAAATCAGTCCTGAATATTCATTGTAAGGACTGATGCTGAAGCTGAAACTCCAATACTTTGGCCACCTGATGGGAAGAACTGACTCATTGGAAAAGACCCTGATGCTGGGAAAGATTGAAGGTGGGAGGAGAAGGGGACGACAGAGGATAAGATGGTTGGATTGTATTACTGACTCAATGGACATGAGTTTGAGTAAGCTCCAGGAGTTGGTGATGGACAGGGAAGCCTGATGTGCTGCAGTCCATGGGGTCACAGAGAGTCAGACACGACTCAGAGACTGAACTGATTGATTGAAACAATGTTATAATTCAGTGCGTTTCTGTGTTAACCTTTTTCTCGAATTATCAGATTTATATTCTGCAGTTAGTACTTTACTCAAAGAAAAGGACCTAGAAGACGTGAAAACATCACAATTTATTGCATTTAGAAGGTAAAGCCTTTACAATATTTTATTGTTTTTAAAAGTGCAGCTTTTAAATTTCATACCTTGTTAATCTAGATGCTATTGAAATGGGAGACTCTAGTAGTTCATCACTGTGAATCCTCTCTTATTTTGAGATATTTCTTTGGTAGACCCAGCAGAAGGCAGCTTTTAAAGAGGGCTGTTCATTCACATGTTCATTC
This sequence comes from Bos taurus, assembly GCF_002263795.3. NCBI lineage: Eukaryota > Metazoa > Chordata > Mammalia > Artiodactyla > Bovidae > Bos > Bos taurus. The sequence goes on along the minus strand of NC_037332.1, from coordinate 47,496,176 downwards.
ATTTATTGGTCACACTGCACAAGTTGCGGGATATTAAATCCCTGACTAGGGATAGAACCCAGGCCAATGAGTCCCAACCACTGGACCACCAGAAAATTCCTGAAAGAGGGCTCTTTCTACCAAATATTGTATTTGGTAACTAATAGAAAATCTGAATGGAAGAAATACTTACATTTAAATCAAAATTACTAAATACCTTTTCCTGAGGAAAGTTCTGGAAATTTTTGATAGAACCCCATATATCATAATTGTTGGTAATAGAAATCTATGCAAAAGAGATTCCATTAAAGTGACCCTTGCATTTTCCTGTGTTGCAGGCAGGACTGTGACGTGATCAACGCCTGCTGTTGTAAGCACTACACAGGACATCTAATCAAGTGAGGACAGTGCTTCCTGAATTCACTGTATTTTTGTTTGTTTATCATTGTAGTTTATCATTGACGTTTTTCATTGTAGTTGCATATTTAAAAATCTTTTTTCTCCATTGTGAAGTCAGCTGATCTCTTCAATTAAGTATGATATAGAGCCTTAGGAATTTTTGGTAATCAGTGTAATGAGAAAAATAAGGAATAAAATTGTCCTTGTGGCTTCCTACCTCTAGCCTCTGCAGATTGAGCTTTGAGAATTTATGGCAGTTTTTCAAATTAGATATGTGTGAAATGTATTCAAGAACCTTAGCAACAGCATGCCTGCAGAGAGCACCTTAGGTGAACATCTGTTGGGGAAATAAATGAATAGAAAAGCCATGCTGTTCACACATAGGACAGGCTACATAACTTCTCTTGCATTTATCAATAGGGCTTCCCTTGTGGCTCAGCTGGTAGAGAATCCACCTGCAATTCAGGAGACCCCAGTTTGATTCCTGGGTTGGGAAGATCCCCTGGAGAAGGGAAAGGCCACCCACTCCAGTATTCTGGCCTCGAGAATTCCATGGATTGTATTAGTCCTGCTGCTGCTGCTAAGTTGCTTCAGTCGTGTCTGACTCTTTGCGACCCCATAGACGGCAGCTCACCAGGTTCCCCTGTCCCTGGGATTCTCCAGGCAAGAACACTGGAGTGGGTTGCTGTTTCCTTCTCCAGTGCGTGAAAGTGAAAAGTAAAAGTGAAGTCGCTTAGTCGTGTCCGACACGTAGTGACCCCATGGGATCACAAAGAGTTGGACACAACTGAGTGACTTTCACTTAATAATAATAATAATACCATTTATTCAGTGCAGAGAATCCGGAAATGTTTAAGTTACTAGAGGATCTCCTTGTCTATTGAGGAAAGACACAAAAAACCATGATAGGTACCCCCAACAAAGGGTTAAAAAGCACATGATTGGGGCCATCAAGTCTGGGTCTCAGTTTTGAGCAGGTTAATTTCACCTTTCCATGTAAGTAAAAGAGCATACTTACTCAGAATCTCCCTCATAAAGTTGTAGTAAAGGTGAAATGAAATAACATACCGAAAGCACTTACCAATTTGCTGCTATTCTGATACAGTGTCATAATTATTATAATAGAAATATGTATAAATGTGTGAGATGTGAATTGGAGTAGTGGTAACAGAGATTGGAGAGGAGAGGATGAATTTAAAAGGTAGAGTCAATAAGAGTTTTGCTAACTTTTGGAATGTGAAGGGAAAGTCAGACCTCAGCCTTTATGCCAAAATTTCTGGCTTGGGAAAAAGTCAGCTGGGAAATGTCATTGAGTTTGAGGTGCTTCAGTGAGTGTAGGTAATCAGACCACAGCTGTGGGAGCCTCCTGATTTCTTGGTGACCTTTGGAGACCAAAAGTGATGTAAAGAGTCTGTGGAAATTATTTTGAGAACTGGATCAGATCTGAGTGGGAGTCAGTGCATAAAGAAAATGAAATTAAGGTTTTCCAAACTCTCATACTGTATTCTAATTTTCTATCCCAGAAACCATCAGAATAGACTTGAATTTGGAGTTGGTGATAAAATTTGTTGTACCAAGAATGCATATCTCTCAGAGTTACTCCCTGAAAATACCTTCAACAGTCAACGAAATAATGAATTAAAAGCTAGTGGTAAAGACTTTAATGGTGGTACTCCTGGTTTTGCTAAAAATAAGCATGACTTTGAAAGTGGTACTCGACTCTGCAACGGAGAAATATTTTTTATAACAGCGGTAGGTGATAACAAAAAAATAGTACCTTTTTACCTCTGAGGGATAGATTTGGTTTTCTTTTTATTGCCTGAGGATTGATTCAGAATCTAATCATATGAGAGCTGACAGTTTGCTTCCATAATTTTTTGTTAAGAATTTTTGGCTTTGTATCCATGAGGAATCTTGATTTGTAGTTTTCCAGTGACATCTTTTCTGATTTTATGAGGCCAACTAATGCTGGCCTCATAAAATTAGTTGGGAAATGTTCCTTTCTCTTACATTTTCTGGGAGACTTTGTGAAAAAAACAAATTTTTAATAAGTTTGAAGTGCTCAAGTAACAAAACCAAGGGACAAGTGACATTATATTATGTTTTACAAAGCAACATTTCCGTGGTTGCTGCTTAAATATAGAAGCTATAGAAGTGGTCTTCTTGAATTTGCCCTCATTGTATAAACACCTTTGTAAAGTTAAAGTTTATTCCTTAAAATTTGTAAAGAAAAGTGAACTCTTTGCCAAAAATATATGCAGACTTATACAATCACTGCAAGAAGTAAAATGCATAGTCTTCAGAGTAAGAACAGCAACACAGACTGTTCTCCGAAGAGTCAAATTAAGGTTAAATTTCAATGACCAAAAACTTTCACTTATGTTTATTAAAGTATTTGGGTGTGTCTGTATTCAGTTGGTGCTCAAGCGTAGATTTTAAGCTTTTTGAAATTCTTAACAATGATTCATGCTATTTTATTCATAAGGTGCTTGCATTTTATGTTCAATCCCAAATAGACCTTTGCAGAGTATGTATTTGAAAACATAAAGAGCAGTTATTTGTTTTGGTGACAGGATAAAACTGATGTAACTGTTGGAAAGAAAAGATTTTTGACCATTAATAATATGGCTGGCCTGGAAGTAACTGTGGATTTTGGGAAACTAATGCAATATTGTCACATAAAACATGCGTGGGCAAGAACGATTCATACTTTTCAGGTAAGAGAGGACTTTTATAAAGTGATTTAAATAGCTTGCCAAGATGGAGTACATTGCATTATTTTCTTCCTAATTTTTATTGCTTTTATTATTTTTTTAAATTAGTAAACAAAATACACAATAGCACAGAAACTACTCTACAGACCCTAACGTTTTGCTCGTTCTGCTTCAGAGCTCTCTGTATTTTCCAGATCTAAGACACTGTAGTTAAAGCCTCATTCTGCAGGTCGTCTTCCTCTGTCTCCCGGGAGAGGGAACAGGACCAGGAGGACTGAATTTCCCCCTTGCTCTGTCTCCAGTGTCACTTGGCATGGCACTGTTACTTCAGTTCAGTTCAGTCGATCAGTCGTGTCCAACTCTTTGTGACCCTGTGAATCGAGCACGCTAGGCTTCCCTGTCCATCACCAACTCCCGGAGTTCACTCAAACTCATGTCCATCAAGTCGGTGATGTCATCCAGCCATCTCATCCTTTGTCGTCCCCTTTTCCTCCTGCCCCCAATCCTTCCCAGCATCAGGGTCTTTTCCAATGAGTCAACTCTTCACATGAGGTGGCCAAAGTATTGGAGTTTCAGCTTCAGCATCAGTCCTTCCAATGAACACCCAGGACTGATCTCCTTTAAAATGGTCTGGTTGGATCTCCTTGCAGTCCATGGGACTCTCAAGAGTCTTCTCCAACACCACAGTTCAAAAACATCGATTCTTCGGCGCTCAGCTTTCTTCACAGTCCAACTCTCACATCCATACATGACCATGGGAAAAACCATAGCCTTGACTAGATGGACCTTTGTTGGCAAAGTAGTGTCTCTGCTTTTTAATATGCTGTCTAGGTTGTTCATAACTTGCCTTCCAAGGAGTAAGCGTCTTTTAATTTCATGGCTGCAGTCACCATCTGCAGTGATTTTGGAGCCCAGAAAAACAGTCATATACTGTTTGCACTGTTTCCCCATCTATCTGCCATGAAGTAATGGGACCGGATGCCATGATCTTAGTTTTCTGAATGTTGAGCTTTAAGCCAACTTTTCACTCTCCTCTTTCACTTTCATCAAGAGGCTCTTTAGTTCTTCTTCACTTTCTGCCATAAGGGTGGTGTCATCTGCATATCTGAGGTTATTGATATTTCTCCCAGCAATCTTGATTCCAGCTTGTGCTTCTTCCAGCCCAGCGTTTCTCATGATGTACTCTGCATAGAAGTTAAATAAGCAGGGTGACAATATACAGCCTTGACGTATTCCTTTTCCTATTTGGAACCAATCTGTTGTTCCATGTCCAGTTCTAACTGTTTCTTCCTGACCTGCATACAGGTTTCTCAAGAGGCAGGTCAGGTGGTCTGGTATTCCCATCTCTTTCAGAATTTTCCACAGTTTATTGTGATCCACACAGTCAAAGGCTTTGGCATAGTCAGTAAAGCAGAAATAGATGTTTATCTGGAACTTTCTTGCTTTTTCGATGATCCATCGGATGTTGGCAATTTGATCTCTGTTTCCTCTGCCTTTTCTAAAACCAGCTTGAACATCTGGAAGTTCTGTAGGAGCCATATAAAGGAGTTAGGACTTCTTTGAGAGCCCAGGGAACCATTAATGGGTTTTAAGCAAAATCTGATGTGGCTGGATTTGCATTTAACAGATGTGGCTGCTTGGAGGACAGTGTATTGCAGTAATGTGGGTACGGGGAGACTGATTACGAAGCTGTTAAATTTTTCTCAGTGAGACTTATAGGATACTTAAGAACTCAGCTAAGTTTAGGTAGACATTTACCTGTTTAGGAAAACACAATATAAAGTACAAGGGCAGGGTGTTGGTGCTGTATGTCTGGCAAATGTATTTAGCTTTTGTAGAAATAAGTGTCATTTAAATTCATTTCTGAGATTCAGCAGCATTAGAAAGAAATGTTTATCAAACTTTTATGGTCTGAAGTGTTGATTCAAACTCTCTATGTCCAGGAAGGTGGAAGTGTTTGGTGTGTATGGGGTTTGTTTTTAAGTGCAAATCTGTATTTTCTACATGCTTCATCTTGTTCTTTGTCTCTCCACAACTCCCCTTTCAGCAGAGGAATGTGGGAGCATTGGGAGAGAGAATGGTTCTAACCCTTTCTTAGTCTACATTGGCACTGAAAACATAGGCATTAAGGATAGCCACAGTTTGATATTGTTTTCTTGAAATTGTTTTCTCACAGTTACTTGGTGACGTTGGGCATTTTTCTGTCCTATACAGTACTTGGTTAGCTAAACCCCAAAATCAAAGGTTTATCGTTCCATTTTTTTATCTTGATAATCGTATCAATAATAAATGGTTCAACATTGGAAAAATATGGAAAGTGGAAGAAAAAAAATCATCCGTAGGTTTAACAGACTGGTTAAATTTTTGGTAGAATTTCCTTCCTGTTTTATTTATCTTGTTTTTGTTACATGTTTATGTTCACTTTGTATTTTTTAGATCAGAATAATTTTATTTTGTGTTACATGGTTGTGATCATTTTTATACATATGTCTCCAGTTTTTAAAAATTTTGTTATATTGTAAAGCATCTTTGATATTGCAACATATATAGATACTTGATGTAGAAAAATAAATATGTTCACCTATATTTGTCTATCTGTTGTCCTGTTCCTGGATATTTCAGGTGTGTGCTTTTGTTATATAAGTAACATACATAAAGCCCATACAGCCATTTCAAATCCTTTTATTAGGGAAGCTTTAGCACTGCATGCACTTTGAAGTCTATTGCTGGGTTTCTATAAACCAGTTGTGGGTCTTTGACACCTAAATTTAGCAGCATAGTTAGAAAGTGGGAATTCTGGGATAATTAATAAAATGGAACACCTCAGGGGGATTCATCTGAGTACTCTGGCCGGGTTGAATGCGCTTGAGAGCACTTGGAGGACTTGTCTCCTTTCTACCTTTGTAGACTGTCCGGGAAGTGAACCCCTTACGTGGTAGTAAGACTGCCCCATGCATTCTTTCCTCTCAGGGGTCGGAGGAGAAGACAGTCGTGTACGTGGTGGGGAAGGCGGGCCGCCAGCACTGGCAGCACGTGTACACCGCCGTGACCCGGGGCCGCTGCCGGGTGTACGTCATCGCAGAAGAGTCTCAGCTTCGGAGTGCCATCACGAGAAAGAGCGTTCCTAGGAAAACGCGTTTAAAACATTTTCTGCAAAACAAACTTTCCAGGAGCTGTACATCTCCAGCAGAGTTTGCTTCCTCATCAAAGAACCTTGAAGACAGCAGGAGACCCGGCACACAGCCGTCAGCATCTCCACTCTCTACGGTCACAGCTGACACGGTGACAAATGACAGCCCCAGAAGCGGTGACTCTGTGGCCGATGACATGCTGCTTGCCTTTGCTGAAGGATGGGAGTTATCTTCACATGATGAAGTGGATGCAACTGAGGATCCGTCACAACTGAGAGGCTCCAAAAGAACATGTGGCTCGAATGATGCTGAAAGTCCAAGCAAAATTCTTATGGTAGGACCGATATTCAGGTTTTATTTAAATATTGCTGGCCTCAGTGTGCTTATAAATGACTGTGTATTTTTATTACGGCTACATAGTCCTGCAGGACTTAAAAAACAACTGTTCCTCTCATGCCTGTCAGATTTCCATTCTACATCTATATCCAGTTGAATCTTGGTTTGATCTTGGTTGGATGATTCTCCCTCTGCTTGAGGCTGGCACTCTGGATCGTGTTGATGGATTGATGAGTGGGGCTGGCATGCCAGGAGGCTCTTCCTAACCTTCCATCACCTTCTTTGCTCATCTTCCTCATCACCTTCCCCTCCCTTCCATAGGTGTGATCTCACTTTGTTCCTCACAGCTCCATTGAAGTGGCTGGTCCCAGTCATCTTCTTGCCAACTTCAGAGGTCTTTTCTTAGGTCTCATTCTGGACTTTTCCCCCTGACAGTCAATATTTTTAACTGCAATTGCTATTTCCATGTTTCCTTCTCTTGGTTTCAGTGTTCTCTGATTTAATACTTCCCCTCTGTCTCTGGCTCATCTTCCCTTCATTTCTTCACTCCATTTCTTCTTCTTGGACCAGAGACATCTTTCCAAGGTTCAGTTCTCTTTTCCTTTGAGAACTGATCTTGTTCTCAATTTTAGCTGTAATCTTTGCATTAGTGATTTGTTCAGCAAATAGTTTTCAGCTGTCAACTACATTCCGGGTACTGGGAATTCATGCCTAGGTGGCCTGTGGTGGAGATGGACAGGCTGTGTAAGAAATTTGGTATTTCAGTAAATGTTTCACCAAGCTAAGTGTTTCACTGAATACTGTTAATGCTGAAGAGGAGGTAATGAACCACTTTCCTAAACCCTGCCCCCCGACCCCAAATCTATGTATTTGTTCCTGGAGATTGACTTTCTGGAGCCACAGCCCAGTCTCTTACTCTCTTTTCTAATTTCTCCATTTAAAACATTTATCCGTTTTCCCAGTTGAAATCTTGGAGTCTGTTTAGATTTGCATTGTTTTCACCCTTTACCTCCAGATAGTTGCTGGGTTTATTGCAAAATATGTCTCTTGGGGATTTCTTCCATCTTATTAAGTCTGCGCTGTTTTAGATCTTGACCTTGGATGATTGCTGACCTGGCTGCCTTCCCTTCTCTTGTTCCCATTCTGCTGATGTACCCTATACCCTGTTACCAGATTCACCGCCTAAGTGCTGAGCTCATCGCTTTGTTCAGAAGCCTTCAGTGGCTCCTTAGGACCTGCTGCGTAAATTCCAGGTGCTGTAGCTCAGCATTTGAGGCTTTTCTCTGTTTGATTCCATCTTTCCCAACATCATTTCTTTCCCCACTATTCCCTTTTTTTTGTTTGTTTGTTTTTGCTTTTGTCTTTGTCACTCTAATCTCTACCACATTTAACCAAACGTATTCATGTCTCTTCCTTTTGGTTTTTGTTCTGCAACTTGGCTTGGAAGCCTCCTTCTCTCTGTATCCCCTCATTCAGCATTTAGAAAAAAAAAAAGGTAGCTCTTCTGTTGGTCACTGATCTAAGTGGTCTAGAGGGAAAAAAACAGGTTCCTGGCTTCATGGCCATTGCGTTGTACCATTTGTTCAAAGGCAACCCATACCAGAGAAAATAAAATTCCCAGATTAAGAAAGATCCTATAAAGAAAATACAGGTGATGAGGTAGGCAGTGGTCAGTAGGGGTTAAAGGGGCAGGAGGTGGTCCTGGGCCATGAAGGTCTGCTAAGTCCTCTCTGAGGAGGTGATGTTTGAGCTGAGCACTAAAGGATGCAAATAAGCCAGCCAGGTGGGGCTCCAAGGAAGAGTGTCCTAGGCAGAGGGTGTAGAAGATGCAAGGCCTGAAAAGGAATGACTTCATTAGAAGAGGAAGAGAGACTTGTGTGCCTAGTGAGTGAGAAAGAGAGAATATGTGATGTTAAAGAGATAGGCAGAACCACGGAAGGCAGCTAGGATTTTATTCTACTTGCAGTGGGAATCCATTGCTGGGCTTTTAGCAAAGGTATAATACCATCTAATGTATGCTTGACAACCATCCCTCCAGCTGCTGTGGAGAGTGACCTGGGGAAAGGAAGGTGGAAGGAAGACCAGTGATCCCAGGGAGAGCAGTGAAAGAGCAGGGAAGGGGATGGAAAGTGGTTGGATTCTTTTTTTCCTTTAATTTGGCTGCACTGTACAGTATGTGGGATCTCAGCTCCCACAGGGAGCAGGGAACAGACCCGTGGCCCCTGCATTGGAAGTGCTGAGTCTTAACCACTGGACTGCCCGGGAAGTCCCCAGTGGTTGGAGTCTTGATACCCATTGAAGATGGGGTCTGTCTGACTTGTTGATTGGATGTGAGGGGGTAAAACAAACAGTAACCCTGGATTTCTGCGTGAAGCAACTTGGTGAATTGTATTGCCGTTTCTTGAGATAGTAGACATGAGGAGAACTGGGTTTGGGGAAATGAAGAGATCTCTTTTGACATGTTGTGTTCAGGTTATCAATTAGATGTATATGTGGATTTATTGAGAAAGGCAGTGGTTGGTAGAGAAGTTTAGAGCCTCAGGGTAGGTTAGGAAGTTGTTCAGTCATTAAGTCACGTCTGACTCTTTTGCAACTCCATAGACTGTAGCCTGCCAGGCTCCTCTGTCCATGGGATTTCCCAGGCAAGAATGCTGGAGTGGGTTGCTGTTTCCTTCTCCAGGCAACCTTTCTGACCCAGGGCTTGAACCCATGTCTCCTGCATTGGCAGGTGGATTCTTGACCACTGAGCCACCAGGAAGGCCCAAAATGTCCAGTTAGGAGTCATTAGCATATAATGGTGGACTAGTTTGAGGAGACACCACAGGTAGAAGAGGAGACCTTAAGACTTTTTTTGGTTGGATACTCCTAACTTTCAGAGATCTGGCAGAGAAGGAGGAACTGGCAAAGGAGACTGAAAAGAAGTATGAGTGAGAGAGAAGGGAGACTGAAGTGGTGGGGAGGGGACGAAAGCCTGCCTAGAGTGGCTTGGTCAGGGACTAGGAGGTGAGGGAGTAACGGGAAAAGTAGAGCCAGGGCTCTAGAAGAAGGTTTCTATGAAAAGAAGCAGAGAGAGTTATATGTGGATGGAGGACTCATGGTCAAGGAAAGCTTTATTGGTTTAATTATTTTTGGAGGATCCTGGAATATTAATGGAATGGTTCAATGGAAAACAAGAAATTCATGATTGAGAGAGAGGGGATCATTGCAGGAATGGAGTCCTGAAGTGGGTGAGATGCGGACAGTCCAGAGCGTGAGCAGATAGGATTGGGAACAGGGGCTCCTTCTTCCACTGCACTTGAAGGGAAGGAGTGCAGTGCGTTGTTGGGCTGTGTGGAGGGAAGATGAAGCAGTTCTTGTCGGGTTGCCTTCTCCCGTCCTTTCTCTTTCCCTCGCAGAGTCCAGCTCAGTTTCTGGTTTGTTCCTAAAGTGGTTGGGCGGCACAGTACGCCCCCTGTGCTGCACTTGGAGCCGCTGTCTGCTTGACTCTTGAGGACAGCGTTTGTATCACATGACTGCTCATCACATGATAACACTTTAAAAATGCACAGCGATTAAAATGTAAACTGAGTATGGCAGGGAAGCCTCTTTTAAAAAAAAGAAATCAGACCTCCAGCGTATTCTTTTAGGTTCATGCTCAAAGTCCTACTTGTTCTTGTAGTGCTCCCTCCTTGCTTTAAGAATTCCTTTGAGAATCACTTTTAGAGACAGTAAAAGATCCTTTTGAATGTTTATAAGGGAAGCAAACTTCTACTGAAACCTCTTTTGGTTTTTAGAAATAATCCAAAATCATTTGTTTCCTAGTTTTAGAAGTTAGACGATCCAAGTCAGTGATGCTGTTTTGTGTAAAAAAGATGGGATTGTAAAGTACCTCCAAATGTAGTTCTTACACAAGCTTAAGAATTGCTTTATGTGCCAGCAGCAGACTTGTTAAGGGGAGTCTTTAGGCTTCCAACATGGTGACAAGAAGGGGCTGCTGTGGGAACTCAGAGGAGAAAGTGTTAATGTAACCTGCCTTTACCAGGCTGAGCTCTAAAGGAAACTTCTCTACTTCTGAGCCTGCATGGATGTGAGATCTTCAAAAATTCTCGAACAGGGTGCCCCACAAAAGGCTCTCTAAGGCATATTAGAGAACAACAGGTATGGAATAGCGTGGGTGGAACACGGCATACAAATGAGAAGTTGAGCTGAGGACACTTGGGAAAGAGACCAAGGCTCTTCTAAAGAGATTGTATATTCTACTGATTGCAGTGGAGAGCACTGGAAGCATTTTAAAAGCTCTGTCAATTGAAATTTATGAAGCTGACTTTGCAGTTCAGTGGATATGGTTAGGGAGAGACTAGGGACTGAGTTCCCAGCAAAAAGATCATTTCAATAGGTTGGGCAAAATGACTAGGTTCTAAAGAGGTAGCAGAGATGCTAAGGGATAGAGTCAGTGGGCATAATGGACAGTTGTAGGTAAGGTTGAACCCGAGGATGATTCCTAGGCTTCTGCCTTGGACATCCGGGTGGCTCCAAATAACATTAACCAGAATTGGGAAAAGAGGTGGTTCCAAGTAACGTTAACCAGAATTGGGAAAAGAGGCCAAAGGACAGGTTTTATGTGGAAAGTGATGAAAGTGGACATGGCAGAAAAAAGATTTTTTTTTTCTTCTTCAAAGCAGTAAGATCACTGCTGATATGGTTTCATTCGGTGTGCATGCTCAGTCGCTAAGTTGTGTCCAACTCTTCGCGACCCCATGGACTGTATCCTGCCAGGCTCCTGTGTCCTTGGGATTTTCCAGGCAAGAATACTGGAGTGGGTTGCCATTTCCTTTTCCAGGGAGTCTTCCTGACCCAGGGATCAAACCCAAGTCTCCTGGATCTCCTGCTTTGGCAGGTGGATTCATTACCACTGAGCCACCTGGGAAGCCTGTTTCATTCTGTACTGGAGATCGACTGGCTGAGATTGAATTTTCATCTCAGCTAAAAATACTTAAAAAAAAAAAAAAATTAACTGTGTTACCTCTTACAGAGACCCTGGGATAAATAAAGCTTTTGACCTGGAGCAGAAAACAGGCAATTCCTAGGAAAGAAAGAATCTTTTTCTAAAAGTTTCTGCTTTTTCTTTCTTAGCACCAATGTTGGAGGGAGGAATCACGGTTTGTATGATGGTGCAGAGAGAAATTGGCAGCACTGTTTATCTTCAGTTTTGAGCTTGCCAAGGCTGTTAAGCTGAGGGGGAGGCTAGCGTCACAAAAGGTGTGTGAGCACAAAGAGTAACGGCAGGGGCTGCCAGCACTGGCTGTTAGCGCTGCATGGTGGCCGCAGCACCAACAAAGCTGTCTGCCTGAAAAGGATCCGTGTCTCACATGCCTTGCCAGAAGTATGTGGCATTTGCAAGAATCCCTAGAAACAAGGAAACTAGAATTCAAGCATCAGGACTGATAAGTTAAGGACTTCTCATGTTTTGTAATAATACACTTCCAGGTGCATCGAGATGTGTCATTTGTAAAAGATCAAATTCAATGACAAGGGCTGCCCGCATTCTCCTCCTTCATATTCACATTGCTGCCTGAGAGCCAAGTCTTTAAATTCGACACATACCAATGACTGAAATGCCCAAGCCTGTCCCTCCTAGATGAAAACTTTTGCTTTTTCATCAATTCATAGCTCTGAGTTTTTAAAAGAATCTTCAAAGAAAATGTTGACCTGTTTTTTTCTTCTTCTTCTTTTGCCTAGCCTCCCACCAGGGAACAAAAAAAGCGGGGGGGGGGGCGGGGGGGGGCGGGGGGGGGGGACAAAAACAAACCTTAAAATAAAAACATATATGTAAAATACTGCTAAATTTTATCTATTTAAAGCATTGATTTCCAGAATTTTTTGAAAGCAAGTGACACTTTCACTTAAAAGTTAGGAAAGATGTCATATAGTCCCTGAATAAAGATAGTCCTTGTATTACCCAGCATTCCTTAGAGACACAGAACCAATAGGGTGTGTGTCTGTATCTGTCTATCTAATCTGTCTAATCTATCTTTTGGGATTTATTTTAAGGAGTTGGCTCATGCCATTGTGAGGGCTGGTGATGGTAGAGTCCAAAATGTGCAGGTAGGCTGGCCGAGAGGTCACTCAGAGAAGAGTTCATTTCATGGTGCTCTACTGCAGAAATCCTTCTTCTTTGGGGGAGATCAATTTTTTCTGTTTAGGCTTTGATTGGATAAAGCCCACCTATGTACACTTCGGAGGGTAACCCATTTTACTTAGTCTACTGATTTAACTGTTAGTCTCAAGTAAAAAATACTTCCCCAGAAACATGTAGAACAGTATTTGGCCAAATATTAGGGTACTGTGGCTTAGCCACATTGACGCATAAAATTAACTATCACAGTTGTCTAAACTGAACAGATTTAGCAAGATGAATGATGAATTGAATTTTATTCTTCTCTGTCTCTGTGGTGGTGAATCTTTTTCGTGACTGTACTGGTCCACTGACTAGTGCTTGGGAATACTTATAGTACCATGAGTGCACTTATGTAGTTGCAGTGTTTCAGCTTAACCACACCTATGGCTGGCATCATGGACGGGCATCCTGGGCAGTCGGTCATACAGGGCTTCCTGCTTAGAAGGAACCCTATGCTTGCAATGTTCTCTGCTTGTCATCTTGAAATTCCTAATTTTTGGACAAGGGACCCACATTTCAATTTTTTTTGATTATGTATTTATTAGGCCGTGTCAGGTCTTTGTTGCTGTGTGCGCGCTCTCTCTGGTTGTGGCGAGCGGGCGCTACTCCGTGTTGCCGTGCTTGGGCTTCTCGTGTTCTCTTGTTGCAGACCACAGGCTCTAGGCACGTGGGCTTCCGCAGTTGTGGCTCACAGGCGTAGTTGCCCTGTGGCATCTTCTTAGACCATAGATTGAACCCGTGTCCTCTGCATTGGCAGGTGGATTCCCACCCACTATACTACCAGGGAAGCCCGCCCACATTCTTTTACTTCTGCACTGCCAAAGTATGTGGTGGACCCTGTCCACACTTTTCGAAGTTAGACACATGTACTTATTCACGAACAGTCACTTCTGTATGCCAGTCCTGGAGGTGGGGACTGGTGTTTTCACAATAAGCCTAAGCAGAATGACAACTGATTGTTCCGGTGTGCTCAAGAAGTGAGAAAATGTATGAAGTTCCTGAGAAGCAGAGGGAATAGAAGTACATAGGGTAGACCAACTACATTTCTATAAAACTAACGTTATTTTTATTGTTCCAACAGGTGGAAGAATCATCTCCACAAGTGTCTTCTAAGCTTCAGAATCTGAGACTAAATAGTTTAACCCCCAAGCAACTTTTCAAATCCACAAATAATCAAGAAACTTAGTTTTATTTCAGATTGCTCAAAATAATTGTCTGTTTTTTCCATGCAATACAAAATGAAATCATGGCTCAAAGGATTAAGACAAAAGAGGACATCTGTTAACGAGTTCTATTTTAAGGTATTTGTAGTAGCAACTGTTTTCAATTTATTCGTCAAAGAAAATCTTAATGATATTGACATCTGTCATCAGGAGAACTGGTAGCACTGGTCATATATGATGGAAAAATATGTTATATATGTATTTTTAAAAACTCTGTACTTTTCATGTTCAGTTGCTCAGTTGTGTCTGACTCTTTGCGGCCCCATGGACTGTATATCCTGCTAGGCTCTTCTGCCCATGGAATTTTAAAAGTGTTTTAAAATTGTTTTATTTTTAGAATAATGCCTTATTAACTTCCATCATCATTGTGGGTGATCTTTGCTAATGGGTTGAAGCAATGGTAAAGATAAACTAATTATATCTCTTAAATTATTAACACAGATTCTAGGGTATTTTTATGTACTTTAAACTGGTCACGTCACAAGGTTGCCATTTGCTCCATCACTGCTGCCTGGGTCTTCTAGGTACACTTTCCTAGAAATTCCTTCTGAGCAGGAATTTCATTGGTTTTTGTATAATTTAAGATATAATGTGCATCGTGTTGGTTTAATACTTCTATATTGCAATATTACCACTGTAGCATTAACATATCTATCATGTCACACTATTATCATTTCTTATTGTTTTAAAAATATTACACTTTGAAGATATTTTTTCTCTCAGAGTGATTCGATTTTTTTTTTTTTTTGAGAGTTTTCTATATTTCCCTTCTCCAATGGAATCATACAATATATGGTCCCTTGTTACTGACTTCTTTGACTTAGAATAATGTTTTCATACTTCATCCACATTGTAACATGTAACAGTGATTCATCTCTCTCTCAAGATTAAAAAAAATTATGTGCAAAGAACTAGCATTATTTCTTTTATTGGCTATATATGTCTTGAATAATTCATTTAAGAAGTATCACTCCATCCAACTTGATGAAGCCTATATCCCTGACCATGCTGGTTTGAGCTGATGTTGTGAGATCAGGAACCATGGCTGAATTTTTGCAAGTGGCTCTAGGAGAGCTGCTAATAACCCTTCTTGCTTTCAGTAGTGCGTGAGGCAAATCCCTTCATTTCTTTCTATTACCAAATATTCCATTGTTTGGATGTGGTACATTGAATTTATCCATTCATTAGTGGTTGTTTCCTCTATTTGGCTATCATAAATAACGCTGTGTACAAGGTTTCGTACAGGTATATATGCTCATTTCTTTTAAGTATATACCTTGATGTGGAATTGCTGGGTCATATGGTAACTCTGTTTAGCTTTGAGGAACTGCTAGACTTCTCAAGGCAGCTGTCCCATTTTATGTTGACACCAGCAGGGTGTGAGGGCTCCAGTTTCTTCATTCTCTCTAACATTCATTATTACCTGACTTTTTAACTGGAGCCGTCCTAGTGGATATGAAGTGACATATCACTATGGCTTTGATTTGCATTTCCCTGTGACTAATGATGTTGATCATCTTTTCATGTGCTCACTGGCCATGTGTATGTCTTCTTTAGGGATGTGTCTGTTCAGATCCTTTGTCCACTTACAAATTGGGTTATTTTTCATTATCTAGTATGAGTTCTTTATATAGTCTGTATACCAGTCTTACTAGAAACATTATTTGCAAAAAATTCCCCATTTTGTAGATCTTATTTTCACTTTATGGTATCCTCTGAAACACAAGTTTCTAACTGTGATAATGTCCAATGTATGTATTTTTGTTATTATTATTGTACTTTTGGTGCTATATCTGAGAAACCATTGCTTATCCATTATGAAGACTTCTGTTTTTTCTTCTAAGAGTTAAATAGTTCTAGGTCTTCCATTTAACTCTGATTCATTTTGAGTTAATTTTTTTATATGGTGGAGTAAGAGCCCACCATAAGAAAAATGTGTCTCTTGTAAAAGTCTTTTTTAAAAGTCTGTTTTGTCTGATACAAGTGTTGCTACTCTGACTTTTTCTTCCTTTTTCCATTTGCATGGCATGTCTTTTTCCACCCTCTCACTTCTAGTCTCTCTCTGACTCTTGATCTAAAGTGAGTCTCTTGTAGGCATCATATATACAGGTCTTATTTTTGTAACCATTCAGGCAGTCTGTGTCTTCTGATGGAGCATTTAGTCCCATTACACTTAAGATAAGCATTGATGTGTATGTTTTGTTGCTGTTTTGTTAGTTGGTTCAGAAGGTCTGTTTCTCCTCCTTTTGTTTTCTTATGATTTAATGACTATTTTTAGTGTTCTTTTGGACTGCTTTTTTTTGCATGTATATCTAGTATCGAGTTTTGGTTTGCTGTTACCCTAAGATTTTCATATAGCAGTCTGTATATAAATGTGATTGTTTTAAGTGGCTGATCTCTTCATTTCAAATGCATTTTAAATACTCCTCCTTGCATTTGTACTCTCCTCCCCTCATGATTACTGTTTTTGATACCATATTTTACATCTAATTGTTTTTTGTGTCCTTTAACTGCTTATTATTGATTCAGGTGATATTACTGTTTTTATCTTTTAATATCTCTACTAGCTTTGTATGTGGATAATCTCCTACCTTTACTGTGTATTTATTTGCCTTTACTGGTAGATTGTTTCCCTCCATAATTTTCTTGTTTCTGGTTCTGGCCTTTTCTTTCTTGCCTAGAGAAGTTCCATTAACATTTGTAGTGAAGCTAGTTTTGTTGGTGCTGAATTCTTTTATCTTTTGCTTGTCTGTGAAGTTTTTGATTTGTCCATCAAATCTTGATGAGAACCTTGCTGGGTAGGATATTCTTGGTTGTAGATTCTTTTATCACTTTCCATATATTCTACTACTCCCTTCCAGCCTGTAGTTTCTGCTGAAAAATCAGCATACAGGCTTATGGGAATTCCCCTGTATATTATTTGTTGCTTTTCCCTTGCTGCTTTTAGTATTCATTCTTTAATTTTTGGCATTTTGAGTACAGTGTGTCTTGGTGGGTTTGGTTCTCTTTGGGTTAATCCTGTATGAAGCTTTGTGTTTCCTGGATATGGGTTGACTGTTTCCTTCCCCAGGTTAGGAAGGTTTTCAGCTTTTCTCTCTTCAAATATTTTCTTCAAGTCCTTTCTCTCTTCTCCTTCTGGCACCCCTATAATGTGAATATTATTGTGTTTAATGTTGTCCCAGAGCTGTCTTAAACTGTCCTTGCTTTTTTTCTTTCTTTTTTCTGATCAGCAGCAGTTACTACTGTCTTCCAGCTCTCTGATACACTCTTCTGTATCATTTAGCCTATTATTGATTCTTTCTAGTGTGTTTTTCATGTTAGTTGTTATATTCATCTCTGGTTTTTCATTATATTTTCTAATTCTTAGTTAAAAAGTAACTTCTTGCTCTGTGCATCCATTCTTCTCCCAAGTTCTTCAATCATCTTTACACAATTGTTACTCTTCACTGTTTCTTGAGTAGATCACCTATCTCCACCTAGCTCTTATTCTGGAGTTTTATCTTGTTACTTTGTCTTGAACATAGTCCTCTGAGGCCTTGTTTTGTCTGTTGCTATTTATATTTTTATGCACGTGGTAGGTTCTTGGAGAAGTGGCATGTGTAGATGTCCTGTGTGTCCCAGCAGTGCACTCCCTTGTCACTGAAGCTGTATTCTCTTGGGGCTCCTTTAGAGGGTTGCATGAATCTTTCTTTTGTGGCTGGCTACGTGGGTGGTATGGTAGGCTTGGTTGGTTCCTAGTCTGGTTGTTTGCCTGGCCTTGCCTTGTGTGTATGCTGCTGGCTGCTCTTTAGCTGGGCTTGGTCACAGAGTGGCTGGTCTCGGAACCCTAGGGGGCCCCGAGGCTAGTGCTGGCTCACTGGTGGGCTGAGTCAGGATCCCAAAGACTCTGGGGCTATAGATGCCCACTGACAGGTGAAGCCAGATCCTGGGAGTAGTGCCAAGCTACTAGCAGTTAAGGGATGTTTTCTGGAGTTTGGCTGCAGGGCCCAGAGATCCTAGAATGCATTTTAGATTGTTGTTGGCGGGCCCATTCCTGACTGTTGATCATGGGGTCCAGACTGTCTGGAAGGTTGCATTTGCCTGCTAGTGAGCAGGACGAGGGCCCAGCTAGTCCCAGGGTGGAGTCTGGCCTGTGTTGCAGGATCATAGTTGTCTTCTTTTTGGTGTCTGCACCCTGGTGGGTGAGGCTGGTCTAGAGCACCAGTTTGTGGCCTATTAGGAATCGGGCCACACAGCAGGAGGTGAGTGGTGGGTGAGCGAGCAAAGCTTCCCCTGTATTTATAGCTGCTCCCCATCAGTTGAATTACTGCCTGGGCTCCACTTCCAGTCAGATCAGCAGCAGCATAATAAATGTAATGTGCGTGAGTCATCTCAAACCCGCCCCCGTCTGTGAAAAAATTGTCTTCTGTGAAACCTGTCCCTGGTGAGAGAAAGACTGGGGAGCGCTGGTCTAGAGGCTTGTGTGGGCTTCCTGTCAGGAAGGGCTGATGCCTGCCCACTGGTGTATGGAGGCCAATACTGCCTCTTGGTGTGCAGGGCCATGTCTAGGTATATGTCTAGAGGTGGAGTCAGGGTGTCTTTAGGCAGACTGTGCTGTGTCCCTGCCCAGCTAGTTTCTTGGCCCGAGGTGTCCCCAGCACTGGAGCCTGTAGTCTGTTGGGTAGGGCCAAGTCTTGGTGCTGATGATCCAGCACATCAGCTCCCAGGAGTGTTCATGCAGTTGAATGTTCCCCAATGTCTGGCACCAGTGTCTGTGTCCACAGCTCACCTCTTCAGGAGTCTATAGAACCAGCAGTAGGTCTGGCTCAGGCTCCTATCAGATTACTGCTTTCACCCTAGATCCTGGTGTGTGTGAGATTTTGTGTGTACCCTTTGAGAGTGAAGTCTCTATTTCCCAGTCCTGTGAGGCTTCTGCAGTTCCAGCCTTGTTGTTTAGTTGCTAAGTCGTGTCTGACTCTTTCGACCCCATGGACTGTAGCCTGCCAGGCTGTTCTGTTCATGGGATTTACAAGGCAAGAATACTGGAGTGGGTTGCCATTTCCTTCTCCAGGGGATCTTTCTGACCCGGGGATTGAAACCGTGTCTCTTGAATAGGCAGGCGGATTCTTTACCTCTGAGCCACCAGGGAAGCCCTCAGTACCACCCTGCTGGCCTTCAAAGCCAAATGCTCTGTGGGCTTGTCTTCCCAGTGCTGGACGCCTGGGCTGGGGAGCCTTATGTGGGGGATAAGAACTTTCATTCTTGTGGGAGAACCTCTGCATTATAATTATTCTCCAGTTCACGGGTCACTGGATTTGATTATATTGCAGATCCTCTCCTCCTTTCTTGTGACGGTTCCTTCCATTATAATTATTCTCCAGTTCACGGGTCACTGGATTTGATTATACTGCAGATCCTCTCCTCCTTTCTTGTGATGGTTCCTTCTGATCTCTTCTGGTAGGTTCTAGGCTTTTTCCGTCAATGGTTGTTCTGCAGATAGTTGTAACTTTGGTGCTTGTGAGACAAGGTGAGTGCAGGGTCTTTACTCTGCCGTCTTCCACACCTACTCTGTACTTTCATTAAATGTATTCCTAAGTATTTTATTTTTGATCCTTTGAGAATATAATTATTTTATTTTTGTTCATTAATACTGTATGGAAATTCAGTTGATTTTTATATATTGATCTTGTATCTTGCAACCTTGCTAAAACTCATTTATTTGAATAGGTTTTTTAGCAGATTCCTTAGATTTTGGTATATACAAGATTGTATCATCTGCAAGTAGAGTTTGTTTTACTTCTTTCCAATTTAGTTGCCTTTTATTTCGTTTCCTGGTGATGCTGCCCTGGCTAGAACCTCTGGTACCCTGTTAAGTAGACGTGGCAAGAATGCACATCCTGCCTTGTGCCCGTGAATTTACAAAGCCTGCTAGGCAACTTGCAAAAATGAAAACATTGGGACTATAAGGTATAGTTTTCTTTTTTTTTATATATAAATTTTAATCATGCTAGTAGTTTTTGAAAATATATTTTATGGAGTACATACAGTGTTCTCAGGGGGTAGATATGATCCTTAAGTTAGACTCAAGATCAAGCTTTGTCACCTAATATCAGTGTATCATTAGTCTTAGAGGTGTTCCTGTTTGCCAGCTGTTCCAGCATTTTTACATATGTGTCACACCTCTCTTCATGGAAGTATTGGAATGTAGATATGACCTTCAGTATCACAGGTGGGAAGACTGACTCAAGAAAGTAAATTTCATACCCCCAGTGAGTATCAGAGCTGGAATTCAAGCCCAGATCAAATATCAAAACCATAGCTCTTCTCTTCCATGGTGCTTTTCAAGTTTATGGCAAAACCTTCCTCCTTTAGAAAATTATGCAACCATTAGTGTTGTGTAGGGCTCAGTATAGAACACTAAAATATATCCAAAGCACCAAAAAAGGTCATTTTTTTTTTTTTGGCTTTTTAAAATCACTGTTTATTCCATTTGGTAGAGGGTTTTTTATTCCCATACAAATATTTGCAACAATTTTGAATTCCCCAAAACCATACATAGACGATAAATACCATGCTATTAAAGTATTAAATTTGTACAAAAATACTTTACAGTTTAATACTTGTTTGTTACAAATAAAAATACATATTTAAGTGACTCATGATCTTTTTCTTAACATGATTCTGCTTTATACTTTCTTGCCCTGGCGGTTCTGAAATATGATTGAAATAATATATTTCTTTGCACAGAAACAAAAGGTGAACTTTTTCCTTAAACAAAGGACACAGTGTTCAGATGCTTTGCTTAAGCAGTTGTTTTAATTATTGACCAAAATAAAAATGTTTGGAAAATAATTTTTCAGTATGGAGATTCTACAATCAATATACAGATCTATTATTTTTTAATATTCACCAAATAACAGTTATTAGTGTAACTATTCAAAATATCTGAACAAATGAAAACAGTTGCTGACAGACATTAAAAGCAACCGTCACAGTTTATTGCTTTGGGGGATGGTAATAATTGGCAATGCATTTCGTGAAAATGTATTTACAATTTCAGTCAGTGGCATGGCTCAGAACAAAAGACAGTCCAGAGTCATTTACGTACATGTGCTGTACACCCCTCAGTATAACCAGTTTTCAAAACATGTCAAGCAATATGAGTTTCATTTGCCTATCCTTAAGATAAACCTCATTTTAATAGACTCTTCATTCTCTCTTAAATTCTTAGTCTTGAATTTTAAAAATAAGATAATTTAACTAATTCTCAGTGTTACTAAACACCCTAATTCATTACCAGAGAGTTTTCAGCTATTAAAAAAATGTGTCCTTAAAAAAAAAAAAACCAAAAAAACAGGTCACAAGACATATCCTGTTTGATCATTTGTTGCATAGGGAATAGCATACATCTTAGTTAAAATCATTCCTATACTTGGGCAAAACATTTACCACCACCTATTATGGTCTCCTGCGTGCACCGTTGCTGAAACGTAAGATAATTTATACCTGTACCCCTCCCATAGCAGCAGTCCCAGCAGTTCACTAGGCTAGTTCTAGCAGAGCCAGCTTTATGAAAAGCCTTGTCAGTTAAATTCTTAACATGAATAACTTTGTAGTAAGAAACTGATTTCAAAGTGAATTAAGGAAATTATTTTAGAGAATATTTTCAAACAGACATTTCTCTTTTTAAAAAGGAACAGGGAGATGGACTTGTGAAAAAAATGTCCTCTGATGTTAACTGTAGAGAGGGGTGGCCTGTTTTTCTTTTTCTCTACCATTGGATTTGGCAGGGGATTGCCTGTCATATACCATAGTGATCACTAACAAAGAAGCCTCTTCAACTTGAAAAGGGAAGTGAACATGAGCCATGAGAGATTTAAAAGACCCCTGTGCTTGCGGTTAATGCCACGCGATTATCTGTGCTTCAGATGTCACAGAAATCTTAAAGGGATTTGTTTTTTAGCACCATGTAGATATTGTCTTTTGTCCCACTTTATAAGAAGCGTTGCTATAGTGTATTAGTGGGTTCTCGTATCTCCAAATTACCACCGTGGCTCGGCTGTTGGAAAAAAGCACTGTTCTGTTCACTCCATTCTCCTCCTGGTAGAGTGTGTTCTAAGGACTTCTGTGAAGCCAGGGGGTTTCTACTAATAACCAGGTCCAGCTTATTACCAGATTCCGCTATGAGGGGTACGACGAGGCAGCAGTCAAAGTCTCTCGTTCGGACATGATTAACCTGAAATGGCAAGAAGCACCACGGTAAATTATTGTTACAGATAGAATTCCCAGAACCCAGAGTAACATTTCAGATATAACAGGTTGATAAGAGTCTTGAAAGTGCTTAAATGAGCACTCTGTACAGAGAGTCTATCCCAGCCCTGAGCACACTATAAGAGGGGTATAAGCTTACTTATTCTCTGCTACTAAACTGTAAGGCCCTTGATGGCAGGCAGCAGGGACACATCTAACATCCCCAAGCTGAGCAAATAGCCTTACTCATGGCAGGTGCTCCAAAGTGCTGTCATCCCCAATTTACGGATGAGGAAAGTGAGGCACATAATGGTTAGGAGAAGTGCCCAAGACCAGCAGTTGGTAAGTGGTCCAGAGAGGATGTTGGTGAGTGATCCAGCAAAGATGTGATCTCAGGCAGTCTGGCTGATTCCGAAGTTTGTGCTGTGTTTTGTTTTTTGTTTTCTTTCTTTAAAAAAATTTTTGGCTGCACCCTGCAGGATGTGGGATCTTAGCTCCCAGACCAGGCATTGAACCCATGCTCCCTGCCTTGGAAGGCAGAGTCTTAACCAGTAGACTGCTGGGGAAGTCCCCCACAACTCGTGCTCTTGATGATACTGAACTACCTCTCTCAGTAGTTCTCATGATCCCACCCCCTTCTGAGCTTGTACGTGTGCTCATCTTCTTTCATGTTTCCTTATTCTTCCCACCCCCACCCCAAGTTTAAAAATCATCTCCATGCTGCTTCCTTCCATTCCTTGACTTTTCATTCTCTCTCCCATTTTCTCAGTTTGGGACCTGACCATTATATTGTACTGTTGTTTAGTTGCTAAGTCATGTCTGACTACCGTTAGTTCTCTTTCTTACTAGAAATCCACCCTAGGCAACTTTATCCAAATCCATGTGTTCAGTATCCCAAATCTTTAGTTTTGTCTCTAACATCTCTCTTTAGCAACAAATGCAAACTGTAGGCTGCGTTACAGACTGTCCACCAGGATGCACAGAGGCATTAAAGGCTCAGGTCTGGCACAAGTGTCTTACCCTTACCTCCTGGTCTCCTTTCCTGTGATCCTCCCCTTCTTCACCCTACAGCAGTCCACCTATGACATAATTGTATTGTCTTTCTGAATTATGAAATATATCATTCTGCTTAAGAAATTAATATACCTCCAGAATAAAGTCTTAAAAGCTTGGCATTCAATGCCCTTCACAATTCTGAGTCCAGTCTGCTTTTATAGCCTCATCTTCCACAAAAGTAGGTATATCTCTAATTTACAGAGGTCAAATCATTTGTCCATCGTTATTTACTCAACAAATACTGGAGTATCTATGGAAAACGAAACTGTTCCATATTCTTAGGATAAGTCTAATTGTTATATTGCCATGGTAAAAAGATCATCAGAATTGGTTTTAAAACTGTCTAATGAATCAGTGTAAACTTGCTTTGGTGAACATGTGTGTAAAAGCCAGCCAGCAGAGCAGCCTCATGCTTTGAAAGTCAGCTATTTAGGGACAAACTCATTCTATTTGAATACACGTTCAAGACTGATGGCAACCCTTCTCCTGTTCCTGCAAAATGCTCTTCCTGAAAACTGGACATAAGATCCAGGAATTTGCTTTCCTCAGTAAAACCAAACCTGATCATGATATTACTCCATTAAGTAAAAACGGTTCAGCTTTTGGATTTTAGATACTGTGTGAGATGAGATATCAAACACTGCAAAATGGGAAATGGGAGAATAAGGTACTAGCATGGCAGTCCACCCCAGTTTTCTTGCCTGGAGGATCCCATGGACAGAGGAGCCTGGTGGGCTGTAGTCCACAGGGTTGCAAAGAGACTGACATGAAGCAACAGCACGCACACATGCCTATTCTCAAGTTTAGAATCTGCCGGGGAATGTATTCAGGGAAACACGCTGTTTCAGTAACTGGTAAATTCTACTAAGGGAAAAAGTGTCTATGCTCTCTAGGAGGGCCTCTGATCTGGTCTTGAGGCAAAGGAGGATGTGTGAGCACTGGTCAAATAAGACTTTAAAGAGTTAGATAAAATTTCATCTGAGGTCTTACCTGTAAGAGCCTATCGTAGGGCTTTAGCCCACCAAGATCTCCTGGCCCAGCTGGGCGAATATTTTTGACATAGACTCCTTTCTCCAGCAAGCCATCTGCTACACTGAATCCGAAGTCCTCCATGTCAGAGCCCTTGTACAGGGTCACCTGGAAGGTGAGAGAATGTGAGACGGGGGCGGCGGGGGGCGGTATTTAGGTAGGTTGAGGACGAAGCATCTTTTCAAACTAATTTCAGTAACATAATAGATTAGGCAGCTCCCCCCACCCCCCCAGTCTTGGCAGTAGTGGTAAAGAATCCACCTGCCAATGCAGGAGACTTGGGTTCAATCCCTGGGTCAGGAAGGTCCTCAGAGGAGGAAATGGCAACCCACTCTATTGCCTGGAAAACCACATGGACAGAGGAGCCTGGCAGGGTACAGTCCATGGGGTCGCAAAGCAGCAGCCATGACTGAGCATAGCACACACACACACACACACACACCCAATTGTGAAGATTTTTCTATTCTTCAAGAACATCCTTGGAATTTCCAAAGTCCCACTCAGAACTGGAAAAGGAGGAGACATGCTGGAGAGATTTTTTTTTAAAAACTTGGAATCATCAGGTGTATACAGGTGAGAATTTCTCAGGGGCATGTTCTTGTCTCTGTTCTGGAGCAACCCCAGGTGTTGGGAGAAGCCAGAGTTAGCCCTTTGCAGCTGGATATTAGGACTAAGCCAAAGACCTTTCCTTCCTGCTCACCATGCCTGGCGCTGTGCTGGGTACAGCGCTCAGCATATCCTCTGCCTCTAAGCAAGAGCCAGGAAGCCCATCATTGTATCTTCTCTGGTATTCTAATCAGTGCTTCAGTACTGTAGGCAAAAAATATTGTGAAAGGGAGAGAGGCCAAGATAGCAGAGTAGAAAGACCCTGAGCTCACTTCCTCTCACGAGCACACCAAAATCACACCTATCTGGGGAACAACCATCGACGAACTAGAACATACCAGGAAATACCTACAACTAAAGGCAAAGGAACCACAATGAGATGAGGGCTTGGCGGGTAGGGTGGACTGGTGATATAATCAAATCCCATCCCCCCTGGGTGGGCAACCCACAAACTGGAGAATAATTATACTGCAGAGGTTCTACCGGAGTGAGCATTCTGAGCCCCACAGTCTGGCTCCCCAGCCCAAGGTCCAGCATCAGAAGGATAAGCCCCCAGAACATTTGGCTTTGAAACCCAGTGGGGCTTAACTGCAGGAGCCCCACAGGATTGGGGGGAACATAGACTTCACTCTGATGCACACAAAAATCCCATGCACACCAAGGGTGCACACAAAATCCCATGCATACCAAGACCAGAACAAAAGCATCCATTTGACAGAAGGCTAAGCCAGACCTGCCTGCTGGTCTTGAAAAGTTTCCTGGAGAGGCGGGAGCTTGGCTTACCCTGGGTACATGGACATGGATGGCAGACATACTGAGGAATATTCAGCCACGTGAACACTCCTGGTGGCTGCCGTACTGAATCATTAGCACCAAGACCTGGCCTCACCCACAGACTATAGGCTCCAGGGCTGGGGCAAGTGCATGCTTGGCCACTCAGTCATGTCCAATTCTTTGCAACTGGATGGACTGTAGCCTCCAGGTTCCTCTCTCCATGGGATTTTCCAGGCAAGAACACTGAAGTGGGTTGCCATTTCCTCCTCCAGATCTTCCCGATCCAGGGATCAAACCCATGTCTCCTGTGTCTTGTGTTGGCAGGTGGATTCTTTACCACTAGTGCCACCTGGGAAGCCCCCAGACTGGGATGCTTCAGGGCGAACAATGACCTGGGCAGGGACACAGCCCTGCCCATTAGCAGGCAGGCTGCCTAACTTCTTAAGGCCCAAAGCCACCTCTGGACTCACCCCAAGACAGGGGCCTTGCCACTGGAGAGCCAAGACCCAGGTCCACTCACCAGTGGACAGGCTTAGGCTTTCTCTTCAGGAAGCCTGCACAGGCCTCCAGATGAGCCTCACCCACCAGGGGACAGACACCAGAAGCCCGAAAACTATGATCCCACAACGCAAGCTGGACCCTACCCCGGTGCCAGCTGAGCCCTG
Source organism: Bos taurus (assembly GCF_002263795.3). Lineage (NCBI taxonomy): Eukaryota > Metazoa > Chordata > Mammalia > Artiodactyla > Bovidae > Bos > Bos taurus. The sequence goes on along the minus strand of NC_037332.1, from coordinate 47,469,878 downwards.
GCCCTGCCCACTAGCAGGCCAATGCACCCTTCTGGATACCACGAACTTCATAGCTGTATTGGGAAACTCCCCACCCTCCTTCTGACCCCCTAAATCACTGATCTGAAATGAGCTCTGAGGCCCCTGGGCCCTCCAGCCAGACTCTAGGAACCAGCTCTGCCTACTAGTAGTCCAGCACTAACCCCAGGATCTGACTTCACCTGTCAGTGGGTGGGCAACAGCCCGAGTCTTTGGGACCCTGTATCTGCCCACCAGTGAGCCAGCACCACCTCCAAGGCCTCCCAGGGTTGCACAATCAACCAACTGGTAACCTGGCCCAACTAAACAGTACAAACAGCATCTGCATAGGGCAGGGCATGTCAACCAACCAAGCCTACTAGACTGCCTGCATGATCAGCCCACCACAAAGAAGGACCCTTGGAGCCCTCTTAGGGGGAACCCCTAGAGCATTTAGCTTCAGTGATGAAAGGGGAGTACACGGCTGGGACGCATAGGACGTCTCCTACACAGGGCCACTTGTCCAAGGTTGAGAAATATAACTAATCTGCAATAGACATAAAAATACAAACAGCAACTGAGACAAAATGAGGTGGCAGAAGATTGTGTTTTAGATCAAGGAATAAAATTCCAGGAGAAGAACTAAATAAGTGGAGAAAGATGATCTATCTGAGAAACAGTTCAGAGTAATGATCTTAAAGATGATCAAAGAACTTGGGAGCAGAATAGATGCACAGAGTGAGAAGTTAGAAGTTTTCAATAAACAACTAGAAAATACAAAGAACAACCCAGCAGATGAAGTATACAATAACTAGAATGAAAAATACACTAGAAGGAATTAATAACAGACATTTGAAGAATAGTTAACACCTATTCTTCTGAAACTATTCCAAAAAATTACAGAGGAAGAAACAATTCCAAACACATTCTGTGAGGCCACCATCACCCTGATACCAAAACCAGACAAAGATATCACAAAAAAAGAAAAATACAGGCAGATATCACTGGTGAACATAGATGCAGAAAATTATCAACAAAATATTGGCAAACTCAATACACTAAAAGGATCATACACCATGATCAAGTGGGATTTATCCCAGGGATGGAAGGATTTTTCAGTATCCACAAATCAATCAGTGTGACATTACATTAACAAAGGATAAAAAGCATATGATCATCTCAGCAGGCACAGAAACACTTTTGATAAAAATTTTTATAAAAATTGATAAAAATTCAACATTCAAAGAAAAAAACTTAACAAAACTTTAAAAAGAAATAAAATTCAACATCCATTTATATTTTAAAAGTCTTCAGAAAATGGGCATAGATGGACCCTACCTCAACATAATAAAAGCAATATATGACAAACCCACGGCTAACATCATATTCAATGGTGAAAAGCTAACAGCATTCCCTCTGAGAACGGGAACAAAACAAGGATGCCTACTCTTGCCACTTTTATTCAACATAGTTTTGGAAGTCCTAGCAATCAGAGAAGAAAAACAAAGGGAATCCCAATTGGAAAGGAAAAAGTAAAACTCACTGTTTGCATGTGATATACATAGAAAAATCCTAAAAATGACATTAGAAAAGTACAAGAGCTCATCAATGACTTTGATAAAATTGCAGGATTCAAAATTAACATTCGGAAATCTGTTTTATTTTTGTATACTAACAATGAACTATCAGAAAGAGATATTAAGGAAACAATCCCATTTACCATCACATCAAAAAGGAATAAAATACCTAAGAATAAACTTACCCATGGAGGCAAAAAACCTGTACTCTGAAAACTACAAGACACTGATCAAAGAAACTGAGGAGGACACAAATAGATGAAAAGATATACCATGTTCTTGGCTTGGAGGAATCAATATTGTGAAAATGACCACAGTACCCAAGGCAATCTACCAATTTAATACGATTCTTATCAAATTACCAATGGCATTTTTCACAGAACTAGTAGAAAAAATTTTTAATTTGTATGGAAACACAAAAGACCAAAAATAGTTAAAACAAGCTTGGGAGGAAAACATAGGCAAAACACTCTCTAACATAAATCACAGCAGGATCCTCTATGACCCACCTCCCAGAGTAATGGAAATAAAAGCAAAAATAAATGGGACTTAATTAAACTTAAAAGCTTTTGCACAATGAAGGAAACTATAAGCAAGGTGAAAAGACAGCCTTCAGAATGGGAGAAAACAATAGCAAATGAAGCAACTGACAAAGAATTAATCTCAAAAATATACAAGCAGCTCATGCAGCTCAATTCCAGAAAAATAAATGACCCAATCAAAAAATGGGTCAAAGAACTAAACAGACATTTCTCCAAAGAAGACATACAGATGGCTAGCAAACACATGAAAAGATGCTCAACATCACTCATTATCAGAGAAATGCAAATCAAAACCACAATGAGGTACTATCTCATGCCAGTCAGAATGGCTGCCATCCAAAAGTCTACAAACCATATATGCTAGAGAGGGTGCAGAGAAAAAGGAACCCTCTTACACTGTTGGTGGGAATGCAAACTAGTACAGCCACTATGGAGAACAGTGTGGAGATTCCTTAAAAAACTGAAAACTAGAACTGCCATATGACCCAGCAATCCCACTGCTGGGCATACACACCGAGGAAACCAGAATTGAAAGAGACACGTGTACCCCAATGTTCATCGCAGCACTGTTTACAATAGCCAGGACAGGGAAGCAACCTAGATGTCCATCAGCAGATGAATGGATAAGAAAGCTGTGGTACATATACACAATGGAGTATTACTCAGCCATTAAAAAGAATACATTTGAATCAGTTCTAATGAGGTGGATGAAACTGGAGCCTATTATACAGAGTGAAGTAAATCAGAAAAACACCAGTACAATATCAGATCAGATCAGATCAGTTGCTCAGTCGTGTCCGACTCTTTGCGACCCCATGAATCACAGCACGCCAGGCCTCCCTGTCCATCACCAACTCCCGGAGTTCACTGAGACTCAGTGAATGATGAGTGATGCCATCCAGCCATCTCATCCTCTGTTGTCCCCTTCTCCTCTTGCCCCCAATCCCTCCTAGCATCAGAGTCTTTTCCAATGAGTCAACTCTTTGCATGAGGTGGCCAAAGTACTGGAGTTTCAGCTTCAGCATCAGTCCTTCCAAAGAACACCCAGGGCTGATCTCCTTCAGAATGGACTGGTTGGATCTCCTTGCAGTCCAAGGGACTCTCAAGAGCCTTCTCCAACACCACATTCAAAAGCATCAATTCTTCGGCGCTCAGCCTTCTTCACAGTCCAACTCTCACATCCATACATGACCACAGGAAAAACCATAGCCTTGACTAGACGAACCTTTGTTGGCAAAGTACTGTCTCTGCTTTTGAATATGCTATCTAAGTTGGTCATAACTTTGCTTCCAAGGAGTAAGTGTCTTTTAATTTCATGACTGCAGTCACCATCTGCAGTGATTTTGGAGCCCAAAAAAATAGTCTGACACTGTTTCCACTGTTTCCCCATCTATTTCCCATGAAGTGATGGGACCGGATGCCGTGAGCTTCGTTTTCTGAATGTTGAGCTTTAAGAAGTCTTAGAAGACCTAGAAGTACTCCTTTAAGGAACACCCTCCCCTGGGGCCCGGCTTGAGTAGCTCCCTCACTCCCTTCCTTGGGTCTGGTTTCGCAATTCCAGCCGTTCACCCTTCTCAGCTCTGGGCCTCAGCCTGTTCCCCCTGCATTAAGGCCAGTGCCACCAGCTAAAGTTTTCCCCACCCCCCAGGCCTCCTTCTGACCACCCACAAGAGATAGTCTGAGGGTCACAAGTTCATCAAATGTGTACTGAGTCTTTCCATGTTCTGAGCACAGTTCCAAGTGCTGAGAAACAGCAGTGAGAGGGGGGCAGAGAGAGAAGAGGTTGCCTTCCAGAGGGAAACACATTCATGTGTCATGTCCACTGAGACCCACTGTGCTGGACACCAGCCAATGTGCTCAGCAAGACACACTCATTTAACAATGTGACGGCTTTTTTTAGTAAGGTTTGCTGCACACCCTCTGCAACAACCAATGCACATATCAAGCAATGACTGGGGTTTGCTTTTTAACTCTTGATTATTTTAAAATGCCCTGAAAGAGGAAATGGCAACCCACCGCAGGATTCTCATCTGAAAAATTTCATGAACAGAACAGTCAGGTGGGCTACAGTCTATGGGAATGCAAAGAATTTGGCACGCCTGAGCGACTGAGCATATTTTAAAATGTATATTTCTTTTAACACACATCATACCCGAAATACATTCTTGCAAAGGAGTAAAACAATTTAGAACTATATAGGGCAAAATGTGAAGATTAGTACTCTCCAAGCAGGAGAGTATTATTCTTCTATACCCAGTTATTTCACTTCAGAGAGGTATGGAATGTTGAAGGAAATGCAAAGTGGTCATTTGTGGATTTTTATGTCACTGGGCAGAGAACTAAAATATCATGCTGGCTGGGTCAAGTCTAATCACCAGGCAGTCTCGGTGGTTTCTGCCATATTGGAGGTGAGGAAATTCAAGCTCGCCCACAGTCACAGAGGTACTGAATAGTGGGGGCACGTCTGTCTGACTCCAGCCACTCAACTGTTATATTCTAATGCCACTCAAGTGCCTTATTTCATAGATTCTAAGATGTACTTTTTTTTTTTTCTTCATGTTTTCAGTTCTCTGAAATCAGGCCATGTTTTATAGGCAGGGGTATCTTAGGTCCTATGAAATAGGGTATACCAACATCTCACCCCACCTGCGTATTTCCCACAATACACTAGAAGGAAAGGGGCCAGAATTTTGTTACATCTTTGCTTTATGAGAAAGAAAAAAGCCCTGTCTTGCCAGTTAAAGGGTGGTTGGTCCTGAACAGATGCATCGCCATCTCTCAGAATGGTGTGAAAATGCAAAGTCTTGAACCCCACTCTGAACTGCTGTCTGCCAAGTTCTAAGCACACTGAAATTTGCTCTCCGTGGTACTTCACACACCAGAGGGGCTAGTACATGTTCTGAAAAGGAAATGAGGGGACTAATACCACTTCATTTAAAATTGTGTTTCTTACCCATCTTGCAGGATTGTTAGGGTCAAGTCAGATATCATCACTGGATGGTAAACTCATGATGGGTGTGCTTAATTGCTATATCTTTTTTTCACTGCTATATCCTCAGCCCTTCAAATAGTACCCAGCACACTGTAGGTTCACCTGGACTTTACGATGTGCTAGATGGGTAAGAAACACAATTTTAACTGAAGTAGTGTATGTGAAGTTTTAAGACCTGATATTAGCGGAAGGATCACTTTTGTGGCACTCACTTATACAATGAGAAAATCCTACCTGACTATAAAGAGGTGCGTGTATTAGCAAAGTCCAGTCCCCACATTTGACATGTACCTTAATGATGCACGCGTGCTCAGTTGCCAAGTCGTGTCCTGACTCTTGCGACCCCCAAGGACTGTAGTCCATGAGGCTCCTCTGTCTGTGCCATTACCCAGGCAAGAATACAGGAGTGGGTCAGATGATCCATGGGGAGAGAATGATCCATGAATGAGAGAACATCCCCTCACCCAAAGCCAAAGTCATCAGGAGGGGAGGATATGTTTTTGTTGGTAACCTGGGCTCAGATAAAGGCCTGAGGGGAGATGTGGGAGATGTTCACCCTGCAAGTTCCTTGAGGGGGGCAAGGATCCTTGTTTTGTTTACTGATATATCCCAAACTCCTTAAATCCCAAACTCCTGCTACATTGTAGAGCTAGTATTTTGTTGAATAGATGAAGTGACTGGTTCTGACACACCATGTGGTTGAGTTTGGAAACTAGTCAGAACTGGCCATGATGTGCTGTGTGTGTGAATGGAGAGGGATTTAATTCTGAGGGTCAGGCCGCGCCCTGCCTCCATGGCTCCAGGGCCATGCTGGAAATGAGCAAGGCACAAAGCTGCAGGGTGGCTGGGACTGGGCAGGACAAAGCTCCACAGTGACATCATGTGGTCATGAGAGGGAGAGCACCTATGACATTGGAGCCAGGTCTGTCTGCCGTCCCTTTGAGATGAGGAAGCCCCAGTCTTGTACAGGGAGTAGGGTGGGATGTGTGTGCTAAATCGCTTCAGTCGTGTCTGACTCTTTGCACCCTCATGGACTGTAGCCCACCAGGCTCCTCTGACCACGGGATTCTCCAGGCAAGAATACTGGAGTGGGTTGCCATCCCTCCTCCAGTGGATCTTCCCCATTCAGGGATTGAACCTGCGTCTCTTATGTCTTCTGCATTGGTAGGCGGGTTCTTTACTATGAGCACCATCTGGGAAGCTCCAGGGTGGAATGTAGGGTTCTCCAACTTGAGATGCAGGACTTCTTGCTAATAAGGCTGTGGGACTTGTGTGAGTAGATTAAAAAGCAAACTGGATGCTACTTTTTCTACCAAGTTTGTGGAGTAGATCATACAGTTTGTACAAGAAAGGCAAAATGAATGCCAGTTCTTTCCTTTCATTTTTAAAATAGGGAATTAGTGGACTAAATATTTCCAGTGGTGTCCCAAGGAGGTTTTTTCCAGTGGGGAGGGGAATGACCTTTTAAAAGTACATTATCAGTATGAATCTATGCTATGCTATGCTATGCTAAGTCACTTCAGTCGTGTCTGACTCTGTGTGACCCCATAGATGGTAGCCTACCAGGCTCCCCTGTCCCTGGGATTCTCCAGGCAAGAACACTGGAGTGGGTTGCCATTTCCTTCTACAATGCATGAAAGTGAAAAGTGAAAATGAAGTCGCTCAGTCGTGTCCGACTATTAGCAACCCCATGGACTGCAGCCTACCAGGCTCCTCCGTCCATGGGATTTTCCAGGCAAGAGTACTGGAGTGGGGTGCCATTGCCTTCTCCGATATGAATCTATGGGTCCTTTTATATATAATGTGTTACAATCAACAGCAACATTCTTTTGCAAGCTCAAGTTTCCTCATTTTTGGCCAAGTGGAGTCCTTCATGTTGATGTCGTGTTGATATCATTATATGACCCACTTGCTCTGATAACTTCTCTGCTTTTTGGCACAAGATATCACAGACTAATAGAAGCAACAGTTAGAACACCAGGCATGGAACAACAGGCTGGTTCCAAATTGAGAAAGAGTACGTCAAGGCTGTATATTGTCACCCTGCTTATTTAACTTATATGCAGAGTACATCATGCAAAACGCTGGCTGGCTGAAGCACAAGCTGGTATCGATTGCCACGAGAAATATCAACAACCTCAGATATGCAGATGACACCACCCTTATGGCAGAAAGCAAAGAAGAACTAAAGAGTCGCTCGATGAAGGTGAAAGAGAATGAAAAAGCTGGCTTAAAACTCAACATTCAAAAAATGAAGATCATGGCATCCAATCCCATCACTTCATGACAAATAGATGGAGAAACAATGGAAACAGTGACAGACTTTATTTTGGGGGGCTCCAAAATCACTGCAGATGGTGACTGCAGCCATGAAATTTAAAGACGCTCCTTGGAAGAAAAGCTATGACAAACCTAGACAGATATTTAAAAGCAGAGACATTATTTTGTTGACAAAGGTTTGTATAGTCCAATCTATGGTTTTTTTCTGAGTAATCATGTATGGATGTGAGAGTTGGACCATAAAGAAAGCTGAGTGTCAAAGAATTGATGCTTTTGAACTGTGGTGTTGGAGAAGACTCTTGAGAGTCCCTTGGACTGCAAGGAGGTCAAACCAGTCAATCCTAAAAGAAATAAGTCCTGAATATTCATTGGAAGGACTGATGCTGAAGCTGAAACTCCACTACTTTGGCCACGTTTTGTGAAGAACTGACTCACTGGAAAAGACCCTGATGCTGGGAAAGATTGAGACCATGAGGAGAAGGGGACGACAGAGGATGAGATGGTTGGATGGCATCACTGACTCAGTGGACATGAGGTCCATTGAGTTTGAGCAAACTCAAACAATGGAGTTTGAGCAAGCTCCAGGAGTTGGTGATGGACAGGGAAGCCTGGCGTGCTGCAGTCTATGGGGTCACAAAGAGTCGGCCACGACCGCAACTGAACTGAACTGATCATAGACTCGAGCTTCCTGGTGGCTCAGCAATAGACAATCCACCTACAATGCAGGAGATGGGGGTTCAATCCCTTTGTAGGGAAGATCCCCTGGAGGAGGGCATGGCAACCCACTCCAGTATTCCTTCCTGGAGAATCCCATGGACAGAAGAGCCTGGTAGGCTACAGTCCATGGGATCGCCCAGAGTCCGACACAACTGAAGCCACTGAGCACACAGGCACCTCATGGACTCACCATGGATACTTCCTGCCTCGACTGGAGGAAACACTCAGGTTTATTTCTAGGCCCTTTCGTCCTCATGTTCTTTCATTGAAGGTAGGAAGGGGAGGAATCGGGGGAGATGGGTGCAAAGGAGGAGGGGGCGGAGGTGACAAACAGCTAACATGCTTGGTGACAGTCTGTTACTCTTGGGACTCTGTTTACTAGTGTATGAAATGTCTCTACCCCAGGTCCCAGCTTTTGCACCCCTCTTTGGCTCTGTCTGTGGGATTTCTCGCCCTTCTTCTCCCTTTCCACTTTTGTTCCCAGTCATGTTCTCTCCCCAGACAAGCAGCACACCTACGGGGGATGGTGGCACATCTTAGTTATCTCTGTTGCATTAGTAATTAAGCATAGGCTTGGACAGCAGTCCTGTGGACCCTCTGGCTGGTTGCTACGTGGGCTGGCGTTTTCTCTGCAAGCCTCGCCACACTCTTCAGTCATATCTGAATATGAGTCATAAAGCCTATGTTTGCAGTGGACATTAGGAAGCCCACTTCTGTCTTAGCTCTGAGACATGTTTCTCAACACAGTGAACTGGAATCCCTGCAAGGGGGAACATTTGTTGCAGACCTAGAATAATAGTAAAGTTCTTCATTGCTCACCTGGCCTGTGAGTCTTGGGTGTTTACCCCACAGTTATTGAACCCAGAAGGGGTAAAAGGGTAAGTGTCATGAAACACTGCCAACACCAGGCAGTGGGGATACACTAACCACAACGGTAGAAATGGATGCCGACTAGTGCCAGGTTAGCAGATTAGCTCATTAACTGTAAAGCCACAGTTGCTGGCTAAGAGGCTTGGCTCTCCGGAACCTTAGACTTGATGTATCTCTATGGCAAACTCCTCAGGATGAGAGACTAATATATGGTTTAAATCTGAAAGTAATCTGTTTCTCTAGAAAGATTTCCTAAGGTTAGAGGAGACTGAATTTTAATAGCCAATTCTATGATTCTCTTAGAAGTAGCAAAACAACAAAATGAAGCTTTAAAATGATACAGAGGTAAGACTCCAGGAATCAATAATTTCACACAAATAGGACACACTGCTGGCTGGTCTCAAAATCAGCTGCAATAAATTGTGCCATGTGGCTGCTGCTCTCCTGCTTAGCTGCAGACGGGTAGTGCTTACCTCTGATGTATTTCCTGTCCAAAAATAATTCTAAGAATTCCAAGGTTTGAGTTGCATTTCCCGCCCCCCACAGATAAACCCCTTAACCAGGCACTTTCCGGTATATGATTGCTTTGATCTCCCAGCAACTCTGTGTGGCAGAAGCATGCCTTTCCCACTAACGAGGACACTGACCTTTGAACTTGACGAATGGACTTGTCCAGGTGGAATACAGTAAGCCTGAGGATTTCAGTATTAGAGTATCTGACCTCATCTGCTGTGTTCCTTCCACTGAATCATGATTTTTTTTTTTTCCTTACTCTCCTAGCTGGTCAGGCAGTTTTTATCCATTTCCAACGGCCCAACAAACTAAAGATGAATAGTTTATCACATCTGCTGTATTTCTTTTCATCAGAGCTCTTCTGTGTTTTCCCCCAGCATCTGTGCAAACTGCTCCCAGCTGCTCCAGCTCTTTCCGCTCCAGCTCTTCATGCTCCACCCTCACCCAAGAAAATCAAGATTTTTCTTGTAAGGTCTCTATTCCGTGCCAGGCTACCTTGGGGGAATCTGGATTATGAACACAAAGCTAGATTTTTCTGTTCCAAAAGGGCCAACTAGCCTCTTGAAACAACACTCTGGGTAAGGATACAGTTCTACAAAACTCACTGCAATTGTAACCACTTGTTAACACATGCTGCAACTGCCTCTATCCCTCCTGAGAACAGAAGCCTTAACAGGAGGTGCAGGACTTCACCATAATTCAAGTTGAGCTTTCATTGGTATTTCTAAGCAAGTTCATCCACAGGTCTGAATAATGTCCTTGAGGCAAAGAAACGTAGTGCTTGTGTTTTCCGTTTTGAGTCCCATGAAAAGCCTTAGCAGCAGAGCCAGGTCTCTGCACTTGGATTTTAAGGGCAAGTGTGTCTAGTGTCTTGACCATGTCATGGTGAGTGATAGCCACCCCAGAAGCAGTCCCTATGCCCTGGCAGCCAGCCTCCCTGTGGTCAGCCCTTTGCTTGATGGCCCTTAAGGACCAAACCAATACCTGCTTATCAGAGACGGTTCCAGTTTGCCCACAAACCACCGGGTACTTGAGTTTATTCTTCCAGACACCACTGGGGTAACCCTGTTCCTTTAAACTTGACAATTCAAGGCATGAATCGACTTTGAGGACAATCCTATACTACCAGTGGGGCTGGAAGAAAATAATAAAGTATGGATTTTCCAGCTGGTTACCATCAGCTCTGCGCCTGGGCCTTCCCACTTGCCCAGCCAGCACCAAGTCAGCCAAGCTTGACCAAAGACCGTTCCAGCCTGTCAACTCAGGATGGTCTGCTGGCCCTCCCCACACTCGCCCCTGCTCTCTGGCTCCTAGGTGCACTCTGGCTTGGCTCCCCTCCAGCTCTCAACTCAAGTTCCCAGTTCCACCAGCAGCTCACCAACCTCCATAACCTACAGACCCATGTGGGCAAAATGTCGTTGTGTATGTTGAGGGTAGGGGGTTCCCCACACCACCAAACAACTCTGCAACATTAGATGGGTGTCCTCCAGTTCAACTTAATTCTGAAATTATCCACATGGAGGCCACGTCAGATCCCACAGGTTAAGGGTTCCATCCTACAACATTACCCGACCCCTACCCCACCATTTCAGACAATGGTCTTCAGACCCAGGTCGTCCCTCATACCTTTGCCCAACCGGCTGTATCTCAGAGGTTCCAGCAGCCTCCTCCTTGGGTTTGAATAATTTACCAGAGTGGCTCACAAAACTTACCAGATCACCAGTTTATTATAAAATGGTATAATTCAGGAACGCCAGATGGAAGAGATACTTTGGGGAAGGTTTTGTGGAAAGGTTGCGAAACCTCTATGTTCCCTTCAGGCTCTGATCGCAACCCTCCCCAACCCCGTCCCCACATCCCATGTGGTTACCAACCTGGAAGCTCCTGGAGACCCATCCTTTTGGGGCTTTACAGAAGCTTCACTACACAGGAATGACTGTTTAAGCCTCTGGCCATTGGTGATTGATTTCACCTGCAAACCCTCCCTGGAGGTCGGTGGTGGGACTGAAACCTCCAAACTTCTAATCACAGGGCTGGCTCCACTGGCAATCAACCCCCATCCTTAAGTGCATCTAAAAAGCAACTCATTCAGTTCAGCTCAGTCGCTCAGTCGTGTCCCACTGTTTGAGACCCCATGGACTGCAGCACACCAGGCTTCCCTGTCTGTCACCAACTCCCAGAGTCTACTCAAACTTATGTCCATTGAGTTGGTAATGCCATCCAACCATCTCATCCTCTGTCATGCCCTTCTTCTCCTGCCTTCAATCTTTCCCAGCATCTGGGTCTTTTCCAATGAGTCAGCTCTTCGCATCAGGTGGCCAAAGTATTGGAGTTTCAGCTTCAGCATCAGTGCTTCCAGTGAATATTCAGGACTGATTTCCTTTAGGATGGACTGGTTGGATATCCTTGCAGTCCAAGGGACCCTCAAGAGTATTCTCCAACACCATGGTTCAAAAGCATCAATTCTTCAGCACTCAGCTTTCTTTATAGTCCAACTCTCAGCAGTGGCCACAGGACTGGAAAAGGTCAGTTTTCACTCCAATCCCAAAGAAAGTCAATGCCAAAGAATGCTCAAACTACTGCACAGTTGCACTCATCTCACACGCTAGTAAAGTAATGCTCAAAATTCTCCAAGCCAGGCTTCAGCAATATGTGAACCATGAACTTCCAGATGTTCAAGCTGGTTTTAGAAAAGGCAGAGGAACCAGAGATCAAATTGCCAACATCCGCTGGATCATAGAAAAAGCAAGAGAATTCCAGAAAAACATCTATTTCTGCTTTATTGACTATGCCAAAGCCTTTGACTGTGTGGATCACAATAAACTGTGGAAAATTCTTCAAGAGATGGGAATGCCAGTTACCTGACCTGCCTCTTGAGAAACCTGTATGTAGGTCAGGAAGGAACGGTTAGAACTGGACATGGAACAACAGACTGGTTCCAAATAGGAAAAGGAGTACGTCAAGGCTGTGTATTGTCACCCTGCTTATTTAACTTATATGCTGAGTACATCATGAGAAACGCTGGGCTGGAAGAAGCACAGGCTGGAATCAAGATTGCCAGGAGAAATCTCAATAACCTCAGATATGCAGATGACACCACCCTTATGGCAGAAAGTGAAGAAGAACTTAAGAGCCTCTTGATGAAGGTGAAAGAGGAGAGTGAAAAAGTTGGCTTAAAACTCAACATTCAGAAAACAAAGATCATGGCATCCGGTCCCATCACTTCATGGGAAATAGATGGGGAAACAGTGACAGACTTTATTTTTTGGGGTTCCAAAATCACTGCAGATGGTGACTGCAGCCATGAAATTAAAAGACGCTTATTCCTTGGAAGGAAAATTATGACCAACCTAGACAGCATGTTAAAAAGCAGAGACATTACTTTTTTGGCAAAGACCCATCTAGTCAAGGCTATGGTTTTTCCTGTGGTCAGGTATGGATGTGAGAGTTGGACTATAAAGAAAGCTGAGCACCGAAGAATTGATGCTTTTGAACCATGGTGTTGGGGAAGGCTCTTGAGAGTCCCTTGGACTGCAAGGAGATCCAACCAGTCCATTCTAAAGGAGATCAGTCCTGGGTGTTCATTGGAAGGACTGATGTTGAGGCTGAAACTCCAATACTTTGGCCACCTCATGCGAAGAGCTGACTCATTTGAAAAGACCCTGATGCTGGGAAAGATTGAGGGCAGGAGGAGAAGGGGACGACAGAGGATGAGATGGCTGGATGGCATCACCGACTTGGTGGACATGAGTTTGGGTAAACTCTGGAAGTTGGTGATGGACAGGAAGGCCTGGCGTTCTGCGGTTCAGGGGGTCGCAAAGAGTCGGACACTACTGAGCGACTGAACTGAACTGAACTCACATCCATACATGACTCCTGGAAAAACCATAGCTTTGAGTAGATGGACCTTTGTTGGCCAAGTTACAACCCACCAAACTTTCCCTGCACTGAGCACTAACAGTGCTGGTGTGATTTCCTCATTCCGAGGAAGGCTGTGGTTTGGCACTACAAAGGTCCTCGAAAAAGAACGAACTTTGTGCTTCATCTAAGGGGAAGAAAGAGAGCAGCTCTAGGCTAAACCACTATCAATGTGATCCTCACTGCAGCCCTGCCAGACCTCAATAGACATGCAGTGGAGCAGAAGGATGTTGGACGGAGAGCTCCAGCAGGTTTCTTTCCAAGGACCTGGAGAGAAACACAGTGACCCTCAGGGAGTCTCCTCATTTGTAAGTGAACATTCCGTAGATAACAGAATACAATCTATTAATAAACGCATTTGATCACAACAGAGACAAGCAAAGCCATCAGAAGAGGAAGAATGATCCCCAGGCAAGGGCTAGACTTAAGGGAAGTTATTAGCATTTCTGAAGAGGGATGGTGGTGGGTCCTTGACAGAAATGAGGGATCAAAGACTGGGAAATCAGGCACACTGGAACACTGCCTAACAAGCCCGCCTAAGGGTCATCTGAGTCTAAGGTACCGCACCTCTGTTTAACTTAGCATTTCTATGGCTCAGAGCTCAGCCTCTGTAAAAGAGGACGGCAACTTGATGAGAAGAGATAGGATGCAAATAGAGCTCTGTCCCTTAGAGGAGATAAGCTCAAAGGCTTTGCTTGTATTTCACTGTAAGTCATTGAGCAGCTTTCATTTTAACTAGGAAATCTTATTCTGACATTCTTTTTCTCCCCCTCCTTGGACTGATACATATATATTATTTTCTTTATCTTCCCTTTGCACAAATGTTTTTATCCCACTGTTTTATCCTGAGCTAAAAAACTTTTTTTTTTTTCCACACGAGCCAATCATTTGTATATAATTTTGTTTTTTACATTTTTGAGAAATATGTCTTAGAATTACAGACAAGGGAAGCTGATGGAAAAAATCCATTTTAAGGGCTGTCAGGGCTGGATGTCATTGCTCACATAAAATGTACAACCTAAATTCCAACCCTTATTCTACAATTCCACATTGATTGTTAGCTGCCCCTGGTTTTTTTCAGGGAGAGAATATGCTTGTCACACTGACGTGATACACATCCATTTCTCTTTGTAAAGAGGGTGTTATTCCAGTGTACAACTCCATCTGTGGAGACTCTAAAACGGCTGCCTGAATCATCCTTAAGGCTAGGATTCTGAGGAGCTCTCATTTCCTGGGTTTCTGTCACTGCAGAGTTGAGATAAGACTGAAGGTGACTTCACCTGGGAAACGCTATTTGTGAACTCTCTCATGATAATGAGTGATCCAGTCTCTTTCTTGGTAAGTGAGCAAACTGAGGTTCAGAAAAGTGATGTGACTCATGACTGGCAAGTTGTGGCCAAACCTTGGCCTGACAGTTCATTTAATCTTGAGTACCAACTGCAAATATTTGGTGAAGAGTCACATTGAAAATAAGATATGTATTTCCATTTCATATTTCCTCCTAGGGTTCAGCCTGACTTGAGAATATTGGAAAAGACGTGGGCACTAAACACCCAAAATGACACTACTTCCAAGAAGTAAAACAACTTTATGATATAAAGAAGAACAAAAGTACACTCTCAAAACACTCCAATATATTGAAATTGCAAAGTGAACTTGGCTGAGAGAAAAGCTGATGGCAGCAAATGTAGCTATAAGAATAAAGGGGTTCCTTGTGAGTGACTCAAATGTTCAAGAGTCGAGCCATCCGCAGCTATAAATAGCAGAAGATTCTGGAAAATAATTTTAAAAAACTTTCTGTAAAAAACAAAACAGTTGCTTACAATAAAGGAATACAATCTTATTGAAAAACACAAATGACAGGACAAAAGGAAATGATTTTTTTTTAAGTCCAAATGCTCTGAATGTGAATCTATAGAAAAAAGATTTTTGCCTTAAAATATGCAAAAAGAAGTGAAGCTAGAATTTATCTCAGAAATATATTAAGCAGACACTAAAGAATATTTAAGCTTCAGAAGGAAAAGAGGGGTTATCAATGAAATGCAGCTAAGATCACAAGCTCCTTATCTGCAAAGAGAAAAAAAATCTATGATAAGCTAAAATAGTGATACAAAGCAGAATTAATTTTAAAGATAAAATTTAGAAGCTCCAGGGGTAACAATGCAAACTCATTTCCTCTTTGCTCAGCCACTCAGCTGTTGCCTTAGATCTCCCTGACACAAAATAACCACCTCCTGCTAGCAAAACCTACAGGAGTGATTCCCAATCTTCAGGTGCAAAAGATTCCACTAAGGGGTTGTTAAAATGTTGTTTTTTTGCCTCAACTCCCAGAAAATGCTGACCAGGTAAGTCTGGGTTGGGCTTAGGAACCCACATTTTAACAGGCACCCCATGTGATGATGGTAAATGTCATCAGAGGTTCACATGCCAAATTTTTCTCTAAGGCTATAGTCTCTAATATAAGTCTTGAAATCAGCTTAATATGACAGCATTTGAAAAGAAACAAAACAAGTCAATTTTTGGATTCATTTATTCAATACGTATTAGGGTGACCAAAAAGTTTGTTGAATTTTTACATCAGATCTTACAGAAAAACCCAAATGAACTTTTTGGCCAACCCAATATATAAGTGTGAGTGTATGTGTGTACTGAGTTGTGAGGTAAGATGTATTTTGGATAACGTCTTAGCCAAAAAAGTCTGAGAGACACCAGCATCACTTCCCTGTGACGCCCTCACTGTCCCTCCCCCCCAGTCTAAGTATCAAATCATCACTCCAGCTCCAACGTCCTCCTCCAACCACAGGGCCGAAAGGGGAAGTGAGGCTGTGTTCTGTGTTTATTCTCAAGTGTCAGGAAGGATAACTAGTCTTTGGGGTTCAGGAATGAAGGACAGAAGACTTGTTAGGAGATGGCAGACCCTTGGACACAGTAGATGGTGTGAAATTAAAAAAAAAAAATGTAGCCTCTCACCTGAGCTCAGCATTTTTGGAAGGTCTGAAGGAAGACACGGGATTGGCAAGGAGGACTGGGTGGAAAATGAGGGGCAGATGATAAAGAGTCTGTTGAAACTCAAGAAATTGGAAGATTAAGCCCACACTTTATTCTTTTTGTATGAGGATGATGCTAGTAACCCATCATCAGGAGATGGTGTGGCCTTTGTGTTCTCCTGTTCTCCCCAGGAATGGGGATGGATACTGGCCCATTCATTCCTATCCTCTTGATGCAGCTTCTAGTGACAGTAAGAGTTTGAAGGTACTGGCTTGGACAGACAGATCCACAACTTGTTCTCATGGAGACAGCTTTCACCAAGAGGCACACAGCCCCGAGAAAGATGGCAACTGGAAAATAACACCACGTGTTTTCAGAATGGGGTGCTATTGACCCTACCCAGCCTCTTTACTCTGGTCTCTGCAGCCCCTTAGAAATTTCTCCACTAGGTCAGTGGAGAAAAGTCCACCCAAGGGGCTCAATGAGAATCAGCCTTCATTCCGCTCGGCAAGCCATGCATGCAGTCTGACTTCGGGTTATTTTCAACTTGAGGAAGGGATGTTTTTCTCTTTCTCTGGCCCCATCTCCATACCACCCCCCAAAGAGTACCTTTTCCTACTTCTATGAAGGTTTAGTCCAGGCTAATAGCACCCTGGGCTTCCCTGGTGGCTCAGAGGTAAAGAATCTGCCTGTCAATGTAGGAGATGCAGGTTCGATTCCTGGGTCGGGAAGATCCCCTGGAGAAGGAAATGGCAATGGACTCCAGTATTCTTGCCTGGGGAAATCCCATGGACAGAGGAGCCTGGCGGGCTACAGTCCAAGCACCCCAACGGGAAGATAATTCAATTCAATCAACAAGGCACTTGCTTTTTCATGGTGTCAGGTAATCTTTGTTCAAAGGGTGCCCACAATCAAGACACAAATACAATTACCAGTCTCTGCTCTGAGTAAAGTGACTCTTCTAATCACCATTTCTCCTTTTAAGTGTTTCGAAACTGGAGTGTGGGTTTAGCAGCAAACGTTGAATGGACTATCAGGGTCACTGAATTCACACACACAAAGGTGCCTGAGATGGGAGCATCCACCATTCCCACAATTCCATACCGTCAGGCTGCAGGCTCCTCTGCCACATTTTCACGTCACAAGCTCATTTTGGGTGTTTTATAATGCCCAGGACACCATCTAGTTCTGAGCACCTTATTTTGTTTGGCACCAATTTGGAAGAAGAGTGAAGCCACATGGGAAATGTGCTTAGTGCCACTATAGAGGGAAATGAGTAAAGTGAAGGAGAAAAGCAGCAGCCCGTTTGCTAGGTCAAGCGGGTCTAGCATAGTCTGTGATCTGCGGTCTCTCCATTCACACACTGCCACACAAATGTTCCAACCAGCCCAGCCACTGCCACTCACGGTGCTAAGTGCATGATGCCTTTAAAGAGAGATCTATTTTCAGCACACTTTTAAAAACGTCAGCTATAACAACTTGCATAGCCAATTTACCGTCATGATCTTTGCTGACTGCTTTCAGTATAGGAGGGATGGGGAGACAAGCCTTTTGCATTGCTGGGCTGCCAAGGAATCTTCCTTTGAAGAGACTGCTTCACTCCAGAAGGAAAAACGACTCTCTTCTACACTTGCTATTTCTCTATCCTGTTGTTTAATCACTCAGCCATGTCTGACTCTTTTGCAGCCCCATAGACTGTAGCCTGCCAGGGCCCTTTATTCATGGGGATTCTCCAGGCAAGAATTCTAGACTGGATTGTCATTTCCTCCTCCAGGGGATCTTCCTGACCCAGGGATTGAATCTTCTTCATTGGCAGGAGGGTTCTTTACCACTGAGCCACCTAGGAAGCCCTTCCCTATCCTGTAGATGGGGAAAAATAAATGCTAAGACATGCTATTGTGTGAGGGGCTAAAAAAGAGCAAAAATACAACACATAGCAGGCATTCATTGTTACCCTTTCCCTTTGGTGTTGAAGGAAGGTGAGTTACCCAGAACACTTGTTTTCCTGGGCAGCAGACTTTTAGAGAAGACGGGAAGGCAGTGTTCCTAAATAACTGAGAGAATCAGGAGGGGCCAGCCCTCCTCACGGTGCAGCAGAATTAGCAGTGACTATGCAGCGTCTGCAATTTAATCACCAAGGGAGTCCTTACAGCCTCCTAATGGTGTTTGTCAATTAGCCAATTAGGATATGTGACAGGTGGTGAAGCCTGATGTTTACCAGACAGACACATCAATTCAGGGTAACTGGATAAACTAACTTGTGGCAATAGGCTAAAGCTGGGTCCCCACCCTAAAATATCAGAAATGTCTTGACTTTTCTGTAAAGTCTGTAATGTCTCTTAATATGCTGGCATATTTGCACTCTCTCAGTACACTGCAATCTTCGACATCCTTCTGTATATGTTTCTTTCTGTGCTTTGGAATGCTTTCCCATCTTCCACCTTCCTGCAGAGTCAACACCTACATCTAGGAAGCATTTCCCATTCCTCTGTAGTGGGTTAGTGTCAGTCACTCAGTTGTGTCTGACTCTGCGACCCCAAGGACTGTAACCCATACGGTTCCCCCGTCTGTGGAATTCTCCAGGCAAGACTACTGGAGTGGGCTGCCATTTCCTTCTTCAGGGGATCTTCCCAACCCAGGAATCGAATCTGGGTCTCTTGCACTGCAGGCAGATTCTGTACTGTTTGAGCCACCAGAGAAGCCCTAAGTGGGTTAGGGTGCCCCCATCTCCAAAGACAGTCTAGTCTTGTGTCTGTCATTGTGCTAATCCCATTATCTTCCCACTGTTTCCTGGACTGTCTTCCCAGTAGACAATGTGCTCCTTGGAGATTTACAATACATTCTTTAAGTAAATAAATGCACAATCTACATACTGAATGAATGAATCAATGAGTAATGAAAGAATGAACGTAGGATTGGAACAGGAATTCAGAATCCAACCTCCCACACAATCCTTTCTTTCACCATATCCTTTGTCAGCAGCAAAATAGCTACTTTTAATAGGTGGGTAAGGAGATGAGTTGGTGGTGGACAGGGAGGCCTGGCATGCTGCAATTCATGGGGTTGCAAAGAGTTGGACACGACTGAGCGCCTAAACTGAACTGAGGGAGACTAAAGTCTTTAGAGGAAAAGGAGAGTAGTTGGCCTGTTACCCCTTCTTAACCTGACATTTATTTGCTCTTCTGGGTAAGACAAATAACTTATCTCTAGTTAACAGATTACTAACTACAGATCTTCTCTGTAAGAAGAATGGAGTGAGACAGTTACTAACTATACCTCCGTATGTATTAACTGCAACAAAAAGCAAGTTCTACAAAAGAAAACCAGAGAAACCTCCCTTCCATTGATTTCGTTGGCCCTGGGCTCCACAGGTACTGTCACCTACCCCTGCCTTGTTTAAACTCTGCCAGCAACTTGAACTCAGCTTTGTTTGCAACTGTGAGTTTTCATCCATGAAGCAAAGTGAGGCAACCGCCTTAGCAGAGATGAAACATAGCCAGGCCTTATCTTGTCCTGACCAAGGACATCTAAATTATGTCTCAAGAGAAGTTTACACTCTGTGAATAACATAACCATCTACTGAGAAATCTGTAATTGATGATTAATCCTTCCAACATCAGTGTAGCTAGGAGTATACAGCATTTAGAAAATGTTTTCCCCTTCCAATCAAGTTGAAATAACAGATCAACTCATCGAAGCTCCACTTGACACTAGAACCTCAAGCTTCTGCAGGAAGATTTTGGCCATAAATACATCTGTGATCAATTCACTACTTGAAAGCCAATGTTCTCTGTTTTATGAGATCACCTCTCAAAGATCATATTTTGAGAACCACCGGTCTCTGATGATCTGCCCTTAAGCTCTGGCTTTTTTCCTCGGCTGAGCCCACAGTGGAGTGTCATGATCATGCTCAAATCAGGGCACTCATGCTGAGCAGAATGGCTATGAAACATGATCCCCAAGGGAAGAGAAGAGAGTTTCCTGACCTTGTGCAGCTCCACAGGAGTTGGGGACATGATCTCCTTTATTTCCTGCTTCATTTTTCTCAGGGTGACAGATTTTCTGCCCACATCTGAGGGCAGAGTGTTGCTGCGAGTGGTCTGGCTATAGTGTGGCCGGGAGCTGCTCCGTTCCTGGAAGCTGGCCTGTCGCCCCAGCTGACTGCGAGATGAAGGGGTCTCGTGATTCAAACTCATCGTGCTCCCCGACATGATCGTTGCCTGCGGCAGTGACAATTTTCAGAAACAATTAAGCCATCGAGTAAGAGGAAGGTTTGGCTGCTCAACATGAAGCACATTTCTCCTTCTGCTCAGTCAAAATACAGTCTCTTCAGGGCATAGCCAAAGGCTGGAGAATGGAGGTACTGACTGCACCATGAAAGTCTGGGAAAATGCTTCGCAAGTGACATTTACAATGCACATAACAAATCCAATTTAAGTACTTAAGCCATTGAGTTTATTTAAGCAAATACCACCCCTGGCAGTTTGGAGGCACACTGAAGAGCTCTAACATCTGCTTACTGCAAACTGCATTTTTAAGCAGAAACTTTCCACTGAATAGGGCTCTAAAGATGGGACTTATCAGGCAACCTTCAATATATCTTACAGAAATGAACTAAGAACTTCTTATTGGAGATCAGGCAGCCCCTATTGGCAATGGCACCTCCAGCCCCACCCGTAGGTAACAACAGGCTGAAATGAGGCTACTGATACAGAAGCGAGGGCTCCTACTCAATGTTGCCTGCCTAGCTTTGGTGTACTGTCTTCTCTTTGGCCACGTGGCCACCCCGAGAAGTCAGTAGATGAGTTAGGTCTCCACATTACTTGGTGTAGGTCATTGTTTCTTAGAAATGACCCATGTGTAAGATCCTCAAAGAGACGTGCTACTGGAATCAACCCTTTGCTCAAAAGCAAAGGGACTTGAATTTTACCAGTGAATTGAAAAGTGTTCAGTTTCAAATATATTGTCCTGTATAATACACAACAAATGGCAAGATTAGCTCTCAAAAATGACTGAGTCTCAGAAGTGGAAGAAAAAAAAAGCATTTGAAACCAATATCATGTTGGGAATGTTCATTTCTCATGGTTGGATGCTAAAATTCTGCAAATATGCCTGTAGCCAGCTCTGTATTCTTCCATATAACAGTTACATAATGGTATACCAGCATCAGCGAATCTGCCCGAAAAAAATTCCGCATGCCATATGACTGGCTACAACATGATCTAGTGGTTTATATTGATACTGATGCTAAAGGTAACAGAAGTGTAATGTGAGTCCTTTGAATGTATGCACACATTTAACAACTTTATGAGTTAAGTGCTGTTATTCCTCCTAATTTATAGGAGAGGAATCTAAGGCACAAAGAGACTGACCTACCCAAGGTCCCATAGGTAGTAAATGAGCCAAGCACACCATCTAAAATTACTGCTCAGGAGGGAACACTGCAAAGTGAGTAGAGTTTTTATTTGTTACCTCACTAGGATTTTATAATTCCAAGCTTCACCTGGTGTTCAGCTATATACATGCCACTAACAAGATTTCTAAATGACAGCCAAGTATTGGCACACAGGTATGTAGAAAAGAAACAAAATAAGTGAACTTACGAATATCTTGACTACATCAGTTATCTTAATGATAATTTTGAAAAAAAGAAGTTAGAAAAAAAAAAAGAAAAAAAGAAGTTAGAGTGTTAATATGTGCTAAGTACCATATATGTGTGTGTATATGTAGAATACCATTAAATACTTACAATAACTCTATATGATAAAGTATTATACTTATTATACCTCCTCATTTCACTTAGGAAGGGGATGCCTGGATCAATGAAGCAACTTGCCCAAGAGTCTGGGATTGCAACCCTAGCAATGTCTCCAAAACCTTTATTCTTGCCTACTAGGCTATATTGATTCTCAGTCGAATATGAAGTTGAAACATTTAAAATTGGCTTTTTTAGTAAATAAAAAAAACCTTATTATTTATCCAGTGTGAATTATCCATATCATGGTTTATTTCAGATAAATTTCCTTTAATTGAAACCTTTTTATTACTAGCTTGTTGGTAACATGGGACATCCTTTTATTTTATGGTACTTAACTCACATATATCATTCCTTGTTTAATGTGCTGTTCCTGAAACCATTAGACGATTATTTTCTTGCTGTGGTGAGCATCCACCTATTGTTTTTACCTACTTAGACTAGTTATTTGTTTTGTTAACATTTATTTTTCATACTCATTTTTCATTAGACTGGCAGGAAGCACATTGGAAATCAAATGATCACTACAGCGGGAGACAACTGTTCTACTTTGATAAGCCTTAGCCATAACAGAAGTTATAATCTGATCTAGAAATGGTTCTGATGGAAGCAATGACATAGTATCAAAAGGTCTTCAGATCACATTTTCAAAGGATGAATTGATGGCTTTGTTTAAAGTGAATATCAACTGAATTAGTGACATCCCTGCAGGAATATTAAAATTAAAACACAAATATAAAACTAAAAAGAAAGTAATTATTTAAAGTTTCTTAAGACTTGTTTTTGCTTCACAAGTATGTACCACTGATTTTCATTTTGCACAATTTGTAATTTATACATTTTCAAAATCATCAGTGAGATAACCGATGTGCATACAGCTTAGAAGGAGTATGTCCAAAAGTTCTCTATTTGACATTTAGTTAAACCTTCTTCTTATGTTATACTAAGGAAAAAATAGTTAAGACAGTATTCATTACTCAAAGAAGTAGCAAAAAAAAAAACTTCTCTTGAGCATTCATTAAGTGCCATGTTCTGTGTTGTGTCATAGAAGCATTAGTCAT
The DNA here is from genome assembly GCF_002263795.3 of Bos taurus. Classification (NCBI taxonomy): domain Eukaryota; kingdom Metazoa; phylum Chordata; class Mammalia; order Artiodactyla; family Bovidae; genus Bos; species Bos taurus. The sequence continues at coordinate 47,446,668 of NC_037332.1, read as the reverse complement.
TATAATCCCTGTATTTTAAAGAAGAAATAACTGATAAAAGAGATTAAGTAACTTGTCTAAAATCTTAGTTTGAATTTCTCTCTCTTGTTAAAACTGTACGTTTTTCAGCCCTAAAGCTGAACCTAAATTATTGCTAGCAATGGGGAAAATGACTAGTATAATTTTCATTTTCATTTCAATTGTAATCATTTTTTATCTTAGCTAATCTTCTACATTTGTTACATTTATAGTGTGCTTTAACTTTTAATGCTAGATATAAATTTCATATGCAGGAACCTAGCTCCAATAATATTTTTGGCATAGTAGCACTTGAAATCAAGGGATCAGAGTTCATTCAAACTAATAAGTGAATATTCCTTGTGCTAAAAGTGTGAATAAGACTCTAATTTATGGGTTTGTCAATCATTCTTTCTAGTTGAAAATTTTATTTCTTTTTGACTATTAAATTCAACCCATTCTTTTTTTTTCCTGAATGTATAATTTCAAGGGCCACACCTGCCTGAAGTGAGGTTAGAAAAAATCTATTGGCTGTTGCAACATAAATTCTATACTGAAGGATGTTGTTTTCATCAGGAAACTCAATTTCTGGGTGAAAACACAACCTGACTGTATTACTTTTTACATCATCTTCACTTTGTTAATACCTAATGTAGAAGAAGCTATGAGAAGAAAAATGGGTTCTTCAAATGAGATTTCAAAATGAAAAATGCAAAAGGCATATAAGCCAAAACATGCTTTTAAAAGCCGTACTATGTTAAAAAAATGTGAACTGAGATCTTTATTCAATTTGGTACAATGCTGATCATTCTCCATACAGGAAGTGGTAAAAGTTTAAATAAGCTACCTGATACTTAAGCATTCTATATTTTTTGAAAGTTGCATGAAAACGAATCAGTTGCTAACATCTTAATTTATTTACATTTTGTAGGAGTATCCATCTCCAGGTCCTTTAACTGTGCTCTGAAGTTGAAATTCATGCCAGGTAATACCATGATGTTTACAAATTCAAACTAATATTTTTCTTTATAATTCTCTTTGCAGATTCACAAACATTGGAGTCACATAAAATATCCACACATGCAACTGAGAAGCAAAATAATATAAAGATGAGTCATCATTTTAGAACTGCAAGAGTTCCGCCCAGTTAGGCCATTCACATTCCTTATGGTGACTTGGGGACCTCATACGACATCAAAATAAAAACGAGACTTTTGCCACTTTCTTTTTTACAGCTCAGAAAATTTAAAAGAACATAAAAGGAAACAGTCCAGGACTTCCCAGACCAAAGTGTGAACACTGTCAGCAAATTTACGGCTTTGATTAAAGAACTCCCCAGGAGTTCTGCTATTATACTCCATCTCTCTGCAAGTCCTTGAATTCACACTAAGTTAGCACAGAAGCAGGATTTGCAATTAACAGCAATGTACTCTGTAATATTTTGGCTGCTGATCAAACAGACTGGCCTTTTTTCTACCAGCCGCATTGTCATCTACTTTAAGGGCAAAATGAAGTAAAATCAAATTTCCTCTTATGTTCCTCTTCACGATCAAATTAACGTCTCTACCAGGTACAAATGAAAACATGCCAAAGAAACCTTTCTAAAGCAAATCAGAGAATGAGAGACGCCACTGCTGAGACTGAGCTCGCCTGAGCGATCCGGTGGCAAACAGGGGCGGTCAGGGTTAGCAAGGAGCAATGGCAGAGAAGCCACAGGTCAGTAAGCTCAGGGTGGGGGCAGAAAGGGGAAAGAAATACTTTTAACTGCATTGGATAAAATCAAATCACTGTCCGAAAGGCAAGGGGGCAGGGAAGGCAGCTTCACAAGCAAAAATATAAACAGAAAGGGTAGCTACCAAGAGATTCATGTTTCTCAAAGACACACGCCTGTCAGCTTTCTCCTGTGGAAAGGGGTTAAAGCTTTTAAATGAACTGGTGTGACCAATGCCAACTCAAAAGGACCAAAAAAAATGAATGTAGAAACAATGAGAGTAAGTGGCAGGACCGAGGCTACCTCGAGTTCTCTCAGAATCCCGGATTGTCCACAGGTTTCCAGATCCTCCAGTGCTTGGGACCAGAAGTTCTCCTCTTGCTCGGCCTCGGTACTGTCGGGAGCCCCTGTGAAACTGCTGTCCAAAAGCACAGTCTTGGTTAAGACCTTGCCAGATATATATGTATATATCCATTTATATACATGTGTGTGTGTGTGTTCAGTCACTCAGTCATATCCAACTCTTTGCAATCCTATGGACTGTAGCCCTCCTTGTCCATGGGATTCTCCAGCCAAGAATACTGGAGTGGGTTGCCATTTTCTTTTCTAGGGGATCTTCCCAACCACAGGAATTGAACCTGAATCTCCTGCGGGCAGATTCTTTGCACCATTTGGGAAGCCCAAATACATACGTGTGTGTGTGTGTGTGTGTGTTTGTGTGTGCGCACATGTGTGTCATGCTGTGCTAAACTGCTTCAGTTGTGTCCAATTCTTTGTGACCCTATGGGCTGTAGACTGCCAGTCTCCTCTGTCCATGGGATTCTCTAGGCACAAATACCAGAGTGGGTGGCCATGCCCTCCCCCAGGCGATCTTCCTGACCCAGGGATTGAACCCTCATCTCTTATGTCTTCTGCATTGGCAGGTGGGTTCTTTACCACTAGCACCACCTGGGAAGCCTATATATATACACATGTATTTGGATCCAGAATCTCCCTCCCCTTCATCTCACACACAAAATAGAGATTCATTTTGGATCTGGCTTTCTTTCAGTTGTGGCCTCCAAGTCAGGCCAGTTCTAACAGAAAGACACTGTAGGGCATTAAAAATGTCTCAAAGACTGGAAAGACCATGGTCTTACTAACTGAGTTCACGGATATTGCTGAGTGAGTTGCGTCAACATGGCACTGGTGGGGATATCTTTCAGCTACCCTATGTGAAGGGAAGAAGAAATCAAACTGTTCCTTGAGAGAGAAAAATGTTTTCCCCATACATCAGTACAGATCAGTTAAATGCTATCAGATTTATGAGTTTCCTTAAAATCTTTTGGTAAGGAACACACTGCTAAAATAGAGTCTCAGTTAAAAATATCAAATCCTCAGTTAAAAAAAATTTTTTTTTCATGTAATTTTATGTGAAGCTGGGCTTCTGTGGTGGCTCAGATGGTAAAGAATCCACGTGCAATGCCTGAGATCTGAGTTTGATCCCTCAGTCGGGAAGATCCCCTGGAGAAGGAAATGGCAACCCACTCCAGTATTCTTGCCTGGAGAATCCCATGGACAGAAGAGCCTGGCAGGCTACAGTCCCTGGGGTCGCAAAGAGTCAGATACAACTGAGCGACTAACACACACACACACACACACACACACACAGTGTGAAACCACCTTCTAAGTGAAAGGAGAGGGAACCAGTCACAGAGTGAGGGCATGGTTTATAGAAGGAGATTTTCCTCATGTACTACTGTTGTTCTCATTTGGGGAAACGTGTGTGTGGTAGAGCCCAGATTCCTGCTGGGCAGGCTCAAGTCTTTGAATCAGCCATGGGGCCAGCATGGACGGTGACAGTGGCTTCATGAACCCTTCCAACATGAGCAGGAGGTGCCACAGGAAGTACAGAAGTCCACATCCAGCCCAAATGACCCGGAAGCAGTTGGGGCAGGGCAGCACTTGGTGAAAACCTTACCCACTGACGGTGGACCGGTCCCACTCTTCATTACTTAGTCCCACATCTGGGTAAGTCTGGCTTCGAGGCTTAGTGACTGGGGACAAACTGCCTCTTGGTTTGGGACTTCTCCAGTCATAGGTGTTGAAGTTGTAGCCTGAGGCCTGAAAGCCAGTGCCTGCAACGAAAACAAGGCATTCATTATCTAGTAACTTGTCTTTTTTCTGTAGTTTCCATTTGTTTATTCAAGGGGTCTGACTTTAACTGAATTTGTGATCATTAAGGCCATCAAGACAACACTTAATTCTTACATTAAAGACACACTCATGTCTAATCCCAATTGATTATATACAGGGCTCCTGCCCTCCCCTGTCCAGCTGAGAAATCTGTTAGGAGGGGGGATATATCAAAACCTGTATCCAGCCCTTTCTAGAGCAAGCTCCAGGAGGTCAAAACCCTGACTTGCCTGCCCAGATACCCTGTGTCCACCTGCAGGGTGCAAGAGGGCTTCTTACCCAAGTCTGTCTTTCTGGGAGTGGAATCTGCCACCAGAGGTGGGTTCTAGGTCCAAGGAGTCACCAAGGGGTGCTGGTTGCAGGGTGTGGACCGAGCACAGAAAAACTGGCTGGGGCCCACAGATGTTAGGCATGGGGCTGAGGATTACTTCATCTGCACTATTAGTAGAGGGGTCGATTAACTACAGCAACAGCAATGATACTAAACCCAGAGCAGGCGTTAACTATGCACCCAGAGCTTCATTAAGTCCTTTACTTGGGGCTTCCCTGGTGGCTCAGTGGTAAAGAATCCGCCTGCCAATGTAGGAGACATGGGTTCGATCCCCGATCTGGGAAGATCCCACATGCCATGGCGCAAATGATCTCATGCGCAGTAACTATTGCGCTTTGCCCCAGAGCCCGTGCTCTGCAATAAGAGAAGCTACCACAATGAGAAGCCTGTGCACTGCAGCTGGAGTGTAGCCCCTATTTTGCCATAACTAGAGAAAAGCCTGCGCAGCAATGAAAACCCAGCACAGCCAAAAAAAAAATAAATAAATAAAATGATTAAAAGTCCTTCATTTGTATCACCTTATTGATTCTGCATAATTATCTTTGAAGGTAGGTATTTGTTATTTTCATTTGAGGACCTAGTTGGTACTTGCAAACCTTCCCGGGGCTTCCAGTCCTAATTTTAGGAGAATCAGATCCTCCCATTCCACAGGCAGGTCTTCCTAAAACGACCTCACTGAGAAAGCTCTGGGGGGAGAGGGGGATGTCTAAGATCAGTCAAGGCTCCCTTCTTACTTCCCAATTCACAATTGTTTTCCTGCCCCTTTACAAATGAGAGGCATATTTCTCATCCATATCAAATCTTTGAACGAGCTTGACCGTGGGATATAAAAGCTCCCAGCCATCAGTCGAGAGATAGATAATTAGGGAAAGGCTTGGTCCTGAGGGAAGGTCTTGGAGCGGAGCCTTATTTCAACCAGGCACCAACTCAGTGCAAAGCTTTTAACCCCTCTCATCCATCTATCTCCCTGCATCTCAGAATTAGAATTCAGGACAGTTGTCAGGGTAAGGAGGTGCACATTCTGATGTTTATTTGACCTGCAAAACAAAGACTGACTTCCTTTCTGAAGGGACTTAAGTCTGATTAGCTTGATGAGAAAGTGAGGAATGGTTTTGACAATCAGGTTATATAATAGACAATTTCCTACAAATATGAGCTAAATCTGTGGCTTCATATTTTGACAAGAATATATTTAAAGCATATTTACCACAGACTAGAAATCACGTTTTTTTTTTGTATGTATCATAATTTGGGGAGGGAAAAGTTAGGATGACAACCTTTAAGTGTGAGGTAGGGTCTGCTGTAACCACCGTACGTGACTTCTGCTTACGTGTGTGTGTGCTCTGTGTTCAGTCGCTAAGTCATGTCTGACTTTTTGTGACCCCATGGACTGTAGCCTGCCAGGCTCCTCTGTCCATGGGATTTTCCAGAAAAGAATCCTGGAGTGGGTTGCCGTTTCCTCCTCCAGGGGATCTTCCTGACCCAGGGATTGAACTTGCGTCTCCTGTGTTTCCTGCACTGGCAGGTGGACTCTTTACCACTGAGCCACCTGGGAAGCCCACATGTGTGTACCGGGTTGCAATATAACACTTATTTCTTACTGTGCTTAAAACACATCATCTAGCAAACAGGCCTAGAGCCACAAGTTCACGTTCATTTAAATGACCCAACAACATGAGATGACTATCTGCATGCCATTCCTTTGTTTCGTCTCCCCCCTTCACTTTCCCTCTACTGGTTTAGTACCATAATGCTATCCTTACTATTAGTTAGAGCCCAGAGAAAGCGGGACATCCAAGGATAATGCTGTTTGATCAAGAGGATTTAACCTCCACCATACAGGAAAGCCCACAGCCGCATCATGGAAATACCCGATGCATCTCCTGTTTTAGGAAACCAAGCATCAGAAGTCCTCAGCGCAGAGGCAATATTTACAGTTCCATATCTCATTTTCTTTCCTGGGTAACTGCAAGTGTGGCTAGAACTGTGTGGAACCCTTGAGTCTCTTCTTAAAGGGGAGTGATGGGGCAACACTACATTTCACCTGCTCCCTCTGCAAGGCTATCCATCTTCTGAAGCAAATAAGTGAAAGAAAGAAAGTGAAGTCGCTCAGTCGTGTCCGATTCTTTGCGACCCTGTGGACTGTAGCCTACCAGGCTCCTCTGTCCATGGGATTCTCCAGGCAAGAATACTGGAGTGGGTTGCCACTTCCTTCTCCAGGGGATCTTCCCAACCCAGGGATGGAACCCGGGTCTCCTGCACTGGAGGCAGACACTTTAACCTCTGAGCCACCAGGGAAGCAAATAAACTGATGCCCAAATATGTGACATCTCTTAAAAAGAGTTAGGGGAAGTAAGTCCACACCTCACTTCCCCTAAAGGCTTTAAATTTGCTAAGAGCAAAATGCTAAATGGTGATGTCCTCCCAGGGGCATCCTTTTCTGACAGGCATTAACCCGTATGACGATTCAGTTCCCAAGGGAAATTCCAACATGTTTTAAACTGAGCAGATTAACTTTATGATTTTTCTTCCAATTGATGTTAAGTAGTTCTTGGTGATTTGAGCAAGATTGTAAGGATGGGCTTGAGCAGATATGAAGCATCATTACTAGGAAAATGCCCCTTCCTACAAAAAGGCATGTCTGTGTATATCAAAGACTTGTCTTTGGACAAGTCTTCTTTGATTATCTAAAGGATTATCATGTTACAACAAAGCAGGGCATGAAAAGGGGATATACAATTCAAATATTTGGGGCTTAGGTATAAACTTAGAAGACCTGGTCTTGTCCATGCTATGCTAGCACAGAGAATGAAGTAAGAAAAACCCAGGTTTAAATCCCAGCTTTTCCACTTGCTTGTCTGCAGTCTTGGCCAATTTGCCTCCATTTAAAACATGGATAGTGACACATGCTTCACCAGGTTGATATGAAAAATGAGGAGAATAATACACATAAACACTCATGGACATGCCTGGAACACAATGATGTTTTAATGAAACCTCATTTAATGTCCATTACTTTTATTATTTACTAAGCAACTCAATTTGTCAAGATCTCAGTCTCATTATAAAACAGGGAAAGAAGGAAATCAGCATTTCTGACTTAGTAAATGTTCCAGGGGCTTCCCAGGTATCTCTAGGGGTAAAGAACTCGCCTGCTAATGCAGGAGACATAAGAGACGTGGGTTTGATCCCTGGGTCAGGAAGATGCCCTGGAGGCGGACATGGCAACCCACTCCAGTATTCTTGCCTGGAGAATCCCATGGACAAGGGAGCTTGGCGGGCTACAGTCCATGGGGTTGCAAAGAGTTGGACACGACTGGAGTGACTTAGCCAGCATGCATGCACCAGCACCTCTAAGGCTTTCAGCAGGAGGAGCTGAAATGCAAAGATAATAAAACCAGGTTCTTGTCTTCAAAAAAATGCACAGTTTAGTATAGCTTTGGGAGAAAGAGGAAGAGAAACAGGCAGAGATAGGAAGTGAGAGTTCTATATGCATGTGAGAATTGTTACCCTTTCCATCTGAACACACTGATAGAAAAGAACAGAGATCTGTCTGGGGATCAGAAAGCAGGTCATGAAGGGTGCCAATGGAACGGCAACATAGGAGCTGGGACTTAAGAGGCTAAGTGCGCATTCACCAGTGGAAGCACAGGGGAAGCTGAGCAGGAGAAGCGGAGCAGGAGGACTGAAGAGGTGCCCTCATGGTAGACCTTGCTGCCTAGGCTTATGGTCCGCCAGAGGGTGCCTGCTTCACTCTCAAGGCGTGAGCAGTAGTCCAGGGATCTTCTGGTTCCTCTAACCATCTGTACTTATTCCTCCCCAGAGGATGAGCATCGATTTACCCAATTGGTCCAGCTCTGGAAAAGAGCCCTGGGAATGTAACCCTGGGCCCTTTCCGGCTCTCCTTGGACTCATTCTCTCCCACTGCTGTAGCACCATGAGGTAAGCCAACCTGAGTTCCACTCCCGAGGCTCATTGAGCTCAAAGGTGGCAGGAGGCCAAGACTGCAGCTATGGCTGTGGCAGACTCCTAGTTGCCTATCAAACATCCACTCTTCTTTTCATCTTTTTACCAGTTTTGAGGGTGCATATTTTGAGGGTGCTCAGGGAAAGACTTATTTCCTAGCCTCTCTTAAAAGTTAAGTGTAATTTAACTATGTAAAAAGTTCTGGCCAATGACATGTAAATGAAACTTCTGGAAGGACTCCTTACAACCCTCTTTTCTGCTGCCCGGAATGTAGATGGAATGTAGAAGAAACAGCTGCAGCCCCAACAACTATCTTGGGCCATGGAGTGAACCCAAGGATGGAAACCAAGTGCTAGGCATATTAGAGAAGAAATACTTAAGAGCATGGGTCCTTCATGACACTGTGGAGTTATATACTAGCTCTGAAATGCCTATTTCTTTATGATTTAAGTCACTCTGATATCAGGGTTTTTAGTTCTATTCAACTAAGTCAAATCCAACCGACAAGCTGGGGTTACAGTTTGCTTCGTATATCTGAAAAGTGAAAGTGTTAGTCAATCAGTTGTGTCCAACTCTTTGTGACCCCTCTTGTCCATGGGATTTCCCAGGCAAGAATATAGGAGTGGGTCGTCATTTCTGTCTCAAGGGGATCTTCCCGACCAAGGGATTGAACCCGGGTCTCCTGCATTGCAAGCAGATTCTTTACTGTCTGAGTCACCAGGGAAGCCTTCATAGATCTGATTTCCCCCTTATTAAAGTCCCAACAGCAGACCTGGGGTAGGGTAGAGAAATGAGAATCCTGAGTCTGGCTGTACATTCAATTCAGCTTTTCTAAAAACTCCCAAGTCTGCCAAAAAATAAAAAGTAAAAAGTTGATATTTTAATCCACTGCTGACTCCAGTTTCTATTTCCCAACAGATTTAGAACTGATTAAGGCAGGGATTGCTTAACATTGAAACATCTAGTGCTGTCAAGTACTAAAAACCAA